>NC_135337.1:607498-1214997 GCF_023851605.1 Tamandua tetradactyla
GATAAGCGGTTATGTTGCAGATGAGGAAACAGCAATGACATTTTGATGTCTCAGACCCACACTCCGACAACGACACTACTAACTCTCCTATTTCCTGGTGGATTTCCTAGAGAATGAGTGTGTTTTGCACCAGGAAGCCAAAAGTGAAAAAGACTTAATGCTTGGTATCAAAAAGTTCACAGTCTAATAGGGAAAGTAGATCTGTAGACCAAAAAGGAAAAAGGCATTTTATTGCACTCTGTACAGTGTCTTTAGAATGACTTTGAACCACAAATTAGAGGTTATCTACCCCCTGTAAGAGGCTCCTCATGGCCTATAACCTTCAGCCTCCTCCTGGTTTTCCAACTTCTCCTCTAACTGGGCCTAAACTGTTGACCAAGATGTAGCGATCGCGGACCAATCGCTTTCCCCAATGTGGTGCGCTGTTTTATTCTGCCAGGACTTTGCTCATGCTGGCTTCTGCCTGGAACACCCCTCATCATCTTCCAGGAAAGTCATCTCCTTCATACCACATCCTTGGTTTTCTCTCCTCTGACCTCCATTTCCACAGGTAGAATTGCTTTCTCTCTCCTTTCTTTATTGCCTACTGTCTCTTGTCCATATTTCTCCCATGGCACCCGTGGTGCTCTGTAATGTTGACTTTTAAATAAATCCATGTTATAATAGCATTTATACTCATGTCCTTTTCTGCTAACTGAAAGCAAGCTCTTGATGGCAGGGTCATCTTTGTACCCCTAGAACCCTTGACTGCACTGCCAGTAGAAGTCCTTGCAAAGTGCTATAGAAATGCAATGAGAGAAGCAGCAACCTGTATTTGGAGGAGTTGCCTGGTGGATGAAGCACATACGTCAAGCCTTAGATGAACAGTACTCGTCAGGTGGGGGTGAGGAGCCTGGCCTGGCGGCACGAACAGAAGGCACATAGGTACAGAAGCCCAGGAAATGATGTCATGTTTGGGAAATGTCTGAGGCTATTGAGAGGATGGATATGGGGATTTACTGTTGCTGTTGTAATGGCCATGAAAGAAAAGGCTACAGGACTTAGTCAGGACCTGCTTATTCTGGTAATGCAGATATGATGGGAAATTTGCCATTTATACGTGCAATTCAGTGGCATTAATTATACTTACAATTTTGTACTATCTTTGCCATCCATTACTAGTATTTTTCATCATCCAAAATAGAAACTCTGACCCCATTAAGCACTAACACCTTATTTCTCTCTCTGCCAGCCCTGAGAACTTCCAACCTTCTTTCTGCCAGCCCTGAATTTGCTTAGTCTATATTTAAAAAAGGCATTTTGATTGTATCACCAAGAACTGGAGAGAGAAACATTGCAAGTATTCAAGACTATGGTATGGATGGATTTGTCCATCCGTGAGAAAATGCCAGGCAGCAATCAAGTAGAGGCTGCTCGAGAGAAGTGTGAGATGGGTAGCTCTGAGTCCAGTGAGACATTACTGATCTGAGAACAGTCCTGATGAGAAGTGAGGAGGGCCTGAGCCACAGCCGTGGAAGTGGAGAGAAAGAGAGTGCTGAAGAAACACGGTGCTGGTGGGAAGTTGACCCGTGGCTCTGTTGAAGATGAGGAATGAGGGAAAAGGAGAACTGAAGAATGATTTCACGCCAGGGGCTCGGGGGAGGAAGGAATGGGGAATTTTTGCTTAGTAGGTATAGAGTTTCTGTTTGGAGTCATGAAAAAGTCTTTTTAATGAAAGGTGATGATGGCAGCACAGCACAGTGAATGTAATTAATACTATTGAAGTGTACACAAAAAATTGCGAAAATGGCAAATTTCATGTTATATATATGTTACCACACACACAAAAAACAGGATGGTTCCAAGTGTTTATCACACATGTTTAAGCAGATGATAATGTCCTGATGTGGAATGCAAAGAGAAGAAGTTTTTGAAAAATAATGTTGAGTTTGAGATGCTTGTGAGACATTTAAATGAAGATGCTGAGAAATCAGTTGGAGCTATGTATCTCATACTCAGAAAAGACTTTAGGTCATGAGTATATCTAGATATCTAGGTGAAAACTGTAACCATAGGAGAGGATGAAAGTTTCTGGAGATCATGAGAGAGAATGAGAGAAAGTCTGGGATGAGACCCTTGGGAAAGAAGGAGAGAGAGAAGAATGAGGCAACAAAGACTGAATTGCAGGAGACAAAGAAGTAGGAGCAAATCCGATGGGGAGCCATGAAAGCCACAGATAAAGAGAGTTCCTTAAGAGACATGGAAAAGTAAATAGTGTCAAACCGAGGAAAGGATAAGGAGGATAAAAATTGAAAAGAAATCCTGGAAGAGCTATAATATAAGGCTGCAAACATACTTATTGGGGGCTGGAAGAGCTTCAGCTTAAGCTAGCCTCAGAGTTGAGCCAGTGAATCAGAGACAAATGGCTCCTTCTTTTTCCTAGTCCTGTCCAGCTCACAAGCCTGAGGTTGAATTAAAATTATGGTTTATGCTAAATAGCTTAATCTATTCAGGGCTGGCAAAATTGAGGTGACTAAACTGGCCATATCTCTGGAAATAGAAGCAAGAATGTGATGAAGACTTGAACGGCTTTGACATAATTTTATCCTTCATTTCTATGAGATGGGGTTTGGTTAAGGAAGTAGCCATCAAGAGAAGTTATAGGAAAAACATAAATTAGTATGGCCAATGTAGGCTCCTGTGGGCTAGCAAAAAAATGCAATCAGCATGTAATTAGGTTTTTAGAAGAAAATCTGTTCCAAATTCCTCAAAACCATCTTACAAAGGGACGTTAGATTAATGCTACTCAAAATGTGGTCTGTGGATGGTGCTGAAATTGAGGAGTACAGAAACTGAGAGTTAGTACTTAGAACGTTTAGAGCAAATTGAGAATGCTGTGACATGCAAACATACCATCAGGGACTCATGCGCTTGAACAGGGGTATGAACTAGTTTGGGTGTTGTGGAATTTGCACTGAGTCACATGTGACATAAGCTGTATTCTAATCCTGTTCAAAATAACATATAAAATTACATCATTGTTAAAGCCATGGTATGCTAAGCCTCAGCCAACAGTATTCCTGCAAACCCTAAAGAAAACCCAGGTCTCTATCTAAGAGCCTACAAAAGTTGCATGCACTATGTTTACTTTTCAGAAAACTAAAACCTTCAGATGGTTCCTAGGCCAGATAAGTCCTGAAACCCAGAGGTGCCAGTCTCTCCCAAGAACAGCAACCTGTCCCATCCCCAACCTGTAATGTCAACACCCCTTTTCAACATGAAGTTATAGCAGTCATTGCCCAAATATCCCTACAGATTGGGAGAAGGATCAAAGGAGAAGGAGGAGTTGCAACAGAGAAGATGGGATTTAACACATGAGTATGACTAATGAATCATTATACTGAGACTTCTTTTTAATCTCCAGTGTTTTAGACCAGCTAGAAGGAAATACCTGAAATTGGGGAACTGTAACCCATACAATACTTTGAAATTTATTCTATAAATAGTTGTTAAAATGTACTTTGAAAATTATTGCTTTTTGTATATATGTTATATTTCGCAATTAAAATATTTTTTAGGAGATGCATGGGTGGTTCAGTGGTAGAATGCTCACCCAATGGATTATTCGAGATGGACTGCTTTAGATCACAACCCACTTGTGAGTTATTATTTCTTAGAGTTTATTTTAGACAAGAGATAAATTTAGATATAAAGTGAGAGGAAATTAGAGGTCATTGAAAAAGATAGAAATTGAAGATGGACATGTCCAGAATTACTTTCTAAGAAAATTTCCTAGATTAAACATAGGCCAGTTTTTACTGTTTTGTTCATTGTGATAAACCTTTAGTTTATAATAGTACCTGGCACACAGTAGGCACTAAGCACCTATTAAATATTGAGTTAATTGTACTAACTGCAATGTAGAGAACAGATTGAGGAGGAGAAATGCTAGAATTAGAAAATGTGAGACTGTAAAGTAGTCCTGAAGCACGTAGGTGGGACGAATCAGCTGAATTGATACAGAAATAAGAAACGAATGTAAAAGAAATGATTTTCAGACCATGGCGGTGACATAAGATGTCCCAGGGTCCCACTGTCCCACTGAATCTTTGAACAACTAGCAAAACCTGGCAGAGCCATCTTCCTCAAAATTCTGGAATACAGTTAAAGGGTTATAGTCACTGGTTTAAATGGTTGCAGTAACAGGATGAGGGTCAAATCAAGAAAATGCAAATTAAAACAACAACAACAGTAGGAGCAGCTAGTGGTGCCTCTGCTGGCCCCTCTCCCACACCCTCTCCAGCACAGGGTGGAGCAAGCCTGTACTCCCACTGCGGTCCTTGGCTCTGAGCTGGAGGGAGCAGAGTCACATATGTCACACTGGGGTGTACACATGTTGGTGCCAGTCTATTGGTGGCAGCTTGAAAGACTTAACCAGAACATTCGTCTCTGGCTTGCTCTCCCAGAACTTAGCCTGGAAGCAGAAACAACTTGTGGACAGCAAAAACAGTATAAGAAACAGTTATATCAAAGTGACACAGGGAGCCAGAATAAGAATGAGGACCTTTAATCCCGTATAGCTTAATGTAATGCCTGGATACATCCAAGAGTACGTTAAGCAGATAATCACGAAGTATTGGCAAAGTCCCTTAATGGATGGGAGAAAAGATGTGGAACTATTAAACTTTACCACCAGGAAAACCCCTGATACAGTGTCAGATATTAGGGACACCCAAATCGATAAGCTAAGCCCTTATCTTGAGGCCTGCTCTTGTGAAGCTTATGTAGGGAGTGGAGAAACTTAGCCTACCAATAGGTGTGCCTAAGAGTTACTTCTGGAGGATCTCTTCTGTTGCTCTGATGTGGCCTCTCTAAGCCCAGCTCTGGAAGTGAAATCATTTTCCTTCCCATTGTGTGGGACATGACATCCAGTAGTGAAAGTTTCCCTAGCAGCATGGGAGATGATTCCCAGGGATGATCCTGACCCTGGCACCATGGGATCAACATGCCATCCTGAACAAAAGGGGGAGAAGAAGTGTAATAAGTAAGGTATCTGTCTGAGAAAGTTCAAATGGAGTCAAGGGGCTATTCTGGAGGCTCCTCTTATGCAAACTTCAGTTAGATACTGCTAATTGCCATGGTTTGCTAAACCCCAATCTACATCACTCCTGTTGACTCTTAAGAACACCTAAAGCTCTGGACTCTGTAAAGGTTTCATGTCCTAGGTTTGACTTCCTGGAACATATAATTCCCGGAGGTTTCCTAGGTCAGGTGTGCCCTGAAACGTAGTGTGACCAGCCTTTCCAGCGTTACCAATTAATTTTACCCTCCTATCTTTTAGTGTAGACAACTTTCTCAACATGAAAAAGTCAAAACAGGCATTGCCCAAAGATTCCCTATATGTTGGGAGAAGGGTTGAAAGAGAGGGAGGAGGCATAACAGAGAAAATAGGACTTAACAAATGAGTATGGCTGCGGAATCACCATATTAATATTCCTCTACCCTCCAGTGTTTTGGGTTGGTGAGAAGAAAAAATCCGAGGTGATGAAATGGTAGCCCATGACAAACTCTGGGATCTGTTCTGTAACTACTTGCTAAAGTGTGCTTTGAAATTAGTTCTTTTTTCTTTTTCTGCTTTGCTTGGTATATATGTTATAGCTTACAATTAAAAAAAAATTTTTAAAGAGAAAGAAAGAGGAGACTTCCGGGAAGATGGCCAATTAGAGTAGCTTGAGATAAGACCTGCTCCATGGAAAAGTTAGAGAAGGGACAGGAGGGCGACTGAGGCAGCAATTCATGAGTTTAGCTGACCTGGGAGAGCCTTCTGCACACATGCTGCAGCCCTGGTTGCAGAGGCCGAGAGGATGAGAGGTAGAAAGCTGGAGCCTGGAGCAGAGATGTGGAGCCATGGAGCACAAGGCTAGGAAGTAAGACAAGCCGCATTCCTTGGGCGTGCTACCCTCACCAGCGCAGTCCCCTGACCAGTGTCTCACCCCACACCCCACGCACTTGAACCCCGTCACCCATTCCCATTCCCCACACTCTAGGCACCCCACCCCACCTACCCCCAGTGCACATACCTGCCCCACACCCCCACCCCAAGAGCAGCCCAACCCACCTCTCCTGCACCCCCCCGAGCACTACCTCCTCCTCCCTACTCCATGCAGGCTGCTACCAGCACAGAAAGTTTATGGGCACCGACCTCCATACCTAGGCAACCCCTGCCCCCGCCCATAGTATCCCACAGCCTCATCCCACCCTCCCTGAGCTCAGCACATCCCTTTATGGCACTCCCAGGCCTACGCATGCACACAGGTCCCCAGCCATGTCATTCAGCTCTGGGAACCATAATTTACAGCAGTCCTAGAACTGCATATTCGCATAGCCCTCAGCCTCACTTCCCAGCACTGAGAAAGTGCCGACCTGCACAGCCAGGTCACATCTGCCCCCAATCCAGGAAGGTGTAACGCTGACCTGCTGCCACTACATGTGAACAAAGGGCCCCATTCCTTAGACCAGAGCACACCAGGATTACGCCCCTCCCCCCCGCCACTGGTGCACCCACACAGCTACATCCTCCCTGGTCGCTGGGCGCCTGCGTTCACAAGCATAACATCCTCAACCTGCACCTACACCTGCCCTGAAACAAATCACCACACTGAGTGCTCCACCCCATGCCCTGCTCCCTGCTGTGCAACCATCCTGCAATCACAAGGTCTTAGACTACTGAAAGAAATCAACTCCTAAAATGAATCAGTCAAGATGTTTATATGTGATGAAGCCATAAGATCACTAAACATATCACAATGCAGACAGCTACAGCCCTGCCTAATGACCAAATTAAAATGTCTGAGGAGACACAAACACTGGAACAACTAATCAAAGATGTTCATACAACTCTACTTAATAAAATAAATGGGACAGCAAGTGACATAGATCAAGAAGACAGTAGAAGAGCACAAAGAGGAATTTGAAAGAATAAATTAAAAAATAGCAGAAATCACAGAGATTAAAGAGTCTGTTGACCAAATAAAAAAGATACTAAAGGCACACAACACCACATTTGAAAAGACAGAACTAAAAATAAGCGATATAGAGGACAGGATAAGTGACTTCAAAGACTCAAAACAGCAAATGGCAAAAAAGATGGAAAAATTGAATGGGAACTCGGGAAATGACAGGCAAAATACAGTGCACAAATACGGGATAATCATTGGTGTCCCAGAAGGAGAAGAGAGGAGTAAAGGGCTAGGAAGAATAGCTGAGAATATAATGGGGGAAAACTTCCCAACCCTCATAAATGACATAAATATACAAGTCAAAGAAGCCCAATGAACTGCAAACAAAAATAAATCCGAATAGGCCTTCCCCAAGACACATACAAATCAGTCTGCCAAATGTTGAAGAGAAGCAGAAAATCCTGAAAGCAGCAAAAGAAAAACAATCTAGTACGTACATGGAGAGCCAAATAAGACTGAGTTCAGGCTACTCAACTTGCACCCTGGAGGTGAGAAGGCAGTGGTATGATATATCCAAGATCTTGAAAGAGAAAGACTTCCAGCCAAGAATTCTGTACCCAGCCAAATCGTCCTTCAGAACTGAGGGAGAGATTAAAGTTTTCACAAATAACGAAGTCCTGAAAGAATTTGTCAACAAGAGACAGGCCCTATAAGAAATACTAAAAGGAGTTCTGCCGGCTGGAAAAAAAAAAGATAGGAGGGGGAGATATGGAGGAGGGCATAGAATTGAAAAAACCCTTACACTAAGGGTTTTTGAAAGAATACAAAGAGAAGGAGGGAAAAGAACATGTAGATCTGACAAATAAAATAAAAAAGATAAGATGGTGGATTCAATAAATGCCTTTTCAGTAATAGCTTTGAATGTTAATGGACTAAACTTACCAATTACAAGATATAGATTGGCAGAATGAATTAAGAGACATAATCCAACTATATGCTGCTTACAGAAGACTCATCTTAGACACAGGGATATAAATAGGTTGAAAGTGAAAGGATGGAAAAAGATTTTCCACACAAATTGTAACCAAAAGAAAGCAGGAGTAGCTATACTAATATCAGACAAAATAGACTTTTAATGTAGAGACATCATAAAAGACAAAGAAGGACACTATATACTAATTAAAGGGTCAATTCACCAAGAAGATATAACAATCATAAATGTTTATGCTCCCAATCAAGGAGCTCCAAAGTGCATGAGACAGACATTGGCAAAACTGAAGGGAGCAATGGATGTTTCAACAATAATAGTGAGAGACTTGACTCTCCTCTATAGATAAAACAACCAGACAGAAGAGCACAAGGAAATAAAGAAGTTAAATAACTTGATAGATGAATTAGACCTAACAGACATACATAGATCATTGCACCCCAAAGCACATCTCTAGTGTTCATGGAACATTCTCCAGGATAGATCATATGCTGGGGCACAAAACAGGTCTTTATAAATTTAAAAATATTGAAATTATTCAAAGCACTTGCTCTGATCACAATGGGATGAAGCTGGATATCAATAACCACCAAAGAATGAGAACTTTCACAAATATATGGAGATAAATAATACACGTTTAAACAACCAGTGGGCCAAAGAAGAAATTGCTAGGGAAATCAGTAGCCATCTGGAAATGAACGAGAATGAGAATACTACTTATCAGAGCTTACGGGATGCAGCAAAGGCTGTGCTGAGAGGGACATTTATTGCCTTAAATGCCTATATTAAAAAACAAGAAAGAGCCAAAATCAAGGACTTAACAGCAAACCTGGAGGAACTTGAGAAAGAACAGCAAATTAAACCCAAAGCAAATAGGAGAAGAGAAATAACTAAGATTAAAGCAGAGATAAATGAATAGGAGAACAAAAGAGCAATAGAAAGAATCAATAAAACAAAAAGTGGGTTCTTTGGGAAAAATCAATAAAATTGATGGGTCACTAGCAAGACTGACAAAGAAAAAAGAGAACAGATGCAAATAAACAAAATCAGAAATGAGAAGGGGTGTGTTGTCACAGACCCTGAAGAAATAAAAGAAATCATAAAAGGATAATATGAACGACTATATGTCAACAAAGTAGACAACCTAGCTGAAATGGACAAATTCCTGGAGACACACAAACAAACTACACTGACTCAGGAAGAAATAGAAGATCTCAACCAACCAATCGCTAGTAAAGAAATTCAATCAATCATCAAAAATCTTCCTACAATGAAAAGCCCAGAACCAGATGCCTTCACAGAGGAATTTTATCAAACATTCCAGAAAGAACTAACACCAATTGTGCTCAAACTTTTCCAAGAAATTGAGGAAAAAGGAACTCTACCTAACTCATTTTAAGAAGCTAATATAATTTTAATACCAAAACTAGACAAAGACATTGTAAGAAAGGAAAAGTACAGGTCAATCTCCCTAATGAACATAACTGCAAAAATTGCCAATAAAATATTAGCAAATTGAATCCAACAACACATTAAAAGAATTAAACACCATGACCAAATGGGGTTTATACCAGAAATGCAAGGATTGTTCAACACAAGAAAATCAACTAATACAATACAACACATTAACAAACCAAAAGGGAAAAATCACATGATCATCTTGATTGATGCAGAAAAAGCATCCAACAAAATTGAGCATCCTTTTCTGATAAAAAACACTCCAAAAGACAGGAATCAAAGGTAACTACCTCAATATGATAAAGGGAATATATGAAAAACCAATCGCCAGTAACATACTCAATGGAGAGAGACTGAAAGCCTTCTCCCTAAAATCAGTACAAGACAAGGATGCCCACTGTCACCACTATTATTCAACATTGTGCTAGAAGTTCTAGATAGAGCAATCAGGCAGGACAAAGAAATAAAAGACATCCAAATTGGAAAGGGATAAGTAAAACTCCCATTATTTGCACATGATATAATACTAGGAAGATCTTGAGAAATCTATAGAGAAGTTACTTGAGCTAATAAACAAATTCAGCAAGATGGTGGGATATAAAATTAATGTGCAAAAATCAGTGACATTTCTATACACATGCAATGACCTAGTTGAGGAGTAAGTTAAGGGAAAAAATCCATTCAAAATAGCAACTAAAAGAATTGAGTAATTAGGAATGAACTTAACTAGGGACGTAAAGGATTTGTACACAAAAAAACTATATCACATTGCTAAAGGAAATCAAAGGAGATCTAAATTGGTGGAAAGACATTCCCTGCTCATGGATAGGAAGGTGAAATATAGTTAAGATGTCAATTCTCCCCAAGTTGATCTAAAGATTCAACACAGTACCAATCAAAATTCCAACAACCTACTTTGAAGATTTGGAAAAGCTAACTACCAAATTCATCTGGAAGGGAAACAGACCCTGAATAGCTAAAAGCATCCTAAAAAAGTGGGAGAAGTGAGACAAAAAACACTCCCTAACTTTAAAACCTACTATAGAGCCACAGTGGTCAAAACAGCATGGTACAAAGACAGAAGTTCCAAAGAATGGAATCAAATTAAGAGTGCAGAAATAGACCACCAGATCAATGACCAACGGAGTTTTGACAAGGCCCCCCAAATCCTCTGAACTGGGACAAAATGGTCTTTTCAATAATTGGGCATGGAAGAACTGGGTATCAATAGTCAAGAGAGTGAAAGAGGACCCCTATCTTACACCTTACACAAAAATTAACTCAAAGTGGATCAAACACCTAAATATAAGAACTAACACCATAAAGTTTCTAGAAGAAAATGTAAGGAAACATCTTCAATACCTAGTAATAGGAGGTAGCTTCCTAAATTTTTCACCCAAAGCACAAGCAACAAAAGAAAAAATAGATAAATGGGAACTCCTCAAAATCTAATGCTTTTGCACCTCAAAAGACTTTGTCAAAAAGGTGAAGAGGCAACCAAATCAATGGGAGAAAATATTTGGAAATCACATATTGGACAAACGCTTGATTTCCTGTATATACAAAGAAATCATACTACTCAACAACAAAAGAACAAACAATCCAATTATAAAATGGGCTAAATATATGAAGGTATTTTTCTCAAGAGCAAATACAGATGGCTCAAAAGCACATGAAGAGATGCTCATTTTCACTGCTATAAGGGAAATGCAGATCAAGAGTACAGCGGGATACCACCTCACACCTATAAGAATGGCTGTTATTAAACAAACAGAAACTATAAAAATTGGAGAGGATGTGGAGAAACTGGTACACTTATTCACTGCTGGTGGGAATGTATAATGGTGCAGCCACTATGGAAGACTGCTTGGTGATTCCTTAGGAAACTAGATATTGAGTAGCCCTATGACCCAGTAATAGCACTATTTGGTATATACCCAGAAAAGCTGAAAGCCAAGACAAGACATTTGCACACTAATGTTCATAACAGCATTATTCACAATCGCCAAAAGATGGGAACAAACCAAAATGCCCATCAACAGATGAGTGCATAATATACGATAGAATATTATGCAGTAGGAAGACAAAACAACGTTCTGAAGCACATGACAAGATGGATGAGCCTTAAGGACATAATGCTGAGTGAAAATAGCCAGACAAAAAAGATAGATACAATTCCATTTTTATGCAAAAAGGTATAATCAGAGGTTTATAGTACAAAAGATAGAGGACTTAGAGATACATAAAAGCTAGAGATGTGTGAACCCTTAGCTAATGAGGTTGAACTCCAATGTAGGGGAATAGATAGGAGCGAAGATGATTCTCTAGTGTATCTAGAAGTAATATTACCATGTTGAAGATGAGGAAGATTGAAAGTGGTTGTATAGACCTATATGTCCCACTGACTCACACTAGAAATATGAATTAGTTCTTGTAAGAATTACTTCAAAGATATGATTCTTGTATAAACAGTGTTTAAGTCCAGGGTACAGGGGTAAAACTGCTGCATACTATGAGCTATATTCAAAAGGAAACCATTAGCACTATCACAGCAACAGCAGAGATAAATAACGACGGAGGGAAAAGAGTTAAGAGGAGGTTTAAATTTCCTATTTGGTGAGGGTGTGTTTATTGGTTTTCTGTCTCTTGGGAACAATGAAACTATCTAAAATTGAGAGTGTTGATGGACTGTGGACTTTGGGCCCTCTACATGATGCCCGATGAGTGCAGGTGGCTGAAGGATACACTGACAGAGAAGTAGAATGGTGAATGATGGTGTATACTTATGAGTGAATGTTGTGCTGCTACAAAAAAAGAACAATGTCGTGAGACATGCAATGATGTGAATGAACTTGTGGGACATTTGGTGAGATGAAATAAGCCAGAAACAAAAGAACAACAATGGTATGGTCACCTTTAGAAAATGCTTATAAGAAAACAGAGGCCTAGATTGTGAGCTTTTAGAGCAGATGCATTATGTCCAGAATGATGATTATTATATCTAGATTTCGAGAGGCTGTTTTACATACATATAGAACCTGCCATTTAGAGATAAGAACAAAGCTGAACAGATCGGGGTTAAAATAATTCAGAACATAGGGTTAAGGAAGACAGTGTCTATATTTTAGAACCACACATACTCTTTGAGACCATTGGAAGAAAGGTTTATTTGGTCTGAAACTGGAATTTTCTGTAGTGCATGATCTAATTCAACCTATCTGTATAGCTCATTTGAACAACTGAAGCACAGGAAGCACAGAATAAGAAAGAGGTCCTTTAATCCTATATAGATTATTATAATGCCTGGAAACATCCTAGAGTATATTAAGCAGATAATCAAAAAATGTTGGCAAAGTCTCCTGAGGGAGGGGAGAAAGATTATGGAACTATTAAACCTTACCATCAAGGAGTCCCCTGATACTGTGTCAAACTTTAGGGACACCCAAATCAGTAGGTCATGCCCTCAATTATGAGGCTTACTCTTGGAAGCTTAACTAGGTAGTGGAGAAGCTTAGCCTATCTATAGGCATGCCTAAGAGTTACTTCTGGAGGACCTCCGTGGCTCAGCTGTGTTCTCAGTCTCTCTAAGTCCAAGTCTGCAAGTGAAATCATTGCCCTCCCCCCTATGTGGGCCATGACTCCTAGGGATGAAAGTCTCCCTGGCATCGTGGGAGAGGACTCCCAGGGATGAATCCAGAACTGGTACAGTGGGATCAACAATTACATCCTAAACAAAAGGGGAATAGAAGTGTAATTAATAAAGTATCCATGGAAGACAGAGTTCAAATAGATTTGAGAGGCTACTCTGGAAGTTTCTCTTATGCAAGTTTCAGGTACACCTTGCTACCTATCATAACCTGCTAACCCCCAAACATGACCATTCCAGCCAATCCTAAAGAATACCTAGGGCAGAATATGATTCCACAAGGATTCCAGGCACTAGAGCACCTTTCCAAAAACTTACAACTCCAGATGGGTCCCTGGTCCAGATAACTCCTGACACCTAGCCCAGCCTCTCCAGAACATCAGATAGTTCCATCTCCCTACCCCAAATTAGTGACAGACCCTTCCAATATCAAAAATTTAGAATGGCCATAGCCCAAACAACCCCAAAGAGAGGTACAGAAAGATCAAAGGTGATGGTGGAATTATATATAGAACAGAGGACTTAACAAATGAATATGAATGCTGAATCATTAAATTGATATCTCTTTTAGCCTCCAGTATTTTAGAGCAACTAGAAGTAAAAACCTAAAATTTGTGAAATTGTAACCCATGTCAAAGTCTGAAATATGTTTTACAACTAATTGTTGTGCTGTACTTTGAAATTGATAGCTTTTTTGTGTATATGTTATTGTTCACAGAAAAAGAAGGAAAAAAATTTTGATTGTGATGATAAAAAAGTATTTAAGCCCTCTAGCCTCCTATATTCTGGATCGGCTAGAAGGAAAATATGTGAGGATCATATGGTAGCCCATGACAAACTCTGGGATTTGTCCTGTAACCACTTGTTGAAGAGTGCTTTGAAAACTATTGCTTTTTTTATTTCTTTGCTTTGTATATATGTTATACTATCCAATAAAAAAAGTTAAAAAAAAAAAAAGAAAGGAAGGAAGGAAAAGAGAGGAAGAAAGAAATAGTTACATCAAAGTGGACCTGGGACAAAGGATTATCAGCTTTAAGTAATACTATAGAGCACCCTGGAGGAATGTAGGAATCTATTGCCTAGGCAGTAGAGTGGGCCTTTGGATGTCTGTAAATGAGGGAATTGCTAAGGCCTCAAGTGAACGCAAACTTAAAGAAGAAACAGGCTCAGAAAAGACAGAGAAGACACCGCACTTCACTCTCATCTCAGGCTAATCTTGATAGGAGGGCTGAACACTGAAGGACAGAACCAGCTAGCACAGGGCCAATTTACAGACTGCGTTTGGGGATTGAATCGTGTCTCCCACAACCCAACCCCTGGTCCTGTGGACGTGAACCCATTTGTGAATAGGACCTTTGAAGAGGGTATTAGTTAAGGTTACCCAAACTGAATGAGCATGGGTCTTATTCAGCTAAGGCTGAGGTCCTTATGAACAAAGGATGTTGGATATAGAAAACAAAGCCAGAGGAAGGGCAAGACACCAGATGTCAACAGAACAGGAGGACAGAGGAGAAGACATTGCCATGCATATTGCCATTTGACAGAAAGCCAAGGACCAAGGATTGACAGAAGCCAGCCCTAAAATGCCAATCTTTGAGCAGAAAGCATCACCTTGCCAAATGCTCGATTGTGGATTTCCCCTAGCCTCAAAACTTTGAGACAATAAAGTTCTGTTGCTAAGCCAAGCCATGCATGGTATTTGTTTCAGAAACCAGGAAACAGAAACACTGTGCAAGGTGCTCTTTGCATTGGTTTGCTTATTGTGATTACCTGCTTGCATTCTAGGAAATCTCTGTCATATCACTAGCTAGACACAAACTTAAGGAACAGACAGCTGAAGTACTAAATCCTAGAGTTAACATATTGAAATATCAAAATGTACAGTGTGCAACAAAAACTTATAAGACAAAGACACAGGAAATGAATGCTCATATGAGGAGCAAGATAAAAATTCAGGAACCACCAACTGAGAAACCAAACTTTGGGCATACCAGACAAAGACTTTAAAAAATGATCTTCAGTGTGTTCAAAGAGATAAACAAAAACATAGAGTGAGAATTAAAGGATATTGGGAAGATGATGACTGAACAATATGAGAATCTCAATAAGGAGATAAAAATTTAAGAGGGATTAAACAGAAATACTGGAGTTGAAGAACATGGTAACTGAGATAAAATATCTCTTATGGGGTTTCGACAGCAGATTAGAGATGACAGTAGAATCAGTGAACTCAAACACGAGACAACTTAAAATGATTCAGGCTGAAGAGAAAATGTAAAAATAGTAAGAAAAAGTGAACAAAGCCTAAAAAACCTGTGGGACACCATCAAGCATACCAGTGTATACATTGTGGGAGTCACAGAAGGAGGGAAAAAAAGAGAGAAAAATGGAAAGGAAATAATGTTCAAAGAATTGATAACAAAAATTGCCAAATTTAATGTAAGACATGAATATACACATGTAAGAATCCCAACAAAGCCACAGGATAATTGCAAAGAGAACCATGTTCAGACTCTAGTAGTCAAACTTCTGAATGCCAAGGACAAGAAGAGAATCCCAAAAACTGCAAGAGAAAAACAATGTGCAATGGACATGTGTGTCCCAATAAGTTGAGTGCCAATTTCTCATCAGAAACCCTGGAGGCAAGCAGGCAATGGGATGAAATATTTAAAATGCAGCAAAACCCAACTTGCCAGCTAAGAATTTTATGTCCAGTGAGACAGTATTTTATTTTATTTATTTATTTAAATAGACTTTAAATGTAAAGACATCATAAGGAGACAGTATTTTAAAAAGGAGGGAAAGATTAAGACATTTCCAGAAAAAAATAAAAACTGAAGGAGTTCATCACTGAGAGACTTGCCCTATAGGCAGTGCTAAAGGAAGTTCTTCAGACTGAAAGGAAAAGATAATAGACAGTGGATTGAAGTAGCATAGAGAAATACATCTCTGGTAAAGGTAATTATAAATGCCAGTACTACCGTATAACATTTTTTGGTATGTAACTCTACTTTTTAACTTTTTATAAGTTCAAAAATGAAAATGCATAAAATAATTGCAAATCTGTGGTTTTGGACATACGGTGTATATAAAGCATATAGGCATAATTTGTGGTGAGTACAATTAAAAGGTGGGAGAATGAGGTGGGGCATAGGAACAGAGTTTATGTATGTTGGTGAACTTAAGCTTAAACCAAATAAAATGTTATTGTTATAATTTTAGGATATTAAATTTAAGCCCTGGTAGTGTGACTAAGCCACGGTAGTCACAAAGAAAGTATCTGAAAAATGTGTAAGAAAGAAATGAGAAAGGACTCAAAGTTGTAGGCTACAAAAATTCAAATGAAAATGAAAGTAGATATTAAGAGAAGAATTGAGGTGTGACTCACAAAGATCAAATAGTAAAATGGCAGAAGAACGTCCTGAATTATCAGTAGTAATTTTAAATGTAAATAAATTCAACTTTGCAGTCAAAAGGCAGTGGTTGGCAGAATGGATAAAAAAAAAAACAACATGATTCAATTATATACTGTTTATAAAATACTCTTCTTGAATTCAAAGATATAGGTTGAAAGTGAAAGGATGGAAAAAATATTCCATGCAAATAATACCCCAAATAGAGCTGAGGTAACTGTACAAATATCAGATAAAGCAGACTTATAAGAGTCAAGAACTCTTATAAGGACAAAGAAGAAAATTATATACTGAGAAGGGAATCAATTCAACAAGAAGACATAGCAATTGTAAATATATAAGCACTGTTCTAGTTTGCTAGCTGCCGGAATGCAATATACCAGAAACAGAATGGCTTCTAAAAAGGGGAATTTAATAAGTTGCTAGTTTACAGTTCTAAGGCCAAGAAAATGCCCCAATTAAAACAAGTCTATAGGAATGTCCAATGTAAGGCATCCGGCGAAAAAAAAACTTGGTTCAAGAAGGCTGATGAAGTTCAAGGTTTCTCTCTCATCTGGAAGGGCACATGGTGAACACAGTCAGGGTTCCTCTCTCATCGGGCACATGGTGAAAATGGCGTCATCTTTTCTAGGGGACATACCTCCTTCCAAACCAGCACAAGCACCTAACAGCAAAGCTTCAAAATATATGAAATATATATATATATATTGGAAGATTTGAAGGTAGAAGTAGACAGCTCTAAAATAATAGCAGACAACTTCGATATACCACTTTCGAGAGTGGACAGACAATGTGGGCAGAGGACCGATAAGGACTGAGAGGACCTGAATGACATTTGACACCAACTACACCTAATGGACATATATAGAACGCTCTATGCAACCGCAGCAGAATAGATATTCTAATCTAGTACACATGGGTCATTCTCTAGGACAGACCGTACACTAAGCCACAAAGCAAGTCTCAATAAATTTACTAATATTGAAATCATACAATAGAACTTCAATCAAAGTGGAATGAAGCTAGAAATCAATAACAAAGGGAGAATTGGAAAATTTAAAAATATTAACCAACACACTCTTAAACAACCTATACGTCATAGAAGAAATCACAAGAGAACTTAGGAAATATCTTGAGGCAAATGGAAACATAAATACAACATATCAGAACTTATGAGATTCCTTAAAGGCACTGCTGAGAGGAAAATTCATAGCTGTAAATGCCTACATTGAAAAAGAAGAAACATCTCAAATCAGAGACCTATCCTCACAATTGGAAAAAACTAGAAAAAGCAGAGCAAATTAAGCCAAAATTGAGAAGAAGGAAGGAAATAACAAAGATTAGAGCAGAGATAAATGAAATAGAGAATAGAAAAACAATAGAAAGAATAAATTAGACCAAAAGTTGGTTCTTTAAAAAGATGAAAGAAATCAGCAAATATTTAGCTACACTGACAAAGAAAAAAAGAGAAATGATGCAAATAACTAAAAGTCAGTAATGAAAGGAAGAACATTATTACCGACCCCATAGAGAGAAAAAGGAATTTAAGAGGATACTATGAGCAACTGTACACTGACCAGCTAGATAAACCTAGATGAAATGAACACATTCCTAGAAACACACAAACTACCTATACTGACTCAAGAACAGAAGATGTTCAACAGGCCAAAAACAAGAGATTGAATCAGTAATAAAAAAAGCCTCCCAACAGATGGGAGAAAAATTATGGAACTATTAAACTTTATCACCATGGAAACCCTGGATACTGTGCCAAACATCAAGGGCACCCATATCAATAGGCCAAGTCTTGATCTTGAGGCTTGCTCTTGTGAAGCTTATGTATGTAGCAGAGAAGCTTAGACTGCTTATAAGTATGCCTAAGAGTTATTTATGGAGGACCCCTATTGTTGCTCAGATGTGGCCTTTTTCTCTAAGCCCAACTCTGCAAGTGAAACCATTGTAGTCAACCCTAAGTTGACATCCAGGGATGAAAGTCTCCCAAACAGCATGGGAGATGACCCCCAGGGATAAGCCTGGCCCTGGCACCATGGGATCAACAATGCCATCCTAAACAAAAGGGGGGATGAAGTATCACAAATAAGGTATCTTGGCCGAGACAGTTCAAATAGAGTAGAGAGGCTACATTCAAGGTCATTCTTACACATACTTCAGTTAGACATTGCTACTTATCCTAACTTGCCAAACCCCAGCAAAAACCATTCTTGCCAATCCTAAAGAACATCCAGGGCATTATATAAGATTCTACATAGGTTCCATGTACTAGGGTAACTCTCCAAACCTACAACCTCCTGATGAGTTCCGGGACAAGATAAGTTCTGAAATGCAGAGGGGCCAGCCCTTCCAGAACTTCAATAATTCCATACTCCATCCCATATTATTGACAACCTCTTTCAACATGAAAAAGGTAGAATGGGCATAGCCAAATAGCACTAAAGAGTGGAAGAAAGATCAAAGGTGATGGTGGAGTTATACAGAGAAAGTCGGGTTTAACAAATGAGTGTGAGTGCTGAATTATATTATATTGATTTTTTTTTTTGGCTTCCAGTACCTTCCAGTACCTAACAAATGAGCATGAGTGCTGACTTATATTATATTGATGTTTCTTTTGGCTTCCAGTACCTTAGAGCGGCTAGAAATAAAAAGTTAAAATTGTGGAATCATAATTCATACCAAACTCTGAAATCTGTTCTACAAGTAATTATTGTGATGTACTTTTAAATTTATTGCTTTTATATATATATAAAACATATATACATATATATATGTTAAAGACCAGGAGGGGTATAACAGAGAAGACAGGATTTAACAAATGAGTATGAGGCTGAACCATTATATTGATATTTCTGTTGATCTCCAGTGTCTTGGGGCAGCTAGAAAAAAAAAGGAAAAACTGTGGAACTGTAACCCATACCAAATTTTAAAATCTGTTCTATAACTACTTGTTAAAATGTACTTGGAAATTTATTGCTTTTTTGTACATATGTTATATTTCACAATAAAAAAAAAAGTTCATAAGAAAAAAAAAGAAGAAAAAAAAAACCAAACCTCCCAACAAGGAAAAACACAGGACCAGAAGCTTTTCCTGATGAATTTTACCAAACATTCCAAGAAGAATAAAAATCAACCTTGCTCAAACACTTCCAGAAATTGAGGAGGTAGTAATATTTCCTAACTCATTCTATGAGGCCCTAATACCAAAGCTAGACAAAGGTACCACAAGAAAAGAAAATTACAGACCAATATCCACAATGAATATAGATGCAAAAATCTCAGCAAAATATTAACAAACTAAATCCAGCAGCATATTGAAAGAATTACACACTATGATTAAATGTGATTTATCTCAGGTGTGCAAGGGTGGTTCAGCATAAAGAAAATCAAGTAATTTAATACACTGCACGATCATTTCAATTGACATAGCAAAGTCATTTGACAACATCCAGTATCCGTTCTTTATAAAAAAAATTCTGAACAGTTGGAATAGAAGAGAATTTCCTCAATATGATAAAGGTCATACGTGAAAAAAACCACAGCTAACATCATACTCAATGGTGAAATAACAAAACCCTTCCATCTAAGATCTGGAACAAGACACGGATGACTACTGTCGCCATGTTATTCAGCACTATACTGGAAGTTCTAGCCACATCAATTAGGCAAGAAAAAGGAATAAAAGGCAACTAAATTGGAAAGGTTGAAGTAAAACTTTTCCTATTTCCAGATGACATGACCTTATAATAGAAAACCTACAAAGCTACTAAAACTAATAAATTCAGCAAAGTGGCAGGATGAAAGATCAATATGCAAAAAATCAGTAAGTCGGTATATACCAGTAATGAACAATCTGAAGAAGAAATCAAGAAAAAATTCCATGTACAAAGCAACTAAAAAAATCAAATATCTAGGAACAAATTTAACTAAGGCTACAAAGGACTTGTACTTGGAAAACTACAAAACTTTGCTAAAGGAAATCAAAGACCTAAATAAGTAAAAAAACATTCTGTGTTCATGGATTAGAAGACTAAATATTGTTAAGATATTAATTCTACCCAAAGCCAATTGCAGATTCAGTGCAATTCCAATCAAAATTCCAGTAGACTTCTTTGCAGAAATAAGAAAGCCAATCATCAAATTTATATGAAAGGATAGTCTCACAAGCCAAACCATCATAAGTTGGAGAATTTATACTTCCTGACTATAAAATTTATTGCAAAGCTACAGTAATCAAAACAGCATGATACGGGGCGGGCCGCGGTGGCTCAGCGGGCAAGAGTGCTTGCCTGCCATGCCGGAGGACCTCGGTTCGATTCCCGGCCCCAGCCCATGTAAAAAACAAACAAACAAAAACAAAAATATAATAAAAAAAACAAGAAAATGTTTCCCTTTCTTTCTCCCTTCCATCCTTCCTTCCTTCTCTGTCTTTCCTTCCTTTAAAAAAAAAAAAAAAAAAAAAAACAGCATGATACTGGCACAATGACAGATTTATAGACCAATGAAATTCAATTGAGGGTTCAGAAATAAACTCTCACATCTATGGCCAATGGATTTTTGACGGCACAATGACAGACTTATAGACCAATGAAATTCAATTGAGGGTTCAGAAATAAACTCTCACATCTATGGCCAATGGATTTTTGACAAGGAAGCCAAATTCACTCAATGGGGAAATAAGTTCTCCATAACAAATGGTCCTGGAAAAATCAGATAATCCATATGCGAAAGAATGAAAGTTGACCCCCTACTTCACACCATATGCAAAAAATTAACTCAAGATAGATCAAAGATCTAAATATACGCAGAAAAACTATAAAGCTCCTGGAAGAAAACATGGAAACACTTTCAGGGCATTGTATTGGGCAATAGTTTCTTAGACTTTACACCAAAAACACAAGTAACAAAAGAAAAAAATAGATAAATGGGACTTCATCAAAATTAATTATTTTGTGTATCAAAGTACTTCATCAGGGAAGTAAAAAGAGAACCCTCAGACGTGGAAAAAGTGTTTGAAAATCACATATCTGATAAGGGTTTGCTCTGGCACTATCCAGAGTATATAAAGAAATATTAAACTTCAGTGACAAAAAGATGAACAATCCAATTTAGAAACATGCAAAAGACTTCAATAGACATTTCTCTAAAAAACATATATAAATAGGCAAATAAGCACATGCAATGATGCTCAACATCATTAGCCATAAGGGAAATTGCAGATCAAATCCATAATGAGATACCATTTCACACCCATTAGAATAGCTAACTGAAAATAATAAGTGTAGGAGAGGGTGTGGGAAAATAACACTTTTCATTGTTGGTAGGAATATGAAATGTGCAGCCACTATGGAAAACAACTTGGTGGTTTTTCAGAAAGTTAAGTATAGAATTAACATATGACTTGGGTTTTCCACCCCAAAGAATTGAAAGAGGGGCTTGAACAGATATTCATACACCTCTGTTCATAGGGACATTATCCACAATTGCCAAAAGATCAAAGCAACCCAAGTGTCCATTAACCAATGAATGGATAAACAAAATGTGGTGTGTGCATACAATGGAATATTACTGAGCCTTGAAAAAGAATGAAGCTCTGACACATGCTACAACATGGGTGAACCTTGAATACACCATGTTGAGGTGAATATGCTGGACAGAAAAGGACAAATATTGCATGACCTAATGTATATGAAATAATTCAAATATGCAAAGTAATAGAGTCAGAAACTAGAATACAGGTTTCCAGGAACTGGGGGTGGGGTGGGGGGAGGTTAGGGACTGGGGCATTAATGCTCATTTGGTACTGAGTTTCTGTTTGAGGCTTTGGAAAAGTTTTGGTGATGAATAGCAGCGATGTAACACAATCACTGAATTGTACATTTGAATGTGGTTAAAGGAGCAAAGTTTTAGGTTATACATATGTTTCCAGAAAAAAGTGTTTAAAAAAATCATAGAATTATATAACACCTAATGGACCCTAATGTAAACTATGGAGGATAGTTAACTGTATAATTACAATAATACTGCTTTATCACATAGCAAAGTTACCACATCAATGCAAAGTATTAATACTAAGGAAACCTGTGTGTTTAGGGGCAGGAACCTCTGTGCTTACTGACCAACAGCTGCTCTAATTTAAAAAAAAAAAGATGAATCTGAGGCCCCCAAGCTTTCCCATCTAGGCAGGTTAGTTTCTAATTTAGATATCTGGGGTCAATCTTGGCTTTTCCCTTTCTCTCAGCTTCCGACACCCAGTAATGTTCTGAGTCCCAAATATCTCTCTGTTATGACTCCTGCTCACACTGTTTTTACGTAAAGCCGCATCACCTCTCACCCGGACTCCTATAATTCTGAATAGTCTCTCTTCCCCAGCCTCTTCTCCATTCAGCCTGTCTTTCAAAATGGAAAATCTGGCAATTGTTACTTTTCTGGTTAAAACATTAAACGGCTCTGCTTCACCTTCTAAGCTTAACCAATGCCAGAGCTCCTTGGAGGGCAGCTTCTTAACAGACGGTAAATCATCACTTGTCTTATCCTCCAGCCTCCTCTGCTCCTTACCTTACGTCCTGCGAACCTGACCAACAATGAACTACTTGTGGTCACTGTCCGCAGGGCATGCCATGCTATTCCAGGCCCCTGTACCTTTGCTGATGCTGTCCTTTCTGCCTGGAATGCCCTTCACCCTCGTGCCTGCCTTTCCATCCACATCAGTTTCTTCTCGATGCTGTGCAAATGATCACAGACTTAATGCCTTAAAACAACACAAATGTGTTATTTTACATTTCTGAAGTTCGGAAGTTCAGAAGTCCAAAATGGGTCTTTTTGGGTTAAAGTCAAAGTAATGTCACAGTTGCATGTTCCTTCTGGACACTCTAGAGAAGAGTCCGTTGTTTTGGCCTTTTCCAGCTTCTTGAGGCCACCCACGTGGTTAGCTGGCCTCTGCTTCTGCAGTCACAGCTCCTTCCATGACGCCAGCTCTGACACTCCTGCCTCCCTTGTGATTCCATTGGGCTCACCTGGACAGTCCAGGATACTCTTCCCATCTTCCCTTAACTTAATCACACTCCCTTTTCCATGTCAAGTAACGCAGTCACTGGTTGGGGATGTGGACGTCTTTGATGGAGGGCGTTGGTCTGCCCATCACACCATAAAACTCCGATTCATTTCTTAAAGCTCAGCTTAGATATCGCTTTTTCTCTGAAAGTCATCCTTTGCCTCAGAGCCAGCCACTCCCATTCTGTCATGTACATACAGACATATGTATGTCAGGTATGTATTAGCTTGGATCGTATATATTGAATTTTTGAAATGTGTCCATGTCTCCACTTTATTTTGACCTCTTGGTGGGGGAGGGGAGCTTACTTGTCTTTGTGTCGCCAGCACCTGGCGTAGTACATGACATATAGTAAATATAAGCTAAATGTATTTTTGAAAAATGAGTGTGTGAGGTCCTGTGCTGACCTATTTTCATGTTACTTCCCAGCCTAAAGATGTACATTAAATGATGCTGAAGCCACAGTGACACAGTCATCTACCACTGCCCTGAACCAACCCTCACCTACCTCTGTTCTGTCCAGCCCGTGGACTTTCTAACCCTTCCTGATTATGTTGTACCTTTCCTATCCTAATCTCTCTATTTATAATGATCTTCCTCCTCTTTTTCTGTTTTATGAAACCCAATTCATGCTTCAAGGCACAAATCAAAATTTTTCACTCTGCAATGCCATTTATGATCTCCTCTAATCAGAATTAATCACTTCCTTATTTGAGTTCCTAAGTTATTTAATACATTTCTGCATTGTAGCTCTTCTCAGATTGTGTTTTTCATAGTTGTATGCATATCTGTTTCCCCATATATCGTGTCTATACCAATGTGTGGCAATATCAAGTGCTCAACAATATTTCTTGAATTCAATTGAACACATGAACAGATAAAAGTTTAAAAGGCATGAACATGGAGGGCAACAGGAAAGAACCAAAGGATAAAGGATGTCCTTGATAAAAGGCAAGGAGGAATGAAGAGACAGAGAAGACACTTCCAGAGAGTGTGGAGAAAACTTTAGGAAAAACAGTGCATTGAAGGCCAGAGAAAGAGGGGCTGCCCCGTACTTGCAGAGGAGGGCACTGAGATGCTGACCAGTGAAAACAGTGAAAAGGGGCCATCAGATTGGACCATTGGCTTTAGGAAGCACAGCTTTGGGAATACCCAACCAGGACCTTAGTTCTGCTCCTATTTTTATGTTAGAAGAGGAGGCATCTCTAGAAGATAACTTACTTGAGGAGGAGGAAGATTAGCCTGGACCTCTTATTCAACCAACCCACTTGAATGCCTAAATGTGTGAGCGCACCAGCACAGCTCCTTGTCAGACTGGAAGACTTGGTTCTTTCATTTGATCAAGAGGGTCCAAGTTATTGGGGGATGTAGATGGTTCTCAGGTTGTATAGGCACCATTTGACACATTCCCCATCATTGAAACAGAGATTTTCATCAATGGGCACAGCAAGCCTGGCTAGTGGGATCAAAGGTGAAATACCTAAGTCTGGCTTCAGACCTGACCAGACAATCCCTTCTTCCAGAGAGCTTTTCTGGATGTTGGCATTTCTCTGAATGAGGCGTTGTCTGACCCAGGGGACGATTATTCTTCATGAATTCTGATCGCCTTGAACTTTACTCTCCTGTATTCCACAAACACTGTCCTCAGCTGCCCTCTCCAACCTATGACCCACTTGGCCAACATTGATGGTCAGTGTCTGTCATGACCCATACTAGGCTGATCTAGACAAACTTCTATGCCTGCCATGTGTCTAAGGTTTTGCCCGAATTGATTTCATCTTGCATCTATTTTTGTGATAGGCTTCTGTTGTGTTCTCCATCAGTCTACGTGGCTTCATAGGTCATTTATTCTCACCAGGGTGAGCATGGTTCTTGGGGGATTAAAAAAAACTTACATTTTTTATGTATAAAGTATAGATAAATATAAAGTTCATAAGCTGATATAACAGTTTATTTCTGGTATTAAAATTGCCTGGGGGGGTCGATTAGGAAAAAAGTTGTTCTAAAAAGGCTCTTTAGGAGGACAATAATAAGAAAAGTAAAGGTTGAGAAACACCAGGATAGGGTTTGAAGCTGAAATTCAAGCTGCAAGAGGAACACAAGAGGAGTGGACAGCGAGGAAGGAGGGGTGGACATGGCTGATGACCTGCCTGAGATGTAGCTCATGGAGAAGGTGTCAATCCAGTGTGTGCTTTGAGCAGTGTGATACCCTTTCACATTTGTTACAAGGAGCTGCTTCTTCTAATGTCAATGTGTGCTCCTTGTCAGAACAACAGCAGCATCTCCATTCAGGCTGCAGCCCACCCATCTTCTCTCTGCTTCAGCAGCTTTCATGTGAACCCCTTACTTGGAGGTAACTTCTCATTCATATTTTGCAACATAAGAACACTAAAAACACAGCCCAGGTTGTGTTTGCAGAAGCTCCTTTCATGGCAGCCTTTCAAGGGGTTGGGCAATATAGAAGATGCAATTGTAATCATGACTAACTCATTAGGATGCTCGAGGGAAACCTGAACATCTGTAACCTACTTTTTAGAAGACAGGCAAGGAAAACACAGGAGTGGGGATAATCCAAGGAAAACAATGTCAAGTCTCGAACAATAGACAGACTCTAGAACCTCCTTGGCTGGTCTCGACAAGTCTCCTTAGTAGGCTGGAACAAGAAAACAGATTGTGGCTTAAAGGAAGGCCAGAAATCATTTGTGTCTACTTGCTCTTCTGGAGTGTAACCTTTCATTTATTTGTTTGAATTTCTAAATGCTCTTCTTTTTTCTTTTGTAGCCTGCGTTAAGAAGTATTTACCACCAAGCCTTTGCATTTTATCCCAGGCAGATCACCTGTGTACTCACCATCTGTTTTTGACTCCTTTACTTTTCTTCTCTCCATCCCTACTCTGGTCATGAGTGTTGAAACAGAGATGATGCTGTTGGGTTGGAAAGTTGAAGTGGGGGATGGATGAGCCTCACTGTCCGCTTTGGATCTGCAGCCAACTCCTGGCAGCTTGTCCACGGTTAATCTCGCTTTCAGCTTCTTGTTGACTTTATCACCCACTCTATGTGCTTAACTCTATGATGGTTGTTATCACCACCTCTGTTTAGTCACAATGCCAAGAGCATCAGCTTCAGGCAAACTAGCTATCTGGGTGTCAAGTTGACCAGAAAAATAAAAGCATTGCTTTACTGAATTTGGCATTGTTTTAGAAATGAATGATCATTAATATTTTATCAAACTAGTTGTGCATGTAGATACAGTCTTATTCCTTCTCTGGACATACTTTTCACATTAGAGGGAAAGAAAGAGGAGAGGGAAAGATTCTTAAAGTACTGCTCCCAGTGAGGCTATGAACCATAGGTAAATTTATGACTTTAGAGGGTAAGGGAGCATCTTTTTTCAAGTGCCCCTAACTGGGACTACAAGAGAGTAGACACCAGAGACACAGGATGAGCAATCAGACAGCTTTTCCCATCCTTGTACATCATTTTTACATTGTGGCTTCATTAAAATTTTTTGAAGTTTATGAATATTGAACATAAGAAAATTCCAACATTATTAAAACACTGATACAGGGACTATCCATATACCTAATCCTTTCAATAGAGAACGTATTTGTAGGCTACCCTGGAAATCAAGATCCCTTGAATTTAATCTCTACCGTGGCATTGGCTGACTATGTAACTTTCAACATTTTCAATTCTCCAAGATGGCATGGAAAATGGAAAGTACACAAGCTTTGGAATTTGTTACAATGTGGGTCTAAGTCCTATCCATATACTTATTAGCCTGTTGACTTCAGGCAAGTTATTTGACTACTTTGCAACTTGATATCTTTAGTTGTCAAATGTGAATTCCCTGTAGAAATGCTGTGAGGATCTATTGAGATCATATGCAAAATGCCTAGCACATAGGAGTCATTAAATAATTGGCTGATCTCCTAGGAATATCTGCATAGAGGTACAGAAAGGTTAGGTGACAAAAGGCATGGGTGTTCTGAGCTCATTAGCTGATAAATGCCTGCTTTACAGTGTGGTATTGTTAGAGAAGGAGGAGAATACAGCCTAGCCACATAGAAGCCTAGGCCTGTTTTATTTCTGCAGAATCTGGTCACCACAGCCAAGAGAATGCACAGGGAGGGGTAAGGTGGGGAAAAAGAGACTCACAGAGACTGAGGACAAGAATAAGGAGTATCTGTTATCCCCATCCACAGAGAATCTCCTAATACTCCTTCAGTCGCATCATAGGAATGGGAGGTAAGTGCTGCGTACTGATGAGGCGCCCCAAGCCAGGTTACCAGTGTTTTCTGCTCAGTTTCCAAGGTGTACCTCCTTAGTACTAGACAAGCTCCCCAGATTTTGCCTAAAACAAGAAAGGCAGCTGCATAACTGCCTAGTCTTCAGGTCTGATGAATCACCGTGTCATCAATGAAAGAGAGCCACGGGGAATGAAAGCCTGTGGTGCAATCTGTCAGTCAGGGAGTCAGGTGGCTGTGACGTGGCATGTTTGACTCTTGCTCATTAATGAAGCTTCTTTTCATGTCCTCCTAGTCCTCCTTGCCTGCCTACCTGCCCATGCTAGGGTCTACTGGGTTGGAAAAGAGTGTCTACCCTAATTATTAATTATTGATTGAGTATACACTATGTATCCACCTATTCATTCAACACACCTTTGTTGAGTATGGAAGCAAAAATAATGAGACTCAGTATGTGCACCCAAGTATCTCTCAATATAATAATCATATATTCAACTAATTGTTAAATGGTATACTTAATATGTGAAAACCAATGTACAGGGGCTCGGGGGGAAGAGTAACTAAGCTGAGAGTTGAGGATGGTTTCACAGAAGATTAGACATTTGAGCTAGGCCTTGCAGAATGGATAAGATTCCCCAGGTTGTGGAAAGGGCGGGGAAAAGAAAGGGAGGGAGGGAATTAAGGCATCCGAAGCAAAGGAAAGAGGAGGCATGGAGGTGAAGAGGAGCCCACAGTATGTCTGTGGTCTGGTCAGTAGTCTGATGTGCCTGACACACAGACTGTACAATAAAGGACATCAGCAGGAGAGGTAGATGCAGCCAGAATGCAAAGAACTTTCTGTTCCAGCCTATGGGGTTTGGGCTCTAATCACAGGGAGTGTGGAGCCACTCATGGGTTTTAAATATGGAGTGGTAGAATTATACGTGTATTTTGAACAGTTCTGTAATCTTAAGCATAGTGAATGGATTGAAAGAAGGTGATACTGGAAGGTGGGAGACCAGTTAGGGGGTCACTGAAATCGTGGATGGTGCCAAATGCTGCAAACTGCTCAAGGAGGATGAGGTGTAAGAACGAGCTCATTGGATATGGCAGTTGATGGTTTCTGGTGGCATCTAAAAGAATTTCAGTAGAATAATTCAAGCAGAAGCCAGATTACATAGAACTGCCTAAAAGCACAATGGCTTACCATTGCCTCTCAAAGTGTGGTCCCAAGTCATTTTCCATCTCTTCCCCAAGCATTCCTTAATATGAACCCAACTCTTCCAACAACTGAACTATTTTCTATTGTCTGAATAATCATTAGTATTATATGCTTTTCCTACTAATATATATATAGTCTCTACTTGGCAATATTGAACTCATTGTTGAAGGCCTAGCTCAAGTGTCATCTCCCTATGAAGTTTCTTCGGTTTCTCCTAGCTAGCACTCCCATGAAAACTTTTGCACATATTTCAATTATGACACTTATTTCATTGTGTTGGGTTGTTTCACTTTATTATCTGTCTACCTGGAGTAAGGGCTGCTGTGTTCATCTCTATTTCCTTAGTTTTTTTCATGTGGTTGGTACTGAATAAATTTAGGGAGAGGAGTTGTAACGCATCAAGAAAGGAAGAGCAGCGTGGCATAAATTATTCTTTTAAGAAACTTGAGAGTGAAAGGATAGAGAAATCTGTCTGGACCTACAATAAAAAGGTATTTGTGTGTGTGTGTGTGTGTGCATTTTGAAGACTGGGATGAAATTTTTTGTTGGTCAAGGGGATTAAGCCAGGAGAGAGGAAGAGATGAACTACTGAAGGGGCATGGAGAGGCAGGGCAAGGGATGGATAGCAAATGGCAAAATCGTCCTGACAGGGCAGAAGGGTATGCAAACAATGGCCAATGCAGAAGGATTAGCTTTGGAAACAAGAAAGGACTCTTTTCTCTGAGATGTAGGGATGAAAGTACAGCTGGATGCAGAGATAAACTGTGAGATTGAGGGGAGGGAGGGTGGGTGAGTTCTTAGATGGCCTTGCCTGGTGTAGAAATGGGCTGGAAAAGAGTTTACAGGGGAGATGAGATGTCTTTAGCGAAGCAGAAAGTGAGACCTTCTGCTAGGAAGGAAATGGGGAACAGAAAGAGGGAAAGAGGCCCAAGGAGGGTGGTAAAGGTTTGAAACTGCCATGGAGGAGCCACATAGGTTGGAGAGTAGCAGCTGCAGGATATTCTTTTGGGCTGATCCATAACCCTGCTTGGAAATAAAGAGAGGGCCCATCCATTCACCCCATTGACTTTGGCAAAGGAATCAGTTATGGGTAGGCTTTCTGTAGGAGTTGTGTCTGCAATAAGATGGGTAACTTCTGAGTACGCATCCCAAAAATAATACAGAAAGCATTCAAGGTCTATATATCAACAATACTGGAATGTTACGCAGATAATAACAATAAAAATGTTGTATATGGAAAAAATTTATGAGATGCAGATTAGGTGAGAATGCAGGATATAATTTTTGTGTGTATTTTGAATATAACTATGTAGAAATACGTGTGTGAAGAACAACTGAATAAAATATATCCAGATGCTATCAGTCATGGTATTATAGTTCATGTTTCCTGTAATTTTTAGATTTATGTTTAGATAGAATTATGGCAGTAAACAGAATTGATTCTTTCTCACTGCTTTTATCTTTTTATTCATTTATTTATTTTTGGCCTGGGTAGACTCCAGGAATCGAACCCAGTCTCCGGCATGGCAGGCGTGAATTCTTCCACTGCACCGCCATTGCACTGCTCTGGCTTTGTCTTTTATTTAGTATATTTAGAAGACAATATTAGAAAGGAAAATGTAGCATGGAACCAATGTACAGAATCGGCTGCTTTTTCCCATTTGGAGGGCAGGAATGGAGAAAGGAAGCCCCTGAGTTGCCCGAGAGTTGGGGGCTGATAAGCAAGAAAGTGTGTGCCATGCTAGGGGAGACAAATGAAGTCTACAATGATCAAAAATCCTTGCCTTATAATAAACTTGGAAGACAAGGCTTATAATAAATGATTAATGAATGTATTTACTGCTCAAATGGGCTATCTAAATCATGGATGGTGCTAGAACTCTGAGGAAAAGACTGAGGGCAAGAGGATTGTGCAGAGATGAACTGCATGCCTGTGGAGTTGGCGATGGACTTAGCAGGTCCATCGCCAAGCTTGAGTAAGTTGTACGATGTTGGACAGCTTACTCAAGCTTCACTTTCTCCGTCTCTGCAGTGGGGATAAAACTTCCTACTCAATATGTTGGCTGGAAGATGATTAAACATAAAACATACAAAGTGCTTGTTATAATACCTGGTACACAGTAAGGACTCAAAAATGTTTGCTGCCATTATTATCACTAATATTATTCTTGTTATTATTATCTAGGATTCTTCATGATGGAGGGAGCTGATTTGGATTTGGAGTATCTTGAGTTTTTTGGAGAGAATTCGAAGTGTCCCGAGGGCAGGTCTCTCTCACCATTGGAACCAAGCTGTGGGCTCACAGGGAACAGGCCTTCACAGGGGACAGGGGTATGTGCAAGGGGGAACTCCACTCTGGTTCTTCTTTTGCTTGTGTTCATACTACTTCCCCACTTCGAAACAGGTGCATATTACTCCAGAGCACCCTTCACCTTCCTTTCCTGTTTTTCTGTCCTGTTTTTCTTCTCCTTGACTCTTCTTACTTCCCCTTTCTTCTCAAAACCTCAAGTGATGGATAAGTAAGGAACTATACTACCTTTTGCATGTTCTAAATTTGCCTTTTTCACACTTAAAGGCAATCTCGTAATTCTAGTATTTTGAGTTTACATAAGCAAGTCTGTGTTCACTCTATACATTTCTTTGCTTACTTAAAAACTACCCATCGCCCCACGATGGCCTCTAGTAAATACTCCTAAAAGATGGTCATCAGTAGAGAGACAAGGAGTCCAGATTCTAAGAGTTCAATTAAGGAAGGTTCTTTTGAGGTAATTAAATCTTGCAAAAGACACCACCAGAGGTGAAAACTCTTGCAGGGCTCTTTTCTGCAATGAGGTATATCTTCCTGGACAAAGATGTACTCATAACGTGGGAACATTCTCCTTCTTGCTAACATTTGTTCTATCTTTTCTTGCTTTACTGTTGGCAAGTGTTACAAGAGGGAAGGAGTCAAAGGTTTGAGAGAAAAATGGCTGGACCAGTGGTGAGCAAAACCCAGAGTTGTCATATAACAATATTCTTAGAAATCAGATAATTTAAAACAAAAACAAATTGGTGTCCAGGACACTCAGGTTCAACCAACACTTCCCTGCTGAACTCCAGTTTTTCACATGCTGTTCTACACTGATGAATAATGACGTAATTTTAGCTTTGTTGGAGAGCCTATTTGCATATTTACGAAGTCATTATCTTTGACCCAGCAGTAATTGTTGGGCACCTCTGCCTCTTTACCCACATTAATAGACATACAGGCCACTGATTTGTACTTTCCTAAAAAATTACTCTTTCCCTTTTTAATTAGAGTGCTTTCAGAAGCAAACCCATCGTTAAGACCATGTATGCTTCCATTATAAATACCTGTTGCCAGCCATTAATTATCTCCTGAAGGATTACTTACTTGTAAGTAGACTTTTTATGCTTACTTTTTAAAACTGGGATTTCCCCCTCACTTTTAATACCCATCCTCGTTTAGTTACTTAACCATATTGAATTCCACATAATAATAAAATGTTCCCTTTCCTTCTGCTTCAGGGGTCTTAGATGTAATCTGCACACAGAAGGTATGAAGATGTTCTGTATCTTAAGGTGGAAACTTTCTTTATGCGTGGGCCTTAATACTCAAGAATTTCTTGGCTAACTGTGAAGGAAGAACATAAGAACATAAGAACTGAATAGTCTTGAGAATAAATACCACAACATTTTACAAATATGTGAAGTTTCATAATCATTTAGTGACTGAAACACTGCAGCTCATCCAAATAATACCGTGGTCTGATAATTACACAGTTGCAGAGTTATGCTGCTCTTGAATTGAGGCGATGTTCTAACACACTCAAGTCAACCCTTTTTAATGTCATGATATATAAAAATATATATATGCCCATTCAGGATTTGAAATGTAATCCTCGCAGCATAGAATACTTTAAATAAGTTTGTAAGTCAGGTAGTGTTAAAGTGAGAATTCCTGCTTATCTCATATTAACTTCCTCTGCTTATCTTTGAGAATTTTGGATTCCTAGTTGTCTTAATACATGTACCTGAGGAAGCATTAACTATACGGGGACAATCTTAAATGTTCCCCTCCTTGACAACAATTAAATTGAGAGTCAAATTTCCAAAAGGGCAAAAGTATATCAAAAAGTCAAATTACAATGCTTTTATTATACATACTCTTCCTTAATCAGAGTCTAGGCAATTGGGTCTAGGCTTAGCAGAAAGGGTCTGGCTGGCTCCTAATTCTCAGAATTAGTTTGAATCTTACTGGAGCTTGTCCTCTGTTTGGCTAACCCTTGTGAACCTCTCAGAAGTGAGCCAGTATCAACAGATCTTTACTGAACACTTACTCTATGCAAGGCAAAGAACCAACCGCTGTGGGGTTTATAAACATGAATAAGAAATGAAGAAGAGATGGCTTCTGTTTTTAAACTGTTTACAATCCAGTTGCATAGGCCACCTCAGTTCTGATCTGCAGGCTGAAAACTGCTCGAAATGAAAGTGGAGTCAATTAAACACAGTGCTCTCTACTTTCCAGTGTCCCTGTGTTTTACTTCTGTTATACTTTTGTTCTTTGCGTATTGGCTTTCTTTAGTGTACTGTGGTCTCTGGAGAGCAGGGGCTAGGTGTTATTTGTATCTGTGTTGCCACAGAGTCAAGGACTTGCTTTGCAATGGTTAGGCTCTCAGAAAAAAAATGTTTTTAAATAAAATAATGCATTCATTTGTTTAGGATTCCTAATCTCACAGTGGATCAGCTTGTTCTGTATCAAAATGGAAGTGATAAGAAGACGGTGGACCTCTGCCCAGAGGTCCTCTTGGATATGCTTTTACAGTGTTGCAGGAAGGCATAGTAAAATGAAACTGAATAAGAAGTCAGTAACAGTGGGGTTTTGTCTCAGCTGTGTCACTAATTAGGTATTTAACCTTGGGCAAGACACTTAAATTCTATCTGAATTTCTTCATCTGTGAAATGGGGATAATAATCACTGGTCTGGCTATTTCCCACAATTGCTTTGAGGAGCAAATAAGATAAGTGTTTTGAAAAGACGAAAGCTTTTCAAATGCAAACTTATTTTGCAAAGAAATACACCTTTTAATTCCTGCTTCCACAAACACCCTTATCACACACCTCGGTGTCCCTAGGTCCTGAGGTGAGATGTGGGCAGTAACTCAGCCTGTGCTTGATATGCCCCCAAATCTCTTCTTCAGCATCTATAGCATCCAACTGACTTAGCCTGGCATTCTCCAAGACATCTAGACTTTCCACCAATTTTTCAAGACACCGTATATCCCCAGTTTATACAGACATATGTTTTCTTCGTTCAACATTTATTTAAAATGTATACATTGAGGACGTATGTGCTCCACTGTGCTAGAAACTGGGTGAAAATGGATAAGGAAGATTTTTGCCCTCGAGGAGTTTTACAGCCTATTTGTCTGAGAAGAACAGACATGACCACAAATAAATGCATTTCTACTTTGGTTTGGGGAGACGATTTTAAATGTGAATTTTATGTGTAAAGACATAAGTATAGTTTTAGTTTTGATTAAAATTAAAACCAGTGGGGGCCCTTGTCCATGGTTTTCTACTGATAATGGTCTGTAGATTTTTATTTGGCTCTGGAGACTGAGATCCCCTTTTTTTTCCCAATGAAATTTTGTGGGATCCCATCTTTCTCTGCACGAGTGAAGCTATGCAGAGAACTTCAAGGATGAGTGATGGCTATGATTAGTTATGGGATCACTTGAACGTTTTCCTGCCAATTTCTCCTATAAAGTAGGATTTGCTTTGACTAGAAGTATTGTCCTTAAGGAAGATCATTCACAATCCAGTTGAGTAATTAAATTGCTGAGTACATTTGGGGTTGATATTCCCAGAAAGATCCTGGAATTTCATGTCAGCAGCTACTCCAATTGTGAGACAACACCACAAGTCCCCTTGATTTTTAATGTATTAGGAAAATATTCAACTAAAAGTACACTATGGGATTTAGGCTTAGCTTTGAGAAGAGTCCAATAGCAGAAGGCATATTTCAGTGCAACTCCATCTTCTTAGTCAGGTCTCGCCCAGTTCTCCTTAAAGTATTCAAAACCTATTGCTTTTACTCCTGAAGACAGTTCTCCCTCTTCCAGTTAGACTGATCTCTTGCCTACTTATCTTCACCAAATCTCCTCTTCCTTCTCCAATATTCCCCATATCTAGAAACAGCCCCGTCATGTCTCAAGGCACTGTGTTCATTGCTGATTCCTTGATCTACCTTCAGTCTTTCACCTAAGCAGTCACTCTATCCTCACAGCCCCTGCTTAAATTCTTATTTTCTTAAAGTTAGGGAACAGGCTCTGGTCTCTTTTGTTTACCTGCCTCTACATTTGCTATTCCTTGGGTCTGGAACACCCCTAAACCTCTACACATGTGAAATCTCTTTTTTTTCTTTATTTTTTGCCTGGTTAAATGAACCCTTTGGTCCCTTATCTCTCAGTCCTGCTGTTGGGTTCCTCGCAGAAGCCTTCTACGCCCACCTCTAGGCTGGCTTAGGATTCACCACCTCTCCGCTGTGAACCCAAACACTCTGTACTTGCCACACTCATTGTTGGCTTACTTGTCTGTCTCTCCTTAAGCTGTATCCTCAACCCCTAGCACAGCGTCTGACCCATGGTAGATGATCATTAAAATGCTAGTTGATGGGTTGGACTTATTTCTTCTCATCTCTTGGTCTTTGCAGATTCCAGTTTCTTCTCTTGATTTTAAGCTCCTCACATTTTTTGTTTTTAACAGTTATGCCCATAACTTCCCACAAAATCTGTCTTTCAAAACATCTCTTCAGTTGCAGCCTTTATTTCAACTTCCATTCATAAACATTTACCCTTCATTTCTCTTGTCCTTACAGGAACATAACATTTTAACAAATCTAGCAAAATTATACATGAAAAAAGCACTGCTTTTTTAAAAAGTCACCTTGAGAAATTGTACACCTATTTAGTCATTTCTGGAGCTGCTCTTTGGGGATGATTACCTTCCGAGTACATTCTTCTGAGTCTATTTTTATAGTGACATCTTCAATTTTTGCAGGTGATTTTCAAAACTTCTATAGAGCCAAGAAACTATGAACAATATCTATTGAGTAAAGAGGATGATCAAGCTGAGGAATACCTCGATTTGGGTCAAAAAGTAAAAAAACTATGAACACAATTGCACATGAGAAAGTCCAAAACTGTTTTGACTAATTATGTCATTTTTGAAGTGTTTCTATCCTTTCAAGGTGATTACTTTCAGCTATCGTATTTGCTTATCTGTTAGAAAGTGCTTGTTAAAATAAGTTCTGGCCTATTGTTCACATGATTTGCACTTGTTTAGTGTTGATCTACATTCTTAGATTGACAGCTACTATGTGATAGACAGAGGGCGCGGCATGCACAGAAGTATATGGCCACGGTCCTTGCCCAAAAGGATGTCCTAATCCAGTTGAGGACAGACATACAAACAGTCCTGTGTGAAAAAGAGATGTCGGTGTAAGATAAAGAAGCAGTACACAGGACGTATTGTCTGTGAGGGGCAGGAATTTGTTACAATATTGGCAAAACCTGCTCAGGATTGAAGGATGAATGATGATTAGAAGTTTACCACGTGGAGGAGGGAGGGGCTAGAAGAGTGTTTCCAAACCAAGGGAACAGAAGGTACAGAGACTAGAACAGCAAGGTATGCTTGGGGAATCTCACGTTGTTCAATACTGTCATTGTATCAAGCTCAAAATGGGGCATGGAGGAGGAAAGGAGGCTGGAGACTAAGCAGGGGGTCAGTGAGAGAAAGGCGTTGTGTGTAGCATTTTTAGGAGCTTGGATTTTTAGGAGCTTGGACTTTATCTCACAGGAGCCAGGGAGAGGTTCTGTGGGTAGGATTTCTCATTCAACTGGATTGTAAACTCCCTAATGCAATTAGTCATACAGGTTTGCACCACCTCACCCCCACCCCCACCGTTTCCTTCTCCGCCTCCCCCCTTTCTGTAAAGCCAACTTCAGATCCATCGCTCGCCTTCCACTGTAACTTCCGCTTCATTATTAAGACCTTCATCACCTCACCCATACACTGTCTGACAATCTCCCTACCGGTCCTGGGGCTCAAGTTCACCTCTTTCTCCCTACAGTCAGTTTCGCACATGAGTATCAGAGCAACCTTCCTTTACATCTAGTCTCATCCCTGTTCAAAAACCTTCAGTGGTTCTCCACGGCTTGAGAGATAAGACCCTTATTTCTCTTTCTCAGCTTCTCGCTCAAGGTCTTACACAATCTAGTCCCAACCCTCCTCTCTCTAATTCCTCTCTCTGCTAACAGAGCCAGAACACATCTCACTTATTCCCTTCTCTGTGCCTTTGTTTTTATGGTGGCCTTCCCCTGGGATGCTACCCCACTATAACTTTTATCATTTATTTCAGCTCTTTTATTTTGTATGGCAAACCTATTTGTTTTCCTGCATGGTCACACCTTCACTCTTCTGTGCTGGAAGGAAACACCACTGGGTTATATTCTTTTACTATATATGCATGAATTCATAAATAATATATGGCATTGTTCGGGGGGATTAAATATACATAAGTGGCATTATAGTTTATGTCTCTTGCAATTAGACTTTCCCTATCATTTTGTTTTTAGGATTTATCCCCCCGACATAAATGAATAGCCTTCCATAGCTGACTTGCATTTCAATTTAAGTATATCCTATATTAATTATTCATTACTGTATTGGTGGGCATTTATGTTGTTTCCAAGTTTGGACTATTAGAAACAATGTTGCAACCAGTATCCTTAGCTTGTCTCCTTGTCCTATCCACATTTTAGTAAGCTTTCAAGATTTTGGTCTCATTGCAGCTTTTCCATCTGAGCCTTCCCTGAAGCCCTCGGCTCCCAGCAGTTTCTGCCTTCTGGACCCTACAGTAGCTTGAGCATCCAGAGTCTTTAGTATCATTTCGTTGAGACTAGCACACTGACAGGAGAAGTAAGGTGCTCAAGTAGTATTTGCCAAATGAATGAATGGTGCAACACAACCCAGCCGACGGCTCTGCTCATTCTGCATGGACTTTGGCGCCTTAGTCTGCAAGTCCTTCTCTGACAACAGTGGTCCTTCTCTACGGCGTTCCTTCGAGCTAGCAGGGGTGTGGGCATCATGCCCGTCTCGACGGGTGAGGTCTGTCCCTCTGCAAGTTCAAGATCTCGGCAGCCGTGGTATCTGCAGGTCACAGCCCTAACACGCACCCCCCTGGCCCTCCGCATGGCCCCGCGACGCCGTCTAGCTCCGACCGCGCGAAGGCGGGTCCCAGCGCGACCCCGGGCGGGGAAGGATGGCGCCGCGGGGAGGGGGCGAGGGCGGCGGGGCGGCGGCGGCTCGCAGCAGATCCTTCCGCGCGCAGCTCGGGCCGGCGCTTCTTCCTGCGGGAAACCCCTGGGTGCGAAGGCGGCGGGGCCGAGGCCGGGCGGCAGCGGGGCGGGGCTTGGCGGTGGGAGGAGGCGGCCGAGGCGGAAGGACACACGAGGCGGCTTCGTTGCACAGCCGAGAAAGTTTCAGCCAAACTTCGGGCGGCGGCGGAGGCGGTGGCGGGGTGGCGGTGCAAGGAGTCGAGGCATCTAAGCCTGAGTTTCGGGGCGAGCCGCCGCAGGAGGAGGCGAGGAGGGGAAAGCGGGGGCTCCTCTGTCGGGACCCCCTCCCCATGTGGCTCTGCCCAGGCGGCAGCGGCGGCGGCGGCGACCGAGAAGATGCCCACCCTGCGCCCCGCTCCGCTGTGGGCGCTGCTGGCGCTCGGGCTGTGTCGCCCGGGCCCCGCGCGCGGTGAGTATCGCGCGGAGGGGCGCTGTCCCCTGCGCCCGGGGCCGCGCACCGCCGCCCCCACCCCGGCCCGGGCCACCTGGGGCGCGCGTCCCCCCTCTTCCGTCCTCGTTTCTGTGGGCTCGGCCGCCGGCGCGGAGGGAGGCCACTGGGTTCCCGAAAGTTTGGGCATCGTCGGGCCCCTCCCTCGGCGCGCCCCCTCCCCCGCGCTCCGGGCCGCCGCCCACTGACCCACGCGCGTCTCCTTAGCCGGACGGAGGCCGGCCAGCCAGCCCGTCTCAGAAACCCCGGTTTCCGAGGACTCGAGTTCGGGGAATTGGGCAGTCTGGCCCTTTTGGTTCCGCGTTTCTTGGGGTCTGGGGAGAGCCGAGGGCGGGCTGACCCAGGCGAAGGGTCGGCGGCGGCGGACCGCGGTGGCGCTGAGCGAAGGAATGCCGGACTCCGGTGTGGAGAGCGGGGGCAGGGCCTCGAGCCCAAGGCTTGCACCTTCGCGGCCACGCTTTGCTTTGCCAAAGGGAGGCAGGCACACGGCCCGGGCGTGTGGGTCCCGCCTGGATGGGGACGGGGTTCCTCAGGGCGCCTGGGTTTTGACACTCCGACCGGATGGTCCCGAGGAGTTGGGTGTGTTTGGCTCGAGTTTTTGAAAGGTGGTGGCAGGAGCAGTGGGGAAACTGGTGTGGCTGCATGCTGAGCACATGATTTAAAAATCTCAACTGCTATTATTCTTTCCGAGGCGCGGAGCCCGGCCGCTGTTTCAGAGTCTGTGTCCAGCCCCAGGAATGTGGTGTGACGTTCGCCAAGTCCTCCAACCTGGCAGCACATTTGCTGCTCATTTGGCAGGATGGGGTGGGGACCTGGGGCGGGCGAGGAAAAGTGGATAGGTTAATTCATAGTGCCTCCTTAGAAAGCCTCTTTACGGTTGGATACTTGGAGCAGCCTTTCTAACCCAATTGGACCAAGGAAAGGAAATCAAATCATATCTCATGCATCTCACCCCCAATCTTAGATTCTAAAATTTTCAGACTGTTTTAATGGAAAGAGCGTGGGCTTTGGAGCCTTGCTCTGTAATCGAGGGTTCAAACCTGGCCCTGCTGTATGAGCTCACCAATAAAATGGAATGAAATTAACCCCTCTAATAGGATTAATTAAGAGAATGTATATAAAATCCCTGGTACTCAAAAGGTGTTTGGAAAGCCCTTTCAGAGCAGGGGCTGTTTTATTCTCTCTGTGCTCCCACTTCCCAGGAGATGGTGTCTTGTGCCTGTTTGTTCAGTTGAACTGAGCTGCCTCCTTCCTGAGCCTAATCTGGAGGGGTATTTTACCTTTACCAGAAAACTGATACACGAACCACGTCTTTTTTCAAAGAAAAGGTTAAGAAGATGATGAACTTCAGAAAAAATGGGTCTGTTCATTCTTACCAGGAAATGGATATTCTGATCACAGATGTTTTAAGAGAGAACAGGATCATTTACCAGGAGAAAACGTAGCGTTGGCTTATTCACATTCTGTCCTTCTTGGAAGATCCAGATTCTCCACACTCCTCTGTTCCTGAAAATTTCCGACGTGGCTTGGGAGGCTGTGTGACCATGAATCAAAACTGCACTTTCTGAAGCGTTTAATAAAAAGCACATGATGGTGTTTTGCCTTTCCTTTTTCTCTGAGCGAAATCTTTTGAACGAGTGTAGATTTAGGATGAAGTGTGGACAGTGGGCCAGTCTAAGCGTTACAGTCCTTGGCCTACCATTAACTGGTTTTCATAAATCATTTAAGCTTCATGTTGAGTCTTCATCTATGAAATAGGACTAAAGGAATAACCTAACCCACTTTAGAGAGTTATAGGAAATAACAAATGCTATTGTAAAGTGATTTGCAAAATGAAGGGTTCAGTGATAAGACTGATGTCAGAAATAGGATTAATGTGACCCATAGGGCTTCTTTGATTATAAGTTCAGTTGCCAAACTACTGTGATGGAAGACATGAAAGGCTGTTTCTTGGTGCAGATCTTAAATCTCAGATTCTAGCGGTGAAGTCTTCTTGGATCTGCAATCCAAAGCCATCGTGTTTTTACCAAGGTCTCACTGGTAATGCACCCTTCCAGCCTTTCCACTGATCCTGTGTTTGGCTTGTGGCCAGTTGTTAATTTAAACATCACTGAGTTCCTAAGCCAGGGAGCTGTCAGCCCTTCTGTCTGATTGTCTAAACAGTTATCCAGGACCACCTCTTGCTCCTTTTCTGCTTTTGCTTGCAATGGGAAGTGACTCCCTCGGTTTGCCGCCTGTTACATAATTTTTGAACTGAATTCTCTTCTTTTAAAAAAAATCACCAAGAGTAATTGCTTTTTCTTTCAGGTGAAGAGGAAATCTACCTTAAAGCTATTTTCCTTTTCCTTTTCTTTCTTCCTATTCCATATTTCCTTATAAAAATTCTTTCTATCTTATGATTATCTTTGGGGAGATGAGAATGATTGCGTTTAATCTCTTTTTCATGATGTTTTTACTTTTCTGAAAAGATTATCTTTAGCCACATCTCCTCACATCTCTCTGTCCAATTCCCACTCTGCTGCCTCTCCTCTAGACGTCTTATGCATAAGGGAGCAATTTTTGGTTCATCTGGATTCTAGTTACTCACTTCAGGTTCTTTAGAGAATGTTTAAATCAGTGGGATATGCTTGGATGCTTCAGAGAAGCCTTACAATACATTTTAAAAATATCCTACCCACAGAAATTCTATTTTGCCCACAAAATTTGCATTGATCTAGTTCCCACTCTCAGATACATTCCTGGTAACCCTCCTCCCTAGCCCTTCCATAGAATTACCTGGTGGTGAAACAAAGCTCCATATCTGGCTGCATCAGAAGCAGCTGGCTTGAGTCTTGGCTCCACACTCAGGGGTTGTCATACCGTAAGCCTGAGAACTTTCAGTGTTTCAGAGTTTGCAGGTGATTCCGATGCATTAACGTGATTGGAACCTGCTGATTAAGTCCCTGTTTCTGCATTCAGGTGTATATATGGGGGTCTATGGCTTCTTAATTTTAATCATTTCTAGAATGAACCCAATTTTAATGAGCTGTTTCAGAGTTTAACCCTTCTGACTCTCAAGGAATTAAAAAATTGCTAACATAAAAGCTATAGAGGGTAATGTCATTTACTTCTTGTTCTGTTGGGGCAGAATGAATCTCCATTATCTCTTTAGAAGAGATACATATATTTGAATTATATTTTTAAGTTCCTTCTCGGTTATTTTTTTTCATTCAGCCTCATTCATATATATCATTTTTGGACCCTTTATCTATTAGTCCTTAATATTTTCTGAGTAAAGACTCTTAAGGCATGATTTGAATGAGAGTATAATGCGATCTTGCATCCTTCATCTTGTATTCCGTTTGTGCGCCTTAAGTGCTTGCTTTCTTGACGTCTCTATCTGGATGCTTCAGTTTAAACCGGTCGTTTTCCTCCCACGCCTCCTGGTTCTCCTCCTCCCTCCCTTTCTCTGCAAGTGGCTTGAAACAAAAAGGTTTTCTTTTGTTCCGCTCTTCTTTCTGCATCCGTCTACCGTATGTATAGGATTTTGGAAAGATCACTTGAGTAGGAGCTATGAAGTCAGAATTCTGCTCTGGGTCTGTTAGTAATTTGCTTTGTGACCTTGGGGAGGATCACTGTTCTGGTCCTCAGTTTGTACGCCTTGTCACAGGGCCGCTTAGAGCGTGTATCTCTGTATTCTAGTCCACAGCCCAGTTCCCTGTGCTGCCCACTTTCCACTCCACTTGGATCTCATGTACAGCTGAGCTCAAATACACAAAAGCTCTCGGAGAAATCTTCAAGGGCTGATTGTTAATATGCACTTCATGAGGAAAAGAGTTGTATCCTTTTTTATGTGTGTCTTTATTCTTATGCCCCCATGCTAAGCATACCTGATACAGTTCCTTGGCGTCTAATAGGTACCCAATAAATATTTGCACAGTTTGATAATTACTGTTAGTCATTTTTTCATTCTGGACTACTATGATACTTGAAGACCTTTTTTTGTTTAAAGCAGTAATTGCAATGCTTTACCTTTGGGGGAAAAACCAGATTTTTCCCTCCCCGGATGTATTATCTGAACTTGCCATTTTGAACTTCTGTTTATGTGTGTGCATGTGGTTTTTATTATTTTTTTCTGATCACTTCTGCAATTTATAAAGGTCATTTTGACTTTGGAATTTAACCTCAAAGGCACTGGCATGTACATTCTGCCTCTCACTCAGGTTGCTTCTACTTCTTATATGACTAGCTCAGCAATTCTATTATTTTGTTCAGAGTGGCCACAACTTACTGAAATTTGTTTATTTTTTGACACTATTGGAGTAGTTTGGTTTTTTTAAATTTTATTTTGTTGTGTAATATATACAAAGCAAAGAAATAAAAAAGCAATAGTTTTCAGCACTCGGAGTTTGCCATGGGCTACCAAACCAATGTCTCAGATTTTTCCTTCTAGCTTCTCCAGAATATAGGAGACTAGAAGGAATAAATATTTTTTTATCATTACAATTGACTCTTTTCTTTTGTTCATGAAAAATAACATATATATAAAAAAGGAATACATTTCAAAGCACAGTACAACAATTAGTTGTAGAACAGATTTCAGAGTTTGATATGGGTTACAATTCCACAATTTTAGGTTTTACTGCTAGCTGCTGTAAGATACTGGAGACTAAAAGAAGTAATTTAATGATTCAGCAATGATATTCATTTGTTAAAAGTTACCTTCTCTGTCTAACTCCACCATCAGCTTTGATTTTACTACCCCACTCTTTAGTGGTATTTGGGCTATGGCCAGTCTAAGTTTTTCATGTTGGAAGGGGCTGTTAGTAATATGGGGTAGGGAGATGGAACTAGCTGATGCTCTGGAGAGGCTGGCCCCTCTAGGTTTCAGGACTTATCTGGTCCAGGGAATCATCTGGAGGTTGTAGGTTTCTGGTTGTATGTTTTTTGGCACTGTTGGAGTAGTTTTATAAAATTAGAGTTAACAAAGTTTATACTTGTTTTGATGAACTTGGTATTGCAAACTTGTATTAGATTAGGAGAATATATACATTAAGTAAAATATATATTTTTTTCTTACCAAGAGAGTTCCCTGTAAATTGCTACCACCAGCAAAAACTGTAAAGGCAAAGCATGATAAATTGAATTTCCAAGATGTATTAAGTTTCCTTATCAAGATTTTGCTTTTTGAGGGCAGGAGCCATGCCACACACATCTCATCTCTGTCTTGCAGAACTTGTCTGGCCTATGCCCAACACACAGAGTCAGCTGAGCAGCAGGGCTTGGTCACATCACCTGTGTGACTCTTGCCTTGTCTCCCCGACTTTAGGACACTTTGTAGGAGAGGCTGATGGTGAGTCAGAGTTTTGTCTCTACTTTCCTGTCAGAAGAGATGGGATCAGTTGAAAGCTGACTCCACCTACGGACTTTTATGTTGTCCCTTTTAATTAATGGTTAGGTGAAGTTTTCCTCTTTGTTGATTTGTGCAGACGGGAACTTAGAAATTCATTTAGTGCTTTGTTTGTCCATGCCGGATTTGACCCTCTTACAACATCCCAGTAAAGGGGTTGCCTGCCTTTTTTCTGCTTGAACACTTTCTGTGATAACTTCCTACTTTTGGAGGCAGTTTAGTCCATCTTCAGATAGCTCTGACTATTACAAAGATCTTATATTCCGCTCTAATCTGCCCCTTATGACTTGTAACCATTGGCATCTTCACAGGAATTTGTCTGCTGGAGTCCTGAGCTCTGTGTGGGTGATAGGGGTCCAGCAGTGGCGGCTGTGTACCACTGACTGAGCTGACACCCACCACCCCTCCATAAAAGGAGTGAAACCCAGTGAGGAGCTGGAAGGTGACCTCTCTGGGTGCTTGCTTTGGCTAACCATCCCAGCCCTTGTGTTTCATATCTCCCTGCCTAGGTGGGCACTGGTGGAAGGGAAAGTGTCTGTGAAGCACTGTTCCCCTAACTTGTCTCAGGACGAGAATACCCAGGGATGTCTTCCTTGCGATTCTGATTCAGTAGTCTGCAATGGTATCTGTAAAGAGGTGTATTTGAGAAATTGCTAAGTGAGTCTTATATCAGGGATGTTTTGGAATTACTGCAGGGTGTATCTGGGGAAACCAAGGTTTTGTTTTATTTTTGTTTTTGTTTATTTATCTATTTTTGGTAGTGCTAGAGATGCATTGCTTTGGCTGGGTTCTATAATAATTTTTTCTATTGAAAGTGCCTGCTTTTTGCTGAAAGCCTAGCCCACTAGGGAGAAGGAAGCTGCTCTCGTTTTCCTATAAGGCCAATGAAGGTTTTTTGTTTGTTTGCTTTTTGTCTTTTTGAAAAATAATCTTCAAATTAGGGGTTCATTGGTAGAATTCTTGCCTACCATGTGAGCACTGGGGTTTGCACGCCAAAAATAATAATAATCAATAAATGGTGCTGCGATAACAGAATATTCACATGGAAAAGAATGAAATGTGACCCCTACCGCATAGCATACAAAAAAAAAAATCTGCTGATTGCCCTATGTCTTAGGACTGCTGTGTGTGGGTCAGAGACATTCCTCAGAAGTGTTAGTGCAAAGAGATATAAAGGTCACTCAATCAGGCAGTCCTACTCTGGGGGCATCTGGGATGCTGCAGCGAGTAGAATACGAAAAGGGAAATAAAGGAGGAATCAGAGGCCTCCCTGAGCAGAACCGATAAATGTGAGGAGCCCAGCATTGCCCTCCTTACAAAGACAGTTGGTGTAGCTGTTGTTGGCAGAAAGAGGGAAGTGGATTCAGATGTGAAAGGATGTGCCCATGCACTCGGGATGGAACAAGCAGCAGTATTCACTGTTAGCAGTAGGGGGTTTTGCTGTAGATCTGCTGTTCCCCCTCTTTCTGAGAGGAATACTAACTTTGAAGCAGAAAATACATTGTGGCCTTAAAAAAAGAAGAGTAAAGTAAAAAAGTGGGGGTGGTAGGAGCAAAGCAATTACTTTATCAGTTTATTTGTGTATGTAAATAAATAAGTTTCTGTATAATTTTCTGATAGGATACCTAGCTGTGGGCACTACGTTGTATTATCTTGTAGCGCTGCTGTCTTAGTGGTGTGTTGTCAGCCTAAATCTGTGTTTGCATTGGCACCATGAGATAGGAAGTGAGGGTAATCTGCTTTTCTAGGTGGGTGGGAATCATTGTCTAAGGAAGATGGGGTCCCTGCCCCCAAGAGTCTGTCATCACCAGAGAGACAAGACAGGTGAGCCCACAGCTAGGAGTATGAGCTGTAGTCCTTTAGTCACTGATCTATACCCTTTGAAAGTGGTTTCCTACAGTCAGAATGACTAAGAACTGTAGGATCTGTGGGGGGTAAATTCGAGGTTCTGAAACCACCAGGGAACCCTGGCCCCCAACTCAGCCCTGTTGGACTTGTCTCCTCTTGTGAACTGGTCTGCTGTTTTCCTCTCTTGTTGTTTAGAAGATGCAAAACTTGACTTGAGAAAAAGACAAAGACCCCTTGTTTGCTGGGGGGGCGAAGATATATAGTTGGCACATGTTGTAGTGTCTCTTATGTCTGTCAATGGGTTTGTGGCGAGAGAGAATGAGAGAGAGAGAGAGAGACAGAGACAGAGACTGTGTTTGCAGTCCTCGATGCCAAGCCTGATCTAGGACAAGTTAAGGTGGAAGTGTCTCCAATAGAAAATCCCGTTCTCAGTGGCAGTAGCTGAAGGACTTCTCGTCACTGCCTGCAATGGCTGAGGTGCCTTTCAGACACACCCAGAGTTGCTGCCCCAGGTGGCATTGATTAATCATGCTAGCATCTCCCTCACCCTTCTGTGCTTGTCTTGGCAGAACCCTGTTCTACCAGCTCCTCAAAAGTCTGGACTTTTACTGGATATGCATGAACAAGCTCTTGGGGGGGTTATTGTACATTCCCTTGTTCTGGAACTGCAGACCAGTAACCCGAGTCCAGCTGTGTTGCTTTTGGACTTCTGGACGGGGAATGAGTAAGAGGAGCCTGCGTCTCGTTTCCCGTTGGACTGAAGTGGCCCGCCTGGGGCGGTTTCTGGTCTCAAGTCAGTTCCTTGGGCAGGATCTTGGAACCCTGTTAGTGAATTAGTGACTCTGGGTTCTCTGAATGTATCAGGCAGACATCATGCCAAGATGGACTTATTGCCACACAAACACAGGTTGAATGTATGAGTGTTGCCGAACCTGTTTCTGGAGTAGCTCTCCCGCCGTCATGTTTATTTATTCCTGTGAAGAGAGTGTGTGTATACCTTGTGGGGTAAGGAAAGTGTGATGATCATACTTTGATAGGAGTCAGATGTTGTCTCCTTAATAACAGGTTGTCTTCGAACAAATAAGCATCCTCTCAAAATATAGCTTTGCCTGCTGCGTAACGTGTTGTACAAGAGCTGTGGTTGCTATCTTGTTCAGAGACAGGTGTATTTTAAAAATTATTGTTGTTTGCCTCTTTTTAGTCTCTTCATCTTTTCACTCTCATCTCTCTTTGAGAGATGATTTTGGGAGGCTTTTAAGTCTCAAAGATAATAAATATTTGTTTTAAATGGCACCTCGTAGGGTGAGGTTACTATTTTGGCGTAGTTAACCCGCATTCAAATGAGAAGAATAGTGTTTATTCACTAATGTATTCTGTTGACTTTCTGAATATGAATAGCCACAAAACTAGATAGTGCTGACCTATAACTTCTTTAAATGGTAAATGTGGTAAGCTGCAAAGAAACTTTTGTATTAATTTTGTGCTTTCACATGCTCTTTTGTGTAGGTGTCTAGAAAGTGTTGTGACATTGAAGTTTGAGGACAAGTATATTTTAATTATTACTTACTATTATTTTTACTGAGAACATGGCTTTCTTTTCTGGATCTTTTCTTGTGTTAAGCATTAAGGACATTTACTTTTTTACAGCATTTAAAGCACTTTTAAATCTTTAAGAGGATTCTTAGGGGAAAAACATATTCTGTAAATTTTGCATTTGTGTTAGTCTTTTCATTTATGTTACTATTTAAAGTAAGAAACACTATATAGTGGCCCCTGTGAGGTATAGTTTTGGAGAGATATAAGGGAAATGGTTACAACTAAAAATAAACATTGTAAGATTTTAAGGTGGTTCATATAGCAACATAATTATTTCCTACCTTTTGTACATAATTAACTCATTTTTACTTGTTGATTTTCTCTGGCACATTTACAAGATTTTTGGGGTTATTTTGAAAGTAGTTACATTTAAAAGTAGTTAAGGAGCTTTGAAAAACCTAGAAGAAAAATATCAGTATCCCACCTCTATTACTATTTTGGTATAAAAACTTCCTTTTTTCCTTTCTTTAGATCTAAAAAAAGAGTGGTTGATAATCATACACATGTACAGTTTTTGGTTCTGCCTTTCTTCATATAAAGTAATTATAAATATTTTTCACATTTTCAAACATTCTTCATCAATTTAATTTTAAGGATTAAATAATATTCTAAGTAAGATGTTTTATTTTGGCTATTGCCCTTTGGTTGAATATTTGCTTGATTCCATCTTTTTATTATTATTTTTTTAATTTTGCTTTTGCTATGATATATGATCATCTTTATGTAGAGTTTCTCTAGTTAGGATTTTTTCCAGTAGGTTGGATTTCCAGAGGAGGGATTACTATGTCAAAGAAAGTGAATATTCTTAAATAGCCTCTTTTTTGTCTTAAAAGAATACATATTTTTTTTTGAAAAATTAGAACAGGAAAACAAGAGAAAATAAAAATCTCTGGTAATCTAATCACTCCATTCCAGTTATTTTTCCTCCGCCTGGTATTGTAATTGGAAGTTTAACATACATGCAGTTTGTATGTGCAGTTTGAGTGGTGCTTTTTCATCACTCAAAATATTGTGAACATTTTCCTACATACATTCCTTAAGAACATGTTTTAATGGTTGCATACTATTCTATCTTAAGGATCCACTATTTTATTTAAACTGAAATCTATTCTTAGTTTTCATAATTAGAAATAGTGCTGTGATGAACATTTTTGTCCATAAATCATAGTAAGTATACTTATTTCCTTAAAGTGAACTCCCAGAAGTGAAATCACTGAGTCAAAGGGGCATAGATATTTCTAAGGCTTTTGATACTCGCTGCCAAATTCCTTCCCCAGAGTGTGTACCGAATTCCACAAGTGGAGTATGAGACTGTCAGTGTTCACAACCATTGTCGACACTAGGTTTTTTTTTTGTTTGTTTGTTTGTTTGTTTTTTGGGTGCATGGTCTGGGAATTGAACTGGGGTCTCCCACATGAAAGGCAAGCATTCTAACCAGTGAAACACCTGTGCTCCCCTGTAGGTTTTATTTTTAAAGCTCAGTGCCACTTTGGAAAGTAGTAAATGCTACCTCGTCCTAATTTGTCTCTCTGATTACAGTGATGCGGAATGTTTTTTCATATAGTTAGTGGCCATTTGTGTTGTCATTTATTTTCATTTATTTTGCTAAGTTGTTCTTTTACCCATTGAATTTTCTTCCTTTTTCTTTTCTTTTCTTTCTTTTTTTTTGTCATTTGCAAAAGTTCTTTCAATATTAAGAGTATTAGTCCCCTGGCTATCTAAATACGTTGCAACTTGCATGAATAGGTATACTACGTGATAAAAACTGCTACCAACCTTGATATAAAATTACCTGATTGGTAAATTTTTTTATCCTTTACTTTGATTTCTCATGAGGTCAGTCCTTTTTTTTTTCTATGAATTTGTTAACTGATACTTTCTGTAGCTACTTTAAAGTTCTTATCTGTATTATAAGCAACATGCAGTCAGTTGTATGTGCCCAGGAAATACACATAATAAAAAGATGGTGGAAGGACACAGTGTATCCTGGAGTTCAATAGGTGATTCTGCAAGGGTATTTGCTGTTCTCCTTTCTTCCAGGATATCCAGAGTTTCAAGTTTGTAACACTCCTGAACAGTGGGACTAAGGCTGTGTCCACCATACACTGCTAAATCTGACACTCTGACCTATTTGATGAGCCCTTAGAGGGGGGGTCCAGGCAGTCGGCCTGGTCAGACCACAGGATGGCTGAGATTCCCTCCCCTTCCTCCCCACCAAATTGATTAGTTGTGGGACAGAGCTGACTAAATCAGCCTGTTGTTTTGGCACCCCACGTTCGCCACCTGTTTCTTCCATTACTCCCTGCAACCTCCTGCTGCCCTGGTGCAGAGCTGGGCGCACCGTGGGTAGGAGATCAGTGCTGCTGAAGAATGTTGCAATAAAGAAGAGTAGATTGCTTTTTTCCAAGCTTGTGTGTTCTTAAGGCACCCCACTGCTTCTGACATTCGGAGCTCCAGCAGAACTGCTGTGTGCCGGAGCCCTGCAGCTCTTAAGTGTTGGGTTCGGAGTAATTTCAAGCAATATGAATGCTTCCTTAAGTATCACTGGAATTTACTGGGCTGGTTGTTTGCCAGCTATTACCATATTTAACATGAGGAGTCCTGGGGAACGAGGACATTTCTGGCCAACCAAAGGTAAAACTCTGAAGGGTGGTGGCCTTTTTATTTTTATTTTTATTTAGGTGTGATTAAGAGAAGGCCAATTAGAGTAACACTCAGTTTGTGGTCAGTGGTCTTTGTTTCTGTGCTCCCTCCACAAAATTAGTTTATGGTCGGGAAAGCAGATCTGATAGTGAAGCCGTTTTTCACCCTGAAGTCAAATACCATTTCTGGGAAGAAGTTAAGAGAATTATTATACCCAGATTGTGCACCAGAGAATTAATCAGCAGGTGAAGCTGCTGATTTAAAAACATAGGCTGACTGGTATTTATTCTCATGTTCTTCTTTAAGGCTTATTTAAAGTTTTTGCTTTGTCCTGGAGTGAATTTATTTTGGCCAGTTCCTTGCCTCCGCCCAACTTTTGGAAATGGCAGTTTCCTTGTGTAGCTTAAAGGTTCTCTGCTCAGTTTTTCCCTGTTAAAGATGAAAATAGTATTTGGAAGGGCCAGTGAATAAAATTAACGTAAAATTATTTTATAAGATCTAACAACTCCACCACCACATAGTGTTTCGTAATGTACACGAAACTCTTACACAGTTGCCTCCCTTAGTTCTCACAAAGCCGTGGTGGGCCGTGGTGCACAGGTGGCTCAGTGGTAGGGTTCTGGCCTACCGTGCGGGAGACCTGGGTTCGATTCCTGGACCATGCACCGCATGTTAGAAAAAGCCATGATGGAAGCTGAGCCTTAGGTAGGCTAGAGAGTAAGTGACAAAGCTGGGATTTAAACAGGTAGCTTAGCTTTTTTTTTTTTTTTTTTAACAAATGTTTAAAAAGGTAGACCATGTGTCTGTTATTCTGCTGGGGCTTTATGTATATATATTCATCTAATCCACATGGCCGTCCTTTGGGTTAGACAGCCTTCCCTCGCAGGATGGATGAGGGAGTTGGAGCTTAGATTTGTCAGTTTGGGTTCTGGGTAAGTCAGACGTGGTTAGTAATCCTGGAGCCAGGGTTCAAACCCCTGCGCTTGGTCTTGGCGCTTTGTGTGCATTCTACACTGACATCCCACAACCCTGTGAGATGTGAAACATGCTGAGGGTATTACAGCTGGTTATTGGCTGCATTGGGATTCGGAACTAGTTCTGGTGTAGACCCTGCTCGTGTCAGGACATTGCAGATGACTGTCTTATATATATAAACTAGACGTGATGTGTATGTGTAACCACGAGATATGTATAACTAAGAAGTAGTTCATTGGACTGTCAGTTTTTTAAGGGAGGGACCGACTGTAGGAATCTTTGATGTCTTCCGAATAAGAAGTAAATGGGTGGACATCAGTTGATGTATTTGTGGCCCTTTCCTTCCCCAGCCTATTTCCCTCACTAGGACAAGCAGAATGAGTTTTTAAATGGACCCCAGCTGTGGGCCATTCTGGGGGCTGCTGTCGGGACCAGGGGCCAACCCCCACGGGCTCTGCTTGGGCATACCCGTCGTCGTTCCTTTAGCTGTTTCTCCGAGAGGGAGTTGTCAGCTTCTGTGGGGGTGCTTAGAAACCTGGCTCTGCGTGTACTAGTTGTATGTCCTTGGGCAAGTTTCTTAAACACTCTGTGCCTCGATTTCCGCATTTGTAAAATGAGAATAGCAGTATGTGATTGATAGCACTGCCATGATGATGCATTGTGAAAATAAGTGTGAAATTCACAGGACTGTGCCCTGCACGTGGTAAGACGGCGGTGATGGTATTTTGCATTGCGATGTGGGCTGGCCCTTTGTTGCATTCACTTTTCTTTACTCAGAAGTGGTGGGTGATTGGGTGCCCTTGGTGAGGGACTGGGCACTTCACCTTTGCAGTGTGGATTCTCATTTCCTGTGACCTTATTAATATTTAGGGTATTTGCTTGAGTCTGCTCCTGTAAAAGGGTATACCTCCAATTTGAGGAAATCTTGTCTGTCACACAGAGTGCATTGGTAGGTAGTAAATCATTTCCCATCATTTATTAACCAGACATTCGTTGTTCGAATGTTATGTTTAGTGGAGATACTGTGATTTTCTTACGTGTAGCTCACAGAACAGTATCCTGAGTTAAACAGTGTCGGAGGTTTCTGCATTTCCCATCATATGACAGTCAAACAGATCGTCAGGTGCCATCCAGTATCACTGTAAGAAATACCATCCTAAAGCCAAAATACCTGACATTTTAGCTTTATAGCAGTTAATGGACTATCTCCGTCAGACATTTTGACATGATGAAAATATCCCATGGTCTCTTACTACCACTGCCCAGGACCCTGGGGAACTGAGGACATCTGGCTGGGAAGCCCTGGTCTAATCCATCTTGTTTTACGCAGGAGGGAACCAGAACCCAAAGAAGTGAGGTGACTGGCCCAGTGGCCCAGAGCTACGTCAGAGTTGGAGCCAGAAACTAAGCTCTTGATTTCTGGTCGAGTGATCTTTCCTCCACACTCTGCTCAGATGAAGTCCCAATGTGCCGATGCTCTGCTCTTTGCTATCCAAAATGTTGGTGGCAGAGTCAGTGACCTGAAGGAGTGAGAAAGGGGGTCGGGGTAGAGCTGTGATAATATTGGAAATGTTAGTGACAGCAGAGAAAATATTTGCCCATGAGCCCCTGCCTTTCCCTTTGGACTGTTTTGTAGTGGTTACGACAGCCCAGCAGGGCTGGTCTCATTAATGATTCAGGATTGGATTAGCCAGGACTGGTGGAGTTACCTTCTCAACACAGGACTTCATATTTTAACATTTGCTTCCCATGACGGTTTGCTTAGTCTCAAGTTTTGGCAGCTTTGAATTTTCAGGTTTTTGTTTTGTTTTAAGACAAAATTCCAAGTTTTATTTTGCAGATTTAGTAAACCATTTACACTTACCCCTCCCTTCTGCTCCCTCTTTAATTATTTCTAAGATTTTGTTTTTCAGTTGTGGGAACGCTATGAAACGTTTGCTTTTATGCACTGAGATATTTATAATCATGTGTAAGCACACTGTTTACAGAAAATGTAAGTGGTGCATATGTTAACTCAAATACCCTTAAGGCTCTTAAAAATATTTGCCAGTAATTTATGTCTTTCCAGAAAGCAACTGAAGCAGCTTACAGTAAGAGAGAGGTGTACTATAACGGATAGCAGTGTTTGGATGTAATTAATATAGATAAATGCGAATGCCATTTTGGAGATTTACATGACAGCTGACCAAGTTGTGTCTCCTTATAAAAAGAATGAACACAACAGGCAAAAATGCATATCCTTTTGAAGCGTGTGAGAGTCACGATAGCTTCCATGTACTGAGGGTTTATTAGGTGACAGATGCTTAGGAAGAAAGTACTTACCCATCTACTTCAGTCATTTTACACGGGAAGGAACCCGTAGGTTATAATTATAGCCCAGTAGGTGTTATAATTCCTGTTTACAGGGGCTAAGCTTTGTCCCCAAGTTTACCCAAATAACCAGTGGTATTGAGCAGCAGTTGGGACCCCTCGACTCCAGAGCTCACATACGTAACCCTAATTATTAAACAATGCCGTTGTATTTTTAATGGAGTTCTTTGGTCCCACAGATAATGCACCTTTGGATTTAATAATGATTTCTTTGCACCACACTGACTTAAGTTTTATTTTCCTTAACAACGTCTTACCTTTGAATAGTGTTTGCATAATATAGGCTTGTTTAAACTGTAAAAATTTCATTTTGAGGGGTTGTAGTTCTTTCAAAATCTTTCTGAAAATAAATGGATTATGTTTGTTTTAATACAGGAAACATTGTTTAGCATTTATTTCTCTGTTACTTTTCAACCCCAAAGAAATTCTTTAGTAGATTAAGACCAGGAATGAATGCACAGCTGTTTTTTTTTTTTTTTTAAATATGAAACATTTAGAAAGATTGAAAATGGTCATCCAGAGTCATATTTGTGCTCAGAAATGTTTTAGGTCCGCCTTTTTAGTTACAGATAGCTTTTTTTGGACTGTGCAGTTGTGTTCTTATTGTATCACTCTGAAAGGGATGTAAGGGACCATGTGAAATGATTGGAATGCCTCAGCGTATGAACAATGGACACAGCCAATTACTAAAACTACCCAGTACCCGCCTCTGTTGGCTTGGGGACCTGGGAATTAAGTGTACACAGCATTTCTACTCGGATCCTTACCGAGCAAGCATGAAAACAACTTTGCTTTTTCTTCTTTTCCGTGAACTTTTTCCATATTACTCTCTTTTATTACTGGGAATCAGTGACCATTTCTACTAATAAATGGGAGAAGTATGCTTGATCCCAGCAGATAATCCCAAATAATGTAGTTCTGATTTTAAAGTGCAATCCTGTTCATACATACTCAGATATGTGGATATTACTCAATGTCCCTGACTTTCTCTTTAAGTTTGAATTGTGTTAGCTGCCAGTGCAGTGATGAAGGAGAGAATGACCAGGAATATGAAGGATAATTCAAGAGCTGAATGACAGTAAAGGCTGATCGTTTATTTTTAATTATCTCTCTGAATGTCTTTATACTCTTCACTACTACATTAAAAAAATATTTTTATTGATAAAACAGCACAGACACACAAACATTCTTGACACACACACATTCCACACATGGTTACAATCAGTGGCTCACAATATTTCGCATCGTTGTGTGTTCATCACCATGATCATTTTTTTGAACATTTGTATCACTCCAGCAAGAGAAATAAAAAAGAAAAAGTTCATACATGCCTTTTACCTTTCCCTCTCATTGACCTCTAGTATTTCCATCTACTCAGTTTATTTTAACCTTTGTTCCCTGTTAATTGTTTCTTTTTTATCTGTACTTTTTTACTCGTCTGTCCATACCCTGGATAAAAGGAGCATCAGACACAAGGTTTTCACAATCACACAGTCACATTGTGAAAGCTATATCATTATACAATCATCTTCAAGAAACACGGCTACTGGAACACAGCTCTACAGTTTCAGGCATTTCCCTCTAGCCCCCAGTCCAATACAGCTTAAACTAAGAAGGTGGTATCTATATAATGTGTAAGAATAACCTCCAGGGAAACCTCTTGACTCTGTTTGGAATCTCTCATCCACTGGCACTTTATTTTGTTCCATTTCTCCCCAAGTTGAGGGCTTGGCCTGTTGATTTGGTTGTCCCTACCTCCTACATTTTGATTTTTGTTTTAATGTAGCAGGTACATTTTGGAGCCAGTAGATCTGGCTGAGAATCTTGGGCAAGTCTTGGTTTCCTTATTTGTAGATATGGGAATAGTTATACTATGTAACTTGCAGGATTGTTAGTTACAAGATTGAAAACACTGTATTTAATTGTGCTTGCATGGTTCTGGGCGCAAACTAGGCACTCAGGTGTGTGGGGTGGGGTGAGATGGAGGAGTAGGCCCTGAAGCTTATACTTCATTAGCCTCCCTATAATTCTCCTTTGCTGTATAGTCTGAGACCCTCTCTGGACCCCTTGTTTCACTTTCTTTTAAGGACTCCCTGCAGGTTTGCTCCACGGCCAAGGCAAGGATTTTGGATCACCTAAAGAGCAGGCTAATAATTGTCTAGTAATTTCAAGTTTGTAGGTTGACAGAGTATCACTTAAAAGCTTTTCTAATCCTTTTATCTGCTCATAGTTTGCAGCATTCTGCATTTCTCACCACTGAAGAAACTATTCACAAAATTATTTAGGGTTTCAAATCAAAGCTGAGGAACCCAACTTACTCAAGAAGGTATGGTCTTCATAAAAGAGGAAACTACTTCATCGACTTACTGGTTTCCATCTTTCATCCTTGGTCTTCATGGAAATCTGATCTGAAATGTTGGCAGCGGTTGTTTTTCAGCATTGGGAAAGCTTATCTAATCAGGTGTGTCAAGTGGCCTATGTCAGATTTCTTGCCAAAAGGAGGTTGAAGAGATTATCCTTCTTCCTTGTAATTCCTGATCATGGTTGAGACACTAGGAGAGCTGTATGAAAATGGTTTTTCAAAAAGCGTTGAAGTTAAAAAAAAAAAAAGTGTTGAAGTTGTTTACACCAGTATGACACACTTAGTATGTCTCCTACCTCCATTTGTGCTAGAAGAATGGATCTCTTCATATGACCTGGTTTGGCCTAGTTTGAATCATGTAATAGTTTATCATTTCTGTCCTAGATTGTGAGAATTTTTTGTTTCGTTCAACTTCGGATTGAGAATTTTACATAAAATACAATCTTCATAAATAATGCTTTTCTATTTATAAGCACCTTTAAAGACCTTATCTTATTTGAGCCACAAATGGATTCTGCTAAGAAAGGATGGCTGGTGATATTATTTTGCTTTTACAAATGAGAATAATAAGTCTCAAATGACTTCCTCTAGCTCGCATGGTTAGTATATGGCAAAGCCGGGGCTAGAACCCAGGTTCTGGTTTCTCGTACAGTTCTTGTCTTATTATACCATATTGCTGTCTCAATAATATCCCTAAATCTGAATTATCTGCCCCATGATAGGAAGTAATTCTCTTCGTTTCTGTTTGATTCGCTGTCTGAGCTAGGGCATGATGATGATAATCAGAAGCTGAGTATTCTTTCTCCAAGTGGGTCAGTTTTCTTAAACTTCTCTGTGCCTGTGTTTGACCATTGGTTCCTGTTGTCTGGGCAGGTGTTCATCCAAGCTGGCAGAAGCCTGTGCCTTACTCGGCCCAAGCATCGCGATTTCTATCTGTCCTGCTGATGGAATTGTAATGTCACACTCACTTACAGGCGTTTTGAGGGCTTGGTAAATACTTTTTGGTATTTTTCCTTGGCTATTTTTAATGTCTGAGATCTTAGTTCTCCCTGAGGGGTCTGAGGTGACTTTACTGTTCTTTTAAGTTTCTCTAAGGTGTTTCAAGGGGATATCATGGACTATTCCTGAATGTAATCTTATTTCATAGCTCATGACATTTCCCCCTTGAATCACTGACATTTCTTCAGGCTGTCTGTACATTGACTGTACAGATAGGCAGTCAGTATTGCACTGTCACTCATGTAAGTGCACTGTAGCATTTCTTCTTCCCTTTTAACCAAAATGAGGAAATAGAAGATGTTTTGTTACAGTAGTTTTACACTTGCACTCACAAGGAAATGCTTATCTGGCCTCTGTGGAAACTGTCACTGATACATTTCAGTGTAGAAAATGCAGGATGGCTAAAATTTTAACTCTGTTAAATGTTGTCGGGTGTAAGAAAGAAAAATTAGCAAACTCATGTGTTATACTTCGTTGTTGCCAACTAAACCTGAGGCTAGTAATGTATGTAGGTGCCTCTGCCTTATTTACTAAATGTATGGGTATATGGAAGTATGCTGGCTTTTCCGGAATGTTCGTGTTTCACAAGTTGTGCCTTTTGTACAAAGGAGCCCGACTCAACAAATGTTTTTTCAAGTATATTGTGTAGGAGAGCTTACCCCAAGGAGTGGCTAGCTAATTGAAGACTGGACACCTCAGGACCAATAAAATGCCAGATGGACTATTTTGACTCCCTCGCAATCCAGCTGGACATTTGGCCATGCCCTAGTGTCAGAGGGAGTCCTGGCTGAAGGCCAGAGTCACCTTGCGGCCGCAGGGCTCCGTACCTCCTCTGCTGGGAGGATGCAGCAGCTGACGACCACGAGAGCTGGACTTCTCCATTCTCCATTGTCCCGAGGGCTTCGGTAGCAGTGCTGCTCCTGAGGCACACAGATTATCCAACATGCAGACAATTAGGTCACAGATAATTAGAGATCGATTATATTGTTATTCATAACAGGTTGAGATTTATAACCTTGTTACATTCATTGTACTAAGGGAATATTTAAGATTTGTGGAATTATAAGTATCAAATTTGATAATTTGGATATCTGAATTAAACAAGCCTGTTTGCTGTACATGTGTGCATATGTGTGTTGGGAGGAGAAACAGACCTTACAACTTATTATTATTTTAATACTAATGCCTACTTTCAGTTGGCAGAGAATAGCCATCCAGAATGCTGCTCGGGCCTAGTGAAAAGATTTAGGGAAGTTGTAACTAGCTTAATAACTATCTGTGGAGTGACATAGATTGACACACCCAATTACACAAGATCTGAGTCTGAGAACAGTTGCTGTGCAATCATCCCATCAACATCTGCTTATTATTAACGACAGCAGCAATAATGGCTCAACTATTTCTTTGGGCAACATCAAAAGACAGTGTACCTGCAGTCAGGAGCATGTCAGGCTTGGTGAGATTGTAGCCCTCCTCGTCTGCTGTTCCTAAACTTCCTTTGGAACATACCATGTTGGGAAGTTTTTAAAAAAGTTCACTTTTAGTTCTTCTTCATTAATTTTCCTTCTTAAATACTGGGCCTTTTTAGTTCAAATTCTAGCCCAAACCAGGAAGGGCCAGTGTTGTATGCATGATTTTTCTAGCCTATTTCTTTGCCCTCTTGGAACCTTTAGTTCTGTGGCTCTTTGCTGCTTTGTGTGTATTGTATGATAATATGCATTGTCTTTTCCGGTTTTCTTTTTTGTCACAACTGCTGTTAAGCCATCAAGGACACTTTCTCATATGAATTATTTTGGTCCTTGTGAATGGAAGGGAAGGAATCTGCTCACAGGAGTGTTGTCGAGATGATCGTATCTAATAGTTTGCGAAGCATTTCCACGTGTGTTGTTTCCTGAGACAGGGGCAGTGTCTTCATTTGTAGAAACTGAGCTGGTGGAGACCTTGTGAGACCTGAGCCAAGGTCACACAGTGGTCATCAGGGCAAGCTGGGAGAACCAAAGACCAGGCATTTTGTCTGTTCCTTGTGACTGGGTGAATCCTTACTTTATTGCCAGAAATATAGAATGTTTCTATTTTTAAAAGGTACCATTTTGGCAGTGGAAGGTATGATAGAAGTCTCTTCTGGAGTGGAAAGAAAGTTAGATTTTTCCTGCCCTTTGATACAAATCTTTGTGTTTTCTCTTAATCTTGGGGCTTCTGAATAGTTTGATGACACTGCAGGGCTTGTGACCAAGGTATATTTGGCAAACCAACATTCTGTTGGTTTTCTGCAGGAGTAGACTCACTAGTGATACAAATGTGTTCTTTAAATTATCAACATGTTATAAACCTCACTTTTAGAGTTCCAGTGTTACCTTCTTTATGAGGTATACATCTGTGCAAAAAGTGATGCTTAATAAGTTCTTCTTATTTGGTAAATGATCAAATATATAAGGTGAGTCTTGGTAGAGCAGTGCTGTATAGCTGTAGTGGCAACTTTGCTGTGTGCGGTCGGGCTGTAGGACCTGGCTCATATTTTGAGAACTGATACAGAGTTTTAGGAGGTGCCTTGGGCTGCAGGTCAGAAGTTCTGATATGAGACAGTGTGGACCCTGGAAACATGCTTTGCTAAGAGGTCATTTAAAAAAATAAGTTTTGCATTCCTTCTGAGAGTCAGGCCCTGTGCTGAATGCTGGAGTAGTTGTTTTAAAGGGTCTCTCCTTCTGATTTATGCTTCTCTTGGTGACCTAAGGAGAAAGAGGAGAGAAGCTAGTCTTTGAACTTCTTTGGTGGTTATAGCTGAGAATATAAATCCTCTGGGTTGAACGAGATGAGTCGCTACTTTCTAGGACTAATGAACTCTACAGAAATAACTTTGGATGTCTGTGTTGCTCCCTGGGATTTCTGTAGGTTTCTAAGTCATCACAGTTTGGAATAGTGATTTTCAAATTTGAGTGTGCATCAAGCTTTGGAGGGCTTTGAGAATATGGATGGCTGGACCCACCCCCCGAATTTCTGATTAGTACGCCTGAGGTTGAGCCTGGTAATTGCTTTTCTAACAAGACCCCAGGTGATGCTTTTGTGCTGTCGTGAAAACCACACTTAGAAAACACTTGAGCTTTTGAGCAGGGGGTGTTTTGGAGGTTTGGCTGAGATCTTTTCACCACTTGCAGAGGTTAGAGGTAAGTTTCTAGGTGCATCCATTTATTCATTCATCCAGCAAGTATTTGAGTCCTCACTGTGTGCCTGACCCTGTTATAACTGCCAGGAGATACTGTGAAGAAAACAGATATTCTTGTCTTTGTGGAACTTTAATGAGCATAGATCAGAATTCATCTGAATCAGTTCTGCTGGTTACTGATGATGCTTGCAGGCCAGCCTTTTCCTCCTCCTGAACTCCTTCCATTTGTTCTGTTTTCTTTTGGAGTCCTCAAATTTAGTAATCATGTTATTGTATCATTAATCATTATCATCTTAACTTTTTTTTGGGTGCTTTTTGCATGTCAAACACAGTCTGCTAAGTTCTTTACATTCATTATCTCATTTAGTCTTTAGGAACCCTGGAGTTTTAGTCTTGATTTAAAAGATAATGAGCTAAAGCTCTGACAGACTGAGTGGTAATCTGCCAAGATTATACAGCTAGTTAATAGTGGAATTGGGGTTCAAACCCAGGTTTATCTGACTTGCTTTAGTCCAGTGTTTCTTAAACTGGAAATTGTGCCTACTAATGGGTCAAGAAATCTGTTTCATAGGTCTCAAACAGCACTTTTTTTTTGGGGAAAAAAAATGGAATAGAATAGAAAATGTCATATAATAAGGATAGGCATTATTTCTCAAAAATTTTCTTTTTCTATATATGTGAATATTGGGTTGTGATATAAAATATGTATTTTTCTAAATTAGAGAAGTTGTGGGTTCACAGGAAAATCATGCAGAAAATACGTGGTTCTCATATCCCGCCCTATTATTAACACCTTGCATTGGTGTGGTATATTTGTTATAAATGATGAAAGCATGTTTTTATAATTATACATTAACTATAGTCCATGGTTAAATTAGGGTTCACTGTTTATGTTGTGCAGTTCCATGGATTTTTAAAAAAAAATTTATTCTAGTAACATATATACAACCTCATTTTCCCCTTTCAACCACGTTCAAATGTAAATTCAGTACTGTTAATTGTGTTTACAATGTTGTGCTCCCATCACCACCATCCATTTCCAAAACTTTTCCATCAGACTAAATCAAAACTCTATTTAGTTTCTATTTAGCTCCCCCATTCTAAAGTATATTTCTTAATGTGGGTCCCAGTAAAACATCTTTTTAAGTCACTACCCTATTGAATAGGGGACCATAGGTCATTTAAACACCTTTGTTTCTTTTTTGTTTCAACAGAATGGAAAATTTAGGCCTTAGAAAAGTTAGTTACTCATCAAGGTCGCAACTTGTCAGTTGGGGTACAAAGACAAACCGTCTGACTTTTTAGCTCCTGCTCTACTCCTTCCCTGATGTTGGGCTGCTTCCGTAAAAATGTACCACAATTTCTGGGAATTGAATCTTATCTTTTCATGTAATGGGAAAAATGCTTCAGGGATGCTGACACGACCTGAAAAGGGAAGTTGAATCCTAGCCTGCCCTGGGTAGGTAAAAACTGTACCATGGAGACACCAAAGTCTACGGATAAAGATGTAATGTTTCTCCTGTTCGGTGTTCTTGATGGACTGAGGATTGAAAAAAGTAATACTAACAGTGCTAGGCTCTGAGCGTCTTTCATGGATTGGTTCATTTGGTTACTAACTGTTTTAGCAGGGTGACCATGTCTGGGTCGTGAACTGGGCGTTATGAGGGAGAGAAGGCATCCTGCCAGCATGAGTTAACACTTCTCTCTGCTGTCTCCAGTTCCTCATTTTTTTTCTGCTGAAGTCAAAGCTATTTTCTTATAGCCTAGTTTACCTAAAGATAGTCTCATCTTTATTTTCTTTTGCCAGGCCACTTATTTTCATTAGGTGGGCCACTTTTGTTCCTGTTAACTTTTAAAGTGTTGCATTGCTGATTTGGATCAAGAGAAGGGCTGTGGGTTGTCGGTATGGTCAGGTTAAGATGTATGTGGGTGCCCCATGCAGAGTGCTGCCCTAGGTACTATATATACAAAGGAGCTGACAGTTTGTCCAGGAGTAATGGGGGGCCTTTGGGAATCATTTGAGCTTCTTTGCAAAGTGTCCTTTGGCATCACACAGTTAGTCCATGGAAGTAGAGGGAATGCAAGGTCAAGGCCAGATTAGGGAGGAAGGCAGGGCCCAAGACTAGTGGAGACGAGTGGCTAATACATTCTAGAGAAGAATGACATCTGCTGGGGCATGAGACAAGTAAGGAAACGATGAAAAACTGAATTTGTGCCTCATAAAATTCAAGTGAAAAGGAACTGAAGGGCCTGGAAGAGTGAGGTGATTGGCCCTGGGCCAGATGGCTGGATGGCAGGGTGTACACTAGGACCTATCCTCATTCTGGGCCCTCTTTCATCCAGAGATGCGTTCACCCGAGTTTTCTGCGATAACCTTTGAGTACAGAGAAGAGTGAGTGTCATTTAGCTTAGAGTGAGTGAAATAGAAACTCCACGAAGATATACCAGGTTTATCTAGTTTCTTTGCATTCTTTCAGCACACCGTGCACCCAGTTATGTGCGCCGTAGTTTCAGAAATGTGGGGGTAGAGCAGGAGCCTGCAGATTTTTAAGAAATGTATGCCCCAGCAGAATATTCTTTGCGCATGGACACCCCCCTGCCTGCCCCAAGATAACATATATTTATAAATTAGATATGTATGCAACTGTTAAACCAAATACATGTATGTTAATTCTTAGTAAAGCTTAAATATATATATATATATATATATATATTTTATATATTCTTTGTGCATGGACATCCCCCTGCCTGCCCCAAGGTAACATATATTTATAAATTAAATATATATGCAACTATTAAACCAAACGTATGTTAACTCTTAGTAAAGCTTATATATATATAAGCTTTACTAAGATATATATATATCTCTTAGGCAGTAAATATGCAGAAGGTCTAAAATTTCTTCCATACCACCAATGAATGCTCTTGTGTCCTCTCCACCCCACAAGGGATACGCATACCCCATTTTTGCAGACCACCGCTGGAAGAGTTTAATGTCAAAGCTATGACTTCTTTTGCTGGATAGATTTATTTTTTTCCTATGAATATTTTTTTCAGTTTTCTTATGTAAAATAGATTTGAATTAAAAATCTGTCTTTCCAGGGTAGAGAAGGTAAAGGTGGAGAATGTGAGTTATGTGAATTAGGTCAAATCTCTCCTTGAGAAAGAACACTTGTTGATTTAAGGAGAATTAGCCTTTCCTTTCATCGTCTGGGTCAAACAGGGCTTGCTTGATGTTACTAAGCCTTCCCTCCCCACCATTATATTGCTTAGCATGGTTCATAATCCATAGTTAGGGCTTAGTAAATGTTTACTGGTTTTTTTTTTTTTTTTTTAATTCCTTCAGACTTAAGTAGTGGGCAGCCTGCAAATGACAGCAGTAGAATGACTTCCCTGTGGAATTCTGTTGAATGATACTGGCAGCATGCAGGGGTTGTTGACTTTCTGTCCGCTCTCTGCAGTGTTACCCAGAGCTGAGCAAGACATATAACCAGAAGTAAAGAAAATGAGTTAGACAGTTCATTTCAGGGGTTGGAAGCCCAAGACCATGGGATTTAGCTAAGACAAGGATACATTGAGCAAATCCAATGAAAAACTCTTCTGGTAATTAGTAGAAATTCCCATTTTTTTTTTTTAAATTTTAAATGTCTTTTAAATATAACAGCATACAAACATGAACATTCTTACCATATGATCACTCCATTCTTGGTATATGATCAGTAACTCACAATATCATCACATTGTTGCGTATTCATCACCATGACTATTTCTTAGAACATTTGCATCACTGCAGAAAAAGAAATAAAAAGAAAAAACTCATACATACCATATCCCTTACCCGTCCCTCTCATTGACTGCTGGTATTTCCATCTACCCAATATATTTTAGCCTTTGTTTCCCCTATTTTTTTCTATACCCCTTACCACTCCTTTCATTGATCACTGGCATTTCAATCTTCTAAATTTATTTTAACATTTGTTCCCCTATTATTTATTTATTTAATAAATGGGAAGGAATAACATTGACTATCCTTATGGAGAGACTTTTGAGAGCAAATTAGAAAGAGGGACAGAACTTGTTGTGGCTGCACAATTAGCAGAGAAACTAAGGGACAATATACTCCATACATAGGCATTTCCAAATAGTTTTTGAGCTGTGGGGATGCAAATCATGTCAATGTTAGATCAGCTCAGTTTATTACTGGTACTGGAAAAACAAGTTAAACCAAGCACATGTTCTCCTGAGGGTGAGTCAACAGTGTCATTTTAACATAAGGAGGCACAGTACATTAAATGATCTATTCCAAGTCCTGTGGTTTTCCTCCAGCTGAGTAAAGACAGCTGTTGTTTCAGAAGTAGGGCTGAGATGCACAAAAAAATTGCCCATTTCCTTTCTCTCTTGACTAGAACCTTTTAGTTTTTGCTTTTGTCTGAGAGTTTTAAAAAATCAGTTTTTCCCCCTGGGTTTTTATCATCATATTCCCTGAATTTTGATAGAGTGTTTATTTATATAAAGTATATTAATTATTATAGACTTGTTGTAGTTTAAAACTTAGTTTAAAATTCGTCTGCTAATTCAAGTACCAGATTGGCATTTGGTATTAAATATCCCTTTCATAACGAGTAGAAAGAGAAATCTGTTTAACTTCTTCATTTTCTATAGTGCTTTAGTAGTGTGAACATGAAGTAAAGCAGTGTTTTAGTGAACAATGTACCAGGCTGTTGTGATGGAATTTATACTTTTGCTTTTGGAAGACAAGGGCCTGGTGTTTCTGGTGTGTTGTGACCGGTTGAGGCTTCCTAAGGTGATACCCAACATTAAGGATATGTGCCTGGATAGGGTATTTCCTGATTTGGGAAAGTGAGTTTTCAATCTTTTTTCTTCTCAGTTGGTTCTTTTAATTGGAGAGAAGCATTCCAGATGAAGAAAGCATTCTATTTCTTATAGTAATTATTGGTTTACCACATTAGTTATTACCTGCCTTCTGTTAATAGCAGGACACACTTTTCCTCTTTAGTGGTTCAGTTTCCACTAACGTAATTCCAGATGTTCTTTAGAGGGATTTATTTCTAATCAATTGAATTATGGTTACTTGAGCCAATGGTGATGGTTGCCTACTTTAAATAGGGTCACCATTTTTAAGAGTGAATATTATCAAGGTAAGAGATAATCATTTTTACGATCTGGTTTGGTCTCTAACTCCCTAATTTCCTTTTGCTTCTGTGATGGTACTCTATTATGAGGAGACATGGTATCTAATTATTATTTTACAAATAAAATTTTAGCCATTTTTTTAAAACCTTACAAGGTTGTTTATTTTCCTTGAGAAATAATGCTCAGCAGGATACTGAATCCTAGAGTTGGCAGGTTTTCAAAAGGAGGGTTCTCTGGTGTAGAGGAGGGTGGTATTAGTGGGTGGGGTCCGTCCTTGTTGAGGCTGGGTGTCAAGGGGCAATTGGAAACGCAGCAGTGGTGGCACCTCTTGTCTGTGGCACTTGGTACTGGTTTTGACTTTAACAAGCACGTGGTCATTAGCTGGTCTTTGGCATAAATGTTTATGTATGTAGCTGGTATGTGGGCATTTACCTATGTGAGAATGTTAAAGTCAGAAATGTATATGATGGAGGTTTGCAGGTACAGTGGATATTGTTTTTTTTCTGACGGCATCTGTAGATGTAGTGAGGGAAAGGAACCCGGAACCAGGAGGTAAAAGACTTGTGCTCTAGGCTTGGCTGCCATCTTGACTTGTATAACTTTGGGCAGGTCTCTCATTGCAGTTTCTTGTAGTTTCCTCTTCTGAAAAATGGCGTTAATACTGATATTGCATGCTTCACAGGGTTGTTCTGGGCATCAGATGAGCTCAGTCTTGGGGAAGTGTTCTGTGGATTATGAAGGTACTTTTATTTTAGCATTGTCTTTGCCAGTTGATCTGGTTAGGTCAGCCTTCTCAGGGCTGAGGAGTGAAGGGTTTTGAACTGACTTTGTTATTTGCTTGGCCACAGTTATCACATAGAGCATAGAGTGCTAGCAGACTTGGATGGGGGAACATAGATGGAAATTGTCAGAAAATCCCCGCCCATTAGAAGCCAAGGTGTTAAACCTAAGTATACTCTGTGGCATGCTGCCTGGTGCCTTACTTTTCTTTATGACACCTGTCAACACCGAATCCATCTTTAGTTAGAATATGTGCCCACTGCTCTTGGTTTACTTGGAGGGCACCGAACAGCCAACTGACTTAGGATATGAATGGCAAATTTCTCCAGTTCACAATTGTTAAGAGGGTCTCTTTTAAGGTAAAGGGTTGTGTCTTCAAAAGTTTGCTGGTTTGTGGTTAGTCTTCTGTGGAGGGGGAGGACACACAGAGAAGCTCACTGTGCTCAAATTTATAAACTGGTTCTACTTAACAATTATAAAGCCGGATGACATCATGGGTGGGAGGGAGTGGATACTTGATGCACTTGTTGTTTTTTATATATGGCTTAGAGTATTTGAAACTTTCTCTGGAAACTTATATTTCGCTCATAGCCAAGTGATTATTACAATGCTTTGGTCTCACTGTTTTCGATGAGGTAATGTGTGCTTGGTGGGGAGGAGGGGAAATGTTATTTAATCACCAGCACTACTCTAATAACATTCACTGAATCCTTTGTCCCTGTGCTTAAACTGAGGGTTACTTGCTTTAATACTGGTTTCTCAAGACTTAATCCTGTTAATGTGATGAGGTGATGGTGGGACATTTCCACTGGGCCTGGAGTGGTGTAACTGGTACAACTCCCTCTGCAAATCCTTCTTGTTCAGCATGAGTGTCACTCCCATGTCCCCAAAAGGAAATGGATTTTTATTGAAGAAAGTGTTCTAAGAGTGATAAACAAAAGAGATTAAAATATTTCCTCTGCCAGGTCACTGTGACCTTGGAAAGCTGGAATAAACCATCATCCTGCAGATTTTCTTTTTGCCATATTTCAGAGGAAATTAAAGGACTTCCTCTTAGAGGCAGATAGAAAACTGCTGGCCTGCTCCTTCCACGCTTTAGCATGGCAAATATCTGCCCAGCATTTACTGCATACCTGTAATTTATAGCTGAGTTGAAGCTAGGTGGAGCAGACATGGCTTGGTGTTACCCATTTCCAGAATCCTTCTTCTGCTGAAGTTCCTCTGGGCTGTCAGGTAGGTGAATTGGAAAGTAGATAAAATGAGAGGTGGGTCATGACATCCACATTTTTTATAACTCTCTAGGAATTTATGACTCATTTATGAGAGTTGAGGGAGCAGTGGGTTCAAGAAAGTCAGTACCTCTTACAGAACTTACCTAAACTTTTACATTTAATATATTGGAATATAGGTAATTTCTTTTGCTCTTTCTGAGAATTCTTGACTCTGAAGATGGAACAAGAGAAGTCCTTAGGCCTTTCTGGAACCATCAGAGGTGACGGAGCCTGTCATGTTTTCCAGATCAGGTGTTCCTGCCAATGGCGAAACCTAGAGTTCCCTCCTGTGTTTGAGGATACAAACATGGGAAGTTTAAATTCTGATACGGTTGCTTTTTGATGTATGCAGATTTTTCTGTCTCTGCTATGGGGAGCACCAACAGATGAGTATTTACAGACCAGGTCATGACTGTTTTAGTGTGCTGGCTGTTATAACGCACAGATATCTGAGTAGTCTTGAAGATAAATTCTTCCTTATATTTACAATAGATAGGATACAGGTAGTCAAAAGACTTTTATGGGGTTGGAGGACTGGAAGTTTTGTTTTTTTTTGAGAATTTTTAAATCAATGATAAGAATTTTTATTGCTATTAACAATAAAGGACTTGTGTCCTCCAAGGAGTCTTTGTCTAGGTAATTTTGCAACTCACTCAATTTCTTGCAAAAAAGTATTTACATTTATTAGATGTATGATGGATCGATTAATGAATGTTAGATGTTTGGGATTTTATAGAAAAGCCATATTTCTTCATCAGAATTTCCAAGAACATAAGGCTTGGGATTCTTTGAAAAAGAAAATATGAATATGGCCTGTGGCAGAGTCTTCAAGTTTTCTCCAGTGTACAGTCTACCTTTCTTTTTTTTTTTATTGAATTTTTCTTTTTTTTTGAAATATGACAACAAACAAACGCAAACATTCTTAACTTTTGATCATTCCATTCTACATATATAATCAGTAATTCACAATATCGTCACATAGTTGCATATTCATCACCATGATAATTTCTAAACATTTGCATCAATTCAGAAAAAGAAATAAAAAGACAACAGAAAAAAAACTCATATATTCCATACTCCTTACTCCTCCCTTTCATTGATCACTAGCATTTCAATCTAAATTTAACATTTGTTCCCCTTATTATTTATTTTTATTCCATATGTTTTACTCGTCTGTTGATAAGGTAGATAGAAGGAGCATCAGACACAAGGTTTTCACAATCACACAGTCACATTGTGAAAGCTCTATCATTATGCAATCATCTTCAAGAAACATGGCTACTGGGACACAGTTCTACATTTTCAGGCAGTTCCCTCCAGCCTCTCCATTACATCTTGACTAACAAGGTGATAACTACTTAATATGTAAGAATAACCTCCAGGATAACCTCTTGACTCTGTTTAGAATCTCTCAGCCATTGACACTTTCTTTTGTCTCATTTCACTCTTCCCCTTTTTGGTTGAGAAGGTTTTCTCAATCCCTTGATGCTGAGTCTCAGCACATTCTAGGATTTCTGACCCATGTTGCCAGGAAGGTCCACACCCCTGGGAGTCATGTCCCACGTAGACAGGGGGAGGGTGGTGAGTTTGCTTGTTGTGTTGGCTGGAGAGAGAGGCCACTTCTGAGCAACAAAAGAGGTTCTCTTGGGGATGACTCTTAGGCCTAATTTTAAGTAGGCTTGACCTATCCTTTGTGGGGTTAAGTTTCATTATGAACAAACCCCAAGACTGGGGGCTCAGCCTATAGCTTTGGTTGTCAGCGCTGCTTGTGGCAATATCGAGAATTCAACTTGGAGAAGTTGAATTTTCCCGCTTTCTCACCATTCCCCGAAGGGGACTTTGCAAATTACTTTTTTATTCACTGTTCCTCTGGGATTTATTGGATATCACTCTGGACAAACCAACAAAATCTCATGCCCTACTCAAGGTTCCATGTCCTTACAGTGTTCAGTTAAGCTGTCTACATAAGTTATATTAGGAAATGCACTGGACTGGAAGTTTTTAAGAGCAATTGATAGAACTTTGAAAATAGCCCTTTGTCAAATTACTTTACATGTACATTTTTTCCCCTTTGATCATTGGATCAAAATTATGGTGGTGGGTTGGCCAATTTTTGTTTCATTTTGAAGAAACAAATTCAAAGGACGGAGCAATTGAAACCAAAGTGCTAGGCAAAAAACACATTTGGGGCCGTATTTCATGTTTTCTTCTCCCTTTAGTATTTAATAAAGATTTGGTATTTTCCTGATGCCTCCCTTCCTCTGTTCCAAGGTTGTTAGCTCCAGGGAAGTTCTCTGGAAATGAGAATGAGATGCATGGACTGTTTCCAGATTTAGATATTTTCCTTGCAGTGCTAATTTCTGCACTTATCTGGAATGTCCTGCGTATGCGCTTAGGTGCTACGACCTTATGAGGCTCTTAGATTTATTTAGACAGTCTCCATGTGGGCTGAACACAGTGCACAGGTGAGCAGGGTTTGGTTTTGGCTGAAGGTATAGAGCCTTGGAGACCCAGATGGTATAGAACAACCTAAATAGTAGAGCTGAACTTCTGCAGTCTCTGACTTTGGAACAGTTAGCTGTTCAGGCAGCTGAGTAGCAGATCTCCTGTCTACCCACTAACATTATGGCATCCGGGCGACTCCCCGCCAACCTGGATCCTTCCGAATGGCCATCGTTGCTACCACCCAAGGGTGTTTTTTTTTGTTTTTGTTTTTTTAAGGCTGTGGAGACTGATGCCGTTGTGGACATATGAGGTTGGTCTCTGGATTTCCCTTATTTGGCTTTGGGAAGTCTCTGCGATTTTATATAATGACATGTAATCACATTCAAAGTTTTTCTTTTTTCATTTTTAACATAAATAATTTTGTTCCTTATTCATTGTTTTTGGGATCTACCTTTAAATCAACATGCAATAAAATTGTGTACCTCATTTAAAAGGTGTTACGAACAATTTAAGCTAAAAGGGCACTTGTTTCTTTTGGGTGGATTACAAGGGTGTTTAAAAGCATGTATTTAAAATTAAGGGCTTTTCTTTATCAAGCTGTACTTGACAAAATAGTCTTTAAAAAAAGGAAGTTTTACTTAAGGCACAGGAAATTGTTGACAGGCCAAATCTGCCCCTGATAATAGAACAGTAGAAGATATAAGTAAGACAATGGAATGACACCTCGGATTGGCCTTTTCTGACCATAAGCAGCACACAAATATATACTTCTTTGTGGTGAGAATAATTTGACTTGTAAATATGATATGGCCTCTGTTGGGTTTTAGTACACGGAGCTCTAAACCTTTTGGACATGTAAAGCCCTGTGATTGTCTTGGTCGGTGACATTTTACAAAGCAGTTAGATACTTATACCAAAGAAATAAATTAAGATTTCTTTGTTCTATGTATATCAGGGAATCTACTCATGGGGAAAATGGTACTATACAATGAAACAGACTATTTTTTATGGGATTTTGAAAAACCTTTTTAATTAGGGAAATTGTAGGTTTACAGAAAAATCATGCATAAAAATAGAAAACTCTCATTACCACCCTATTATTAACTCCTTGCATTAGTATGGTATATTTGTTACAATTCATGAAAGAACATTTTTATGATTGTACTATTAACTGTAGTCCATGGTTAAACAGACTAATTTAGCTTACCGTTCACTTGGAATTTTTGTTATGTTTTTCATTTACCGTTTAGATGTAAATTATTTTGGCTTCCTGTCAACTCATTTCAGTATATTTTTATACTACACATGGCTTAAGATTCACCTGGGGGTAACTTCATTCATGCAAATTTAAAGGCAGGAACTTTCTAAGGAGTTTCAGTGTTGCGAAGCTTAGAAAAGTGTAATTCCACCTTCTCAACATTTATTCCCCTGTTACAGTTCAGGAAATTTGTACTATTTTTACATCTCATTTTACTTGTTTACTCCACACACAAGATGAAATCAGAATCATTGGGCACAGTCACATGTGGGTATCCCTACACTTATTAAAATTAGAGACGTAGACACTTCTATGCCTGTCCACCGATGGTTGAGCTTGTTCGGATGATTTGTCTTCCTTACAGATATTTAGTTTGTTGAATGTCTTATTGAGTAGTGAGTACCGGCACTTGGTCCAGGCACTGTGACAGGTCCCAGGTAAACAAAGATGAGTGACCAGGAGCACTGCCTTCAGGGAATTTGCCTAGAGGAGAGAGATGAGCAAATTAGCACTTAATCCATCTACGCAGGATGCAGGGGAAACACAGAGGAGGAACTTCTCAGTCGGGCTGGAGGGTCTCTGAGGGCCTCTTCAGGGAGGTATTTTCATTGTGATTTGAAGTACAAGTAGGAGTTAGCAAGATGAGGGGAGAAGGAGAGCAGACGGCTTTTCCAGGCAGAAGAAGGACCATATGTGCACAGGTAGTCATTAATAAATGAGCCGCATCCTGAATTCTATGTAGATTTGTCAACCTTGCATTTCATGTTGAAGAGCTAACTGCAGTAGTTTGATCCTCAAAATCTAGGGATTGAGAATTCATGAATAAATTTGAATTTATTCTTGCCTTTTCTAGCCAGAAAAGTAAAAGGAATGCACAGTAGATTTCTATAAAGTGCAGCAAATATTGATGAATTAAAATTTTTTTTTGCAATAAGTCCATTACACAGTAAGACAAAATTGAAAATTTTAAAGTCAAAAGATGATCAACTCACTGGAATGAATCTTTTTATGAAATGAAAATTCTTTTAGTGATGCCAAAAATAACTTTGTTATTTATAAGTTCAGTTTTTATTTATTTTATTTTGTTAAATCAAGGCATACCTATATTTGCAAAGCAGTAATATATTGCCATGAATCATATTGGTATCAGCATCTCTTAAACAGGAGACATTTTCTATTAGATGATTTTGTGAAGGACGTAGAAATCCTTGCACAACTATCAGGAAAATAGGAAAATAAAAGTTGGTATCTCCCTTTGCCTTTATTTGCCTTTTACTTGAGATGAATTTCAAGGAGGAAGACAGATGTTTTTGCGCTTTGTTTTTATTTAAATGTACCACTTGGGATTTGAAGCTTCTGCACTTCTGTTTGTTTGGATGTTTTTTTTAAAATGGCTCAAATCCAGAAAAGTGGAATAAAAAATTTAGTGAATGCTTTGTTGTTTAAAATTGTGGGGTGCTGCGAGAATGACGGCAAATCCCTGATATCTCCCTGCCTGCCCTCAATTCTCCTATTTTTGGTAATAATGCAGGCAGTCATTTTAGAAAACATTGCTTTGTTCATTTTCTGAGCTTCTTCCAGACACCATGTGCCAGAAGCAGCAGCAGCCAACCACAGCCACATCCTAGGACATACACTCAGACTTTTTCTCTCTCAAATACTGATACTTTAAATTTGCATAAACGTCGAAGAGAAAATTAAAAGGGCCCTGTATAACTCCCCTTCACAGGTTTTAGGGACCCCAGCCATTCAAGGCATTAAAATGTGTTTTGAGTATGTAGTACATATAATCCCAAACAGATACCAGATTGCAGACAGAGGGAGCAGGATATCAAAAAAATCATGTGAGATAAACAAGAGACAGAGGCTTATTTGAAGAGGCTACAAAGCAACAAGTAATGCAATTTAAAACGATTACATGTTAATGCAACAAGTGAAACACATTGAAGGCTGTTCAGATTACACCCGGCTGGGGTGCAGGCTTAATCACTCATGTTAGAGATTCCTAAAACAAAGCGAGCCTTTTAAGCGAGTGATGTGTAGTTGGCATGGTACTGAAAAGCCCTGGAAAACCCTAGGTAAATGCCTAGAGGAAATTTTAAGGAAGATTTCATCAAGTCTGGATACTGTTGAATTGTCCCTAAATGGACAAATTCCTGAGGCACTGAGATTGGTTAAAATCAATGACAGCTTATTCTGTTATTTGTAGTATTTATATACAAATGAGACCAATAAACTTGAATAGATACTAGAGCCTTGTGTAGGCTAACTTCAGTCAATACTGAACACTTAACAAGGGTTCATGTTATATTATTTCTTTCTTTTTTTTTTTTTTGCACGGACAGGCACTAGGAAATGAACCCGGGTCTCCAGCATGGCAGGCGAGAACTCTTCCACTGAGCCACTGTGGCCCACCTTATATTATTTCTTAAAGTTCTTTTTTTTAAGAACTTGTAAGTTCTCAGAGTGACTCTGAGATTGACATTGCAAGGGCATGCTGAGTATATAATAAATGCAATTTTAATTTTGTTTATATTTATCTTAGAGTCATTTGGGTAGGTAGTCACATTCCCTCTGTTCCTGTCTCTGATTTCTTTCTGTTAGTAAGGACAATGAAGAAGGAGATTGTTTTATTCTTTGATTGCCATGCTGTGCCTAGTAAAGTAACCGTATTACAGTAGTAGTTCAGTAAATATTAGTAGAACTCTGATAAAATTGTATGAAATTTTTGCTTGTTTATTTATTTTACCTTTAGCATTTCCTTTCTTTCTTAGGCTTGCAATACCGTACCTCTTTTTATGTTTTAATTAAGGGGAAAAAACTTCTGGAAGTGGCTAGTATGTCTTTTATTAGACTGTGAGTGATGGCAAGGGGAAAAGGTACTCCATTCATTGCTATCATTTCCTAAATTCCCTAGAGCTCTTCTGTTTTTCCAGATTTCTTTGTTTAAACCAGGGTTTGATTGATATAACAAGTCTCACTAAGTGCATTATTTGTCATGCAACCAGTTACCAAGAATTTAAGCATCTCCTGTGTGAACTAGCCTGTCTCAAGCTCTTACTGTGTATCAGGCATTGTTCTAGGCTCTAAAAATGTAATAATTCAGTTAATCCTACCACAGCTGTAAAAGAGATTATCTGTATTTAACATTTGAAGAAATTGAAGCACAAAGAGGATGCAGAGGTAGTAAATGGTAGCTCTAGATTTCAAGCCCAGATCTGTCTGATTTCAGGGTTCACACTTTGACCTACTAAACTGTTTTACCTCACATATACAGAGAATAGTAAATGTTTCTTATTCTATATGAGCTCATAAGTGAAAAAATGGAGAGTTGTAGACAGTATAGAATCAAATGCTAAAAATCGAGTTGAGTATTATGAGTAGGAAGAATCCTGTGAAGGCCAGAGCCATGCTTTGTGGGAGAGGCAGCAGGTGAGCCGCACCTGGGCAGATGAGTCGCGCCTGGGCAGAACAGATAGTTTAGGTAGTGAAGGGGAGGACAGCAGTAGGAGGAAGGAGAAACTCCAGTGGAGGCCTGGAAATGAGCTCATTGGTGATTGGTTCAAGCAGGAGCATACTGTGGGGCAGAACGCGGGAGAAGAGATGGGAATATTGGCAGGTAGGCAGGCTCTGATCTTGAAGGTAGGGTGAGGGATTAGACTGGATGACGTCAGAAATGACTTGTTTCTGGAAGAAAGAGGGCCGAGGCTTGGTGACGGCACTAGCTTTGACCTCTGTCAAGGTTCTACACACATCTCTCTGTTGGCTCTTCTCCATTGGCCAAACTGAGAGTGGCTTCCCAGAACTAAGAACTGAAAGCCATCGTAGGCTGGAGAGTAAAGCGGTGACACATTGGAAGTGGTGTTTCTGGAAGGTTAGGTGCAATTATAGTCAACTCTACCATTTTTGGGGGGAGCTGGGAAATGTATCTTCAGCCTAGTCTAAAGATGGATGATTTGAGTTAAGGTTATATAAAAAAGGAAAAAAAAACCTTCATTCACCGGGACTTTTCAGTCTTGAATTTTTCAAACATAAATCTGGTTGTATCATTTTCCTTGTTTACACCGGCTTAGTAGTTTCCCCTCAGCTTGAGAGTGGACACCTGCCTGGTCCTAACCGTGGCCTCCCGTGATCTAAAGAACCCTGCCTTCCATCCTGGTCTCTCTCTGACGCTTCCCCGAGCTTCATCATCTAGCCATGTGAACTGACACCTCACCTTTACACTAGCGGTTTCGGCTGCATTTTTTTGCACGTGACATCAGTCATTTAAATCATGGCTCAGAGGACACCCCTGCAGAGCAGCTTTAAAGAAGATCTTGAGTGGTTTATTGTGTAGTTTTGGGAGATTCCTTCAAGTGGCCACTCATGACAGCGTACAGTTGCTCTTCGAGTGCGGCCCTCCAGACCAGTAGCGTCAGTATTGCTGGGGATGCTGTTAGAAATACACATTCTCAGCCCCACTCCAGGCCTGTGAATCAGAAGCTCGTGGGGGTGGGCCCAGCAGGCAGTGGTTTAACAAGCCCTCCAGCTGACTCTGATGTGCACTAAAGTTTGAGAACCTTGGCTTAGTAAATGTTAAAGGTTCAAGGTAGCATGATGCTATAGATCAGCCAAATGGCATTAATTATTAGCCCAGTGAGACCGCCTCTTTTTAAGTCATTGCATTGGATTGGCTCCCTAAAGCTAGCTTGTAAAGTTATTTGCTAGATTGATTGCCACATATTGACTTTGGGTTGTTTGTATTTCTCTGAACCTGTCACTGTAATGATTTGCCAGGACACTTCATAGAAATGAGCTGTGATTTTTGCACCCCTGGCTTTCTGAGTCGTGGATGGCTGGTCTTTATCCCTCCTGAATAGATTTCTCCAGGTACTAGGCATGCTGTTCATGCACTTTAATTAGGAGGTGTCACTGTTGATTGCAGGGGAAGTTCGGGAGCCCACCCCCAGCTTGATTCACAGTTTGGGAAATTGAGCCCCCATGAAGTTGTGCTTTGCTTGATGTTGCACAGCTAGTTAGGGGTAGCAGCAGGATTTCAGGTCTCCTGACCCCTCCTTCTGTACCAGGATTCCTGTACAGGGAAGGACAGAGCTGCAGCTTACTCTGTGCTGACTGGACATTCCTTTCTTATTGAGAGGTTTGCTTTTTATTTAAAGGAAAAAAGCAAATAGAAAAAAAGCCAGGAAGTTCTCATTGAAACTAATAAAAGTGTCTAAAGAGAATGAAAAAATCAGTTTGAGAACTTTGGTATGGAGGAAATAACCTGACATTAACTGTTTTAATTATAGTCGTTGCATTGGGCTTATCAGTGTGGGAAGAGGGAGCATTTGAGTTCTACAGGGAAGTGGGATATGGACAACAAGATGACCCTCTTCCTGAATCTGCCTGCCCTGCCCACAGCCTAGTGACAGCTTGTGTGCTTGCAACAGCTGTCATAGAGAAGGGCTGCTCGGTGAGAGACTCAGGTTCTGGTCCCAGCAACACCATCACCTAGTGGTGTGACACCCCGTGAGGAGGCCACTTCACCTCTTTGGTTTTCACTTTCTGGTAAATGGGTATAAAAATTGAGCCAACCCTGCCCATCCTGAGAAAAGTGTACCTAGCAAGAAGCAGTGTATCACGATAGTTAAAAGCACAGACTCTAGATCCAGGCTTCCCAGGTAAAGTCTCACTTGCTAACTCGCTGCACGACATCAGGCTGGTCCCCTTTGTGTTCCTTCACTGTGGCATGGGTGTAATGAAATTGACGACTTCCCAGGATTGTTGTTAATATTGAATTAGTTAATACATGTAAAGTGCTTAAAACAGTGTCTGGTATTTCGTAAGTGCTGTGTGTCAGTGCTCTTATTGTTACTTTGTGTGTGTGTGTTGTTATTAAAGGATAGATAAGATTTCCGTGAACATGCTGGGCAAGTGGGGGATTCCGCTGCAGTAGCTGCCCGTGGTGGGGCTGTTTGGGACCTACAGCACATGTCAGGGCCCTGCTGTAAAGAGAATCTGCCTTTGGTGCCCAGGAGCCCCTGATATTGCATTGTTATTCATAGAGTTCTTAGAATCCCGAAGGTGGGGACAAGCATCCTTGTAGATGGACCTCTCAAGACCCTCTAAGGATCTCCAGGAAAGATTCCATGGACTTCAGATTTGATTTTTAGTGTTTAAGTTTCTGTCTTGTCTTTCCAATACTTTGCTACTAGGATTCTTTTTTTTTTTTTTTTTTTTTTAAGGAAAGACAGAGAGAAGGAAGGAAGGATAGAAGGAAGGAAGGAAGGAAGAAAGGGAAACATTTTCAAACATTCTCCTGTTTTATTGTATTTTGTTTTTCCGTTTTTTGTTACATGGGCTGGGGCCGGGAATCGAACCGAGGTCCTCCGGCATAGCAGGCAAGCACTTTGCCCGCTGAGCCACCGCGGCCCGCCCCGCTACTAGGATTCTTGATGCACATTTTGGGAATGACACTTCCAACCCTAAAAGCTTAACAGCCGAGTTGTTGTAATTATCCAGCAAGTGGGGGGAAGACTTTTGGCAGCAGACTTTGGGGAACCTTCCTTCTCTCCTGGCTGAAATCAATAGAAGTTTCTGTGTTTGCTGTTTCCTTCTGAATCGTCTACTTTGGAAGGAGTCTGGAGTGGTACAGTGCCTTTCATTGTCTCTTACAGGGACCCGGGGCTTGACAGATGGAGCTTCATTGTCTTTCTGAATATAAAAATTAACTTCTTGTTTTCTTTGCTATGCCCCTCCTCCTGAAATTCTGTTCATAGCCTGGACCCATGTTTTTATGGGCCCCTCAAGATTAGAGGTGATGTGTTACTCATTTTGGTATGTATTCCATCTTGCCTTCCTCCATTGGATCCCCGTATAGCGCCTGGCACCTGCTGGGCGTTCAGCTCTGGTTTGTTGATGAATGTTTTCAGTGTTTCTGACAAATTCTTGAAGTCATCTGTTCTGTAGCTTCCCCTAAAGGCTTACGTAATTCATTGATATCGTGGTGACCTCTGTTAACTCCACTCATCTCTGCATTCACTGAGGTATCCAAATCTCAAAATTCTCATGGCATGGGGCGATGCAGCAGTGGCTCAGTGGCAGAATTCTCTCCCGCTGTGCTGGAGACCTGGGTTCGATTCCTGGACCCTGCCCATGTCAAAAAAAGAATTCTGATGGCGTGCCATGAACATAATACCTTTAAATTTTTTAGTACTTTTGGAGATTGAGATGGGAGAGAATGAGGCACAGGAACTAAGAATGTCATTCAGAATCACAGACCAGTTCTACTGGGAACAGATTCTTGGGATGGTATCCATCCTTCTAAAACTTCAGAACCCAAAAGATGAAAAACAAGTCAAAGCTGTAGAGGGACCTGCAGAGCAGACTGGGTGCGGGACTGGACGTTAACCGGGACCAGATTACACTTCCTTTGGTATCTGAGGGTTATGATGAGTGACATTTCTAATTTGTATTTGCCTTTGTTTTTAGCATTGCAGTGTCGGGATGGCTCTGAGCCCTGCGTGAATGAAGGAGTGTGTATTACCTATCACAATGGCACAGGATACTGCAAGTAAGTTTTTCTCCACATTTTTTTCATCTTCATATATTTTATTTTTCCACAAATAGGGCACTGGACAAGTTTTAGTTCTATGCTATTTTTAATACTTCTATGACATGTTAATATTCTCTAACTTTTCTGATACAGTTTTTTTGGGTTGGTTTGGGGGATGTGGATGTCAGAGGGAAAGTATTGATAACTGGTTAATAATATCAATTTCCTATTATCTTATTATCTTTTTCTTTAAGAAAAAGTCTTTTCAGTGACTCATTAGTTAATATACATTGAGTACGTTCTCTTACAATTTTCAGTATCTCAGATCTACTGTTTATTTAAGGCAAAACTTTTAGAATCTGAAGTTTAAAGACATATTGTCCATTGTCTGGTTTTCAATCAGACTAAACAGATACTTACTTTAATTCTGCCCAGTGTAAGTGAATATTACAGTTATATGAAGTCTTATTTCTCCTAGTGTAAAATATCCTTTCTGAGTGAGGTGTATATATTGTGTAGGGATGGGGTGGGGAGGAGGGGGTGTGGCTACATTTCATTTTATGGGGCTAAAAGAATAAGGGAGAGGGATGGAATGGGGAAGGTAAGTGGGAGTCTTGGCTCAAGGGCATTTCTTTTCTTTTTCTCCTGCTTTTCAGTCTAGTCAGACATTTTTGTCTATTTGTTTGAGGAAAGCTCTGAGATAATTTCATAAGTAGCTTCTCAAGGTCTCCCAAGGATCATTCTCTTTATTCTACCTCAATTAAAAATTTCTGATAGGACTGTCTATCCATTGTATGTATATAGTGAAAAATATTGGGAACTTAAGATTTAATAATATGGGATTTCTCTTCTTTAACACTTTTATGGAATGCGTTTGTTCTCTACTTTGGAGGAAGCATTTGGATGATAAGCATTTTATGTGAATTGGTCTAGTACATTTTTATTTCTTCTTGGATATTTAATTGAACACGTAAATATAATTGTGATATTTTCCCAATCAAGTCCATCCTGACGTCGATATGTAAGTTCTTTAATGCCATAAACAGGAATTTTTCCATGTCAGAAACAGTTTTCTTAACCAAAAGTGAAAATATTTGAAGCTCTGATTACAAAAGTTTAACAATAGGCTATTTGGATTGGAATAAAGATAACACTGAAAATGAAGTTTCTTAGGTAACTGATTATAAGCTGCTCACTTCATTTTTCTAACTGGAAAAAAAAATGTGTTATACATTTTCCTCCAAGAATGGAAGCACAACTGGAGATCATAAAGGTGAGAACATCACACCTTACTGAAATCTTGTCTAGTTTGTTTGTGGCATCTGGTGTCTTAGTTACTTGCTTTATTCTATTATTCAATGGCAATTCCCACTACATTATTATCACTGCATGTGTTTGTTTTTCCCACTAGATTGTGTGCTCCTGGCTTCGTACAGTGCTCATGATACAGCTTGAGTCCAATAGTGTGCTTCTTGAACTAACAGGGGGCCATTAGATGCTATCATTCATTTGAAATATATGCACTCGCTTCTTATTAATTTGTCTTCAATAAGAAGACACTGGTCCTTTCATCAGAATTTTATTTGCTTTATGTACCATCTGGGATGGTGGTATCATCCTGGTAGGCTGTTTAGGACTATTCGAAATTAATTCAAAGTGGTGACTTATTTAGGGAGAATTACAAATAGGTTGTAACTGTTGCCTGAGCACTTGTGGTCGGAGTTGGGGAGAGAGGGTCACAAGGAAAGACTGATCTCTGGACGCATACCAGGAGGGGACACCAAGGGTCACCTTGGGAGGAAGCAGGATTTATGTCAAACTCTCCAACCAAAGCAGGAGGGATAAAGTCATTCCCAGTTTCTGGAAGAAATACTGCTATGGGACAGGGAACTCACTTTGTGGCTGATGAAAATAGAGCTGCCTGGATTCTGTTACTTGGTTCTAGTTAATTGTTGATAGGGTGGGTTTTTTTTTTTTAATGCATATAGTTCTGAGTCCCTTGAATGTCCTCCAGTCCTGCTGTGAGGGAAAGAAGTTCTTCGAGAAAGAGGGAGTGTTAAAAAAATAGTAATAAAAATAAATAAATAGATAAATTTGTTAGGACCGACCTTTTGAGAGCCCAAAATGAACAACCCAACTTGTGAGAACAGAAGGTTTCCTCCCTACTTTAGCAAGAGTAGTAGTAGCATTTTTAGGGCTGCAGGACCAGCTTAAATAGCCACAGGACAAGCAGGAATAGTGTCGAGGAGGCCAAAGTAATCACTCCTGTAATGGCTGTTCCAACCTCCACAGAGGTTTAAGCAAATTTTAATGCAAAAATGGCATCTACTTAGCAGACCTTTCAATATATCTTTACAGACCTTGCTTTTTTCTTGGAGATAGAAGATAATCCAGTTCATTAAGTTAATATTATATTCACAAAATGGTAAATGACAATTAGAACACTTAGAAGTGTTTGTAAAAATTGGATCTGGCATGCAGGGTGTATGATTATCTTTTTATTCTTGAGATTGTTTAGTGGATTAAGAGGACAGTTGAAGCGAAATTACTTTTATGGGAGTGAGGGGCAATTGGAAAATGTTTTAAAGACGTGAATATCTGACTCTGTTTAAGGAACATAATGCTCCTGATTCAGCTAAAACCCAGTGATTGTAGAAAGTATGGAAATCCTTGATACAGCCACACTGACAGATGCGGATAAGTGCATTTAAAGTGTGATTTCATTGCACATCGTAACTGTGTTTTCTCACTGTTAGGAGTTTTGGCACCATGTTGGTCTGTGAATAGATTGGGACTGCAGACAAGGCAAACCTGTGTAATCCCGCACAAAGCTCAACTATTGCTGCTGAATAGCTGCTGTCAGATTTTAATGACGTCCAGTCACTACAGAGAGATAAGGCGTTTTATTCTCTTATCCTACTGGGAGGTGTAAATATATAATTAAGCTTGGACATCATTAATCACTTTCAAGTTGTTTGCCCCAGGCCTTTAAATATAAACTGTTCCAAATCCCAATTTGATTAAAAATCATGGGCAACTCAAGTTCAGTGGCATTTTGGGTGTGGATTAGGTTATGAATTGTAAAATTTACAGAATGTGTATGTTTTAAGGATATATTTATCATAATTATTTTAAAATATTTGCCTGCTAATTCTAATATCTGAATTGTCTGTGGGTGTGTTTCTACCCACTGCCTTTTCTCTTGACTGCGGGTACAATTTTCCTTTTCTTTACAGGTAAAATTTCTTTACAGGCAGTTTTAATTTGTGTACTGGGCATTGGGGATGATGCATTTTACTGTTGACCTTCCACTGAAGAGTGGGGAGTGTCATGCCTGCAGGCAGTTGCATTCCTGCACCGCGATCTTACGCAGGCAAGGTTCTAGGCTGTTTGGGTAGGTCCATCTCAGTCTCACCCTTGTCCAACCCTGTGAATCGTAGTCCTGCGGTAGGACCCCTACTCCTAAGGTTTAGCAGTTCAGGGTTTTCAGTGAAGGCCCGACGGCTCACCGAGCTCCGGGTTTTTACCCAGCTCCTCCTAATTGGACAGACTTGAATTCTAACCTCTGTCTCCCCAGCACTTCTTAGTGCTTCAGCCTTTCTTCCCGTTGTTGCTTTCCCTCGGATTCCTGAGCGTCTCATCCTGTTCACGCAGTCAGGAAGCATTTAGGGCTATGGGGGGAGTTGGATGCTTGTTGCCTGCTCTGTGGTTCTTTCTTTTCAAGGATTTTGCTCTCAGATTATTGCTGCTTTGACAGCTCCAAACACCATCTTCTCAGTCCACTAAGACTCCCATTTTCTGCCTGCACTTTGTCCCTCTTGCACTGCACAATCTGGAGAGTACCTTCAGGGGAAAAACTGTATAAATGTGGCTTTCATCTAGCTTGCTTCCGTTTTTTCAAGGGTCCTTTTTACAATTGATGCCTGCTTTTGGTTGCTCTCCAGTGCTTTTAATATTTTGTCCAGAGTTGATGATTGTATGAGCAAACTCTTGGTCTCATATAAGTTACTCTGCCATCATTTTTAAAGATGAAAAATAGAATTATAAGGTAGCCTTTCAGGATTTTCTAAATTCCACTTAGCACAGTGTTAAACAACAGAAATTCACGAGTTTCAAAACATTCCGTGGATGGGCGATTACATTTGAGAATCTCTACTTTTTGCCCAAGTGCCTATATGTAAACTACTGTATAGGGAATCATATAGTACTATAAAATTTTATAAAATATGACTTTGGGCCGTAACATTTGAAAGTATATCAAAGGGGCTTTTCAGATCAGGGATGCAATTAAAACTTTAATACAGTTTTAAATTTTAAAGTGGACCAAGTAGCATCAGGCAGGCCTGGACAGCTCATTGGTGCTAAAACGTCGAGCCTCTTGTAGCTGCGCGAACCTGCATGGGTCAGGCTTGACTGACACTCATTTCTGAGCAGTGGCTTTGACGTGAAGGTCAGTTCTATTACTGTAGAAGAAATAGAAGAAGAGGGCAGTGAGGGGGGATAGGGAATGCTGTCTATGAAAATACTTTTCGGTAAGTGAAAACCAAATTGAAAAACTTGGAACTTCTTTCTTTTCCCGAATGGAAGATGAACAAGTCCTAACAGATACAATGCAGCTGTGAAATTGAGATGCTGTGTTCTCCTGGTCAATTTCAACAACTTCTGATAAATGTTGCTGCCAGCACAAAAGTCCCAAGTTTTTGAACATAGCACCTTACATTTGTGTAGTGCGTTCCAGATTTCTGTGTTTATGTCCTGAGAGGGCTTTCCTTCCTTATATCTGACCTTTGAACAGTGTTGTTCCTAAAATGGTTCTTATGAAAACTCATGTCCTTTAGAAATCCTTTAACAAATGTGCTGTGTCACTGAGGAAATTTTCGTAAAGGAAGTCTTGATTACCAGTTTCTTATCAACGCATAACAGAACTCCCTTAATGTTTTCCACCTGGCCTTTATTCTCTGAATTGAAATGTCTGTAACCTTCCGTGTTTTATAGACTAGGAGAAAAAAGTGGCTCTAGGCATTGCCTCTATCACCTGTCTCTTTTTGCCCATCCTGGGTAACTGCCCATATGTTAAATTAATTAAATTTGGCCTACAAACCTGGCATTAATAGATGTGAGTTTAGCTAGGCTTCTTTCAACACAGTCTCTAGGTTAGCCATAATCCTATGTGAAGTTTCTTTCATGCTGTTCAATTGTGGCTTGTCATCACCATTAATTTTATGGAGAAGTTATTTTTTTTTTCCCCTCATTTTTCTTCTGACTAAGCAGGATGAGAAATATTTCCCTTTCAGAATCTGTGGTGGTTTAATTAGGTCCTTCATTCTAATTTTGGCTTTATCTTTCATTAATTGAGGTTAGTAAGATTGAGTGCAAAGGGGTGGGCGATATCAGATTCTGATAAAAAATGTAGTTATCTCAAAATTCCCAAGTTCGTTTTTATTTGTTAAGCTAGCGTGAATATGTGGGTATGATGGAGGTTTTCATTAAGCCGTCTTCTCAAAATCCTGTAGCTAGGAATGAAGAGAAGTTTAACATCGTCCTGTCCCCACGGTGTATGTATGTGTCTTAGTGTTTTGTTTTCATATTTGTCCTAGTTGAATTTTATCTTATTTGTCAATGTAAAATAAATGGACATTTCTCTGGAGTTTCCCCCAAATTTCTGTATCCTGTTTATTCACTGTTAGCAACCTTCCCTAGTTCTCTGGGCCCAAAAATGTATTGCTGATTTTTAGACTGATGCCATCAGTCTTCCCTTATTAATTCAGTCGCCTTCTGTTTAACATGTTCCTTTCCTAAACAGTCTCCTACTTGGGTTTTTCTGAAAAGGCCTTTATGAAAGAAAAGTGAAAGCTAAGATTGAGAAAGGCATTGCTTAAGTGACAGGTGGTATTACTCAGAGAACACACTGAACTGGAACATTCTACCTAATTATTTTTCTTCACATAAGAAAGAGGGAAAGTAATAATGGGAAAATAACCGGATCAGGATTTAGGTAGAGTAGCAGCATTTACGGTACTGAAACTGTATAGATTAAGGCCACTTTCCTGCAGCTTCTACATCTATAATCCTGTATCCTGAAAATTTTATGTCAGATAGGACCCTACCTCTTCTAAGAAAAGTTTAGTTTTCATCAAACTAGTATTTATTGAGCAGGCTGCTTGTGCTGGAGGAGTGTGCTGGGTACTGTGAATAGACGGGACAGCCCAGGAGGCCTGTGCTGGTTCCTCGTCACAGGTAGTCACACCTAGGATGTGTCTGCTGCTGAATGGTGTGTGCTCCTGCTTTGGGCATGGCACGGTCCTCTGAAGTCCTGCCACCTGTGGGGGAGATGAGAGGTACATAGATGCACAAAATAAGCAAAGCGGTCTGTCATTGCCCAGCGAGGTGGTACAGATGATAAGTATGGCGATGTAGACAAGGGTGTGACCTTGTCACAGAAGCATGAAACTGAGGATCTTTGGTGGACTCCTAAACTTGAATCTTAATGGGGCCTTAGGGGATGGGGAGGTAGAAGAAGAGTGGGGATGAGGGGTATGAGGAAACGAGAAAGAATAGAATGTTTCCGGGAGTAATCACTACCAGTTTCTTCATCACTTTTCTCAGTGGCTTGGTCTTAAAACTTTCTATATCTCTTCTCTTCTGCCCGTGGTCCAGCTTTTGTGAGGTTTTACTAAATCAGCACTAATTTGATTTCACAGTGCCCTATTGTCACATATTGGCTTGAACGTTTGAAGATGGCGTGTATGGAGTGAAGGGTGAGGAGGGGCCAGGGTACAGGAAGAGAGGACAGCTAGGAGCAGTGCCGCCCCCCCCCCCCCGCCCGCCCCCAGACCTTTTCACTGTTTACAGGCAGGTAGTCTTATGGCCATGTTTTACCAGGAGCCTCAGAATCTAGGAATCTCTGAGGCAAGAAAAAGAGAAACGGTTGGGCTAGAAGGAGTGATTGAAAAACTGAGCCACGAAGGGTTGGGTTCGTTTTCGCATTCTGCATCGTGCATGCTCTTGGCTGAGATTTCAGGTAGCTCAGCCTCAAAGCTCTTCTGTCCAGCGTACTTTATTAGCCAGGCCCAGTTCATTGCAGGGATCCTGGCTTAGCCAGCATCTGTTAGCCAAGTCTTTGGTTACCTCAAATTAGTTCATGTCCTTTAGTGCTTGTTTCCTATGATTATATAGTACATATCCAAACCCTCAATTATCCAGAATAAACCCGGGCTGCCTATTCCGTGGAGATAATCACCATTTGGTAGTAGTTATGATTCTCTTGCCGAGGCCATAGTGGTGCATGACTCATTTAATGGCCTGTCCCTTTAAGATTTTGAAATGCTGTTGTGTAAGACGCGTCTCCTTGAGGAGTTGTTTTCCTGGGCAACTTGCCCTTGAAACCTCAGTCATCCTGCAAAGTACCTCACGAACCTCCTTGACTTAAATTTTTTTTTTTAGTCCTATGTGTATATAATGTTTGTGGTGTCTGAGTCTCAGTCTCCTGTTGCTAAAACTCATGGCCCTGAATTTCTGGGTCACTCTTTAAAAAATGGTCAAAACTTGATTACTAATGAAAAGTTGACTCACTTCCTTCCAGCCAAAGGCTGACACTGACTGAGTTTCTAATGGTTTCCACAGAAGCAGCCCCCTAATTATGGGGTATCACTTATTCATTTGTAGATTTTGCAAGAATTACAGCATCAAGGGCTGGGGAAATGAGTGAGATAGGCATTTATGCTGTGTGGGAGGGATATACATAAAAATTATATCTGGATTCAGGTCCTCTATGAGTTATTGGTAATTTAATTATTAAGTGGTTGATTCCCTGTAAGTTAAAATTTAGTGCATCTCCTCCCAAATTATTGTTTCAGATTCCATAGAGACATATGTGCTGGGATGTACCACCATTCCGTGCTGAAGAAAATAGTCTCTTGTATTGGGCAGTTGTTTTGGGGAAGGTGGTAAGGCTTTTCTCCTCCTTTTAAGCCAGGTTTTCTTTGCATTTCCCTTATCTTGTTTAAATATATTGTTCTTTCTCCTACGCTTGTTCTTTACTTCCTTAGGCCTCCTGTGAGGGGTGAGCTGAAAGCGTGTGTTGGCAATAATTCATTTACACAAGCATGTATTGAACTGTCTATGCACTTAGAAGTGCCCACCTTTAGGCACTGCAAGGGATATAAAAAGAGATACAATGCAAAATTCTTGCCCAGGTCTTCTTAGATGGGGTGATAGTCAAGACAAACACAGGTGCTGACTCCAAGCATTGATATCAGCAAGCATTATTACATCCTTGGGCAGCATTGCTGTGAGTTCAAAAGCTGTGACTGCAGAGTCTGCACACTTGGAGTTTGAAGGGAATTTGGAGAGCACTTTCCCCACTTACCTTATTTATATGTGGGAGCCCGAGGCTTAAGGAGCTGTTCTTAAGAAGAACGGCTAAAAGCTGTTTCTCTAGATCGTCTTGGGCAATCTATAGATTCAAAGCCTTTGTTTTCATTCGTGATATCAGCTCTCTAGGAACCCATGTAGGCAAGCGCACATATTACATAAAAACAGAATTAAAAATCCTTAGTGTTTTTGAGAGTTTGAAAGACCAAGGATTTTAACTCGGGCTGTACATTTTTATTTTTTTAAGTTGCATGAAATAAAACAACGTGGAAGTTCTTTTGAGTTCTTCATAAAAGAGATATATCCTATAAGAATGTCTCAGGGAACTTTGGATATTTATGTGATACCTGGGACTCAAGAGTTAGAGTGCTGACGCTATGAAAGTCACAGTTACCGCATTCAGCAACTGTTAAAAAAGCTGAAAAAGTGATCATACTTTGTCTAGAGATATGAATGAGGCTGATCTGGATAGGGCTAAGGTAAATCAGAATACTGGGTAAAGGATGATATGGCCCATATTTTCAAACTTCAGCCTCTATGTGAGATCAAAGGGAGAGAGGTTTATTTGGTGCAAAATTGTATATTTTTTAGCACATTATCTAATTTAACTTGTATGGTCAGTTTACTTGAACACCATAATTACATGGAATCTTGAATGGGATGTGAGATCTTGTTCGTTTGTACAGGTTAGTGTGATGCCCCAGTATATCCCTGAGTAATTTGGGCATTATGAAAATAAATAAAAGAGTATTTACAAAGTTCCCTTGGGGAACTGGGAAGAAAGGAGGAAATATTAAACTTTCCCATTTGGGGAATTCCTAATTCTCACAAGCAGTGGGAACAACCAATTTAATAGGCTGAGCCCTCGATCTTGGGGTTCACCCCTATGAAGCTTATTCCTACAAAGGAGAGGCTAAGCCTACTGATAATTATGCCTGAACACCCCCAGAGAGCCTCTTTTTTGCTTAGATGTAGCCTTTTTCTCTAAGCCAACTTGGCAGGTGATCTCACTGCCCACTCCCATAGTGGGACATGATTCCCAGGGGTGTAAATGTCCCTGGCAACGTGGGACCTGACTCCTGGGGATGAGCCGACACCCAGCATCATGGGAATGAGATAGCCTTCTCGACCAAAAGGGGGAAGAGAAATGAGACGAGAGAAAGTCTCAGTGGCAGAGAGATTTCAGACAGAGTCGAGAGGTTATCCTGGAGGTTGTTCTTACGTATAATATAGACATCCCCTTTCTAGTTTATGGTGTATTAGAGTGGCTGAAGGGAAGTACCTGAAACTGCTGAACTGTGTTCCAGTAGCCTTGATTCTTGAAGAAGACTCCATAACTATATCACTTTTACAGTGCGACTGTGTGATTGTGAGAACATTGTGTGATGCTCCTGTTATCCAGGGTACGGACAGATAAGTAAAACAAAAAAATAAGGATAAAAAAAAATAAATAATGGGGGGGGTTAAGTGTAAAAAATGGGTAGATTGAAATACTGTGGGACAATGAGAGGTAAGGGGCATGGGATGTAGGAATTTTTTTTTTTGATTTCTTTTTCTTGAGTGATAGAAATGTTCTAAAAATGATCCTGGTGAAGAATACAAAGCTATGTGATGATATTGTGAGTCATTGATTGTATAATATGGTTGGATTCTACGTGTGTGGGCATTCCTCAATAAAAACAGTAAAGGAAAAAAAAGAATATCTCAGGGTCTTGGAGCATACAAAAGTAGAGCTGAAGGACTCTTAGGAATTATTTGGTCTGACACATTCACATAAGAAGCAAACCCATAACCCTTAAGATTTAAAAAAAAATTATATCCAAGAATGCCTTAAAAACATCTTGCCTACCACCACGCGCTTAAAGTAAAGTGGGTGCAGGAGGGTGTGGTCCTGCCATGGCTTTGCCGTGACTTGGTTGAGTAATCTGAGTGTCTCCCCTCCGCTTGTGTAAAGCCACGGGTTGTGGTTTATGTTATTGTGCTGTTGTAACACTGCTTCTTTCTTAGATTTGAGGGATTTTATTTGGAGCTTTACCTTGGTTACTAAGTAAATGTCCAGTATGGGCCATTTTGGGTTTCACAGTGCCTGTTGTGCTTGTTACCTCCATCATCCTTTTGGTTTTAGGGTAAATATAATCTGTTTTCAGAATGCACTTTTCTTCACTTTGAGTGAACTGGAGTGCATACTGTAGGGATGCTTGTTTAATTCTCAGTTTCTTTACAGAGGCATGACAGTTGGCAGTGATGATCCTTTGACCATTGGATTACCTTTCTGAAATTAAATGTAGTTCATAACAACTGCCTCTAGAGTGGCCTAACTTTTAGTAAAGAAAAAAGTCCCATAAATTGTAAGCAAGCGTTTTAAAAGCGTGTTTGGCGGTTTTAATGTTCTCCTGGACTGAGAGCAGTGGCTGGCAGACTTCTTCTTAGAGTGCCATATAGTCCAGTGTCTTGGGTTTTGCTGACCAAGAGGCAACATGGAGGAAGCTACGTAAATACTTAGGTAGCTGTTTAAAATGTGGCCATTTAAAAAATATAAAAGCCATTTTTAGCTCCTGGAAGGACCATATGAAAGGAGGTGGCAGGCAGGATTTCACCTGAGAGCAGTGGTTTGCCCCACTCTGCCTTAGAGCATAGTAGCTCTCGAGGTGCTTTGTGTCTTTCCAGAGCCTAGTGCGTATAAGATCCAATCATGGTGGTCACATTTTCTTTCTTAATATATAGAAGAAATTCTTTAAAAAAATGTTGCTTTGTATGGTGCATGAATATATTTCAGTAAAATGGCTTAAAAATAGAAACAAAAATTGCTGAAGTCATAACAGAGAATTATACCTGAATCCCACCCCTGTATCAGTTTTGTGTTGATGCCACTTTTCTGGTTGAGAGCTGTCCTGGAGTTCAGGACCAACTCTGAGATCTCGTTAAACTAGTGAGTGGTATTAACCTGAAACAGACTTCTTTTGTCTTGACAAGAATTATTTTTTTCCTTGCAATAAAGTAACAAATGTTGTGAGGATTTTTTGGTGATTATTATGTTGGGGATGATTTTAATAATAATGTTTGTTCTTATAAGCTAGGAGAGAACACATGGCGAAACCAAATCCATGCCCGGTAGTGTAGCTGGTGAGGAGTATGCTTCCTAGGATAGCCCCAGCAGACTAAACCTTTGCAAGTGCACCAGCTTCATTCATACATTTTTGTTGTTGTGAGAATGCAGGGGCACATAGAAGAATTACAGCATCTTCTTTTTAAAAGAAATAATCTGTATGGTATCTCTGTTTATATCAGCTAAACTTTCTCATTAGGCCATTAGCTTTGCAGCATTTTCATTTTGCCCTGATGGATGCAGAGACTTTGGTTTCATGCAGCGGATTGAGTACGAGGAAGGAATTTCTGAAATGGGGAGTACTTTTTAAGACATGTGAGTTTAATGTGCACAAATACCGGCAACATATTTATAGGAAACTTTTCTATTCAGTTCAACCAACATTTATGAGCATTTACTAGAGTAAGAATTACTGTGTGTATATCCTGCCTCAGTGTTTCCCAGTCTTTTTGCCATTTTCATCTTCCCCCAAAAAGAATATTTTTAGGCTCCTTTTCCTAATCGCCTCCCCCATGAAATTTTAGTACACAGATAAACTGGTATCTTTTTGTGTACTGTAGCCCTTTGGAGGGCCACAAACCTTTGTGCTAGCTAAGATTTTTTCAAACCCCCAAGAACCAATTTTCTTCCCCTTAGACCGTGGACCTATCTTTTAAGGGAAGTAGTGTTTTTGGTCTTGAGTTACAATATTAAGGTTCAACACCAGAAATTTCTTCCATGATATCCATCATTTTTATTATCCGTGATTCTAATTAAAGCCATTTAAATGGGATTGTGTAGGGTTAAGGGCATTCTGAAATTATATTTTCCAGTTATTCATTGAACAGTTTTATATACCTTGATATAAAAATTTAGAGAATGATTTATTCAGACTCCACAAAGAAAGAATTTCTTCACTCTCTTAAGTGTGAAGTACAGATTTTTCTCCAGCCTACCCCATGTTCGGGTTTTGCTTGCTGTGATTTGGGCACAGTTCTTTTTGAACTAGGAATCCTTTCAGACCAAACTGTAGGCTTATGGAACTGTTCTGCTTTCAGGCATTTTTTTTTGGATTTCTTAACTTCAGAGTGGTCATTTACTCATGTTGGAGAACAGAAGGCAGGCTCCTGTACTTCCGTGTCTTCCCCTGAAATCTTGTTTAATTTTTAGTGCACAGTTTCTAAAGAATCTAGCAGGGCAGAATTTATGCTGTTGAGGCCATTTTATAAGATGTTCTGTCCTTCAGGGTTCAAGAGTTCCCGGAGGTTCATTTAGCTAATACTTTATTATTAAAAAAATAAAAATTAATAAAAGTAGAAGAGAGAATGAAAACTCTGTGTGTGTATGTGCTGGTTAACATCCTATTTTGGGGAGAAAAGTGATTAAAAAATAATTTACTCCATATGGAGTGGGCCCACTTTGAATGATTTAGGGGTGAGTGAGAGTTAAGAAGTTCTGCATATATGAGGAATCCTAATTAGTTTTGATAATCCTTTGGGTAAATAGCTCAACACAGTGGTTCCCAAACTTTGAGTGTAATTAAAGAGCCTTTTTAGGGATTTCCATGGTGTCTTGCATTTTGTTCCTTGGTTTCTATTAACAGTATGAGCACTGACAAGTAATATTTGAATGCCTTCCATATGCCACTTATTATGTTAGGCACGGGAGTATGGTGATGAACAATTCTTGCTCTGTTGGAGAAGACAAATCATTATAATAAAGCATAATGAGTGATATGACATGTCAGAATTGTGGGAACATACAGCGGAGTTGGCAGGGCTATTTCTCAGAGGTATTAACATTTAAGTTGTGGCTTGGAGGAATTTTAGAGTTTAGCTAAGAAATGAGGATGGGGAAAAGGGATTTAGGCTGAGTAACATAGGTGAGGGGAGAAGTGATGTACCATTAGGAGTTTTGGTATCTGAAAGAAGTTGTGTTTAGCAAGAGTGTAATGCGTGAAAGGGAAACGATAGAGTGTAGTGCATAAAAGGGAAACGATACCGAGATGAACCATTTCTCTCTCGGTTGTTTGAATACAATGTATAAGGTCAAAATGGAAGAATCCGGTAGCCATTTTTAAGTAACATTTTTATATCTGAATAACTATAACAGCATGTATATACATTTACATGTGGACAAGGCATCATTTCATAGTCTGGAAAGTGCTTTATAAGCATTGCAGAGCCCTGGTGACAACTGCATTCCATAGTTTGGGAATGGTTGGCTTAATTCACTCATTTTTGCCACAAACTGGCTGCTACTGTGGTGCTTCTTGTAAACTCATGTGCAGAGGGTGTTTCCTGTGTTTTAATCCCAAGTGGACATTTTCTTAGGGTCCACGCCATGAAGGTAGCGTAGAGGAAGGACCACCTTCTGTTATAGCAGCAACACTAGTCTCTCAGCGCTTTTGGAGTGCCTGTCCTTCACGTGACGACGGAGGAGACCAGGCGTTCGGCTCGGTGCACTCTGATAAATGAGACCAGGCTGTAAGCTGGAAGATAAGGACTTTGCAAAGTTCCTGTGTAAATAAAGCATGGTTTCCCATTGCAGTGGTTACCGATTTCATAGTCTCCGAGGAAGATGAATGATGCTGTGAATTAATAGCTTCAAAGCCTGGGCTCCTTCAGCTTCTTTTTCGTTTGGTTTTATTAAAATCAATGTGAGTTTATTGCCTTATTCAGAGGAGGAGAACAGAAAACCTGAACACATACAAACTAAGTGAGGTAGAGTTTCCGAAGATAATTCCCAGCCTCACAATTCCTCATGAAGTTATTTTCCTGTGGGAAACTTTTAATTTGGAAGCATTCAGCCTGATGTGGGAACCAAGATTAACATTTTCTGAAATACTTCTACAAGAAAAGCAGAAATGTTCTGTTCAGGAAGCTGAATTTACATAGTAGAGAAATGGGCTGTCCTGTAGTATTTGGTAGTCTTTACTGGTTGTGGTAAAAAGTTGTGTGTGTGTGTGTGTGTGTGTGTGTGTAAGAGAGAGAGAGAGAGAGAGAGAGAAATTGGTTGATTGTATCCTTTGTTTCCTTTATATCAAACCAGCAAGGTCCTAGAAAGTGTATTTTATTGTGAACAGCCCAGTTCTGGTTCCTAATCTCCACAGGAATACTTTTTTTTTTTTAGTTCTTTTTGCTGTGCCCTCTTGCTGAGTAAGCTATAGTGTTTCCTTTTTCTTTCTTTCTTTCTTTCCTTTTTGGGGGAGGGGAGGTAAGAGCGTGGGTGGAGATGATAAGGGTTAGCAGGACAGAGCTGCTTCCCCTTTCCCCTCTTTACCAGGAAGTTGACTAGAAATCTTCATGGTTTTGTTGTTGTTATTTTGTTTTGTTCTGTTTTTGCCAAGTTAGTAATTAGCCCAGCCCAGTTCCTTGCCTTTATACAGAATTATCGAATTTAAAATGAAACATCAGACCTGAAGGGGGAAGAGAGAGGGTTGTTGGGGTTAGATCTGATGGCGTGGGCGCTGGGGCACCTAGAAGTCTGTAGTAAGGGCCTTGGGGATTGAATGTTATGCTATAGGAATTTTCATGGGTTACAGCTAGCCTTGGCTGTTAGCAATTATTTTTATCTACTTCAACAGGGGGACATGGGGAACGGGGAGCAGGAAACTAAGCTGGCATTGTGGTCACAGAAAAGAACAGACTGATTTGGGGCCTTTTCAAACTGCAGACCTTTGTTACTGACCAGTGCTTAATTTGGTTTCTGGGTTTTGTGTTTTTCCCCTGCCCTTACCTCATTTACCTTAACAACAGCCCCCCCTCTAGAGCTCAGCTAGGGCAGCCTTGCCACTGTGGATTGGGGCCGAGAGGCCCAGAGCGAGAAGAAAGTGGGTTGAAAGCAGATTTCTGTTTAAAGAATTTGCTGCTGGAAACGAGCCCAGAGGGAGTAAAGAGGAGCTTTAATGAGGAGCAGCTGCAGGGCCGACACAACCCACATGAGACATTTTTTTCCCCTCTGTTCCACATTCTGTATAGCTTTTTAAAAATCATGATTTTGAAATAGCTGTTTTGTAAAAGCATGCCTCTCTTTCGCTTCTTGTATGTGGTGGGGTTTTGCTTTGTTGTTTTATTTTTTTAATGACTATATCCTCGCTAAAAAATAGTAAAGGCAGAGCTGCCGCAGAGCCCTGGATGCAGTCTGGGCTCACCCTGCCGATGCAGAACATTCCGAGGGAAAAACAAGGAGCGAGAACACTGGCTCTTATTTGGAAAGGGGGCTTACTTCCTGCTCAGACTTCAGTCACCTTGGAGCTGACACAAGCTGCTACAGTGTTTTCAGCTTTTCTCTGGACGAGTGGCTATTCACTTAGGAAACTTGAAAGAACAAATTTTTCTGCCTGTATTACTAGGGAAACTGATCCTGAACTGCAGCCACTGCCAGATAGATTGGAATTGCTATTCAAATCCCAGCTTCGCTGAAATCTATAAAGTGGCTACATGTAAGCTAATCCAGGCTGCTGGTGACATGTGAGAGTTTGGGTCTGGTTTTCATCTGTTTTTTGAGGGGTGGGGAGTGTAGGGCTATCCTTTAAAATGGAACATTTTCTACTTCCATTAGGAGGAATCCCTGGCTTTTCCCTCTCTTCTCTTCCTTCCTTCACCCCATCCCCCTTGCGTGTATTTGAACAGTAGTAACACTGAGAATGGACTTCGTATCGGAAATAGCACCTTTTTTAGAAAAACTTATGAATATATCTGTATGGGCCTCAAATGGGTTCAATCAGGTCATGGAATTATTTTACAAAAATGTATTCTACAAAAACATTTTTAAAAACTACCCTCTATTCATGGTCTCTTCTGTGAACTGTACTCTTCACAGAGTTCCAAAGTTAGGAAAAGGGAATGGAGTAGAAAGAAGTCATGAAGAGAACTCCTAAAGTGATTGATAAATTCCCTCCAGGAGGGAAGCATTCATATACCTTTGGGAATGAAAGGCAGCTGTTAGATTTATTTGGTTATTTAGAAAGCTATTTACGTACACCTTTTGTTCAAGATGTAGGCTATTTTCCAAAACTTGTACTCGGGTAACTTAATAGAATTACAGACTGTGAGGGAACTTGGATGTTTATCTAGTCCCGTTTCCAGCCTCTAACCAAACTCAACTTGGCACCTCAGTAACAGAGCTATTTAAACTCTCATTTTCCATCAGAGAATCTTATTCCCCACCCAGAGTAAACGGATATATAGTGTCTATATAATACAGCTGCGCAGGGATTTGAAAATCCTGCTGGAGATCTCTTCTGCCGTAGGAAACAGGGATTCTGTACTTCTGGCTGCCTCACTCACCCACCACCCCTCTTTCTTCCCACATCCGGAATTTTGCTGGGGAGGGAGGGATGACCCTGGGGCTCAGGGCAAGGCCGTTGACTAGGCCTGTCGCAGGGAGAATGGAGTTGGAAAGGGCTTCCTAAGGGAATTTGGATTGAGAGACTGATCTTATCCATTATATGAAATTCAAGAAACCTGCCCCAGGACCTCAAGAAATGCCCTTGCACACAATAAATATCTAAATGGGAGTCTGAGAGAGGCACGGGAAAGGTATAACAATGGCTTAAGAGAAGAAAGCCGCCATACTGGTGGAAAAAAATGTGCTTCTTCCTCTAGTGTTAGAGGGATCAGTGAAGGGTGTACTGGTTTGGAAGAGACTTAATGGGACTCAGAAGTCTAGAGCAGATCTTTGAAGGATGGATGGCATGAAAGTAGTTCTTAAGAAAGAAAAAATCTGGGCATTTAGCTGACTGTATTGTATATTCAGTAGCACGCGGTAGTATTTTGTGTCTTCTAAAAACCTAAGTGCAGCTTGAGGCCACAGAACTAGAAGTGTGGTGTCCAGATGGCAGGAGATGATGGTCCAGTTCTCTCCTGTACTGGTGAAGACACACACGTTGTATTCTTTCCCATTTTGGGACCCATGTTTTATAGTGATTTTTTATGGAATCATTCATTTGGAGGAAGCACAAATAGCCCATGCTGAAGTGCACGTGCTCTGGGGTCAGACCTGGGTTTGAGTCCTGTCTCTGCCATCTGCTTGCTGTGAAACCTTACTCTTTCCAAGTGTCCAGTTCCTCACATACAAAATAAAGATCATATTATAATATAGGGTTGAAGAAAGTAATAAGAGAGATAATAGCTGTAGAGTTCTTAGCAAATACATAACAGATATAAGTTTGTCAAAAATGGTGGTCATTATTTTATCACTGAGCATATAAGCGCAACTGAAATGGTGAGGACGTCTGGCATTTTATACTGAGAATCGTCCAATGCACTGATTCCTTGGGAAAAAATCCAAAGGGTACATACAAACTTTTGTTGTATAGTTCAGTGCTTTTTAGTATATTCTTAAAGTTGTGTGACCATCACCATTACCTAATTTCAAAACATTTTCATCACTCCAAAAGAAATCCATAGCCATCATTAGTCACTCCCCGTTTCCCTCTTTCCCAGCCCCTGGCAGCCACTAATCTACTTTTTGTCTCTGTGGGTCTGCCTATTATGGATATTTTACATAAATGGAATCATATGATATATGGCTTTTGTGTCTGTCTTCTTTCACTTAGCCTGATTTTTTTCAACATTTGTCCATGTTGTTGAATGTATCGGACTTCATTCCTTTTTTGCTAAATAATATTCCATTCCATGGATACAGCATTTTATTTATTGATTCATTAATTTGGACATTTGTGTCATTTCCGCATTTTTGACTATGATTAATACTGCTGTGAGGATTTGCATACAAGCTTTTGTATGGACATATGTTTCAGTTCTTTGGGGTATATACTTAGGAGGGAAGGCAGTTTTAAGGTTTAAGAAAGAGCTTTCTTGCAAAGGGATCCATGCACATTTATGACTGTTCTGCTGTTGAAATAGTGAACCAGTCATCTTATTTTACTTAACAAACTCATAATGTTTACTATGTTTTAGACCCTGTTCTGAGTCCTTTACATTTTTTTTAACATTTGTTTTTAAACTCTTAAGTAAGCACTTTTAAAAATATTTTTTTCTTTTTATTTAAAGTGAGCACTATTATTTAATCCATTTGGAACAGATATTTAATAACTTGCCCAAGTTCACACATCTAATAAATTGTAGAGTTGGAATTCAAAACCCGGTGGTCAGATATTAGAGTCTATACTGTTTATGGCAGGGGCAGTAATAACTTCAAGCACTTACTAAATTCTCACTGTTTGTAAGGAACCATGCTAAATGCTGCATTTAAGGCAAGGCTGGTGATCATCTTTTAGGGGTATCATTGAAAGAATTTTTTCCTTTGGGTAGAAATTACCTTAAGGTTCTTGTATCTGAAAGTACTGCTATTCCAAGGATAGATGCAAGTGGGGAAGAAACAAGAAACAAGATATCTGGCCTGAGAGCTTTTAAGATGGTTGGAATTTATACCAAAAAGGAAAATGTGGAATTGAAAGATAGATATGATTGGAATTCAGTTACAAGACCTGTCAGACATGGCAATAAATTTTACATAACTAAAGGGATTAACTGTAAGTGATTTTGAGATTGTGAGTGGAAGGCTTAGAAAAATGGAGGACTTAAACTTTCATGGGGAAAATGATCTCATTTTTCAAATGTTTCGTTTCAAGTATTGGCAGGACATATTAAATAGATAGATAGATAGATGGCTTTCAAAAAACTGAACATATGGGGCTGAAGTGGTGTATTTTGGACTCAGTCATATGAAGGTAGGTATTGAAAACTAAATGAACAGCCACAAATGTGTATGAAAGAGACTGGCAGCATAGCCCAGGCTTAAAATGGTAAGGAAGAAGGAGAAGAGGAATTAGCTTCTAGACGAAGAATTTACTGAACTTTGAGGTAGACAGAGAGAGTCTTAGAAGCCAAGAGTGAAAACAGAAGGATGGATGGGAAGGTCAGCAAGATCCCCTGGAGGAGAGAGACTAGCCTTGTGATGGAATCTCGGTGAGACAGTAACCTGGACAGGGAGAGTGCCTTTGCCCTGAGAATGAAACTTCTGGGCAATAATTAGAATGAAAGTTTTGTTGTAAGTAAGAAGTGCATGGAAAAGAAAAAAGATCTTGGTGAAATTAGGCTACAGTTATAGAAGCTTGGTTGTGAAGGCAAATAATTTTGGAGAGGGAAATGGGGCTCAGTGAAAAATTTAGGTTGAAGGAGATGTGCTCAGGCTCCTGGTTATAGCTCTCGTCTGGTTCCGGCTGCTCCTCTTCCTTCTGCTAGAACCTTGGAGATCTTGTGTTTCCCAGTCACGTAGGGACTGCTCCTCACACCAGGAGCAGTTTGCTTGCCCTCTACCTCGCGCTCTCTCCCTCTAGCACCTACACGGCTAGTCCCTCACCTCATTCAGGTCTTGACTCAGATATTGCCTTCTCAGGGAGACCTTCTCTGAGGTTCCCATTTAAAATCAAAATGCCTCTCCTTATTCCCACCAGCCCCACCTCCACCTCCACACCCCTAACCCATAGCACTTAGCTCCAATATAGGAGTTAACGTTATACAACATATTTTATTTTTTATTTATTAATTTTGTTTTTGGCTTCCCCCGGTTAAATTTAAACTCGATGAGGTCAGGGATTTTCGTATTACTATAATGCCTGGCACATGATATTCATTTTAATAAATATTTGTTCAATGAATGAATGAATATTGTGAGTTTAATATTCTTGGTGGAAACTGATATGAGATCACTCTTCACCATCAACCTCATTATTAGTATACCTAATAGATGTTATTTATAGAATGAAGCATAATATATTCTCTTATTCAGGGGTTGGCAGACTTTTTCTGTAAAGGGCCAGATAGTATATGTTTTTTGCAGACTGTATGGTCTTATCATAGCTATTCAATTCATTTCTTGTAGCAGCCGTAGACTGTATGTGAATGGATGGGCATGGCTGTGTTCCAATAAAGCCTGATTTATGGGCACTGAAATTTGAATTGTACATAATTTTCAAATGTCATCAAATATTATCCTTCTTTTGATTTTTTTTTCTATTTAAAATGGTGAAAACCATTTTTAGCTCACAAGCCACACAAAAACAGTGGGCCAGACCAGACGTATGAACTGCAGTTTGCTGATCCTACTTTTGTTGGCTCCTTAAATATAACTTAGGTGAAATTTATTTTTCTATACTTGGTAGCGATCAACAATGCATGTTAAACCCTAGTTACAGATAATTCAGGAATACTTCTGTTTGATTCTGGAGTCCTTCACATGCTTTCCTTTTTTGCTTTCCTGGGAATCTTGTTTTCATTCCATGTTTACAATGCTAATATTAAAATGAATTTGTATTGTCTTAGCAGATGCCACATGATAGTGTGTATTGGGGGGTGATGTCATAGTGTAGGGGCAGAGCCAGGCAGAGCCCACCCAGGATGAAAAGTTGGCCATTATTTACAAGGTGAATAATTCCCATGTGGAATCATCAAGAGCCATGAGCCAGACCTAAGGCCCAGAGAACTGTCACTGTGGATGAGAATTGCGTTGTATTTTTAACATCATCCGTAACGGATTTCTTGAATAAGCCGCCAGTGCTTTTAATAATAAACCTCATGGTTGTTTTAGCCATGCTACATTGGCAATTTTTGCTCCTCTACTTAAAAAAAAAAAACTATTGTATTATCACATCAAGCTGTAATTTGAATAAGACGTCTTATATGCCTCAAAAAAACACTAAGAAGAGAGAGACAACGTTTTTTATTTGCCAAGCCTTTTAAGGTTTTCCGCATACTTGGCTTTGTTTAGTTCACACCGTGATGTAGGCAGCCTCATTAACTATTTAAAGTGTGAGAGACTTGAGTTGGTGAGTTTAGTAATGTGGCCAAGGTGGTGCCACCAGGACTCCAGACCAGGCTTCTGACCCTCTTGGGAACAGACTCTTGGTTGCCAGCTTCCACCAGTCTTTAGTTTCAGTGCTGTGAGCTCCTTCGCTGCCTTTCCATCTCTCGGTTCACCTGCTCCGCCACCCCTGCTTCAACAGCCCCGGGAAGGGGTACGGAGGCTGCGGCAGCTGTATCACTACCACTGCACCTATTCCCAGCTCTGCTCCCTCCTCTAGCCACTTCAGCTACTGTAATCCTCTGGGCAGGGCTGTCTCAGTTCCCTAATATCTGGCCCTCCTTGTCTTAATGATTGGGACCCCCTTGCCAGTCAAGGGTTAGCGAGAGGGGAAGGAATCAAACACGACCCTTGGGCTTCAAGTCTGGGTAAGTAGGAGAGGGGTCGCCAGCAGTTGGGCACAGGAAGCCATGGCAGGAACTGGTTTTGAGCAGGGAGGATACAGAATTTGGCTTAAATATGTTTCTTTGAGGTAATGGGGGAAGACACCTGTAGGTTTGGTTATTTTAGTTTTCTACTTCCCACTATCAGACAGCCAAATGGCAAAATTAATAGTTAGAATCAATGTCCTTATGTTCCTTTAAAAATCTCCTTAGAGTTCCCATTTGAACAGCTTCTTTGTAAAAACGGAGACTTTCCATGGTTTTCTGTTGCTCTTTGGAGAAAATTGTCATAAAATTATACAAAATTTAGTGTGGTTGTCGGCATCTTGTGAATTAAGGGGTGGCATAGAAAAAGTTCCTCAAAACTCCATTTAGAATATGGAAAATGTTATAGAATGTTATTCTTGAATTGTTTTCCTGCTTTTATTTTGGTGTTTATATGTTACCTTATATATTTTATGTTATTTCAATTGTATTTTGTGCTTTTTTATTTCATTACAAAAGCTGCCTGCTGCTTCTATCTCTACATATTTCAAAATGTTCCCTTTGGACCCTTCCCTATTCCTGTACCTTTTCCCCCTTTCTTTATCGCAGTCTAAACCATTGGAACACCACCCAAAAAGCTAGGTATAGACCAATTGATATTACAGTGGAAACCAGAGAAAGAAGAACTTATCATTTCTCAATACTTAATTGAGAGAAGACAAAATGCTATTGTGCACTTTAAATTGGAAGGGATATGAGGGCCTGGCCATATGTTATCATATATGTCTTAATCCTATCAAATGACAGTCAAAATGAGAATGTAAATGAATTTAAGTAGAACACATGAACAATGCTTTACAAAAAAGTGCTGTCACACCATACCAGCCTTTATCTACAGGAAAAACGCTGTGGTTGGTTTTTGCCTTGAGTAAGTGTTGTTCTGACCGGCCACGGCAGACCGTGCTGCACCATCCACCTGGATTTGTCACCTGCTAATCCTCAAAAGGACATGGGAATACCTGGTTAAATTCTCTAAGCTCTTTTTCTTAAAGTTGGGGGTTTTACAGGCTGTTCCTCCAGGTTTCTTGATTTATAGCCTAGTGTTTTCTTGAATGAACTGCATTGTCTTCCTGCAAGGTTTTGGATTTATAAGAAGTCAGGTATTTTCATGAGCTCCCCTCTTTTCCATACAGATGTCTGGAAGGTTTCCTGGGGGAATACTGCCAACATCGAGACCCCTGTGAGAAGAGCCGCTGCCAGAATGGCGGGACCTGTGTGGCCCAGGCCATGCTGGGGAAAGCCACGTGTCGCTGTGCCACAGGGTTCACGGGCGACGACTGCCAGTACTCAACCTCTCACCCCTGCTTCAAGTCTCGCCCCTGCCTGAATGGAGGCACCTGCCACATGCTCAGCCGGGATACCTATGAGTGCACCTGCCAAGTTGGTTTTACGGGTAAGAAATGGGACTCAGGCCCATACCTTCCTATTCCCGTCAGGTACCTTTATAGTACATCTTTTAGCCCTTGTGTCCCCAACTCTAGTACCACTTCAAAGGATAGTAAGAAATATTCCAGACAAGGATCCTCAACTTCTTTTTGAAGGTTTTAAGGATCAGAGATGAGGAAGAAGGAGAATACTCTATAGATTATTTGACTGTATAAAGTATGTATGTCAGGACTGAGGATCAGAATTATTTCGCTAAAAGAAATACACAATCACCACAGTAGATTTTGGGTGCTTTTGATGTGAAAATCTCTCCCTTGAAATTTGGGGATTGGCTCTCTGGTTTTCTGAACTCTGATTGTTACATCTGCATTGGCATTGCCTTGTCCTCCTCCGTTGGCCATCCCTTAAATGTTAGTTATCTGCAGAACTCTTTTGAGCCCCTTTTAACCATATGGTAGCTGAGTCTCCCTGGGGAATCTCACTATCTCCAGTTGTTTCAGCTGTCTGTTATCTTCATGAGTTGTTTCTGACTCCCGTGGACATCCTTTCAGGCCTACCCTCACCCTGACATAAGACTCATATTTCTAACCATCCATTGCACGTTTTCCTTGGAAATTCTATAGGTGCCTAAAACTCAGCATGTTGTTATAATAGTGACACCAGTGTCCACTCCAGGTGCTCCAAACTAGAAACTCGCTCTCGCTTGTCCTTACCTCACATGAACTTGGTCACCCATCTCAACCTCTGAATTGCCTCTCACCTGTCTACTCTTTCCATTTCCTCTGCTCTTCCATAATTGAGGACCATGCCATTTTTCACCTTGACTTCTGCGGTAGTTTCCTAATGAGAACTCTCTCCCCATCCAGTTCATTGGTAACATTGCCACACCTTTAATTATATATGCAAGCTATAGATACAGACTTACCTGCATGCAGTGCGTAATGACGTTTTTACCATTCATGGAATAAACTGCAAACTTTTCTACCTGGCTTCCATGGGTCCTCACAGTCTAAGCCTTGTATCTTTTTGTAGACAAGAAGACAAGAGAGTAGTTCAGTCTAGACCCTTATTTGCTGCAGGAAGTGATGGAATCCAAAGGACTGGGCTTCGTATGAGTAATCTACAGTCCCCTGCATATGCCCCAGACTCTCTGAGTCTCAGCTCAGGACCTTGGAATGTTACTCAAGTGTGCTCTGTGTCAGGAGATTTTGAGGAGGTTGTGATTTGGACTTTCTAAAGGTGCCATTGGTTGAGTCCTGTTAAATTCATGAGTTCAGGGATTCTCTGTGTCAGAGTGCCCTCGTGTCACCTGTTGAGTGGGAGATGTGGGTTGTTGAGGTTAGGGAATGCTCCCATTTATGTTGGTAATCCGGGTTTCTGTTATCCTTCCTTTAGGTAAGCTGTGCCAGTGGACGGATGCCTGCCTGTCTCAGCCCTGTGCAAATGGCAGTACCTGCACCACTGTGGCCAACCAGTTCACCTGCAAATGCGTCTCAGGCTTCACAGGGCAGAAGTGTGAGACTGACATTAACGAGTGTGACACTCCCGAGCACTGCCAGCATGGTGGCACCTGCCTCAATCTGCCGGGTTCCTATCAGTGCCAGTGCCCCCAAGGTTTCACAGGGCAGCACTGTGACAGCCTCTATGTGCCCTGTGCACCCTCCCCCTGCGTCAATGGAGGCACCTGCCGGCAGACCGGGGACTTCACTTTTGAGTGCAACTGCCTCCCAGGTGAGGAGTCCTGAGTGCCCCGGAACTGGGGACACACCCGCACGGGAGGAGGTGGTGGGTGCAGCCCGTGGGCTCCATTAGGAAGTACCCTTCCCAGTAGGGAAAACGGGAAGTGAAAACTTTGTGTGGGGTGGGATTTGTGAAGTGGGTGGCACTTTATGGACCCACTGGGGCTCATAAACTGAGCACAGGGTAATTTAACATGTCAGGGTTTATGATGGTGAGTGGCTAGAAATGTATTTATGGTCCTTTTTGGAGATACAGTGAAAAATAAGAGGAACATAGCTCTGGGAAAGTGACCCAATAGAATGCAAAGGGAAAATGAAAATTAGACATTGAAAAATATGTTTGTGTGATTCACAAAATGTTTTAAACGGAATCGGTGATGATGGTGGGTGATCAGCTTTCCTAGGTGCTTTCACCTCAGTAGAGTTAATAGATTACCTTCCAGTCCACCTGGGTGTCCCCATCTACTCCCTTACCGTTTCTCCCGGGTGCTGACCTTCAGAGCCCTCTCCCCATGTATCCTTTCTGACTTGGGAAAAGCCTTGTCCTGACCTGAAGCTGTAGGATTTTGAAATTGCATGGGGGTTAGAATTCTGTTTAATCAGTGAGCACTTTTGATGAGCTCTGACTGATTGTGTATGAGAAACCATACATGACACAAGAACTTGGTCACACTCTCAGCTGGTGCAAGTTCCCTGGAACATACGACAACCCCAGGATAGAAGAAAGAGGAGGAAATGATGTCTGGAAGCACGGGCCCGGGGTGCCCGTAGAGGTGCAGGGAAAGGAACAGGCCTGGCCCATTCACTGAGCTCCTCATAAAAACGATGAGGAGGTTGAAAACTGAGTATTTTGATTTGGAACAGAACATAAGCAGCTGGAGCAGATGAATTACTAAGCAACAAAGATCCTGTTTTTATACAAATATCCTTAGTACAAAAACAAAAGAAGGGAAACTGTAGGGGAGGATAATGTGCTAAGTAAGCAGAATTGCCTCAAAAAGAGTTGTTCTAGTTACTCTTTCAGAGAGGGTCTTAGATTCTGGCGGTGTGCGTATGGCTCACTTATAATAGGATTGTGTGTTTTATCTTTTAGGGGTTAAAGACCGTAGACTGGTCTTCAATATAAAATCAAATGGTGATTTATTCATTTCATTTAATTAAAATTTATTGACTGCCTGCTATGTTCTAGGCAGTGTGTACAAGGTATGTGGGTTATAGCAGACATGACACTTTCACATGAGAAATGAAAGCTTAATGTTTTTAACTGTATCGCTTTCTGTTTTTTTCTCTCAATAAGGAAAAGATAAGGCTGTAACTCTAGATACTAAATAAATATTTACTAACATTGTACGACTGTCACCCACATTATCTCATGTATGGGTTAGCTAGAAGATAATGTTCTTTAATCCTTTGTATTTTAAGAGTTAAAGAAGGAAGTAAAAATGTAAACAGTTTAATTTTGCAGTTATTCTGATATTGCAAATGTTCATATCATCTAATATTCTAACAGCTTAAGTGGCTCGTAATTGAGGTTAGTGTGATTTATTGTTGAAGGCTAAATGTGTTTTTCAGTTTTAAGAAAATTACTTTTAATAATCATCTAGAACGGGGGTTGATTTGGCAACAAGACAGTAACGGGAAGTTAAAGTCAATAAAGGAAGTTTTTAGCTGGGAGAGAGTGATTATTCGCTCCCATAGTCTCTGCATTGTTATCCATTAGCCGCGATAAGAACCTTAGGGAATTCTGAGAGTGTGTCCCGGAAAGGATCTGTCACACCAGAATAGTACCTCCTCCTTGAGAAAGGAAATAACTAGGGATTCCAAAGCAGAGAGGCTGCCAGAGCTGGTGGGACAGAGAAGGAGATGGAGCTGTCCCCGATCTCTTCTCATAGTTGAAAAGCGGGACGTTTACTTACTCCACAGTGCAGCTCTCATGCCCGTAGAGTGGAGGTTTGGGCGAAGGGAAAGCTGATGTGCATTCAGTGCCTGCGATGGGTCAGGCGCGGTGCCAAGTACTTTTGCATCCATTAGCTCAATTTCACAAAGACCTTGGGGATAGATGTTTTTCAGGTTCCTCCAAGTAAAGTAACTGAGGAACCTCCAAACTCCAAACTGAGGTTTGGAGATGGTAAAGTGATTTGCCCAGAGTTGCAGCTGGTAAGTGATTAAAATGAGCCCTGAAGTATACGCCATTTAATTCCAAACCCTGTGGCTGCAGGAGGCTGCACGGCCCATCTCCTTCTGGGAGGTGCTCTCAAGACATGTGGAGCTTTTTGTTAAATGCGTCCAGCTGTTAAAAATGGGTTCATATTATAAGAAAAAACAGATACTCCAGTTGTAAATAATGTGTTACGTATCGGCCTAGGTGGGGCACTATGCAGATCTTTGTAAAAAGTTAGGTAGACTGTGAGCTAACTTATAGTGGGCTGCCTTGATGCAAAACATGCCATCAGCTTGGTCACTTGCATGGAAGGAACTTTAAAGAGAATGCAGAAAATTAATGATGGAGTAATACTGTGAATGGATATGTGTTTACACAATTTGTAAGATTTTCCAAGATGTTATGTTCGTTGTTCTTATACTCAGGTGGAGACTGGAAAGTATTCAGTTTGCTTCCAGATTGGACGGGCTGGGAGATGATTTTCTTTGAGAAGATATTCTCACAGTGCAATACCATTCTCCTTATCCCTCCTTCCATTGATCTCCACACCGTTCAAAAGCCTTAAATGTTACTTAAAATAGTAGTCACTATCTCATTTAAATAGCACCCTTATTTGAAGAGAACTTTATTTCAGCTCTAAGATTGGGGAAATCAAGTTGGCTGGAGGCAAAGTATGCTTAACGTATTGCAACTTCCAAGTCGCCACTTCTGCAAATTTGAGATCTTTGCACATCTTTTTCCTCCTAACTCCTGACCTGGTCTCTTCTTTTTCTATAGCACTTATCATCTTCTTACTATATAATTTACACTCTACAATTTGTTTCATTGTGTCTGTTGTTTATTGTCTGCCTTTCCAAATTCTACTGACTCTTCTCCTTTCTAGAGTGAAAGCTAGGATCTTTGTTTTTGTTTTGTTTAGCACCTAAAAACAGCATGCAATTATCTGTTGACTGACTGAATTAATTTAGTATCCTATCGTAGTATTGAGAATGTGACTTCATTCTTTTCATTTTTTTTCTGGTGCCATGCATCCTACACTTAATTTGGCTTGTCCTTTTGTACTTTTATACTCTAATAATGGATAAGGGAAATTTTTGTCTTTTTCATCTCTGAGAATCTGTGAACCCCACATAAGTTAGTGATTATATTTCAGTGGTAAACTTATAATTCTTTTCTAGCAAAGGGCATTATAGTCACTGTGAGTTAATTTTAGTATTATTGTAGGGCTCATAGGGAAGGAATTAAAACTGGAAAATGAATCATCTTGTGTGATATAGAAAGAAGTGTTCTTTACAGAGGGGTGGAAATGAACATATTCAAGGGGAAACTAACAGAATGTAACCAAGGAAGTGTAATTCCATCTTCTTGGATCAGCCGCTGTTCACTGTTCAGATCCTTCACGAGCTATCATTATGTAAAGTTTTTTGCAGAAGTGCTGAGGGGTGGCACCCAGCCAGAGTTATTTTAACATAGGACAAAATAGGGCATGAAAGCAAATTATTACATCATTGACTCCCAGTATTTTAGGATTAGGGCCAGCCAGTGGAGAGAGAGAGTTAGACTGACTTTGTGTTTGTGGGTATTTTAATAAAGTAGAATAAGTAATCAGAAAAACGTGCTGTTTTCAATCTACTGGTTGCCTCTTGTGAGTTCATAGTTGGATAGGACAGTCCTCAGTGTATTTTCCCCTTTTCTTTTTCTCACATCCCTTTATTCATGTTATTTTTTTTTTATAACTTTGTAAAAAACTATCTGATCTGTCTTCCCAAAACAATGATGATTTATTGTTTGTAAGCCACCTCTTCACTTGCAGGCTGCTTATGTTTATTATTCCTGTGTAATTAAAAGAAAGCTTAAGCACATTTTGTGGTGTTTTTCCTGAGCTTAATAAGTGTTAGAAATAATTCCCTCCTGCACTCTCAAGTATAGGGGCATATGATGTTCTCTTGGGTATTATGGCACTTACATTTTGACACGTTTCTCTAGAGCAGATGTAAAAATGATCTTGCTGCTTTGCAGGGTGTGTTATTTTAGCTCCTTTGATTGGGGATAGTCCCGAAGTCCTCACAGTCTTTCATGCTTGGTGCTGTTGCCCATGTTATCTCCTCCACTTTCTATCTCATCTCCTCCCCTTTCTTTATAGAGAACTTATTTATCCTTATGATTTGTCAAAGGCATCTGTTTCCTTGAGATTCTCTTGTGTCCCCTACCCATTTTGAGATCTCTTGGTACCCTTGTACACCTCTAGCACAGTCATTCTCAGACTATTTACCTATTTGTCTTCCCCAGTAGACGCACTTCATTTAACTTTTTCTTCCCAGTACTCAGCATAGTGCTTGGCAAAAAGTTGTGACTCAATATTTGGATAAATGAATTGAAAGTGGTAGACGGAGAAGAGATTCCTATACGCTACAACCCTTTTTTAATGTATTTCTGTTTAATCTTCTTATTCATTTCTTTGACCTCTTTGGTGAGAAAGTTAGCAAGGAAAGTGGAGAGAGAACATTAGGAAGATTTCAGGTGGGAGCAGCAGGCCTGGGAGACTGGTGGAGCGGGGAGTATGCAGAGCAGTCGGAGGGGGTGGTGAGCCCGACAGAGGGTAGAGGAGGTGTGCCACAGGACCAGTTGGTGGGGAAAAAGCTAAAGCATCACTTAGCTTTTGGCTTTATAGTTTAGAAGTAGGTCTACAAAACTCTCTCTTTTTTTTTTCTAAGAAATACCAATCAAGATAAGAAAAGTAGCCTTGTAGCTTTTTGCCTTTTGTCCAGTTGCAGGTATCCTGGGTTTTTTCCCCTCCCTCATTCATCCCTGATCAACAGGAGCTTTAACCTGAGAACTTTCCGCCTGGCTGTGTCATCTCATCTTTTCCTTTCTGCTCTTTCCTCTGCTGTTTTCCATCAAGCCTTTCCACCCTCATGCCTCCCAGGATCTGAAAACGAGAAGCTTTGCGTATTCTCTTGAGAGATGCTGGTCTCTGTGTGGGATGACGAGTGCAAAAGACTCTTGTTCCCACCCTCACTGTCGTCATTCGTCAGTTAAGTGGCCCACGGTTTTATAACAGCACAGCCTTAAAATATTCCTTCCAAGTTTGATTTTTCTCCTTTTTGCCTTTTAAGGATGTGACTTGGCTTTAAGTCGCAGGCTCCTTTTAGTATGCTCCTGTGAGCCTCTCCGTGATTCCGCCACACCCACCCCACCCACAGGTCTGGAGACTTGTCTGTTTCCTTTTCCCTTAAGTTTTTAAAATATATTTAAAAAAATGACTGCACTGGAACTTATTCACATAACTTTTTTCTCTCCCATTGGATAGGTTGTTTCTTATAAAATTTGCTAGTTATTCTCAAGAATAATTCTATAGCACCATTTTTAAACCATAAATACAGTTTTAACTTAAGAGGAGAACTAATTTGGCTTAATTTTTCTCAGATATGGGAACTTTTGTCCTAAGGACCACTTTTCATATTATTTAAAAGGAATTCTGGCATCCCAGAGAGAATACCTGACTGGAACAGGAGGAATCTGTTTCAGCGCTAACTCGTGCCTACCAGCCCCGTGACCCTCAAATTCCTCATCTGTAACACAGAGCCCTTAGAGTAGATGCCCTCTAAAGCATACTGTGATCTCACTGATAAATATAATGATGTTAGGTAATAAGTTAGCACTTTTTCTAATAAAACAACTTTATTGAGATATAACTCATACCATATAATTCACCATTTTAAGGTGTATTTGTAATGGTTACAGTATATTCAGAGTTAAGCAACTATTGCCATGATCAATTTTTAAAATTTTTCACCCCCAAAGATATATGTTCCCATTAGTGGTCACTTCCCGTTCCCTCCAACCACCCCAGCCCCAGGCAATCACTAATCTATTCTCTATCTGTTATCTACTCTGAATATTTCATATAAATGGGGATGATACAACAGGTGGTCTTTTGTGACTGGCCTCCTTCACTTAAACTCCTGCTTTCAAGGTCATTCATGTTGTGGCATGTATCAGTATTTCATTTCTTTTTATGCCTGAATAAATGTCATTATATGGACATACCGCATTTTATTTGTCCATTCATTAGGTTGATGGACATTTGCATTGTTTCCACTTTTTGGCTATTCTGAATATTGCTGCTGTGAACATTGGCATACGTGTTTTTGCGTGGGACATATGCTTTCATTTCTCTTGGGTATATACACACTTATAAGTGGGATTGCTGGGCCAGCCATAACTCTATATTTAAACTTTTGAAGAACTGCCGGACTGTTTTCCAAATTGACTGTACTATTTTACATTCCTCTCAGCAGTGTATGAGGGTTCCGATTTCTCCACATCCCCATCAACACTTGTAGTATCTGTCTTTTTTATTACAGTCATCCTAGTGGGATCTTTTTTTTTATTATTTAAAATTTTTTTTTTATTTTTGCATGGGCAGGCACCAGGAATCGAACCTGGGTCTCTGGTATGGCAGGCAAGAACTCTGGTACTGAACCACTGCGGCCCGCCTGGGATCTTTTTTTTTTTTTTTTTTTTATTAATTAACGGAAAAAAAGAAATTAACCCAACATTTAGAAATCATACCATTCTACATATGCAATCAGTAATTCTTAACATCATCACATAGATGCATGATCATCGTTTCTTAGTACATTTGCATCGGTTTAGAAGAACTAGCAACACAACCGAAAAAGATATAGAATGTTAATATAGAGAAAAAAAATAAAAGAAATAATAGTAAAACAAAACAAAACAAAACAAAAAAAACAAAAACCTATAGCTCAGATGCAGCTTCATTCAGTGTTTTAACATGATTACTTTACAATTAGGTATTATTGTGCTGTCCATTTTTGAGTTTTTGTATCTAGTCCTATTGCACAGTCTGTATCCCATCAGCTCCAATTACCCATTATCTTACCCTATTTCTAACTCCTGCTGGACTCTGTTACCAATGACATATTCCAAGTTTATTCTCTAATGTCGGTTCACATCAGTGGGACCATACAGTATTTGTCCTTTAGTTTTTGGCTAGACTCACTCAGCATAATGTTCTCTAGGTCCATCCATGTTATTACATGCTTCATAAGTTTATCCTGTCTTAAAGCTGCATAATATTCCATCGTATGTATATACCACAGTTTGTTTAGCCACTCTTCTGTTGATGGAGATTTCGGCTGTTTCCATCTCTTTGCAATTGTAAATAACGCTGCTATAAACATTGGTGTGCAAATGTCCGTTTGAGTTTTTGCCCTTAATTCCTTTGAGTAGATTCCCAGCAATGGTATTGCTGGGTCGTATGGCAATTCTATATTCAGCTTTTTGAGGAACCGCCAAACTGCCTTCCACAGTGGTTGCACCATTTGACATTCCCACCAACAGTGGATAAGTGTGCCTCTTTCACCGCATCCTCTCCAGCACTTGTCATTTTCTGTTTTGTTGATAATGGCCATTCTGGTGGGTGTGAGATGATATCTCATTGTGGTTTTGATTTGCATTTCTCTAATGGCCAGGGACATTGAGCATCTCTTCATGTGCCTTTTGGCCATTTGTATTTCCTCTTCTGAGAGGTGTCTGCTGGGATCTTGTTTTGATTTGCATTTCATAGTAAATGAAATTGAGCATCTCTTCATTTGTGTATCTTTGGAGAAATAGCTATTGAGATCCTTTGTCCATTTTTAAATTGGACTATTTATCTTTTTATTTTTGAGTTGTAAGAATTCTTTATATATTCTAGACCCAAGATCTCTATAACGTATATGATTTGCAAGTATTTGCTCTTTCTGTGAACTCCCTGTTCACTTTTTTTTATGGTATTCTTTGAAGGACAAAAGTTTTAAAATTTAATGAAATCCAATTTATCTACTTTTTTTGTTTGTTTGTTTGTTTTTGTTTCATGGGCAGGCACCGGGAATCGAACCTGGGTCCTCTGGCGTGGCATGTGAGCATTCTTGCCTGCTGAGCCACTGTGGTCCGCCCCAATTTATCTACTTTTTGCTTCTGTTGTTTGTTGTGTCATATCTAGAAAGGCTTTTCCTAATCTGAAGTCACAAAGATTTACTCATATGCTTTCTTACAAGAGTTTTAAAGTTTTAGCTCTTACATTGAGGTCTCTGATCCATTATGAGTTACTTTGTATGTATGGTGTGAGCAAGGGGTCCAACTTCATTCTTTTGTATGTGGATATTCAGTTGTTCTATTACCGTTTATTGAATTAAGTGCTTTTTGATATCTAACTCATTTAATCTTTCAGCAACCCAATGAGATAGGTCCTATTAATCCCTCCACTGAGGAAAGAAGTTTAAGTATCTTGCCCATGGTCACTCAACTGTTAAACTGGAAGGCTTAGATTTGAACCTAAGCAGTTTGGCCCCAGAGACCATGCTATTAATCATGAATTAACTGTCTTGGCTACCTGCCCCCTCACTTACCTACCTATCAGTGGGAAGGAACTACCTAAAAAACTGTCAATCAGTCGGAAAAAGAAAGCGTTTTATTTTGTATATGTTGTGGTCATGCTGAAATGTTACTGCCTTCTTCGGTTGTCGTAGGTGGTGAATTCAGGTAGTTGCCACATTGACTTATAAAGGCAGAGTCAGTCTCTGTTCATATAGCTTAGCAGCAGAAGTTTCTCATCCACCCCACCTCGTCTTTGTGCACTCTAGTCAGCCACATAGAAGTCGTAGCCCCTAGAGAGATGAAGTTAGGGAAGGAATGACCATCATCCTTCTAGGACACCACCAAACCAGGCAGGCTCTAACATCGCTGGGCCTGGACCCCTGTTTCCTCCACATCCTGGGTTGTAACTTTTATAAAGAATGTCTCCATTAAGAAAACTAAGCAGGGAACACAGACCTCGTTTCTAATTCAAGGGCTGCTAATCATTAGGTAGATCTGTAGATTTGGCCTCACTTGTTTTTCTTTTTTTTTTATTTTGTGATAATTATGGATGAAGTTAGACAATTCAACGTGTTCTGGCTCATTGGTCCCTTTGTAAAACTTTTATATGGTTAAACAGAAATATGAGTAATATGATAAATTTCTAAAAATCTCAGTCTACAAAAATTTCCACGGTCTTTCTCAGGCTTACTAAGTGATTCATCTGTTCCAAGGGACTGGGCCCCGACTACCTGAGAAATCTAATTCTCTTCAATTATGCTTTCAAATATTCCCATCTTCCATGAATTGATTTCCTTTGGTCTTTATGTAACTTTTTGGCCAGTAGGTTTACAGTCGTTTACGTGACTGCCACTGTATTCAGAAAAACCAGTCATTTTCTTGTGTAGCAAGTGATAGAGAATACTGCAGTAGCTTGTGGTAAGGAAGAAATAAAGCAAGGTGTGATTGACGTCTCTCCCACACACAAGGCTGTAAATGCCATGAAAGATGGGACTGTATCTCTTTTTACTCATTGTTATTTCCCCAGTACCTAGTGTAAGACTCAATAAATATTTTGAGTGAGAGCGAGGGCAACGTTAAGGGATATTTTGAGGAGACCAGATACTTAGCCATGTTCCGTAAACATTCTCTAGTCCTATAGCTGGTAGTCATCTATGTTTTTTTTTAGCTAAGGAGAGAGAAAGGAAGAAGCCCAGCATATAAATTACAGAGCAGTACACTGTGGGCAGTTAGAGTTAAGTTTTGTGTGTTAGTTTCATTTTTCATAAAGAGGAAGGAAGTAAGCTCTAAATGCAGAGAGGAACATAAAGAATTTGAAATGTTGGTAAGTTTGTAAATAATAAGTAGTAATGCCACCCATTTTCATATAGCTTTTTTTACACTTGTATAGCACTTTACTCATGACAAGGTCCTTACAAGAACCCAGAAAGATAGGGTGGGCTGGTGGAATCAAACTCATTTTGCAGATGAGAGGGTTAATTCAGAATTGTGACTCACCCTGTGTTTAATAGCTCATAGGGGGTGATGTGATGGTGGCTCAGTGGCAGAATTCTTGCCTGCCATGTCAGAGACCTGGGTTCAATTCCCAATGCCTGCCCATGTAAAAGAAATAAAAGGAATTTAATAGCTCGTAGGTATGAGGTTGGTGTGTGATCCATATCTTTAGACTTTAAGTTCAGTCTTCTTCCAAGGACGTTGTCTCTGCTGAGACCTCTAGCATAGTCATCCCAGGAAATACAAACGGGACTTAAATATAATTAAGAAATCTTTTATCTGCCCATTCATCTGGCATGGGCTAGGGAAGCCCCACACCCTGTTTTTCAGACCCAATCAATGAATGTCTGCTCTGATTAGACATTTATCTTTGCTGGGATTTAATTTCATGAAAACCTTTGCAGTCCTTGTGAGGTAACTCTGAAGGCATGCCATTGGTGCAGTGAGTCACTTACACTGCCCAGCTGTACTTGAGCCAGAGAAAACAGGGTGTTGGGGGATTTTCCGTAAAATGCGTGAGTCGTGGGTGAGCAGTTGCTGGCTACTAAACTGAAATCATGAAGCTGGTCAGTCCTGATGACCGTGCCCTTTGGGAGAATTGCACAGCACTTCTTCTGAATGAGAATTCACCATTTTCTTTTGTTTTTCTCTTACCAGGATTTGAAGGGGTCACCTGTGAGCAGAATGTTGATGACTGCCCCGACCACAAGTGTCAGAATGGAGGGGTTTGTGTGGATGGCGTCAATACTTACAACTGCCGCTGTCCCCCTCAATGGACAGGTATGTGCAGCATATTGAGTCCACCAGAATAGGGCATAGATTGGTGGCCAGAGAGAGGTTGCTAGTGAAGTGCATACCTTTTATTTTAGGGCTGCTTTGGAAGCAGCATGTCAGTTGAGTAGGGGCATCCATGCTTGATCATTGGGTATGAGCCTGTAGGGTTAACCCCATATGTCCTATATTCACTTTATAAGAAAAACTATTCTCATAGTTGATTATTGGGCAGCTGCTATGAACCTGTCACTGTGCTAGGTGCTACGATGAATATGAGGAAGAGTATTAGTGATAGAACAGTGCTTACTTCTGGGAAAAGTCGCACATAGCCTAGAACATGGTGGATGCTTGATAAATTTTTGAGAGGAGAAGGACATACCTAAATGCAGAAATAAGCTGTACTGACTTTAGGAGCCTATTGTTTGTTTGTGAGAAGAAACCTATCCCATCTTATTGTATTGTCCCATAATTATGCAAAAGGCTGGGCAGGTACTGTTTTTTATTTTTTAAATATTTTTGTTGAGAAATCTTTAGACACATGCAGTCCATCCATAATGTACAATCAGTGGCTCAAAATATCATACATAGTTGTGTATTCATCACCATGATCATTTTTAGAATATTTGCATCACTCCAGAAAAAGAAAAAGAAAACTCATATGACTACTAGCATTTCAATCTAGCCAATTTTTTTACTCTTTTTCCACCCCCACCCCCTAATTTAGCTTGTAAGCTGCTAGAATGCAATATACCGGAAATGGAATGGCTTTTAAAAAGGGCAGTTTATTAAGATGTAAGTTTATGGTGCGAAGGCCGTGAAAATGTCCGAACTAAGGCATCCAGGAAAGATACCTTAATTCAAGAAACGCCGATGAGTTCAGAGCAACTCTGTCAACTGGACAGAAACATGGCACATTTGCTAGCTTTCTCTCCAGGCTTCCCTGGGGCGTTTTCTTTGTGCAACTCCATAGGTCTCTGGCTTTGTGGGTTCTGTCAGCTCTAAAGCTTTTTCCAAAGTAGTTCCCTCTTAAAGGGCTCCACCTCGGATGGGTGGAGACACGCCTCGCCATGGAAACAGTCAAAAAGATCCCACCCTTCTGTTGTGCAACTGGTTCTTGTGGTGTCCTTTGAGGTTTGTTGCTTTTATGTGTATATGTTATTTAAAGAGAGGGAGGAGTATGGCAGAGAGGATGGGATTTAGTGGATGGGTATGACTGCTGAATCATTATGTTGATATTTCTGTTGGTCTTAGGTGTCTTGGAGCAGCTAGAGGAAAGAATGAAAAATCATGGAACTGTGACCTATACCAAGCTTTAGTTCTGTAACTACTTGTTAAAATGTACTTGGAAATTTATTGCTTTTTTTGTATATATGTTATATTTCACACACACACACAAAAGTTGAAAAAAAAAATCCCACCCAGCAGTATTGAATGAGGATTAAACGACCCCAAAAGACATGTTCTTTCCAAATGCAAAATATACCCATTCCATAACAATATCAGAAAGTCTTACACCATTTCAGTAACAATACAAATAGAATACAAAGTCAAACAGTACAAAATCTCAACAAAGTCAACTAAAGACATGGTCTGTCCTAAGACAAAATTCTCCTCTGGGTTTGGACCTGTAAAACTCAGAACAAGTTATCTGCTGCCAGTATACAAAGGAGGGGCAGTCATAGGATGTGTTTCCATTTCCATAGGGAGAAATTGGAAGGAACACAGGGGTCACTGGACTCAAACAGTTCCGAAAACCTGCAGGGCAAATTCCATTAGATTTCACAGTCTGACAGTCATTTATTTGGGGCTTTGGAAAGCGGCTGTTGCACCCATTCCAAGGGCCTATGAAGTGGCCCGCCTCTCTCCAAATGCAGCCTTTGGAGACACTGGGGAGATTGCCTTTTTCTCAGCTCCACCCTTTCCAAATTTTGGGACATCACCTGGGCTCTCTGCCGTCTCCTGGGCACACACTTAACCCCTCCAGAGGCTGCAAGGCTCTCCTCAATCCCCAAGGAATATGCTCCACCCTCTCCAAGGCCTAAGGCTGCACAACTCTTCCACTGCAAGGAGGTGGAAGGCCCATCCTCTGCCTTCAGGGCAAACTCACCCTCTCCAAGAACTTGGGTAGGTCTGCTCTCCTGGCCCAAAGTTTCTTGACTTCAGACCTTAGCTTCCATCGTTCTGTCTCTGAAGTTATTTTTCCTCCAATCTGTCCCTATTAGTCCAGACAAGTGGTGGTTCCATTCATACAGATCCCACGACACTCTTCTTATTTTTCTATGCAGTACACTGGAATCTTGCTTATCAGACAAAAAGACTTTCAATGAATCCTTTTTGGATAATGCCATTTCAAATCCTCTCTTGTCATGTAATGGCTGATTCATTCCATGTTTGGTTAAATCCTCACGTGGAGCACTATTTTCTGGGGTCTCATTTTCTGGAAGCCCAGAATTTTCCAGACCATCAATTTCTGGTCTTTATACTCAGGAATTCAGTTCTCAGCTTATCTCTTTCCTGTTGCATTTTACTGTAAGCTGCAAGGAGAAACCAGGCTGCATTTTCCATGTTTAATTTGGAAATTTCTTCTACTGAATATCCAAGTTCATGGCTTTGACATCTGCCTTCCATCCAAAACCAGTAATTAATTTTGCCAGATTATCTGCCATTTTAAAACAAAGGCCGCTTCCTTTCAGTTTGCAATAATGCACGCATCATTTCTGTCTAAGGCCTTATCAGAAATATCTGTAGAGTCCACATTTCTACCAACAGTCTGTGCAGAACCTTCTAGGCCTTTTCTATCAAGCCCCTCACGACTCCTCCAGACTCTTGCCATTATCTGTTTAGAAAGGATCCAACATGTTTTATGTTTGCAAACCACAGCACCCACTTCTCTGGTACCAAAATCTATTTTAGCTTTTAAACTAAAAGCAGAATGCAATGTATCAGAAATGGAATGGCTTTTAAAAAGGGCAATTTATTAAATTGCAAGTTCACAGTTCTCAGGCCATGAAATGACAAAACTAAGGCATCCAGAAAAAGATACCTTGATTCGAGAAAGGCTGTTGTGTCCAGACCACCTCTGTCATAATACATCTGCTAGTTTTCTCTCCAGGCTTCCCTGGAGGCATTTTCTTTATGCATCTCCAAAGGTCTCTGGCTATGTGGGCTCTGTCGACTCTAAAGCTTTTTCCAAAGTGTTTGCCTCTTAAAGGTCTCCAGTAAGCAACCCTACCTTGAGTGGTAGAGACTTATCTCCATGGAAACCATCTAATCAAAAGTTATCACTCACAGTTGAGTGGGTCACATCTCCATGGAAACAATAAAAAAGATCCCACCCAGCAATATTGAATGAGGATTAAAGGACATGACTTTTCTGGGGTACATAATAGCTTCAAACTGACATATCCCCTATTACTTAATTATTTTTCCTTATGGTTTTACTCATCTGTCCATACTCTGGTTAAAAGGAGCATCAGACACAAGGTTTTCACAACCACACAGTCCCACTGTAAAAGTGATATACCTAGGGTGGGCCACGGTGGCTTAGCAGGCAGAGTTCTCGCCTGCCATGCCGGAGAACTGGGTTTGATTCCCAGTGACTGCCCATGCAAAAAGAAAAAAATAAAATTATATAGCTAAACAGTTTCTTTAAGAATCAAGGCTAATGTAACATATTTAACAATTTCAGATATTTCCCTCTAGCCATTCCAATATACTACAGATTAATAAGGGATATCTATATGATTTGTATGAATAACCTCCAGGATAACCTCTTTACTCTGTTTGGAATCTCTCAGCCACTGAAACTTTATTTTGTCTCATTTCTTTCTTCCCCCTTTTAGTCAAGCAGATTTTCTTAATCCCTTGATACCTGGTCCTGGCAGAGGGAGAGTTGGCCAGTACCCTTGATGGCGTTATTTGTATGGTAGCCACTCTACGTTTCTACTTTTTCCCTCTTATATCCCATTTTGCACATAGGACAAAAATAAACTTTTGTGCCTCTGAAGTTAGCAGAGCAGTCTTAATCTTGCTTAACTTTTCAGTTTCTTAGAAGTTTCTGAAGTTTGCTTCAGTCGCTAAACTAAAATGCAGTCATTTAGTTTCAATTTCTTTCTTTTTGTCATCTATCCTATCTATCTATCTATATCTATGTATCTGTCTAAGAACCTAAGTGATTAAGAACTGATCCTTTTTGAGAGAGATCGGTTGATTTAATGTCGAAATCCAAGAAGCAAATTAATATTATAAGGAAGAAACTATAGTACCAGTGATGGATTGTGCCTGACAAAGAAGTCTTGATATTGGATTGCAGCCATTATTACCTAGTATTCTTTATAGAGTCTCTGAAATGTTCCCCCTTATTGTAGTGTCTAATTATTTAGAGTACTCTTTAGAGCTGTAGACTATGAATAGAAAAATATAAAAGACTTTTAGAATTTCAATAACATGATTTCCTGGAAGGACATACATTTCTGCTTTTAATCCCCAAACTATTCTGTTTAATACTTTCCCACCGGTTTCTCTGGAGTTGGACTTCCCCTAGAATTTCTTCGTGAAGTCTTGATCCTAGAGCCTAGGACTTCACTTCTAACCCTCCGCTGCTCCTGTCATGGTCTCTCTCCTCTCTGGCTTTTTCCATTCCTATGTTAGATTCTTCAGAGGCCATATTTTGCAACTTAAAAAAAAAAGGTAGTGTGACATTAATTAGGTGGAAATTAATGTCTTTTTAACGATTCTTGCAGTGGAACTGAGCAAGATAAGACATTTATTAAGAACTTGACCCCTCCTTACCTCCCTTCTGCTCTGTGGGAAAGTGGCTCCTGGTGGTGCTGTGTGGCACTAAGCCTTCGGATACCCGTGAAGATCAGATGATATTGTCGTTTCGTTGCTGATTTCTCTTTGATACCCACACACGGTTTCCTGCTTGGATAGTAATTAAGAAGGCCCAGCCTGGGGGGAAACTTTACCAGAATTTCTTACCTTAGAGTGTTCAATGAATGACTCGTTTCCATCAAAGTTCTTATAAGATGTTTTCTTCTCCTCTTGTATTTTTATCTTTTCTAGAAAAAGTGGTGATGGTGATGGATAAGTTCAGTGTAGCAGGATTTATTTCTTTTGACTTGCTGTCTCTTATTAGGAGTGACCCTCAGTCTTTGGGTTTCCACCTAGTTTCCTGTTTCACTCAAGCCAGTTAGGGTTATAAATGCAGATGACTATTTTCTGCATTCAGGAGCTCTCTTCTGGCTAGGCCACGTGTTTCCTGTACTCCCTTAGTGCCTGATGCATTCTCCTGTGATAGTGTGTACCATTATTTATGTTGACACTATTGCATGCCTGATAGTAAGGAGGTCCTGAGTTATGGGGCAGTTGAACTGTTGGTGACAACTGTTTATAAAGTCGTTTTTGATAGCCAAGTTGTTTGCCATCCTTCCCCCTTCTCCTGTTCTGGGAAGAATAGAAACAAAATTTTGTGACATAGGGTCCCTATTTTTTGATATTAGGGTTATAACTGTAGATTACAACTCAAAAGAAATAAGTGGAGTTGGGGGGCTTGGAGTTAATTAACGTTTATTTTGCACCCAAATACTATGTAATACACTGCAGTGTTTCTTTTGTGTAAAATCTTTACAATAACTGTTTTAGGAGTAGGGTTTTATTAAATATCCTTTTCATAGACAATTTTGCACATTCAGAGAGGTTAAATACTTTGTCCAAGGAACATTACTGGTTGGCGTAGGGTTTAAATTTAGGTTTGTTGAAACTCCAAATCTTGCTCAAATATGTGCTCTTTTTTCCATATCAGATTGACTCTATGAGATGTTTTTTGAAGACATTGGGTCTTTTTAGTAGATGGAAAGTTCAGTTTATAATTCTATTATTCTGTGATTTGGTGATTTATACATTTGTGCTTTTTCCTTCTTAAGAATTTGGATGGTTACTTTAAGACTAGAAGTTAAATTATGTGAACATTTTATATTCAGTCTGCTGCTGTTTTCACGATGCCTAAGAGCCTTATTGCAGCTTTATTCAGAATTCCTTTTACATTTCACTTCTCAGAGCTGAGGCACAAATCGTTTGGTCCAGCGTTTAACAAAATAGGAAAGGAGGAGTTGGAGTAGACCACTAGGAGAGGAAATGAAGCTGCCAGCCATCTGAAAAAGAGTGGGTGGGGTTATATGGCTGAAAAAATGTGGGATTAATTTGAACTAGATGAAGATTTGGAAATTTGCCACAGTTTTAATGAAAAGAGTCTGTTAGGTATGGTTTTGTTTCCTAGAGTACCTAATATTGAAGGCTTGGTCTTTTGTAGCAAGCTCTGGATTTCAGGATGACCAGAAATTTTTCCACCTCAATTTATGGTTTCATCTGGAGCCAATAAGTCAACTTCCTTTTCTTTTCTTCAGAGGCTTTATCTTCTATCCAAGGAACTAATGTCTCTTCGTTACCCTGTTGGGGGCATTAGAAAAATAAACGGTGCAATAAAAAGCTTTTTGATCTTCTTGTTGATTCATGCTAAGCACCCTCGGTTCGTGCTGCTCAGTGTGGTAGCCACTAGCCGTATTTTCCTGTTGAGCATCCAAAATGTGGCTGGGCCAAATTGAGATGTGCTGTAGCTATAAAATACCTGATTTTGAAGACTTAGTATAAACAGAAGTAAAGTATCTTACTATTAATGTTTTAAATATTGATTAGAGGTTAAAATGATAATATTTTGGCTGTATTGGTGAAATAAAATGTTAAAATTAATGTTTCTTATTTTTTTTAAGTGGCTACTAGACACTTTGAAATGACATCTGTGGCTCTCGTACTGCGATTGGACAGCACTCCTAGTTGCCAATATGTTCATAACGCCATTGTGGCTTCTATGTGCAGGCATCTTCTCCCTCGGAGGTGCAGTGATGGGCTTGTGTCCATCCACAGAGGGGGTCTTATGCTGCCCTTGCGAGAGGAGTCTTATCCCATTGTGGTTCCCCCATTAAGTATGGCCGGAACTGTATTGCAACCCAACTCAGAATCTTGGCTGATTGATTGATTGATTGAATGCAGTTCTGTTGAGATGTATTCACACATCGTACAAACCATCCAAAGTATACACCCAATGGCTGAGTCTTTTTGCCTCCCATGGCTGTTATAATATTGTTAGTTTGTAGCTTCAAAACCTACCCATTTTCTGCCCTTGCTTAAGTTCAGATAGAAGAGTGAAAGTGGTGAGGTTTACGAGTGGGTAGATGGTTTGCTTTTCATAGGAATTTTGTTATAGCAAAATAAGGAAATGAAAGCATACCTAAGGATTTGACGAAGCCTGAGTAGAAATGTCTTTGTTATGCTCTCTTTGGCCCTAGGCCATCTTATCAGAGAAGTTCTGCTCTGGCATATATCCATTGGAGAAATAATTTTTTTAAAAGGCCCCAACATTAATTACAGCAGTGTAGATTAATGTTTTGTCTACGTGAATTGTTATTTGAATTTTCTTTTTAAAGGTTCATTTCCTTCATTATTAAAGTTGACTCTAAGCTCAACTCACAAATTCCTCTCTGTGGTTGCTTTTCGTTTTGGGTTCATTCCTGGGGCATATGTGATTTATTTTCCTGTGCTTGTTATTAATCCAGAAATGTAATTTCAGCTAGGGCTTAGAATAGTGCTTTGGGACTCTAGGCAGAGGTGAACAATGGAAGTTAGTGGACATGAGTCAAATAAAACTGAACAGATTTTCTCTCAGCTCTCCTTTATAGAATGATGAGTCTGAGTTTGTTAAAAAATTCCCATTCCTGTCAGTTGCTCCAATTTCAATAAAAAAAAAAAATCTGGCATAAATCAGCATGCACATATTGCCAGAGGTGATGCATGAACTTCTTGTGTCTGGGAATGAAATCTTTTCATGATGGTATTTTGATTTTGAATTAGATGTCCATGTTTCAGTCCAACCTTGGTAACAAACTATTCTCTAGGATGAGTTGTTTTTCCCAACCACTTTTCTGTTTTTTTTTTTTAAGATTTTGGGGGTAGAACTTTTTTGTTTAGAGTAAAAACCATTTTTCTGTGTTTGGAACTTCAGAAGTGTTCTCATGTATACTTTGCATGGGAGAATGGGAAAATGCGTCTCTCATTTCAGTTTCTCTTCTGTCAACTTGATTGGGAGTACTCGGTGATAAGCCTGCTCCCTGGAATTACGCGGCCCCTTCCCAATTTTAGTTTACATCAGTTGGGCAGACTGCCAGAGTGCCAACCTGAAGAATCCTGGTCGCAGAGCCCAGAGCTGATATTCTGGGATGGAGGTGGTGGAGGGAGCAGGGCTGAGTGGATAAAACAGCCCTGCAGAATGCAGGAGGTCTACAGGATGTTCCTGCCCTTGTGGTCCATGACTCAGCGTCTAGCTTTGGCTTCATTCCAGGCAAGACCCAAGTTAATGTCACAGCTTTTCAAGCCCCTACAGATAGCGTCGATAACAGATGTTTATCAAACCACTCATTGTTACATCCAGCCTACAGTGGTAGATGCTGTAACAGACACAAGTGAGAAAGATTCAATTCCTGCTTAGGTATTGAATTCTTGGGCCACAAATTAATCTCAGCAAATTTCCTACATATTGTTCCTTTGTTTTGTTGGTGAGAATTATAGGGAAGATCGGTGTTCCTTCTTTATTGGTAGGTACCTGTATTAGTCAGGGTTCTCTAGAGAAACAGAACCAACAGGAGAGATCTGTAAATAAAAGATTAATAAAAGTGTCTCACACAACCATGGGAAGGCAAGAGACCAGAATACACAGGGCCGGCTGTGAAGCTGGCAATTCCAGTGGAGGGTCTCAACAGACTCCACAGGAAAGGCTTGCTGGCTGAAGAAAAAGAAAATTCTCTTTTCTCCCTTAAAAGTCTCCAAACAACCAGATCAAATCCATCTGATTGGATTATCTCGTTTGCAGGAGCCACTCCCTTAGTTGATCATAGATGCAACCAGCCACAGCTGCAGTCACCTGACTGATGATTTCATGAACAGCCTTCTGGTTTACCAGCCAGCCACAGACTATCCGTGCAGTAACAGGCCAGTCCGTACCTGACGCCAGGGGCGTCATCACCCGGCCAAGTTGATGCCAGAACCTAACCATAGTAGTAGCTTTCTTCTTCCCTTCTCTCTCTCTTTAAAATCATGTGTTCTCTTAATGTTGTTTTTTCCTCCCAACTTCTGTTTTGAGCCCTTCGAATGTGCAAACTTAGATTTACGTCTATCCTCAGTTCAAGAAAATATCTTTTCCATTTGTTTTTATGTCTTCAGCAACAACTAAGTTATCTTTACATTGTATTTTTACATCAACTATTTTTTTCTCCCCATAGCGTCTCTCTTGAAATTTTAATGTTTGTTTTTTTCCTCTGTATTTATGAAAGCTTCTTAAGCTTTTTCCTTCACAGCAGCAATTTATTTTTTCTGCCTTGTCAGCTCTGTCCTTTATAGGTTCTAGTTTTAATTACATTTTTATTTTCCTATGAATATTAACTGATTGCATCTAAGTCCTTTCTGTTTCTGCCTGCCACTCAGCCAGCTGATCAGAGTATGATGTCCTGTATCATTTCTCATCTCTTTATAGTGCCTATGTATATCTATACATTTCTTGAAAGCACAGAACCAATTCTTCCTAAAATTAGAGACCGGAAGTGAATGTTTTTCGTAAGTCTGTTCTTTGTCTCGAGTGATAAATTCTCCATCTTTCATATTCCAGAATCTTTTAATAGACCCCATGCTGGTCTTTTCCACTTTATGGATTCTGCAGAGTTATTGCTTCCCTGTAAAGAGGGTAGACTGATTCTTCTTGGATCCCTTCACTCTCAGCCTGGCTGCAGTTAGAGCTTTTCCTCCCAATGAGATGAGGGGTACTTTTCAGTAAACTGGTTTAACAGCCTCACAGCCTGAAGGAAGTGGGGAGGGAGCTGACATGTGGGCTTCCTTGCAGGGAGACCGAAGCTTGGCCTCTCTTTCTACTCTGTGTTGAAAATCCTCTGTGCCAGGGTCACCTTTCTGAATGCCAGGCGTTGGCCTGCCCTCCGTGACTCTCCGTGTGGTGGCTGAACCTGGCTGCCGTATCCAGAATCTGCCTCCGAAGCACCGCAGACCTCTTGTTGCAGGAGCCCTGGAGCACCCTGGTTCTTTAAATTGCTGTTGGTCTGCAGGGGTGAGAGGGAGTTCAGCCTGTTATCTGCACTGCGATTTCGTGAGCCACAAATCTGATAGTGTTGTTTCTGTGCTAAAAATGCTTCGCTGGACCCTACTTGTCTTTTGGAAACAGTTCCAAGGCTCTTGATATAACTCAGTCTCCAACCACGTTTTCCTCCGTTGCCCTCATGCAGACTTCATCACTGACCCACACCGACTTATTTTTTCATTGCCTCAAATGAGCCATGCTCTCTCCTGTTCACGCCCATGCCTGTGCGCTTTCTTCCTGAAATGTCCCCTCTCCACCCACCACGCACCGCACATACTTCGCGGTGCACGTGCGCGCACACATACATACGCACACTCACAGCTTGGCCAGCTCTTCTCATGACTCCCACAGGATTTCAACAGAAAGTTTTCCTCTCTATTTCTTCCCTGTTTTCCCCACTGTGTGCTCTTAGGGCACCATGTCGTACCTCTATTAAAGTACTTACCGCCCTATGTTACCATCATTTGGTTATAAAACCCCTATTTGTAAATTTTACTCAAGTGAAAAGCCATGACTGTTTTGTTTACCATTGTAATCCCAGTGTGAGAAGTCAAGGGTTTGTATGTAGTGTGTGTGTATTAATAAATAAGCAGATACGTGAATTTGAGCATTAACTTTTCCAGTTGTTCGTGGTGTAACTTTTCCAAATCAGGACTGTTAGTAATAGCTGGGATCTCTCAGGATCTCTTCTCTGTACTTTTCTGAGATACTTTAGTATCTTTTTTCAGATTGGCCCAGATCTGTGCTGCAGTTCTAAAACCGTACCAATTGTGTATGAAGATTACCCTTGACCATCTATGTAAAGCACTTCTCTGGTGTCTGGTACCTAGAATAACTGAATATGTTTCAACGATCTGACCTGTAAGTCAGTAACGGTGATTTAAATTTCAGATGAGGAGCGAAGAGGGGTGTCCAGCTGGAAGTGCCCTGTGGAATAAGGAAGAAATCCATCGTTTCTGCCCTATTGTATGTGGATAGAGGTGACTGGGAGAGGAGGACGTTCGGCTCCATCTGAGGGGTTGATGTGTGTAGCACTTGAGGGAGGGCTTAGGTTTCTGTTGAAGTAAGAGGATGCCCACCAGAGCGTAGAGGTCCTCTTGGGAAATAGGGGAAGGGTCGGTAGGGAATTTGGGTATGGTAGAAATCAGAGTCCAGAAGTTAAGGAGGGAGAGTGGCATTAGAAGTCTGTTGACCGGTAGATGTAGATAAGTGGATGATGGAAATTGGGGGCATATACAGAATAGAAACACTCTTCAGAGCTGTGAGAGAAGTTGATTTGGAAGATTGTTATTAAGTTTGGGTTGCAGTGACTTAACTAAGAGAAGACAGGAATAGATAAACATTCATTTAACAAATATTTGTTAAGCATTTCTCATTAAATGTTATTACTGGGCATTGTGCTAAGTACTGCTTAGTGGTGAGCTAAACTGCTACCACTCATTTCTTCATAGAACTCTCAGTCTTGGAGCACACACATTCATCATATAATTATCTATAATATTTTGAACTGTGATAAACATGTTAAAGGAGAAGTAGGGGGTATCATGAGAGCATATTACCGGCAGAACTAAATTTAGAAGTGGCAGGTGAAGTCTCCTTGAGAAAGTGACATTTTAGCTATGGGCAGTGACTAAGACCTAGTTATGGGAAAAGTGGGGTTAAAAGTGTCACAGTACAATGAACAGCATGTGCAGAGACCCTGACAGGAGAATGAGTGTGAGCATTTTGAGAAATGAATGAAGAACTGAGTGACTAGAACTTGTGATTTTTCCGGGGGAGAGACTGAAGAGTAGGTGGGAAGCATGGATAGGATCTGAAGTGTTAGTCTGAGTGCTGTGAAAGGCATCAGAGCGGTTTGAGCGGCCGATGGCATAGATTGGCCTAGATCTTGAGATCATTTTGGGGGTTGTATAGAAAATATATTGATGGGGATACAGGATGTGAGCTTCGTATCTAGTGGGGGCTTTCACCGAGATTCACCAGATATCTGTGTGTGTACCCTCCCCAGCCCCACACTACCTCCTGAGCTACTCTCTGCCCCAGGCTACACATATATTTTCAGGCGCTTGCACACTCGAGCACACATACACACTCTCATTAGGCAAACGCTGTTGACTCCTGTGTTTATACCAGCTGTTTTAACCAGCTTTAGTCTCAGCAGTTTATGGAATAGTCAAATTTGTCCTCTTTGTTTAACCTCCAGCAGGGGAGTAGAAAATCTCCCGTGTATAGAGGAGGACATTGCGTAGGAGAGAGTTCTAAGACTCCTCTGTTACGATACGGAAGAGCTTCAAACTCCAGAACTCAGAGCTTGAGTGATTGCTTTAGGAAAGATAGATCAAAGGCTGAACTGTCTTGATTTAACTATACAGTAGGTGGTAGCAGGTCAGGCTAAGGGCCTGTCAGGCTCATTTTTTGTGTGTGCACATGTGAGATTCTTGTTCCAGTGAGAGTTGACCCTTAACATGGCCATTGAGGTGATAAAACTTTTTCCCACAGACGTCACAGTTGAGAGATGACCAGGCAGGGTAAAGGCTGCTTTAAGGAGTGCTAAGGCTCAGCGATCGTTCTTTATGTTTTGTATTAATTCCCCTCTTCCAAGTCATTCACAACTCCAAATCAGATGGATGGTTTGTTTCTGAAACCTGAAGAAAGCCGTCAGGCTCTGCTTGTCTTCTGGTATACTGCAGCTCATAAATGGTGTGTGTCTGAGGCCCATGGGGCTCGGGTCTTGGTTTCCATTTCATTACAGACCCATGAAGTTCACTCTGTTGTAGTTATTGCTGCAAGCTGTGCTTATGATCTTAGTCATCCTGCCATAGGATGGGACAATAAGAAAAGAGCAGCATGAAACTGACCCTAATCCAGCAAAAACGATACAAGATGATTATTTTACTAATGGTGGGTTAGTAATGTCATTTTCATCTATAGCAATACTAAGCCATCTTTCTTTTTATCTGCTATTCTCAATCCTACCCTGTACCTCAATGATCACTTCAGAATCCCTTTTTCCATTTTGAAGGCTTCCTTCATCTGCAGTGATCTCACACCCCCCACAAGTACTTTTCAGTGCTTAACAATTTTCATTTCTATTTCTTCTCCCATATAGCTGTGCAAACTTGAACAAGTCACTATACCTCCCTGGTCCTATTTTCCTCACCTGTAAAATGGGCAGATTAGATGATCATTAAGGTCTATTTCACCGCTGTATACATACCAAGTGGCTAGTACAGCCCGGCATGTATACAAAAGTGAATGACAGACACAGTCTCTGCCCTCAAGGAGCATAACAGTCTTTAGGAACATGGACTGTAAAGAATAAATACATAAATATAAAATTACAGCTTGGCATAAATGCTAGGGTAGGACTGAATGGATTAGATGCAGTGGTAGAGAGTAATAGGGAGAGGTGTATTTGGAAGGAATATCTGAAGGACGAGAAACTGCTAGTCATATAAATAAGAAAGGAAAGAATGTTCTAGGAGCAGAGAACATCATGTGCCGAGGCAGTGCTGTAGGAAAGAACTTAATGTTTGAGAAGTCAACAGGAAGCCCTTATGGCTGGGGCAAGACGTTTGAAGGAGAGAGTGGAGCTGGAGAAGATGGGTGAGGTGGTCAAGACCACGCAGGATGATATAAGCTGTGAATAACAGTTTGATTTGTATTTGAATCATAATGGGAAGCGACTGGAAGGTTTGAAGAAAAGAACAGAATAATCTCCTTTACATCTTTAAAATACGTGTCTGGATACTGTGTGGATAAATGGGGTACATGTGGAAATGGGGCGCCTGATAAAGAGGCTCCTGGAAGGAGATCTTGATTGCCTAGACAAATGTGGTGGCGGGTGAAGTGGAAAGAAAGGAGTGATTTGAGATTCATTTAAGAGGCAGAACTGATCATCCAGAAAATTGTTACTAAGCACTGGTGACTCTCAGTGTTTAGGGTATCAGCCAAGTATTGGGTAGTGTAACAGTTCATACCCGGTTAGCTCAGATTCATGGTGGCAATACAGAAGATAATTGAAAGGTCGAGTTGTTATTTCCTTTCTCTTTTGCACGTAGGAAACGGGAAGGGCCCCAGCAGCCCATCGCCTTAGTCCACTGGTGGAATAGCAATAGCCTGCAGTCTCTGCAAGTAGAAATTACTAAGCGGAATGATTGATGTCCTCAAACACTGGCCTAACCAGCTTTGTGCGACATACTTTGGGAGTTCACCAGCAAAGCTTGTGTGTTGACAAAGATGGTGATACATGCTGAAACTTGTTTAAAAGGAAGATTTAGTAGCTTGGTAAGGGATGGAAACCACACAGCTGTCCCTTTTCTCCGGAAGACTTTTATATGCTAGGTAGCCCATAACTTAGCTTTCTTTCCCCCTCTCCTGACTAAGAGAAGGTTGTTTACTGGCAGACTAATCTTCAAATACAGCTTTGATCATGTCATCTACTCATGAACCTACAATAGGTCTCTTTTGCTTGTTGTGTCAAGTTCAGAATTCATACTCCAATGCAAAGCTCCAGACCATCTCCAACCATTTATCTTTTTAAGCTCCAGTACAAAGAATATACAAAGCTCGTTCCGATGTCTTAAAGCTCCAGCCCTACTTCCATCAGGTAGCCGTCTTTCTCCAGCCCAGGCTAGTGCTTTCTTGGCATGGAGTGGGAGAATACAGGTGCTCTCTGACAAGTCATCTGCCCACTCTAGATGATCACCCAGACCTTTTCCTATCCTAATGTCTAGGGGTCTTCTGCCTTTATTACATTCTAGCAAGGGTGCTCTTTAATTGTTTTGTTCATCTTTGCTTTCTCAGTGTTCTTTAAGACCCTAGGAGCAAGGCTTTAGTCGGTAATTCTTATTTATCAAATCTATGGCTGGGTACTTAGCTGCTGTAGTGGAAAGAGCATTAGATTTAGAGTCAGACTTAACCTGGTTTGAATGTCATCCTTCACAGTTACTAGATTTGTGACCTTGGGAAAGCTATTTAACCTTTCTGAGCCTTACGTTTCTTATTTTTAGTCTTCTGCGTTTGTTTCCTCCTGTGCCAAGAGGGTGGTGACATGAAGGAAGTGCGATATCTTAAACATTCCACTGGGAAATTTGGACCTCGCAGTTAGAGTGGAACCCTTGGCTACTGTTTTCTGCATTCTGGATTTAAGAACCGGTTGATAGACTTGGGATCAGGAGAAAAATATAATTCTGACAGAAATGAGCCTGGGAAGGAATGGTCTTCTTAGAGAAAAGTGTCTGAACCTTAGAAAAATATTATTTATTCTGTAGAGAGTTACTTATAAAACAGTAGGATCTTGACATTCTAGGTTTCACACCTCTGACAAGCAGTATCTAACAGCTGTATGGTCCTAAGGTATTCAGTGAAAAAATCAGTCTTATTCAAAGAAGAGTGAACTTTACCTAAGTTTTTGTAGCCATAAATTTTCTAGTTAACTGACTGTGTGAACGGTGATCTTAATCTTTAGCTCTGCACTTCCCCATGCCTTTGTGTACTTGGGAAAACAGATATGTGGAGAGGGTGTGACGCCATCACATTCACACCTCAAGTCTTTATAAGAATTTTAGAGTCAGGCACCTCCGGTGTTCAAATCACAGCTCTCCTGTACTCTGCCTCACAGTTAGTTTACCTCTCTGGACCTATTTCCTCAACTATAAATGAGATCGCTTTTGTGACAGTCCCAGGGACAATGCCTGATTCAGAGCAGGCAGTCAACAAGTATTAGTTTTCCTTTCCCAAGAGTGCCAGATTTCCATTCTAAGGATTGTTTTATTTATCTGCCTTGTTTACTTGTGTCTAACTATTATAAGAAAGGCATATGAAATATTTTTAAACACACAGAGTACTTTTTACTTAGAATTGTCACAGATCCAGTCAAAAGGAAAAATACCATTCAAATCGCTCACATTCAGCAAGTCAGTTTGGTTTGGGGACAGCATAGATACCTTGAGTTAGCATAAGAGCAAGAGGCAAGACTCAGCAATTTTCCATGTTACAGCAAAATTTTCCACCTACTTATTGTTCATGTTTTCGTTTCTAAATCCCACCTGTATCCTGACCACACAGCTATATTTATTCAGAGGAAGTATTTCTGCCACCGCAGAAAGAAATCAAGGTTTTCTCAGCAGCAGTCCTTGGGCAGTCATCTCCCCCAGCCTAGGACAGAGGACATCGTTTGCTTCTGGTCTTTACTCTGAGAAGTGCTGCTGCTGCTTCCTTGTAACTTGAAGTCCTAATCTTGTTCCATGTCAAGATTTGCCTTAGTCCCCTGCCCTTTGCCACAGTAGTGGCCAAGGAGCACATCCGTAGGTCGTCTCTTGTTTATCATCCTTCAGTTTGCTCTTTCGGACGCAGAGTAGAACTGTCTTTTCCCATCTCCTGTTCATTGGGTGGGCTTTCTATGTCTGTGTCCTTGCAGCTTGGGTGCCTTGGGCTGGGCACAGTTTGTTCCATTCTTTTTACATCCATACTTAACCAGGGCTCTTCATTGTTCTTAATCACCTCTCTGTCCTTGCTTGGCCTGATACTATTTTAATAAAGTCCTTATTTTGAGATAATTGTAGCTTCACATGAAGTTGTATGAAACTATACAGAGAGATACCATGTACTCTTCATCCAGTTTCCCCCAGTATCACAATCAGCACATTGCCACTGATACCAGTCAAGACACAGAACAGCTGCCCTACGTATTGACATACAGATACCTTCTCATCCTTCTTTTCCTTCCTCCTCTCCAAGACTCCTCTCTTTCTGCTCTTCTCACTCATATATTTGTTGCCCTGGGGATTTAACTCTGTTAAAGATCCTGCAAGCTTTGGGTGGGTTGGCCAACTTCTCATGTTGTTAGAGTTTCTAGGAATGGCCCCTCCTATCCTTCTATAAAAAACTTCCATGGAATCAGTCTAATTTGGATGGTTCTGGGGGCCTTTTTCCTATGAAGTCCTGGCCTGCCGTGAGCACTACTGAGCCTCTGTTTCATGCAGGTCACACGATCCTGAAAAGTATGTGGGAGCCGGTGTGATACTAATCCTTTCAGACTTAGGAGTCCTAATCGAAGACACATTTTCCCCCAAAAGGGCAATCTTGCACAGAGGACGTGGATGAGTGTTTGCTGCAGCCCAATGCCTGTCAGAACGGGGGCACCTGCACCAACCGCCACGGGGGCTATGGCTGTGTGTGCGTGAACGGCTGGAGCGGAGACGACTGCAGCGAGAACATCGACGACTGTGCCTTCGCCTCCTGCACTCCGGGCTCCACCTGCATTGACCGTGTGGCTTCCTTCTCTTGCTTGTGCCCAGAAGGAAAAGCAGGTGAGGTGGGCAGAGGGACAGAGCTGGAGATCCAGGAATGGTGAATGTTTGGGACTGCTGCAACCATCTCTTTCATCCTGATATCGGTGTTGGTTGATTACTTATCTTTAGCAACATGTCACTCAAGGTGTGGAAATGTGGTCTGGAAATGGGATCTGGCCAACAAGAGTGCTATGAGATAGTCTTCTTCCTTAGGATGTTTGGCACTCTCAACTCTCTCTACGCCTCAGGTTTTTCATTCCAGAAAGGGAAATTCAGTAACTATTGTCTTTGGAGGCATCTGTTGATCTCCTTGAGGTCTTAAGCGGAAAAGCTCTTAAGAAATTAAGAGGTGAACTTAATAAAAGGGCTCATAAATAGATACAGGTACTTTTTAAGAAGAAATAATCCATTTACTCAGAAGGAGTTGTCAAGAGAGAAGCATTTAAGTACATTTCAGCCCGCAGTGTGTCAGAGAAGATTTTCACAAATCTCGAAGTCCACACTCCTTTTGCCTCTGTTACTTGGACGGTTTCTAGTTCTAGCAGTAGGAGAACAATGAATGTGATGGAAGAAGATAGCTTAACGAGAGAATGTTCTGCCCCACAGCTTTGAAATATCCTTACACAGATGCCTTTCCAAAAGCCCCACCTCCAGCTTTGTAGATGAAGCCTTAGTTACCTGTTCTTAAGCTAATTGCAGACTGGAAAACTCAGTTCCCATGTGAAGGAGGTAGAACACAGAGTGTAGTTAGCTTCAGTCCTGAGGGCATCAGCGCCAAGAATGTCGACGTTATAAAAAGGCTGCTTTAGAAACAGCAGATGACATTCAACTGCCTTTTTTTTTTTTTTGAGATGAGTGAAATGCTGGTGGCCTCAGGCTCATTAGGTAGGATGATTTGGGAGAAGTAGGGTAGTCAGATAAAATAGAGGATGTATGCAGTATTTGGGAAATACTTATACTTGAGTAATTCATCCTCATACTAGAATTATTCACTGTTACCTGAAGTTCTGTTTGAACGGGGTGTCCTCTGTTTTTATGTGCTACACCGGCAGCTCCATCAGGAAGCTGTCCCCAGACTCCTGTCTCCCTTTCCCCACTCCCTGGCCTGTTACCCCTGAGGAGTGGGCCAGCCGGGGACTCGAGTCGGCAGCAGCTAGCTGCTTTACTCATGGCTGCAAGATGTCCCTAAGATAGAATCGGGCTAAGGGGAAGTTGCACTGAAATCTCCTTGCTAGATTTTGATCAGCCAATCATGAAGTTTTCCTTCCCCCTTGAAAGAGAGAACTCCCCCCCTAAGTAAGAGATATTTCCTTTGTTCTTTTTGGCTCCACAGGTCTCTTGTGTCATCTGGACGATGCGTGCATCAGCAATCCTTGCCACAAGGGGGCACTGTGTGACACCAACCCGCTGAATGGGCAGTATATCTGTACCTGCCCGCAGGGGTACAAAGGGGCCGACTGCACAGAAGACGTGGATGAGTGTGCCATGGGTGAGTGTGCAACACCGCTTCCCGTCCATCACGGTGTCTGTCAGCTCCAGCAAGTGTTTAAACCTGGTTCAGCCAACCCTCGCGTCTGTCCTGCTCCATGCCCACCGCTTACAACTAATCTTTCCAGCATGACCTTGTATTTTATCCTGGAAATTGAATTCTATGGAAGGTCTGTACTTGAATCTGAATATAAAGCCCTGCCCCATTGGCACTTTGGGCAAAAGAAGAGCAGAGATGGACAAGACTTGGGATGGCCCTGATATCAGTTTTTAAGGTTTGTGATTAGGGTAGGGAAATAGGAAATTGAAAACCAAATCATTAAAAGACTAGCCCTGATGCTGTCACCCTCAGACCTGCTTCTGTATTCTGCATTCGTGAAAACCCTGTCAAGGGCTTTGATCTTGGTCATTGGTGCTTGTGTCTTCCAGCCAATAGCAACCCTTGTGAGCACGCAGGAAAATGTGTGAATACAGACGGCGCCTTCCACTGTGAGTGTCTGAAGGGCTACGCAGGCCCTCGGTGCGAGATGGACATCAACGAGTGCCACTCAGACCCCTGCCAGCACGACGCCACCTGCTTGGATAAGATTGGAGGGTTCACGTGTCTGTGCATGCCAGGTAAGTCAGTCCAGCAGTGTGAGGGGCCTGCAGAGGGGACTGGACTGGACCCCATGTCTCCTGGTACACCGCTGCAGGTCCATCATCTTTGTCAGCATTTGATTTCATGTGCTGACTGGGGGGTATATAAAGTCAGGGTTCCCAGTCAGAGTGATCATTAAAGATTAGGGGATTCTTAGATAAAATTAAATAAGCCATTATGTCAAAATCCATCTACATGCAAATGAAAATTTCAGAAGTGGTTGTTTTTACAGGAGTGTTTGATTTAATAAAGAATTTACCATTAAGAAACGGTGGCTTGGGTGGGTCATGGTGGCTCAGCAGGCAGAGTTCTCCCCTGTGATGCCAGAGACCCAGGTCCATTCCCTGGTGCCTGCCCGTGAAAAAAAAAAAAAAAAAAAAGGAAAAGATGGTGGCTCAGTGGCAGAGTTCTTGCCTGCCATGCGAGAGACCCAGCTTCAGTTTCCAGTGCCTGCCCATGCAAAAAAAAAATGATGCTTTCAACAGCAAGCTCCCCTGGTCCCATGAACTCACTACCATACTATCTAATTTATAGAAGTCAAGGTTACTTGTAATTACATAGGAACTTGCTAACTATCCAGAGTGAGGTATGCATTTTAGTTGTATTTTGGAGCTCTTCTGAAGAGACCATTTCTTGAGTTCTCAAAGGGCACAACCAAAACCAGCTTTAGAATTATGTCTGACGAAGGTGGGTTCTACCTGGTCAAGGATGTCAGGCCCTGTGGCCTTTGGAAGGCCCCCCTGACCTTGACTGCCACCCTGAGAACAGCAGCAGTTCGGACTCGCCTGGGCTTTGGAAGCTGGGCTGGCGCTGTCCTGAAAGCACGTGTGGGTCACAGAGAATGTTGGGCAGAACTAGTCTGCGTGCGAGGTCTTACCAGTCTGTCTGGGGGCGACCCCTCCCACACGTCGCAGTGCGCTGGTTCACGTTATTCCTGTTTCTCTGATGCTTAGAGTGACTGCTCATCACAGCGGAGTCCCTTTTCCCATTGTTGAGATATTCATGCTCGTGGACGATAGAGCCATCTTTGGAAATGTGTGCTTTCTTGGCCAGAATTCTCCTTTCTCTCTTTCTAAGCCGTGTGTGTGGTCTGTTTTGTTCAGGTTTCAAAGGTGTGCATTGTGAACTGGAGATAAACGAATGTCAGAGCAGCCCTTGCGTGAACAATGGGCAGTGTGTGGACAAAGTCAACCGCTTCCAGTGTCTGTGTCCGCCTGGTAAGTGCCCACCACCTGCCCCGGTTTTCCTTTAAAGCCTAAAGCCAACGGACCACGGAAGGGAGGAGAAAGGGAGAGAATGTGTGTGGGCTGTACATGAGGAAATCATTAAAGTGAGTACTTCATGATAGGCGTGTGTGTATAAAGATGGGGAATTTGTTTTCGCTAATATAGCTTCCAAATCCTTTGTGGCCAGAAGTCCAAGTCTATTCTTGAATGGCTCACGACCTCTCTGTCTGTGTGTATTTCAGAAAGCGCATACCTCACAGAAGCCTTAGCTGTAGACTATTCAGAAAATTTTTCCTCCATAGGTCATGTTGTTGAATCCCCTCGGGGAGACTGTTATTTTTAGACATTTCACCCGTGGGTCCAGAAACAGACAACACAAGTCAGTTTCTTCCAAAGAAAGCTCTGCCTCTCCTCTTTCTTCCCAAAGTTACTGTTGAAAACCTGCCAAATTGTCTGCCTTAGACCATATCCTCTCATTGTTTCTTCAAAGAGAAGATCCCCGTGGCCTCTGAAGCTGCACTTACTTGTTTGAGGGACCCCTATAGCATTTCAGTCCCTACTTGTTTCAGCTAGAAGTGGAATCTGTGCTGGGAAGAAATCATGGTAGAGACACACCACAGGTGTCTTTGATACCCCTGAGATCCACCCAGTCATTTCAGTTACCTGTTGGGGAAAATAGTTCTGTGCATTGCTGAACCGTTGGTATAAGTTCTGCCACTCACCCAAGTCAGCCCTTCTTTGGCACCGTTCTCCTATTAAAGGAATACGTAGGATACTCCTTTGAATTGTGGCACTGTGGTGCTTTTTTGTAGGTTTTACCGGGCCGGTTTGCCAGATCGATATTGACGACTGTTCCAGTACTCCATGCCTGAATGGGGCCAAGTGTATGGACCACCCAAATGGATATGAGTGCCAGTGTGCCACAGGTAAGGTTCTTGTTACGCTTCAGTCCCTTGGTGGGTCCATCTGAACAAAAGGAGCGTGACAGTGCTCTACAACGCCCCTCCACTGATGGGCTGCAGCTGTGCGTTCATGAGAGCACTCCTTCCGGCCCCCTTTTTGCTGCTCTCACCATTTCCTTCTGTGACACCTGCCTCCCTCTATCCTACAATAGTGGGCTGGCCTGGTTATTCCCATTTGGTGCCTCTCTTTCTGGGATAGATTTTGGCAGCGGTAAGTTTCCAGCTGGCTTGACTGACTTCTTTGGGGAAGGGAAGAATTGCAGTTAAAAGCTATTTTTCACTGGGGCTTCTCAGCAGGAGGCTTGTCTGTGTTTCTTGAGGCAAAAGACAGAACAAATACCCGGGAATCTAAGGCCAGTTGTGTGGAGGTGCTTAGGTTTTCTGCATAAAAGATGCTAATGCGACTGATAGTCAGGTGTGTAACCAAACAGGCAAGAAGGCTCTAACGGGAGAGTTTGGGTTCTCTTGTTTAACTTCTGCTACTAGGCGATCTGTTCAGAAATATTGTCCGTTTCTGGATCTGTGGCCACATCCCTCACTTGGGAGTGCATTTGCATAAACCCAGTGTCCCCTGCCCAGTGTGCCCTACTGCACAGTCCCTTCACACTGGTCTGTGTTTTAAGTTGACTGTCTGAAAAGGTCCACTTTATTCTCTTCTTTACTCTCTTACTACTTGAGAGAGAAAGGCGTTATGGATATAATTTTTTTAAATACTGTTTTTTAGAAAACTGGTTTCTTGAAGAATTTTAAGGATCATGTGCATGATTTTTTTTTGTGCCCCCCATAGTAGAGCAGACTGAGACACAAAAATCATCACAGAGACTTAAAATTTCTGTAGTAGTAGAGTCCTGCTGCCAGGATCTACTTAAGTTTAGGCCGTCTTAGATGAGCCACTCAGCTTCCTTCTCTTTTCACTCAGCTTCCTTCTCTTTTCATAAACCATTGGCTGTGGTTGAGGGACCTTCCAGCATTTTGCCTTCACTGGTCAGATTCCTTTTGTAAAGGAAACACTTCGCTAGAGAGAGTTTATTTAAAAACCTTGAACTCATGATTAAAAGGGTGAAGAGGGGCGGTGCACCAGTGGCACAGTGGCAGAATTCTCACCTGCTGTGCCAGAGACCCAGGTTAGATATCTGGAGCCTGCTGATGCCAAATAAAAAGGGTAAAGAGGCTTCTTGGACCCTTTTGGGAAGAGGTTTAAGGTTGGTCCATTGAAGCCTAGAAGGAAGGACCCCTTATTTGTTCCTTTTCTTTTTAAATACTCATGACTGTTCCATTTATTTTACTTGAATATCTGTTGAAAGCTTACTATATCTGTGCATAGCACTGTGGGAGGAGCTAAAAGAAATACAGAATTTTTCCATTCTCTAAAGTCAGGATTGGGAAGATAGTATACATGACACCATTCATATAATACCTGTATATACCATACCAGTACATATATAAAGGAAAAATATTGAGCTATTCCCCGCTGAAGCCCAATAAGAGATGAAAATGCAATTTAAAGCATCGCTGCGTGAAAACACTAATCAGTCAGAAAAAGTTTTTTGAATTCTGCAAGTTTGCTTTGTGAAACTTTAATTACAAATTTTCAGATGTGCTTTAGGAATTGATATAAATAACAAGTTTCAACTGCTCCTTTCCAATAGTATTCATGGCTTGAGACGTGGGATATGCACGGTAAATGGATGCAGCTACAGTTTTATCCAGGTGGGAAGTACCTGCCTTGATGTTTGAAGGTTACTTGGTAAAATTCCTCCCCAAGGTTTCACTGGAATGCTGTGTGAAGAGAACATCGACAACTGTGACCCCGATCCCTGCCACCATGGCCAGTGCCAGGACGGTATTGATTCCTACACCTGCGTCTGCAGCCCCGGGTACATGGGCGCCATCTGCAGTGACCAGATTGACGAGTGCTACAGCAGCCCTTGCTTGAACGATGGCCGCTGCATTGACCTGGTCAATGGCTACCAGTGCAACTGCCAGCCGGGCACGTCAGGTAAGCCCACTCTGTTTGTGTTTGGACGGGGTTTTCGCTGTTCCTCCAAAACAGTTTATATAGATATCTGAGGTTTTCTTGGCATATATTCAGGTGCCTAAAAATGTAGTCCTGATTCTAAGAAGCATAGTAAGAGCCAGAGCCATCGATATCTCGGAGGCAGATGGTCTTAGCTAGCTGAGAAGAGAGTAGCTTTGTTACAGACCAAATCTGCAAAGCTGATGATTTTACGAGTGTGTTCTCTTTAAAAGGAGGTATGCCACTTCAAAAAATTAACGTTTTTATTTAAAATTGGAAAACTCTCTTGGCTTTGTGACTTGATTTGATTTTCATTTTTCATTAATCCCCCCGTACTACCCCTGGATTAATGAAATAAGTCTATCCTTCCTTCCTTCCTTCCTTCCTTCTTTCCTTCCAGTAATCTTTCCTCTAATTTAGAGTCCAGTGTCCTTAATGCAACATTTTTCTTCTGCCACATGTCTCTGGTGGGACCTTAGGCCATTTGGTGGGGAGGGACGGGCTCTAGGGCAGGGGAGATACTTTAGTGCATACCACCATAGTTTGTAAATTAGAGTGCAGAGCCGCCATTTCCCATCACCAGAGTTCGTTACTGTTCCCTCACCCTGGTTGAATGACTGCTTGTCAGTTGTGAGGGCATGTTGCTTCTTCTTAGAAGAATGTTAAATTATTTTCTCAGGCAGCAGCATTTCCCAGGTTTCACTGGATTCTCTTTTACTTATTAGATTGATAATTATTGTCACAACTGGGATTAATAGGCAGAGAAGTACTATTTCTCAGATCAAAGGAGAATGCATTAGTGGAAGATTAACCAATATGTGCCTTTGTTAGAGGGGGAACCTGCCAATATAGGGGATGATTTATTGAGAACATTCTGGGCTTAAGGAAAATGGCCCATGTCAGGGGCAGAGGTGGGGGAGGTGATTAGACGCCCGCATTTTATTTTATTTCCAAACTCATCTCTTCAAACTTGTCAAAGGCCCTGGTCTTCATCCAGGACCTCATACATGCCAAGTTTGAAAACAAAGTCCTTTTTGAGTTGCTCAGGCATACGAAAAACATCCCATGCCTTCACAGCTGAAAATGCCTTCCCCCTCCCCACGTTTAGATAACTCACTAAAAGGGCTGAATAGATCTTTGTGAGACCTTCCAAAAGCAATTTGCTTCCGGCCGGTCCCCAGACATGAGAAATTGCAGTCCGAAAAGAAATTTGAGAGATTTACAAGCAATTGGATGGGTGCCTTTAGAATGGAAGGGCTGTTTCAGGCTTTGCTGTCATTCCTGGTATAGCAAACATACTGGAAAACTGGGTGAGCAGTGGGTTGGCAAGTGCTGTGTTTTCTCTGGGATTCTATCATTATGCCAGAAAGTTTCAGGTGTGTTCCCTCGGGAGGACAGAGAAGGCATGGTTTAACTAGCTGTTGCTGAGAAAGGCAAGAAGTAAATGTGAATGATGTGCAGGCTGCTTGGAGAGAGAAGGCACAGTATCTCTCAGACAGCTGCCAGATCTATTCCTGGGGCTGTTTGGGGATTTAAAGCAAAGAGATGTAGGTGACATAAAGAAATGTTGGTCTGTAATGGGTGGAAAAAGTGCTGGCATGTGCAAGGACCTGGGTGAAAGAGTCCATTAAGTGAGTTATTCCATACAAACTTAAGTTCTGGAGGAAGAATCCAGGGTCCCTTTATAATATGTTTCTAAGTTGGTAGGTTGGGGTTTGGATGGGTGTGTCCATGGAAGGGATACTTTTACAAATTGCTGGTCAAATCTGTGGTTGTCGCCCACTGGGTATTTAAAGAGATGCGCTACCCAGAATCACTTTATTGCCCTCTTGCATCTGAGATTTTGTGATGAGAAACTGTTGTAAGTAGGTTTCTTTGGCTTTCAAGTAACAGAAACTATCTTGAGTTAATTTAAACAAACATTAAGGATCAAACAGACAACAGCAGCCAAACAAAGAGCTTAGTGAAAGCACACCGCAGTATGTCACAGATTCCAAGGGAAAATCGAATAACAAGGAAAATAGCAAGAAGCAAAGCAGTTTGCAGACTGTAGGTGACAGATGAATTTCCACTGCTGCAGGTGAGAGGATCTGATTGGCCCAGCTTGGGCCAGGTATCTGTTCTTGCTGGACTAAGATGGCCATGGGGGAGGGGTCACAGCTGGAACCACGGCTTCCTGGAGCCTGCCTGTGGAGAGTGTCAGTCTGGGAGATTCCTGCCTCCATCTAGGGTTCATGAGGCAGAAAGACAGTATGGCGTATGGGGAAGGGCACGGGACCAGGTTCAGATCCCATCTGGGCCCTGTAACTGTGGCACTATAAGTCAGTTACGTCGTCTGTAGGATGGAGACAGCACAGCTGAATTTGCAGTTTAGGTGTGAGAATTGGAGACAAGTTATATAAAGTGATAGGGTACTTCACACATAATAATGGCTCAGTCAGTTGCTCCTGTCAGAATTATTATTAATAAGCATGAATATAAAATATAAGTGAATCAAAATCATGGCGTTTTGTCCTAGAAGTTTTGTGTTTGTTTATATCCTTATTATGAAGTTTTACTTTCAGATTTTTTGTGTGAATGAAGTGGACTTTTTGATACCCAGAAAGCATCATTAAATTCATGTTAAATAAATATCATGAGTATTTTTATAAAATAATAGTAACAGTAACTGATAGATCCCTGCTGTTTGGTTAACCGTATGTACCATTCAACTTGTGCTGCCGTAACCAAACTCTGCATCCATCTGGGGAACAGACCAGGAGTAAGGCAGCATACTTCGGGAGGGGCTTACCGTACTCGTAAGGGGTTCTTCCTGAACTTTAGCCCCTAACAGCAACAGTAAGCTGTCAGGTTTACTTGTCAGGTTTTTCAAAATTCTAATTTTCATTTGAAAGCTCAGATTTTATCTTTGGCAAGTACTGCCAGCAGTTTTTCTTGAAATGGCAAGTTTGCTTCATTTGCTTAATTTCTGCCAAATACTAAGGACTGAATAACCATGGTTTGCCTGTCGGTTGTTCTTTCAGTTAAAGTGGGGTTCTGTGAAAAAAGGCAGCTATTTCAGCTCACAGCTCAAGCAATGGCACAATTGCTTTTCCTGGAGATAACACTTGTGCTTTGGCATACCCCAGGGGTTCTTTTTGTGTATTTCCCATTTCGTTACACAGAATGTTAGATGGGATGAAAAGTCAATAATTTTGACTGCTTCATCAATGCCATTCTTAAATCACAGTGGCTTTTTTCCCCCCTGCATGTGCATGGAGAGAGGTGACGAATACAATAATTACTAGTACAGTTGTTTGGTACTCCTGTCTAGATTTGTACTAAGGTGCCAGCAGTTTTACCCACCACTGCTTTTGCACCATCAGTGAAAATGTCAACTCAATTTTTTATAAAAGGGCAAATAATAGGTTATAGTATTATTAAGAAAATAGTTTTGACCTCCTGGTCCCTCTGACAAGGGTTCAAGGATCCTGAAGAGATTGTAGATTATATTTTGAGAATGGCTGCTTTATTATAGCTAAGGTTGACTAGATCTTTTTTAGATTTATTAATGCATAACATAATCAACAGTGGGTGCTTATTTTTCTGTGGTACTATAAAATGGTTTGTCTTTGCTTTTATCTTTACAGGGGTTAATTGTGAAATTAATTTTGATGACTGTGCCAGTAACCCTTGTATTCATGGAGTATGTGTGGACGGCATTAATCGCTACAGCTGTGTCTGCTCGTCAGGATTCACAGGTATTGTGACTCTTTATCGGAGACTCCTCGTTCAGCACCATAACTTTTGAAAAATGACGTCTAAGGGGAAATTTACTTTTCAGATATCTTCTTATCTGTATATTTCTTTGTCTCTCTGGAGACAAAGAAATAAACTTTAGGTATAGCATGAAACTACATATCCAAGGAATAGAAGATTCGAGGTCTGTTTTAAACTTCTTTGAATCAGTTTTCTACTCTCAGGTCTTTCCTAAAATAAAATATGATACTTGACATTATTTAGGGTTTATTATTACTTGAAAGGAATTCCTACTTAGACCATGAGTTTCTGTCTCTGTACTTGAGTTATATTGCTTTCAGAGTCACTCTTCTTTTTTTCTCCTACGGTCGGTAGTAAATGTTTTTTTTTTTTTTAACCCAATGTAAAATTCTTTGGAAATATTAAGTGTCATTTCTGGGTACTTCCTCTTTTGGGAGATTGTTGGATGACCTCAGAACTTGGAGGACCAACCTAATTTGGTTAACACAAGTGAGATCTTTCTACCCAAGAGGAAGAAAGTAAATGCCTAAAATAACTTAGGTTATAACCCTTCCTAAATTATAAGCATTTATATTTGCCCATGCGTGCATATACAAATACACACACACACACACACACACACACACACACACGCAGAATTGCCTCTCTTTTTTTGGGAGGGGGGAGGTGCGTGGTCCGGGAATTGAATCCAGGTCTCCCACATGTAAGGTGAGCATTCTAACCACTGAACAACCTGTGCACCCGAATCTTCTCTCTTTTGATGTTAGTAATAGTGCCCTAATCTTTCATCTCCTGATCAAAAATGCTAGATCTGCTGAGAAAGCCTGGGGCCCCTCACACATCTGGGTTTTTTAGTACATAACTTTATTAGTAGATAATTTATAGCTAATTTGTAGGTAGTCGATAATAGCATAATTTGTTAGTACAGGACTTGCACACTGTCTTTCCTGTTCTTTCTGGACAGTGCCACACGCAAGCAGGTACTAATATAATGATGTTATCATTTAATAATGACCATTTGGTCATTGGAAACCCATGTGAGAAACTTCCTTCAGCATTTGTAAAACTATGATGTCAAAAGGCAACCACAGCAAAGTGAAGGGAATATCTGGCATTTGCTTGCCAGGAACTTACTGCCTTCTCTGTTTCACACTCGTTTGTGTTTTCCTGCTGGGTGTGATTGTGGGCACTAGAGAGGAATGTTTGTGACCTATGTTGGGTCCCAGTAAACCCAGCTCACTGGCAGGTTATTCACAAGCCACCTTTGAAGCTTTCCTGCCTACTGCCCAGTGTTGCTGGTGGTAGCCAGATATGCTTTTGTGTTCTGAACTTGCTACTCCATGATTAAATCCATCACAAAAATTTCTGCTAGATGGGATAATAGGTGCATTGTTGTTAAATGGGTAGTGTGAACAGAATAGCTAACATTGATTACGGTCTCGTTTTGAGCTAGGTGCTGAGCTAGGTGCCTCCTCTCATTTGTCACTGTGGCTACCATCCTGATGGTACTGATGAGAAACCCAAAGATTTAGAAAGGTGAAGTGATGTGATCAGTGCAGTTCACCCCGGATTCCAGCCTGAGAGTCCAACTCCAGAGCGTATGCTTGTCACCTCTTCACTGTTCAGCCCGAGGAGTGTGCCTGTTGTGGTTTCTTTTTGGATTTATGTAAGCTTTCTATGGACTTGTTTTTTTTGGAAATGGCTGTGAAGCATATTCTCTCTCCCCCTCTCTAACATTTAGCAAAGAAGGAAGGTCAAGGAGGGAGGACATAGGCTAGAAATATTCTAAAATAAACTTTAGGTGTAGCATGAAACTACATATCCAAGGAATGGAATGTTTTGGTTACTGGGTGGTAGTCTTTTAGTCTTTTCTTAGAACTGTTTTCTATGGCTGAGAGTGGTTTTTTGTGTTTGTTTTGTTTTTATCAGCTGCTGAAAATATCAGATACTTCTGATTTATACTTATGAGTGGCAAATATGAACTGTTTTATTCTAATACTTTAAACATATTTCAATAACAGTTTTGAGGGATTTAAAGGACGTTTTCTTTTTTTCTTTTTTTCATGTGGGCAGGCTCTGGGAATCAAACCCGGGTCTCCGGCATGGCAGGTGAGAATTCTGCCCCTGAGCCACCATTGCACTGCCCAAAGGAGGTTTTCTTTTTTAAGATAAAATTTTCTGTACTTAGGACCTTGTTACACTTATTGATTGAATGGAGAAGTAAGAAGTCATGTGATGCTCCTATAAACTGCTTTCAGTTTTAAAAAGCACTTTCATATCCATTATCTTGCTGAATTCTCATGACAGTCCAAAATAGAAGTTAGGAAAGGTTTTATTATCCCCATTTAACAAATAAGGGAATCGAGAGCTAGAACTTATGTCCATGGCCCCAGCTAGTGAGTCACATAACTAGGGCTGAGTTCCCAGAAGGCAGAGACCCTCCCTTAAGCATCTTTTCAGCCAGTGTCCAAAACAGTGTTGTTTTAGTTTCCCAACTACTAAAGCAGCTATCTTACTGTGGGTTGGACTTTATTGGCTTATGGTTTCAGAAGCTAGAAGGCTTGCTTCCTCCCGGGGTTGGTATCTTCTGGCTGGCTGGCGAGCTTTGACGTTTCATGGCTTGTCTGTAGCATGGCGATGCATATGGTGATGTCTTTTCCTTTCTCTTGGGTGTTCCATTGACTTCTGGTGTCTGGTTACTCCTGGTGGCTTCACTATCTGACTTACTGTGCTTATCACGGACTTCAGTTAAATGGATTGAGGTCCAACTTGAGCCAGTTGGGTCACACCTTAATGAAAGTAAGATCTTGAAGACATCCTATTTACAGTGGGCCCAACCCCCCAGAAGGTGGACCAGGAACACGGCCATACGAGGGTCCACAGTTCAGCCCACTGCACATGTGTAGAACAGAGGAGAAACTCAGTGAATACTGAATAAATAGTACTCCAGTATGTGACTTTTGACTTCCAAATCCAAACTATGTGAGATGGATTATGCCATGCTATCTATCATCCATTGAGCACCAATTTATTGAGTACCTAACAGGGTAAGAAACATTGGTTAAGCTTCTCATTTTAGTAGTTACTAAGCCCAAAAAGTGCAAAAACTGAGCTGGGTGTATCTGATAACCGATGGAAGTGCCTCGAGAGTAGGACCGTGCTGGTGAGGTAGCTACCACTCCAGGTAGTACACTGCACAAGAGGTGCTGAGTGAACCTTCTCTGATAAACGTGGCTTGGGAATTGATTCTGGAAAAAATTTTTTAAAACAAGTGAAGAAAACTTGGGAGGAGTGAGTACTGAGAAAACTCTTCTAAAAAAGGACCGAAAGTGAGGGCGGCTTTTTCCTGCCTGCTCTCACTGGACTGCAGGCTGAGGGTAGCTCTGTAACTCAAGAGCTGTGGTTCAGATCTTTTCAGTGGCAAACATGGCAAAGAAATCATAGGTTGAGACCAAGGAAATAAGGTTTCAAAAGAAGTTATTAATAAAACACTTAAGCGGAAAACGGCAACCACTGCCAGATTATGGGTTTTTACCACAATCCCCACCAATAATGGTCTGGAGAGCAGTGGAGGGCGAAAATATGTTAATACCCATACTGTCAAGGGTGTGCTAACTATTTTATTTGGAATTTCCTGTTCTAAATGCAAGGTTATTCTTCTTTCTTTAAAATGCATGTTTTTATCTGAATCAGAACATTGTGTTTCATGAAATTTGTAAATGCCTTCATAGCAGTTGTTTATGCTATCTTGTTGCTATATTTACAGAATTATGGGTGATTAAAATTTTTATATAGTTTGGGAATGTACAGTTAAATCTCAATTTTTCAGAACCTAACAAAGCAAAACTTAAATAATTGGCACATTTTACTTTATTCACCCAAAAAGCAATAAATATCAAACTTACAGAAGACATCTTTTCAGAAGTACAGTGTTGGTTAGGTATGAGAAGTAAAATACATTCTCCTCAATTTCTTATATTCTCAGCGTTTATTCTGCTACATTATGTAAGTGATAATGGTCTAGAGTATGGTTTCACAAAATGTGGTCCTTGAACCATGTGCTTTATTAAAAGATGGATTGTTGGGCCATACCCATTACAGTCTCTGAAGATAGGATCTGTGGTTCTCCATTTAAACAAAAGCCACATTTTTTGTGCACATAAATTTGAGAACCACTGGTCTAGAGTGAGAGGTCCTAAACTGTTTTCTGAATCATCAATGGGCAATAAAATTATGTTTAGTATACTACTTAATTAATAAGGCAGAAAATGGATTAATACAACTCTTAGGAATGAAAACAAAATGGATCTTTTGTTTAACCAATTTAATCAATAAATTAAATTAGTCTAGTCATTCAGGATTCCTGTTACATTTCTACATATGGTAAATTTTAGGTAACAGATTGGGTAGCTAAAAAAGTAATAATAAATTAGTGGTAAATCAGCAGGAAGCAAAAGTAAGAAAGGCTTCTCTGAAAGTACTCAAACAGAATAAATTTTCATCTTTGGTAACATTTAATGTTCTTGTTTTGAAAGCTTGTAACGTTTCCCCACTTCTGAAGTGAAAAACAAATACACATTAAAATGCTAGAACACTTGTCTAACATTTTACTAACTTTTCTTCATTATTAAAAAATAAACCAGCCTTGGTGATTGTTCCTTGCTTACTTGTGTTATGTGCTATTGGGTATCCTATTCCTTAAATCTTGACATTTGGTACCCTACACCTTAGAGCCTGTGCAAACGAAGGGTGTCAACGGAATTATGGCTCGTAGTTCTGTATGTGTTCCCTAAGCATTTGGGATTTGACTAAGCTGGCCCCTTTCTCTACAGGACAGAGATGCAATATTGACATTGATGAATGTGCCTCCAATCCCTGTCGCAAGGGTGCAACTTGTATCAACGATGTCAATGGCTTTCGCTGCCTGTGCCCTGAGGGGCCCCATCACCCCAGCTGCTACTCACAGGTGAACGAGTGCCTGAGCAACCCCTGCATCCATGGAAACTGTACCGGGGGCCTCAGCGGGTGAGTGGCTGCCAGGTCTTAATCACTTCTTACTGACCTTTGTCAGTCCAATTGCCGTCTGGAAGTGGTGATTCCCTACAGAAGCCAGTTGGGAGTGTGACCTGAGACTTGGCTGAAGATTTTGCTAGTCTGTGTCCAGGCCTTCAAAACCACCATTCCGTCCATGGAATTGGCTCTCTCCTTGCCGTGACTGAGTGCCTAAGTGGAAAATAAGGAGGAAGGTCTCCCGTATCTAGGTGGTCCGGGAGAGCCCCTGGGAAGAGTCCAGGGTTGTTTTATGAGTCTTTGACCATCGTGGTTTTAGTTCTCACTGCAAGAGTGAGTTCAGGGATGTTCCAGTATTTTACTTTTCCCCCAGCTTAAAAATAGCTCGACTCTGCCATCATAGAACCTGTGTATGCTGCTGAAGCAGAGCCCGTCTCGGCTAATTTTAGTCTGGCCCTGATAAAACATCTGCAGTTTGCAAGTTGGATGATGTGTTGGCATGCACATTTCTAGAATCAGAGTGTGATCTTAGGTTCTATGAGATAGTCTTTTTTGTTGTTGTCTTTTTTTTTTCATTTTTATTTTTATTGAGAAATATCCACACAAGTACAATCCAACCGTGTCATAAAATCAGTGGCTCACAATATCGTCACATAGTTGAGTATTCTTTACCATGATCATTTTTAGAACGCATGCATCACTCCAGAAAAATTAAAAAAAAACCAAAACTCATACATCCCATCCCCCTCCCTCTCATTGACCCACAGTATTTCAATCTACCCAATTTTACCCTTTATCTCCCCTTATTTATTTATTATTATCATTATTTTTATTTTTACTCATCTGTCTAAACCATGGATAAAAAGGAGCATCAAACACAAGGTTTTCCAATCACACAGTCACATTGTAAAAGCTATATAGTTATATAGTCTTCTTCAAGAATCAGGGCTGCTGGCAGAGTTCAGTAATTTCAGGTACTTTCCTATGAGATAGTCTTATACTCTTGCTGTTTTTTTGCCAGAGGACAGAGCTCTGGGCATTACCATTTGATTGATTTTCAATAAGTGAAAGAATGAAGCATCTATTTAGAGATAAATGGGAAATAAAGTGATTTTCAAAATGAGTTAACTCAGTCTCCCAGATTCAGAACATGATGGCAATTCAAAGCACCCCGAACCATCTAGGTTTTTCCTGAAGGTTTGCAGACAGGGTGGTTGTAATTTCCTGATGTCACATGCTAAGTGCTAATGATGTGCGCATTGGAGACAATATACATATATTTCAAATGCCTTCATTTTTGTTTCTTTCCCTGCTCAGTACCCCAGGGGCTTTCTGAGTCAGGGTTTCATGTCAGAACAAAGTACGACTTGCGAGTCCAACATCCCAGGAGTTGCCTGGAGTCCCTGCTACTGGCATTTTCTTGGGTATCTGATTTGTACCAGAAGCAGGTAACCCTAAGGGCTTCTTTAACTTTAGTTTTATATAGAAGAAAAGAACCTGTGCATATTTATCCATGTTAATGTTTACTTCAGATAGGCCCAAAATGCTGTTCAAACCGTTGTTTACATATAAGTGACAATGAATAGTTATTTGATTTATCTAGCTTCTTGTTGAGCCAGGGAAGCACCAGGCAGGACTTTTTAACTGGTATGTGAGATGGTCCCATGTGATTCATACCAAGTGCAAACTGATCCAAGTACAGGTCTACAGAAGACTAGAAATAAGATTAACTTGCCTGTGAGCTCTTTGGTCCTCTCCGTTCTTCACCATCTCCTGTGTTTCACTCTGTGACTCAACCTGTGCAGTTATACCTCACAGTAACTAATTCAATCTTCTTTCAGATATAAGTGCCTCTGTGACGCAGGTTGGGTTGGCATCAACTGTGAAGTGGATAAAAATGAATGTCTCTCTAACCCGTGCCAGAATGGGGGAACTTGTGACAATCTGGTGAATGGATACAGATGCGCTTGCAAAAAGGGCTTTAAAGGTGAAAGCAAAAGTGCATGTTTCTACCTCCATTCTATGCCTTCTTGTCATTGCTACTGCTTGAATCCTTTATGTCCCTTTACTTTTCCCCATTCATTTGTCTAATAAGGATCACCTGAGCACTGAGTGTAAGACACTTGGGGAATAAAAACATAAATAGATGTGAATTCTCACCTTCAGCCTCACAGAGAGATGAGCTATTGAATCAGCACTGTTTAAGTTGAAGAGCTAAGCTTCACCTTGTAGAGTTTGGTACAAGTGTTCTACTCCTAAGCTTCTTAGTGCAGCTGAGTTTATGATAATTCAAAAGAGAAATCTAGAAATAGAGTGAAAACATTTACTTATGTTACGGTAGCATATGAAAGAAAACATGTGCTCAGAGCCCTTCCAACAGACCTTCTTACACATTGAGGTATTCCTAGATATTGAGTTTCCTACAGTCTTACAGTCTTTCAAACCATTTGCATGTGGTTTGTCAAACCCCAACCAAAACCATTCCTGTTATCCCTCCCGAACACTGAGGGCTTTATCTGAGATTCTCCAAAGGTTCCATGCACTGTGATTACTTCCTAGGAACCTACATCGTCCAGATGGGTTCCTAGGCCAGATGAGTCCCGAAACCCAGAAAGGCCACCTTCTCCAGGGCATCAGCTAATTCCATCCCCTTATCCCGTATTATTAATGCCCCTTCCAACATGAAAAAGTTAGACTAGGCACAGCCCAATAACCCTAAGGATTGGGCAATAGATCAAAGGAGAAAGTGGAATTATACAGAGAAGAGAGAGTTTAACAAATGAGCATGACTGCTGAATCATTATATTGATATTTCTTTTAGTCTCCAGTGTCTTGGAGCAGCTAGAAGTAAAAACCAAAAATTGTGGAATTGGAACCCATACCAAACATTCAAATCTGTTCTACAACTAGATGTTGCAGTGTGCTTTGAAAAGAATTGCTTTTTTTAGTATATGTTATTTTTCACAATTAAAAAAACTAAAAATGCGTAGAAGAGGGAATTGTGTAAAATCATTTTTTGAGTTGTCACTGTTGTATTTCTACCATCAATTTTCTCCTCGAAACTCAGGAGACAGAAAATTTGTGGGTAAATCATTTATTTTACCCTTATCTATCCACTCATATTCCCCTACTCAAAAATTTTGTGTTCAGATGACTATGGTACCAATATGTTTTAGAACCACTTTGTTTACTTGAAAATTTTCTGAGACCATATTTAGATCATTAATTTCCTGATATATTTCATTACACTTGCATAGAAACGTATGGGTTTGAAAGTACGTTTCTTTATTGCATTGAAACTTGTTTCTTTCTGAGAAAAGTAAAATTTGAAATGTCAGATTCAAGGTTATATAGTTACTGGGCAGCAGAGTACAATTGGAACCTAAATCTCCATATTCCTAGAGCATCTTTTTTTTTTTTTACAGTACTACACTTCCTTTATGTTCGGCTCTGTGCTAGGTCCCAGTGAAGACATAAAGATTTGTAGCATTTGGGCACTGCCTTATCCCCACTAATCCTTCCTTACTTTCCTCCTTTTCATTTTCAGGGAAGCTTTTACACCTTAGATCTGGAAAACGTAGTTCTGTGACTTAAGGAAATATCACTTCAGTGGCAGAGACTGTGGATAGGAAGGGGTGGGCATAAATCAGAAGCTTTGATTAATGGATTCAAAGAAGTTGCCCTTTGATATCATTAAGCCCCTTTAAGTCCCTGATCAGATTCTTTAAGAAAGGGGTTATTTATAGATTGAGAAACAAGCTTTTCACCCTCAATGAATTTCTCTGTCCATTATTGATAAATTACTGGTATTTGAAGGTGCTCTAGACTTTCAGGGCATTAGAATAAGCTGTTCTTCCATCCATCCTTCTGACTGAATGGCTATTGTCATTTTATATCAGAGACTGGTCAGTGAAATGAGTGTTCTAGTGGTCTGAGAAATTAGGGTAATTTTTGAGATGTTCAGCTTTTACCACCAGGAGAATTGATTAGCAATTGCGATAATAAGGAGGCTGACGGAAAGTTTCACTGTGTTTTGTTTTTCCCCTTTTCTGTCTGCAGGCCATAACTGTCAGGTGAATATTGATGAATGTGCTTCAAATCCATGCCTGAACCAAGGAACCTGCTTTGATGACGTAAATGGTTACACTTGCCACTGTGTTCTCCCGTACACAGGTGGGTCCTGCCGGTGCCATCCAGGGACCGTAGTGGAAGCTGTGCCGTGCCCTGCCCTGCCGTGCTGTACCTTTCCGTGCCTTGCCTTTTCGTGCTGTGCCTTTCCGTGCCTTTCCTGGCCTGGCCATGCCCTGCCTGGCCGTGCCGAAGTATCTGGTACTCAGGGAGGCGTGTCTGCGAGGCAGTGATACTGCTCCAAGGCTGCCCTTCTTGTCCTGACTAACGATATCTTGAGCTTTGAGAAAACAGTGCAGCCAACCAAGATGCAAGTGGTGGGGAAACCCGTTTGTCTTCTTCATACTTTAGTTTTTAAAATTATAGGTGTGGCTGGGGACTGACGATTGTCTAGTCCATCTTTTGAATGTACCCAACGTTTTGAATGTTCTGCATTCTTAGTTTCAGTAAAACAACTACTGTTTATCGATAATTTACTTGTTCCAGACACTTTATATACATTGGCTTATTTAATCTTGAGCTCACAATAATACCAGAAAATAGAAATTTCTCACCGTTTTAGGCGTGAGTAAGGCAAGGCAAAAAGCAGCGCTCAAGGTCACATAGGGAAGTGATAGGTCTGGGATTTGCCCTGAAGACTCTCTGAATCCAAAGCTTGCCCTCTGTATTATTAGGGTTCTCTAGAGAAACAGAATCAACAGGGAACACTTGCAAATATAAAATTTATAAAAGTGTCTCACGTGACCGTAGGAACGCATAGTCCAAAATCCACAGGGCAGGCTGCGAAGCTGATGACTCCAATGGATGGCCTGGACGAACTCCACAGGAGAGGCTCACCAGCCAAAGCAGGAATGGAACCTGTCTCCTCTGAGTCCTCCTTAAAAGGCTTCCCATGATTGCATTTAGCATCACTAATTGCAGAAGACACTCCCCTTTGGCTGATTACAAATGGAATCAGCTGTGGATGTAGCTGACGTGATCATGACCTAATCCTATGAAATGTCCTCATTGCAACAGACAGGCCAGCGCTTGCCCGATCAGATGAACAGGTACCACCACTTGGCCAAGTGGACACGTGTCCCTAACCATGACACCCTCTTAGCTCCTCTTCTGTCCCTCATGTTGGTACAATCCCCCCGTAGGCAGAGGTCTCTGGCCATCAGTTGCTGTTGTACATGTACAGAAGACACGGACATCAGGTGTTCCATGTTTCAGTGTGCTCGAAACGTTTTTTCTTTGTTTTCTCCTGTTTTATTACTGTCATCTTTGGATAAGTTGTATTTACTTGGCTTGTTGATCTTCTCATCACCCCCTTTCTTCGTACATGCCGACCAAACAAACACGAGCCGTGGCTTTCCTTTTTGCGAGGGCTGGCCTGGTTCATGAAGCCTCACAGATACCAGTCCCAGAAAAAGGCAGCATAATTAATGCCGTTCCGTAGTAACCGTGCTGGTCGTATTTGCTGGCACCGAGAAGGTCATGTCACTTGGGATCATAAAGGCTGAGAACTTACGGCTGTGGGGAGGGACAAGCAGGTGTGCCCCTGTTCAGTCAGGCTGCAGGCCTGGCCAAGTGCAACTTAAGTAGATAGCTTAGCTTGGGAATGTTTATTTTGTCATCACGCTACTCAGATGCTGTAAGAATATTTGACTACATGGTGGGTATTGATTTTTCTTTAGAGAAGGATGCCAATTAAAATAATTTACTGTGTGTGAGCTTTAAGAAATTATATCTGACCAAAAGCCCAAGCAGATTAAAATTTTAGTGATGGGTGAGGATAAGCATTCTAAATTTCATTCAGTTTATGCAGTATGAATAAAATTAAGCAACACTGTTTACCCTCATGAGCCATTTTATTGATCGGACACATTAAAAACTGGTTGGGGATTTCAGCAAAAAATTGTGGATTTTTTTTTCTTTCCAAATACAAAATTTTAGACTGAAGTTAAAAATTGCATTAGTAGTAACCTGACTTTAGAGCAATTTTCTCTCCCTTACTTAGTAAAAGCATCCTTATTTTGAATCTTTTTGCTAGAAGCTTATCTTAAACATACTGAATTTCTTTGTTTAATGAAGTTCATGGCTTTGGATTGCTTGGGATGCATGAGACCAGTTATTCTTCTGTAATGGCATGACTTTGATAGTGTAAAAGAAAAGAGCTTTCTTTAAAAAAAAAAAAAAGCAACTCTAACAAAATCTTGGACCTACATTTCTATCTTGAGCAATTATTTGAAGAAGTTTTTTTATTAGCTATGTTAAGAAGTATTTGAATATTTAAAAAACTTTTTTTAAATAGACCTTTAGTAGCTGATTTTTAGTTTCTAAAGTGTTTCCCATTAAATGTAGCATTTAATTTTCATAATAACTGTCTAAGGGAAGTATTATCATCACTTGGATTTTACAGATAGGAAACTCAAGTTTAGAGATGGGAAGATGCTTGAGCAGATGTAAATGTTAGGAATTACTGGAATCAGAACTTCTTCCCAGATGTCCTAGACCGGGACCCTCCTGTATTTTCACTACTCTGTGCTACCACGAGAAAGAGGGCTTAATCCTTCAGAAAGCCAGGAAACTGCTCTCACTCATTAAGAAGACAATTTTAATACTAGATATGAAACTCAAGAAGTAGTTTCTGTGTATAATTGGGAAATTGTAAATTGTTACATCATAGGGCAGTTTAACATTCGTGTTACATTAATGCTGACCTTGGATACGGCCGTATCACTTTTAGCAAGTGATTAAGGAAATAATCAACAAGGAGGGCAAAAGACTAATTTCCATTTTAATATGGTTTATATATAATACTCAGAATTGGAATGAAAGTTAATAAAATAAGGAGTTAATTGAACAAATATGAATTGAAAAAATCAGTTCACTGATAAAGCACTAAGCAGCCATTAAAATATCTTACCAGATAGTTTTACGCATGGTTTTCAAACTTTTTTCTTTTAGCAGCAGATCCCTCTTTTCAAACAAAATCTCATCAGAAATGTTATAAATAAAACAGATCATAGCTGAATTTCTCTGGCTGAAATAAGGGCTGCGCCAGGGTTTGTGCTCCCACCACTCCAGTTGTGTCAGCACAAAAAAACAAAACAGCAGCAATAACAAACAAAGCTGAGGCTCCTGGATCAGTTAAAACAGTGGTGGAGTTTGAGGTGAAAAAGGCTTGAATTTAAATCCGAGCTCTGACATTAATTAGCTGTGTGAACTTAGGCATGTTCTTTCACCTCTGTTAGTGTCCAATTTTCAGGTCTTTAAAAATGGGAAACGTGATATCCCCTCCAAGAATTGTTGCCATTGGAGGAACCCCAAAAATGTTAGTCCATTCCTGCCTTTTTTACTTCATAGTTTCTGACACATACAGGCATGCTCAGTATCTATTAACAAGTAAGTGGACAGAGTCCCAGAGAAGAAAAGCTGTATGGAAGATACGAGCATCATGTTGATGTCAGTATATTGAGAGATGCATCTAGTAATCAGAATTGCTCCACTGTATCCCTCTCCGATGTTCCTTCTGACCAGCCTTTCTGGAACAGGCCGAGGTTGTGAGGAAATTTTCTACAGCCTATCCCTAACCAAGACACAGGAGGCCATGGTTGTGTTTCTTCTCTGCTCACATAAAGGAGGATCTATGTGGCTGAGCTTCTGAGTAGCTGAATCTTAGCCATGGAGATGCAGGACCCATCACACCTGCTTGATGCAGGTCCCTACAACCATTGGTGATAAAAACAGTGAAGGTGACAGCCAAGTTGTCCCTGAGCATGCATTCTGTTTGCCAGGCTTTGTGTTAATAAGGGCTTTGTGTGCATTTTTGTTTGTTTGCTTAATCCTCAAAAAACCCCTGTGAGGTAGGTGCTATTCTAAATTCCCATTTCAATCCTGAGGAAGGCTCAGAGAAGATAACTTGCCAGAGGTCACAATGTTCATAATGTCAGAGTCAAGACTCAGTGGACCCTAAGTCTCTCAGGTTCCAAAGCCTCTTAGCTACTCTACAATGAATTCTGAGAACATTCTTTGGTATAGGGCTTGGAAATATATAAGCTAAGCATTTCCTTAACTAGCTCTATATCATAACCTTGTCCTTTGCTTTGCAGGCGAAAATTGTCAGACTGTATTGGCTCCCTGTTCCCCAAACCCTTGTGAGAATGCTGCAGTTTGCAAAGAGGCACCAAATTTTGAGAGTTACACCTGTCTGTGTGCTCCTGGATGGGAAGGTAAGAACATGGAAATGGAGAAGCCAAGGGAAATGCATTCTCTACTTCAAGCAAAGTGGTCAGCTTTCGGATGGCATGGAAGCCTTGGTCTGCTGTGGCTTGGCTTCCCCATCTTTGCCAATAACGGGCATCATGCAAGACCTGTAACACACATGCATCCACCATCTGTGTCTTTGGGGCCCCCTAGTGGTTGGAAGATGCCAACCCAACCATGTCAAACCCAGGCATTTAACAGGGATTTTGGGTACCTTGGCAGCAACTTCTCAGGAGCCTTCCCAGAAGCCATAGAAGCCTTCATGGGACTTCCCAGACCAGGAGACCAACACTGAAGTATCCCATGCCCACCCCCACCTCCCACATAGATTTCAGTGGGGATTAGCTTCCAAAGACTGGGCTGTCCACTGTCCCTGTGTTTCCAGGCCAGCAATGTACAGTTGACCTTGATGAGTGTGCCTCCAAGCCCTGCATGAACCATGGTGTTTGCCACAACACCCAGGGCAGCTACGTGTGCGAGTGCCCCCCAGGCTTCAGCGGCATGGACTGCGAGGAAGACGTCGATGACTGCCTCACCAGTGAGTACGCCAGCCCACTCTTGAGCCCCTCAGGGAGGGGAAGGCGTCAGTGGAGGCCGCTGCTTCTGCTCAGCACTGAGATTGGTTATTCCAATCATTTATGTTAGTATTTTCATAATACTATGTGTTTTTTTAAATTGTGCTTTTGAATCTTGGACTTTAGGAGACAATGGAACCTCTTTTTTTTTAACATGGGCAGGCACCAGGAATCGAACCCGGGTCCTCGGGCATGGCAGGCAAGCACTGTTACCTGCTGAGCCACCGTGGCCGGCAATGGAACCTCTTTTAATATTCCCTTATTTAATTTTTTTTTTTTAACTTGGACAAGCACTGGGAACCTTACTAGATTTTGTACATTGAAAAACTGGGTACAATGCAATGATGGGGTTTTTTTTAAAAAAAGATTTATTGAGGTATAGTTAACGTGCATGAATTATACATATTTAAACTATATGTTCAAAAATTTTGGCACAACACTCATGAAATTTCACTCAAGATAATGAATATGTCTGTCCATCCTATAATGTTCTCTCATCCTTTTTGTAATTTAACCCTCCCTCCTGCCTTCCTGTCATTACATGACAAATAGTGAAAAAATATGTGGCCACGGTACAATTGAGGGGCAAATTTAAGGGAATAGGATCAAACCATCAGTATTTCTTTCTTCCATTAATGAATACATCACTCAAAATTTTTAGTATCTTCACTTTTTTTTCCTTTTTTTATTAATTAAAAAATATATATATAACAGGGCGGGCTACGGTGGCTCAGCAGGTAAGAGTGCTTGCTTGCCATGCCCGAGGACCCGGGTTCGTTTCCCGGTGCCTGCCCATGTAAAAAAAAATATATATATAACAAACAGAAACATTCTTAACATATGATCATTCCATTCAACATATATGATCAGTAATTCACAATATCATCACATAGTTGCATATTTGTCATCGTGATCATTTCTTAGAACATTTGCATCAATTCAGAAAGAGAAATAAAAAGAAAAAAAATTCATACATACCATACCCCTTATCCCTCCCTTTTATTGATCACTAGCATTTCAATCTAAGTTTATTTTAACATTTGTTCCCCCTATTATTTATTTTTATTCTGTATGTTTTACTCGTCTGTTGGTAAGATAGATAAAAGGAGCATCAGACACAAGGTTTTCACAATCACACAGTCACATTGTGAAAGCTATATCATTATACAATCATCATCAAGAAACACGGCTACTGGAACACAGCTCTACATTTTCAGGCCGTTCCCTCCAGCCTCTCCATTACATCTTGGATAACAAGGTGATATCTACTTGATGCATAAGAATAACCTCCAGGATAACCTCTCGACTCTGTTTGGAATCTCTCAGCCATTGACACTTTGTCTCATTTCACTCTTCCTCCTTTTGGTCGAGAAGGTTTTCTCAATCCCTTGATGCTGAATCCCAGCTCATCTTCAAATCTTTTTTAATATGAAGTAGCAAAATTTACAGTTAGTTAAAAATAATTCAGTGAATTATGTTGAGTTTCCTGAAAGGTGCTATGGAAATTATAGTAGCTGTGTGCTGTGGGTTAGGTGTGGATAAAGTGGATTTTGGAATTGCTCTCATAGAGTTGGCATGTAATCCCTAGATTGAAATCAGTTTAACAGATGAGAACAGTATATTAAATGTCCCTCTTGTAAAATAAAGACCACATTATCCACCTATGTGTAGTTTTCCTTTTATATTTATGACTTGTCTCTGCAATTATATTTTAAGGTCCTTAAAAGCACAGCTTCATCTATTTTTCTTTCATTGACTTGCATGACATGTCTATTGCCGAAGGTCATGCCACAACAGTTGCTCAGAATCTGTTGATTAATTGCCATGAGTGTAAAGCACTCTATGATCAAGCTTTGTGATACTTAACATTCTTAAAAATCTTTGTTTCCTAAGGCAACTTTTAAATCTAAATCTTAAAAAAAAATTAAAATTTTGAATTTAAATCTAAAAAAAAATCAGCATAGGGGCTCTGATATAACATGCTAGAACAAGACAAATTGAACAAATTCTATCCTCCCCTCACCCCCACACCACCTGCATACCTTTTGAAAATTGTTATTGGTTAATTCTCCTGGGATCCGTGTGTGGCAGATGTGCAAGTTGTATAACATTTACTTTTACAAAGCTGTTAGTTGCCATGTTGGTAAAAATTTGTCCCAGTTATCAAACAGGTTAAGAATTCCAAGCAAATCGATGTTAGATTAATTTTTACAAATAGGAAGAAAATACACATAGAGACACTAAGTACGTAAAAGTTAGAGTCGCCCCTGCCCTTGGCATGGTCTAGCTGAGGTCACCCATCTTTATGAGATGAACATGAAGCTGCTGCTCCGAGTTGTAATCCTTATGTGCGTCGGCTTAGATCCTTGCCAGAACGGAGGCTCCTGTGTGGATGGAGTGAATACCTTCTCCTGCCTCTGCCTGCCGGGGTTCATCGGGGAGAAGTGCCAGACAGACATGAACGAGTGTCTGAGCGAGCCCTGCAAGAACGGAGGGACTTGCTCCGACTACGTCAACAGTTACACCTGCAAGTGCCCGGTGGGGTTCGATGGCGTCCACTGTGAGAACAACGTGGACGAGTGCACTGAGAGGTGAGTCACTGTGCACCAAGCACCACATCTCATGGGATAAAGGGAGAAAGGAGAGCACAGTGCTGGGATGGGCAGAGAGCAGGCATCCACGTGGGTCCCACTTTCACGACTGTTTCCCACTGCCCAGTCCATACATAGGGAGCCATATTTTTAGTCATACAGTTAGGAGGTCATAGACTGGAAGTTGAAAAGTTCAGTGGGATGAAAATTTTCATTTGTTTCTAATTCAGGGAACAGAGCTATAATCCTTTTCTTTTCTCCTCTTGGACTCTTGTTCATTTCGGTTGATGCTTGATCCAAAAATTTTGGATTTGTCATCACTCATCAAGTAGTTTATAGAGGATTTGTTTTATTTTTATTAACACGTTTGTTCGTTTTCTTTTTCATAAAGAAATGTAAGGTCAACAGGTATGTACTTGGGACTTTTCACGTCAGTTAAATTGACTTAGGGAAAAGATGAATTGTGATACATGGAAAAACCACAGAAGGTTTTGGCAAAGCCTGAAAATTTCACTTTCTCTAGGAATCTGTAGTGGCTCAGCCGTCTCAATGCTCCTAAGCCTTTTGGTTGTAGAGGGGAAGCTGGCACTCAAGGCTTCCAGCACCCAGTCTAGCGTGGGAGAAGGTGAAATTGGCTGATGATGGAGATTTGAGAGGGGGAGTGCTTGGGGGTATTTTTATAGAGGGTTTTGCCTCTTAGGTTCCAGGAAGATTACTTTCCAAATAGTGAGGTCAGAGAAACCAGGTTACATAGCCGATACCGTTCTCCGTGTTTGCTCCTTAGCTCCTGTTTCAACGGTGGCACCTGCGTCGATGGGATTAACGCCTTCTCTTGCTTGTGCCCCACGGGCTTCACTGGTCCCTTCTGCCTCCATGAGATCAACGAGTGCGACTCCCACCCGTGTCTGAATGAGGGGACGTGTGTCGATGGCCTGGGCTCCTACCGCTGCACCTGCCCCTTGGGCTACACCGGGAAAAACTGTCAGGTGATTTACCCCCCCCCCGCCCCACACACCACCACACATTCGTTTTCTAGGCAGAAAATTCTGCATCTCAGGGATGGCCCTGAGATAAACTGGGTCACGTCTCACTAGCTGGTAGATTCAAAACAGGATTATAGCGTTAGCAAACCTAAGTAAACTTGTGAATAACAGGCTTACTGCGGGATGGCAGAAGTGCAGGGAAAATACGTGTGGGAAATGGGCACAATGCATTTTCCACATGGGGAGTAGAGAAAGGAAAACAAGGAACAATCAAGATAAAATCTTTAAAGGACGGATGTAACGTCTAAGGGGACAATGATCATTACTGTGCTTCTGTAATGTCGTAACATTCTCAAAACCAAACTATTCGTACATATTTTTAATTCAAAACATATAAGTGTACATTTTCATAGATTCTAATCTATCCTTTCAGTAAGGGAAAAACCGAACTCCAGAGGAATGGAGTAACCTTTCCAAGGTTGCATACCAAACAGATTTGGTTTAATTTTATGCTGTTTCACCCTTAAATAGTGAGAGAATATGGAACTCCACAGGATTTAGGAATAAGTGGCCTAGCGTAACTCAACTAGCAGGCTGTCAGTGGGACCTCAGGTTCACCGTCTGTACCGGAGGCCACGTCGGAAAAATGGTTAAACCTGTTTCCCTCGCTTCACTGTGGCTTTTACTGTGTTGGACAGGCCCCCACACCACCTCTGCATAGTAAACGGCTCACGGCTTATTCAGGGGACGTTCTTTTGGAGTCTCCTCTCAGTGTGAGGCTGGAGGTGCTGGCGAGGCGCTCTGCCTCCCCTTGCTGGCCTCTCCCTTCCGCACACAGCCTGTGCCTTGGGGCACCTTTACCTCTGCAGTCGCTGAGCCAACCATGTGTAAATTATGAAGGAGAAAGGTGCTAGTTCCCTCCCTGTCTTTGCTTCTGTTAACATAAGCCTGATTTTTCTCCCTTTCAATCTGAATTCTGGGTGTACTTAGAAGGCTTTAATAGAAGCCCTTTTATCCGTTCACCATACGTAGGATCAGTGGCCAGTGGGGTAAGGACCTGTCCTGATGGTGTTCTAGTGTGCTAGCTGCCGGGATGCAGTACACCAGAAACGGAATGGCTTCTAAAAGGGGAGTTTAGTAAGTTGCTAGTTTACGGTTCTAAAGCCAAGAAAATGTCCCTGTTACAACAAGTCTAGAGAAATGTCCAATCTAAGGCATCCAAGGAAAGATACCTTCGTTCAAGAAGGCCGATGAAGTTCCGGGTCTCTCTCTAGTGAGAAGGCACATGGCAAACAGTCACTGTTCCTCTCTCATCTGGAAAGTCACATGGTGAACGTGGTCAGGGTTCCTCTCTCATCTGGAAGGGCACATGGCAAACACAGTGTCATCTGCTAGCTCCTTCTCCTGGCTTCCTGTTTCATGAAGCTCCCTGGGAGGCATTTTCCTTCTTCATCTCCAAAGGTTGCTGGCTGGTGGACTCTGCTTCTTGTGGCTATGTCATTTTACTCTCTCTGAATCTCTCACTCTCCAAAACATTTCCTCTTTTGTAGGACTCCAATAAACCAATCAAGACCCACCCAAATGGGTGGAGACATGTCGTCACCTAATCCGGTTTAACAACCACTCTTGACTAAATCACATCATCCAGGGAGATGATCTAATTACAGACTCGAACATGTAGTATTGAATAGGGATTATTCCGCCTTTATGAAATGGGATTTTGATTAAAACATGGCTTTTCTAGGGGGCATACTTCCTTTCAAACCAGCACAGATGGCTTGAGCTCTTTTCCTAGCCCCACAAGACTGCCCTATGTCTAGATATAATCATGTCTAGAGTTAGGGAATGACTCACTAAGTTTAAAGAGCAGAACTAAGAGGAATTAGACTGTGTAAAAAGGATTAAACGTACCTGTGAACACTGGATCTAGATTCAGTTTGGGGGAGGGCTTTTTTCTTTACTTTTTTAGGTTTGTTTTTGTTAATGGATGTGCCTTCCTTTGATTTCTTGAAATGCAATTGTAGCATTTTCTGTATTTTTGTTACTGGGATTTTGAGGTATATACACTCTATTTCAGACCCTGGTAAACCTCTGCAACCGGTCTCCATGTAAAAACAAAGGTACTTGCGTTCAGGAAAAAGCCGAGTCTCGGTGCCTGTGTCCGCCTGGATGGGCTGGTGCTTACTGTGACGTGCCCAATGTCTCCTGCGAGGTGGCAGCTTCTCACAGAGGTGAGCTCTGCCCCTCTTGGGCTTGAGGGTCGTCCACTCAGTTATCGACTGACCAGCGGGTGGTGTTTTAGGGCAGACGTCATTATTGTGGGATGAGAGGAAGGGCACACGGGTGTAGCGAGGCGAAGGGCTCTGGCGAAAGGGCCCAAGACAGAAGGCGAAAAGGGGGAGGAACAGGTTTAAAGATCCCAAAAAGAACTGTATTTGAAATGAAACCAAAACTTAGTGTACTTCCAGGGTTTGTTGACTCTCACACCAATCTGGCCTTGAGGGTTGTGAACTGGACAAGTGAGAGGTGGCGTGCCGACCACCTTAGGTTGGCGTCCTCCTTATTCAGTCTGAACCTGACGTGTGTCGTGTGCACTTCCGTGACGTTCCCCAGGGGTGCCCGTGAACCGCTTGTGCCAGCACTCAGGGACCTGTATCAGTACTGGCAACACGCACCGCTGCCAGTGCCCCATGGGCTACACCGGGAGCTACTGCGAGGAGCGGCTGGATGAGTGCGCGTCCAGCCCCTGCCGGCACGGAGCTACCTGCACTGACTTCATTGGCGGATACAGATGCGAGGTGACTAAGACGAAGGGCTCAGGTCAGAGCGTCCCGAAGCACTGTGCAACTGCTGGGAATACTAGTAGATTGGATTTGGCTGCTTTTGTTTTATTTTGACTGATAAATTTTTACCGATCACCATTATAGTGTCGAACAATCAGTTTTTCTTTCAGCCTCCCTGTGGAATAAGTTAGCCTAGCCCTAGAGAGGTATTTCCGTAGAGGTGTGGAATCATCCACCACCACGGGGTTGTTTCCAAGATTCAGAATCAGCATTCACCACCAGGGTGGATTTCCAGGCCGGCCCTTGGTGCTTTCTCTCAATAGCCGCTGGTGTAGGAGTCCTCTTTCAGGAATGCCTCTTTGACCCAGGTCACTTCTACATATAGCCATTGATCAATCAATAGTAATGCTTTCAGCAAAAGTGCTGCTTAGCCTGTTCCTCATAGCACCATGGTAAATGTTACATGTTTACATCTGAGATAATACATGTCTTTTAGGACCGTGTCACTGTCTTCTTAATGTCTGGACTTAATGTCTGGAAAATGGTTAGGGCATGATATGCTAATAAAACATTACAAACATGAATTTAATACATCAGTCAAGGCCACCAAGCAACACGGAGAAAAGCTTTGTTTCTCTCCCATTGCCATCTGGTCCCGCCTCTCCCTGCCCCAGAATTTCTCACACACACGTGCAATTTCCCTGAACCTTGAGGTTGATTAATACAGATCTTCACTACCATCCACACATGTGTTACTGCGTCAGTATGCTCTGCATCGCATACAAAGGAATGCGTGTTTTTTGGGGGAGGGTGGTGGTGCATGGTCCCAGAATTGAACCTTCCCGCATGGAAGGCGAGCATTCTGCCGCTGAACCACCCTGCACCCAAATGCATGTTTTTAAAGATAGGGAAACCTGTACCCAGGGGCCATATCTGAAAAAGCTCTTAGAATATTCAGTTCTTGCTTTCCCGTGAAAGTGGCTCCTTCAGCTGGAAGAGGAATCGGTCAGTGCCGATAAGTTGCCTGGTGACCCTGCCGGGATGGGTAATGGGGAGTGTGATGAGCCCAGGGAAATGCATAAGAGCTGAGTGGGGGGAAGGGCTGTCACAGTCACTTTCCAAATCTCACGTGTTGTCGTGGTCTGGTCTGTTTCCAACAATGGTCCAAAGTGCCATGTCCTTTTTGCTTCCTTCTGGTAGTGTGTCCCAGGATATCAGGGAGTCAACTGTGAGTATGAAGTGGATGAGTGCCAGAATCAGCCATGCCAAAACGGAGGCACCTGCATCGACCTCGTGAACCATTTCAAGTGCTCCTGCCCGCCGGGCACTCGGGGTATGAAACCAGCCCTACCTGTCACCATTCAGGGCATTCTCTAGGTGACAAATCCTTATTAGTGTTGAAGTTAAAAAAGACAGTGAGACTAACTTTATTCCATGCTTTTACTTCCTCATCTTGTAATTCAAGCCATTTCATTCTCTCATCTCTTGCCTAGTTCTGATGTTCTGACTCATGTTCTCTGCTCTGTCTGGTTATCGCTCACATCTTAACATCTTGTGTTCCATGAAACACGAATGTGGAACTGATGGAATGTTGTGACAAAATTAGCCTGGTCATCAAGATTTCTTGGGGCTTAAGGGAAAAAGCAACAAGTGGCCTCTTGAATAAATAGTTCACATTTACCTACTTCTGTATTACTTTTTCCTAGCCAATTCTTGCCTTGATAAGTTGGGGAAATGAATGAAATGAAAACCTATGTCTATTTTCAAGGCACAACCTTAGGTATTACATTAAGTCCTAAAGAGTCAACCCTAGCCTGGGAAGGAGAGGCAGCTTCAGCCTTGGCCACTGCCACTGCATCAGAACAATCGCTTACAAAGAGCTTTGAGTATTGTACGTTAGAAGAGACCTACTTATGATGACACCCGTTCCAGGCATCCTGTGGAAAACAAAATCTAGCAGGATTGGGCGGGCCACGGTGGCTATACAGGCAGAGTTCTCACCTGCCATGCTGGAGACCCCGGTTCAGTCCCCAGTGCCTGCCCATGCGGGGGAGAAAAAAACCTTAGCAGGATAGTGGGCATTCGTTCTTCTAAGTGCCAAAGGGAATAGAATGTCATAGAGGTATTTGTACTATCTAGATCTCTATGTCATGAAGTTTGATAATTTATCTTCCTAGAGGCAGAGATTGGCTGAATTAAAGTAGAAAAGTATGCCACTGGTAGGCTAGTTATTGAGGAATGTGGTTAAAGGGGAAGAGAAAACTAAATATTTGGACATTTGTCAGCCTTCAAATATTTGAATATTTGTCGTGTGGAAAGGGCAATTCTTGATTGTTCTAGGAATCAGTGGTTGAAACAGAAATCTATTTCAACTTATTATTAGTTTGTTTCTTTTATTAAGTGTACTGGTTAAGACAGGCTAGGTTTTCTGGTGATAGCAAATTAAACTCCAAATTTTAGTGATTTGACACCCAGTGGTTTTTTTGTCAGTGAAATACTCTGATGTGGTCTGAGCTCCCTTTTCCTACATTTTAGGTGTGTGGCTTGAGACACGTTACCTCCAAAGTCTCCACAGCAGGGAAAGAGAGACAGGCGTGCAAGGTCATGCAGTGGCTTTCACTGCAGGCTGGAAGCAACACGCATCCCTGTTGCTCACAGTGTATTGGCCAGAACTAGTGAAATGGTCCTGGACTAAGGAAGCCTGGGAAATGTAGGAGAGCAGTGACAGAAGTCTCTGCTATGCCAGTAGATTTTTTATTAATTAGAGATCTGCAGTCTGGAATGGACTATAGCATAAGGTCACAACATTTCTATCTCTTCTGAGCATTTGTTAAGGCTGGCTTAGAATAATAGCGTTCCCAAATACAGAATTCTTGGTTGGCAGTCTTTTTCTTTCAAAATATGCAGTACATTATGCCACTGCTTTATGACCTCCGTGATTTTTTTCCATGAGAAATCATTTTGTTAATCTTACTGAGGATTGCTTGTATGTAATAAGTTGCTTCCCTTTTGTTGCTTTCAGGAGTCTCTCCTAATCTTACTCTTTTGAGAGTTTATGATGTCTCATGTATGGATCTCTCTGAGTTCATCCCATTTGGAATCCGTTGCATTATTGTACCACATATGCTTGATAAGTATGTGGAGTAGAATCGATTTCTTCTGGCTTCTTTGGCCACTGGGGAGTATTCCAGGTGACTCTGATGTCACATAACCTCACTGTGAGCATTATTTCAATCCATTTTTATTCCTGTACTCCTGAGCTTTGGATCTTCCTGCTGTGTCTCTGTTTCCCCAGGTTCAGGGCTAACGTCAGAGTTCTGCCCGTCTGTGCCACCTTGCCTTGGGCTGAAGCTGAGCTTATTCCCACTGAATAGGTCTGTCTATTACTGCTGGTTCCACTCTAGTGCGACAGTAGGCATCTCTGTTCATTTTACTAGCAGTCGTTCTGAGACTGGGAGCAACTCCTGGTTTTGTTTGTTTTTACTTTCTCTTTTTTGAATCTAGATTTAAATAAGTAATATTACATATAGTTTAAAATTGAAATATATGCATCTAGAAAATGTGAACAGTGAGAAGTCTCCTTCCCGTCATTACCTTCTCCCACACTTAATTCTCTCTCTTCCACAAACAGGCGCCTACTACTTTTACTTTCTTCTGGATCTTTCTAGAGCTTTTCTGTATTCTTCAGAATTTCTTGAAGCATATTGGAGCCTAGTACAAGAAGATACTGTATCTACCCTGAAGATAGAATAACAGACACACCTGTTTGCCGTTTTTAAAATCTTAATATAGTTGGAGATCTTCCCATGTCAATTTAAGGAACTTCTTCAATCTATTTTATATCTGCATAGAATTCCCTTTCTTGAGTATACCCTATTTTATTCAACCAGTGCCCTAATGATAGACATTTGGGTTGTCTTACATTAATTTGTAGAATCAATTTTCAGAAATGGAATTTCTGGCTCAGAGAACATATACATTTGTAGTTTTTATAGATATTGCTGAATTGCAGTGTATAATAGTTTGCATGCTGGCTTCTTCACAATGTTAATGAACAAATTCTTATATATTTAAGAGTCATTTGGTTTGCCTTTTCTGGGAGTTCTGTGTTCATATCTGTATCCCATTTTTCTATTAGGTTGTCTGACTTAATATTTTACTGAGTGTCGTTGTCTCTGATATTGACTACAGATATTTTCCCCAATAAATTGTTTTTATATTTTAGTTTCGTTTTTGGTAAATTTTTCCATGCAGCACTTTTTTTTAATACAAGGTTTAATTTATCAATCTTTTTTATTTTTTTATGACTTCTAGATTTTGAATCCTTGTTGCAAAACCTTCCGTGCTCTAAGGTGATAAAGGAATCCTCCCATATTTTCAAGTACTAGAGTACTAGACTACTTTTTCCATATAACTGCTGATGTATCCCAACACAATTTTGTGAATATTTGATCTTTTATTCAGTTGTTTGAAATAGCACCTTTATCTAAATTCCCACATATGTTTGGATGTTTTATTAGACTTTCTTTTTTGTTCTACTGTTCTATTCACCAGTAGCACTCATTTTAGTCAGTAAAGATCTTCTTTTTCAGAGTTTTCCTAGCTGGTCGTACAGTTTATTTTTCCATTTAACTTTAGAATCAGCTTATTAGTTTAAATTTCCTGTTGGTATTTTTTATTGGGATTGCATTCAATTTATGAATTGGTATAGTGAGACAAATAGCATCCTTATGGTGAGGAATTCCTAAACAAACCATGTCATTTTTTCATTTTACTCAGGGTCCTTTTATGTCTCTCAGGGTTAGTTTATGTCTTTCAGCTATAGGTGTAGCATGTTTCTCATTAAGATTATTCTTAGATATTTTCTCTTTACTATTGCTATTGAAAATGCAACCTTTTCTTACATTTCTTTCTTTTTCTTTTTCAGTCTTTCTTATGTTAGTATATACTATAAATACAAGTGTTATGAATACAGAGCTATTTTCCTTCTGTAACTTCTTAGAATTTATCATTCAGTACTACCTAGAAGAGTCATTGGTTTCTTTTTCTTTTTTTCAGAAATGTTTACAGATATTCATGCTACGTGGCCTATTTACATCCAAAATACATTAAATGAGTTTTGTTTCAAATGGAATAACCTTTGAATTCACAGCAGAATATTTTCCTATTTTGTTTCAAATAAGTAAAAATAGAGCAGTTATACAATTTTACAGGAAAAAACCCAATGATTACAAAGCTTAAAAATATGCATCAAAATTCCATTCCAATTCCTATCTGCATTTTTTACGTCTGTACTTCTAATCTATATATTTACATAGTGACGTTCTTTTGTAAGATGTTTTTGCCTTTTTGAATGAAAATGAATGAATTAATGAAAACTTGTTGAGTGTCTCCAGAGCTGCAGTTTCCTCCACTTTATGGTGGACGGACAGTACCTGCTCCGTGGGGCGCACTTCACTGGACTGTGTGGGGAATGCGTCTGGCGTGCTAAGCCTGCTCTTGTCTTGGCCCGTGTGTCCACTAGAACAGCAGCGGTCATAGGTCTGGAGGGGCATTCCCCTGCTGCCCTGAAAGGTCCCACCCTAGACTGTGAAATCGCCGACAAGGGTGGCTGTTCCTTGTGGAAAACTGCTCAGAGGGCTCTCCTCACCCTGTCCTCTCCTCTCCTCCCCAGGCCTGCTCTGCGAGGAGGACATCGACGACTGTGCTGGGGGTCCCCACTGTCTTCATGGGGGTCAGTGTGTGGACAGGGTTGGGGGCTACAGTTGCCGCTGCCTGCCGGGCTTTGCTGGAGAGCGGTGCGAGGGGGACATCAATGAGTGCCTGTCCAGCCCCTGCAGCTCCGAGGGGAGCCTGGACTGCATACAGCTCACCAACGACTACCTGTGCGTCTGCCGCAGCGCCTTCACTGGTGAGCACCGCTCCCCGCCCTTCCTTTGAGGGCACCATTAGCAAGGAAGCTGGGCCCGGGATGGCTCATCCCAGACCCAAGTAAAGCTTTTCTCGCACATGGAAAAGCTCGATTAGCTTGACAGTGCAATTTTCCCCAAAGGCTCGATATTTTCTGTGCAATGTTATAATCAAGCTGTACATTATATTTTTCCTTAGAGACTCTTTCCCTTTTGTTTGCATTGGTTTTCTCATGCCATACTCGGAATAGAGAAAGATGATAGTGTTTCAAGAGTAGTGGAACAAAATTTTGTTTTCCAGAACCTTGCGTCTGACTCTGGTTCTATCCCCAGCCTCTCTGGCATATAATGACTTGAATTACTAGGTAGTTCCTGCCATTGGCACTTGCTTTCTACCTCTGAGTCCCGGAGAAGCGTAGACCTTCTAGGGCACTCACAGGGAGTAAGTCCAAATTGGGAAGCTTTAACCAGAAATCACTTAGTGGGGGTATGTGCTGGGACACTGCGGTTACAAAGGTGCCCTGTTCCACTTAGACTCGGCCGCACTCCCAGTCCCTTCTCAACCTTCTTTTTACACCACAGGGTGTAAAACGGACCAAGCTCTACCTTAGGTGGGGACTATGTCAATAGGAGCTTTTGCTCACCTTTGAAGAGGGGCAGCTCGTGGCTTTTTTGGTGCTAAAATGGCTGTGGTAGTATCATCAACTACTCAGATATGAAATCTGTCTCACACCATCATTCTAAATCTTATGCCATAGCAGGTTTCTCACACTGTCGGGTTTCTGAGGAGTCAGAGAATGGACTGCAGTCGTCCATTTGCTAATAATTTGGCAGGCTAGACCCTGCCGCATCCTGAGCCCATCTCCTGCCTTCCTTCCTTCCAATTTTAAAGATATGCTACCCTTAAGAACTTTGGAATTTTACAAAGAGAGGGAGAGATCTTGAGATATGGGAGTTGCCTGGGTGGAATATTATAAAAAGAGAGAAACAGTCCATTATATGAGCACCGTACGTAACAGGGCAGGACAGGAAGAATATAAACCATCTTTCCAGTTTCACATTAGTCATGCTTTGCTTGGGACGCCAGAGGTGCAAGGCTGGCTCCTTTTCCTTCTGTCATCTCTGTGACCCCTTTTCGTAGAAACGCACAGCACTACACACTAAGGGGGAAACAGGAAAGGGGGAATGCAGACCACTTGAATTAGTGTATCACAGACAAGGGGTCATGTCTGTGCGTTTGCCACACTTGTGAATGAAAAAAATCCCTGAGCTCTTTGAGTGTGTGTGCAAGAATGACCTCCCTCATTGCGGGTGAGGAGCCGTCGTTCTGGGCACCTCTCCAGGGATGCCCCTCTTGCTGGTGGCTGTTGCTATGACTTGAAGGCAAATATCTCTACCTCTTGCCTCTTTATTCTGGTTGACCAAAAACATTATTGTTATTTTTTAAAGCACCTGCCTCTTCCCTTCTAAGTGACTGCAGACCGCCTTCTGCTGTTTGCTGGGGTCCCAGCTGTGCCAGGACGCCTTGTCCATGGTTTCAGTGGGTTAGCTCACTGTATCACTGAGCAGTCACCTAGAGATGTCTTCTCTTTCAAAACTGATTTTGAAGAAAATTAGCTCTGGGAGAAGTAAGCTGTATTTTAAAGTAGTGCCAGTCAGATGATAGAAAGTGGTTGTGAAAAGGCACTGTAGATGAAAGTTCTCTAAGAACTGGCTATCACCATATAGATGAATTGACCTGATTTAGCTTATTCTGTGAAGTAGATGATGTTAACAAAGTACAGACCTATGAAAAGTACCTTCAAAAAGCAGAGATGTCTTTTTTTTTTTTTTGGTATGATTCAAGTCACTTATCATATCCGTCTTCCTTTGTGAGTTGGTTTGGGGTTATTTTATTGTGTGGGCGCAATGCGTAGAGCGGGTCTGAGCCAAGCCACTGGAGATGGGGCCAGTCATCCTGAGACTGAGCCAGTGTTCTCTCTGTCTTCTAGTATTCCCAGCAGATTGGAACTGAACTCACATCTCCTGCTCCGTCAGGAATCCTATGGCTAGGTCACATCTCAGCAGCATTCTAATAACTTACGGTTACTACTTCTGCCTTTTAAAAATCCCGTTTTGTTCTCCACACCCAGGCCGTCACTGTGAGTCCTTTGTGGATGTGTGTCCCCAGATGCCTTGCATGAATGGAGGAACCTGTGCTGTGGCCAGCAACATGCCTGATGGTTTCATCTGCCGTTGCCCCCCAGTAAGTGCCCTGGTGCTGATTTAAGAAGCATGCTTTCTTTTGTGCAATCTCTGACAAAGCCTAGGTTAGACACAGTCTTTCCAAGCTCCATGGTAAAGAGTTTTTCAGTTTCAGCTATTTCAGAAAACTGTGCCTGGATTTTCCCATTTAATGCTGTGTAGAGTCTCCCAGAAACAGTGAGTTCCCTTATCGGTGACTATCAATCATCAGCAGCACAGGGAAACCACAGGAGGTGCAGAATGATGCCTTGATATCAGGACTAGTGTCTCTAGCTTGTTGGTCCTGTGCTGGAAGACAGACAATCTTGCTGCCCAAGTTAGGCCAGAGTTGCTTAGAAACACCAGTCACATTCTTTCGCTGGAACCATTTGGGAGTGAGCTGCTTCTTTACACTAGAAATTTTAACCTGGCATTGTGCAAAGTCTTTCCCTGCTCCCAGAGGTTGAAAACTCCCTAAAATGGAGATTGCTCTGTGTCAGGAGATGCCAAAAGGCAACCTCTCCAGTGTCTTGATTCAGAATGAGCAAGTTGTAAGAGTGAAATAAGACATGAAATTTTTTCAGGTACCTGAAACTCCAGGTTTCCCCCAATAAAGTCATTATCTGAGCTATCTAATGATGGCCAAAGAACCCACCTGTGAAAGATGATTCACAGCCTGCCATGACCTGTAGACTTAATTTCTACATGTGATAGAACTCTGCATTCATCCCTTGGAACGTTCAGCCCCAGCCTGTAGGTAGACTTGAAGAGACCTTTTACTAGAAGTTGGCCCAGGAGGTGACATGGAAGGATCTTAGCAAAATGTCTAGTCTTTGTCTCCCCACGGGTATGACAGAGAGGAGACTGGGAGGGAAAATGGGGCAAGCCCTCAAGAGTCTGCCTGCAATCCTCATTTCTTCACCGATTACTACAGGGATTCTCCGGGGCAAGATGCCAGAGCAGCTGCGGACAAGTGAAGTGTCGGCGTGGGGAGCAGTGTGTGCACACGGCCTCTGGACCCCGCTGCTTCTGTCCGAACCCCCAGGACTGTGAAACGGGTTGTGCCAGCAGCCCCTGCCAGCACGGTGGCACCTGCTACCCTCAGCGCCAGCCTCCTTATTACTCTTGCCAGTGTCCTCCGCCGTTCTTGGGCAGCCACTGTGAACTCTACGTGGCCCCCACCAGCACCCCCCCTGCCACCTGTCTGAGCCAGTATTGCGCTGACAAAGCTCGGGATGGCGTCTGCGATGAGGCCTGCAACAGCCACGCCTGCCAGTGGGATGGGGGCGATTGTTCCCTCACCATGGAGAACCCCTGGGCCAACTGCTCCTCCCCACTTCCCTGCTGGGATTACATCAACAACCAGTGCGATGAGTTGTGCAACACGGCCGCGTGCCTATTTGACAACTTTGAATGCCAGGGGAACAGCAAGACGTGCAAGTAAGGGCCCCAGGGTCCCCAGAAGCTGACGGGACTGTCACTAACACAACTCAGGCTCTTGTTCTTGCTCCTAACCCCTCCAGTGCTCCAGCCCAAGGCACCTCTGCTTTTCGGAGTGGGGTCCCGAGGCCCCCTGCTCCCCGCTGCCCGCCTTGTCCAGTTGCACACTGCCCCGTGGTCTCCCTTGCTGACAGAGGTCTACGAATGCTCACTGCACAGTCACCCTCTCTCTCTGCCTCTCTCTGCCTTCTCACCTGCTGCTCTCATGACCTCCTGGGGGAAATAACTTTTGGAAGTGGTGTTACCCACTCCCGGGCAGCTTCTCACATGATCTGCCTCCAGGATGGATGGAAAGGTCTGTACCGCTCCCTTTTCACCCCGCTCCATTCCCGAAACCTGGTTTTCCCCATCTAGATTTTTGTCAGGAAGCATAAGCTTTATTAGGCCACTTAACTCCCTGGGCTTCATTGGTTGCAGTTTTTATACATTTATATAGTGCTTTCGGGTTAACTTAGTACCTTTTCTATTCTCCCATTTAATTTAACCCCAGTTAATTCTCAGCAGCCTTGTGAGTTATGAGAATTGATGAGGCTTAGGGATGTTAAAGAAATTGCCAAAGTGTAAATAGCTATGTCTGATTCCTAATATTTTCTTTGAGCTGGGATGGTTAGTGATACCAACTGGTGTAAATAACAGAGGCAGGGGTGGAGAGGATGAAGCCGCCATGTGCACCATCCTCATTGAGGCTTCAGGCTGGAATTCCTTTTCTTAGTATTTGATTTGGTAAAGAAACGAGAAGAGGCTGTAGAAGTTAGACCTCATGTCCTGTACGAGATCTATCCCTCCTCATTACCTTCCATAGTTGGAATTCAGTTCTGTTAGGGAGAGAAATGGGCCATATCGGAATGGCCTCTGTGTAGCCACTCTTGATGGTTCAGAGCTGTCCATTCAGTTTTTAGAGGCACCTCCTAGAGATACCTTTTACTTCTTAAAGGCCATCCATACCTTACCAGAGGCAGTGGATTAAAAAAGAGGACGCCCAAACTGGGTTGACTTTTGTTTGGCTATGCAACTTCCTTTAAAAACCTGACTTAAGATTGCAAGCTGCCTGGGGCCCCTGAGCCCATTCAGGAAGCACTTGCGGCTGCGAGTGGCACAGACGTTATATATAATGTCCTCTTGATGTCAGCGATAGGAACATGCAAGGAGAGCTTCGTGGCAGCACTGACCCCCACCCGGGCTACAGAGGATGGGCAGGAAAATCCATCGCACCCATCTTGTCTGAGCTCCTTTCCTTCTTCTCTCCCCCTTATGCCTCCCCCTGCCTAGGTATGACAAATACTGTGCCGACCACTTCGAGGACAACCATTGTGACCAAGGATGCAACAGTGAGGAGTGTGGCTGGGACGGGCTGGACTGTGCCACGGACCAGCCGGAGAACCTGGCAGAGGGCACTCTGGTTATCGTGGTGCTGCTGCCCCCTGAACAGCTGCTCCAGGACGCGCGCAGCTTCTTGCGAGCCCTGAGCACCCTGCTCCATACCAACGTGCGCATCAAACGGGATGCCCAGGGGGACCTCATGGTGTACCCCTACTTCGGTGAGAAGTCCGCTGCCATGAAGAAGCAGAGGCTGGCACGCAGGTCCCTTCCTAGGGAACAAGAGCAGGAGGTGGCTGGGTAGGTCTTTGGTGACTGAACTTCTTAATTGTATAAAAAGCTGAGCACATGGACACAGAGAAGAAATCATAACTCAGCCTATGTAAAGGCAAAGCTCAGACAATTGAACAGCCCAGCAAGTCATATAAAGCAGTTATCCCAAAACTTAATGTTTGAGGGTAAAGACTTGCCTTGATCTTGGGATCCAGAAAAGTAGACTGGACTAAGCCTGCGGCAGGAAGTTAGGAAGTTCTCCGCACATGCCAGTGTGCCTAATTTTTTCCAGAGTTGTTTCAGGGCCCCCGATTTGTGACTTCCCACTCCAGTTAAGCATTACTTTCTTTTCAAGGCCCTTTGTCTATAATACAAGCCTCTTTGACAAAAGATAATAATTTTCAGTCGTTCTGTCATTCCATACCCCACTATTTGCTCGTATATCCCTCAACTTCCATGCCTACCATTAGCTGAGATGCAAGTGCAGAGACAGAATAAGAAACAAAATTGTGGTGGGGTAGATTTTTAGAAAAATACTAAGTGCCAGTGAATGAGCAAGTGGGAAGAGAGTGGAAGTTACCAAGAGAGTAGAAGGAGAGCTCAGAAGGCCATTCTCACTCGGTTCTATTGCTTTGTCTTGACTTCCCCAAGTCAGAAGGCTTAGAATTGGCCAGATTAAGGCAGGTGAGACATCCCCTGACTGGAAATTAGTGTTTAGGATTGAAGGGACAGGATCCTAAAATTTCCAAGATTTTCCTAGGAGCCATGTTACGTGGAGAGCCTAGCCCCGAAGTTGAGGAAGGAGGGTTCATGTCACCCTGTCTCGCTCGCCTCACTTCTGTTTTCCTCACTCTTTCTCTTCTTTTCCCTTGGACTCCCATAGCTCCAAGGTATTTCTGGAAATTGACAACCGCCAGTGTGTTCAAGATTCAGACCAATGCTTCAAGAATACAGACGCAGCAGCGGCTCTCCTGGCTTCCCATGCCATCCAAGGCACCCTGTCCTACCCTCTGGTGTCTGTCATCAGTGAGTGGCTGTGGGTTAAGGGGAGAGGGTGGGAGGGAACGGCATCCCTTGCGGGCAGGCAGTAAGAGCACATCTTTCAAAGTGCAGCCCTCAGTTTTTCAGCCCTTTTTCAGGGCTGATAAAGTTGCCTCCTAAATGAATTCCAGGCTAGGCTGATAAGTGAGTGTGTGTGATCAGCACTTGCCCGTTTCTCTGGACTTTCAGGTGAATCCCTGACTCCAAAACATGCTCAGCTCCTCTATCTGCTCGCTGTTGCTGTTGTCATCATCCTGTTTATTATCCTTTTGGGTGTGATCATGGCAAAGCGAAAACGCAAGCACGGCTCGCTCTGGCTGCCTGAAGGCTTCACCCTTCGCCGAGATTCCAGCAATCACAAGCGTCGAGAGCCGGTGGGACAGGATGCCGTGGGGCTGAAGTAAGAGGGTTTGCCAATAAGCCACTAGTCACAGCAGCATAAGCAGTGATAAGTCTGGAAGATGGTCTCATTGAATTACGGTTTTGAATTCTGAGCTCTATCACAGGATCCCACCCGGGCTATGAGTTTGCGTGCCTGTTGAATGACTGTGGAACAAGAGCTTTGTACTAATCCCTCTTATCCCAGTGGTGCTCAGCTTCAGGGTTGAGATGTACATTTATTGTAGGATCTTGATCAAGGGGAGAGGAAAGGGTGCATGGTTAGGAGATGCATGTAAGTTACTCCCCACTCTCTCTGGGCCAAGGCCTCTAAGAGTCTGAGTGTAGCAAAAGGAGTGTCATGGTGGAAAAAGTGTTGGAAAGCACTAGTTTGTGACATGACCTCTGCTCGTTTTCCCCCTTTGCAACCCTGTTCCATCAGAAATCTGTCAGTGCAAGCCTCAGAGGCTAACCTAATTGGTTCTGGAACAAGCGAGCACTGGGTCAGCGGTGAAGGGCCCCAGCCAAAGAAAGCCAAGGTAAGCTGGCCGTGGTGGAACCTCCATAGTCAATTTTTATCTGGTCCCATTTTGAGTTTCTGTCCTCTGATATCTAGAGTGTCCTGAATAGGCGGAAGGAGTGATAGTCTTTGTATGCTGCCCAGCCGGTGGCTATCCCTGTTTTTAATGAAAGGCAGTAATCCTGATGTCGTTCTTTTAATTGAATGGTGGAGACCATGATCTACTACTTATAAACACTTAACACCTGGCTAGTCAAGTGGAGGTGAGCACTGTGCACTTTTTAGGGCCAAGGAGAGCAAGTAAAATCTAATGTTGATTTGAAGGCTAGATAGGAGTTAGTCAAATAACAGAATTGGGGGAAAACATTCCAGGCGAAAAGAATACCATAGGAGGAGGCTTGGAAGCAAGAGTGTGGTGTTTTGGGGCTCTACAAGGGGCATAGTAAGACTGCAGCCTAGAGTTTGGGATGAGGAGGTGTTGAGAGTTACCAGATAATGCAGGAGAGGTAGGCAGGGGTCACGCTGCGAGAGCAGGAGAAGCCCGCGTGGAGTTAGTCTAGGAGGGGAGAGAAAACCGCACGGGAGATTGGGGGAGTTGCTGGGAAACTCTGGTGTCGTCAGCAGCCCCTGGTGTGGGGTTAGATTGATAAGGGAGCATTGTTTTCCCTTGTTAGGCTGAAGATGAGGCTTTACTCTCAGAAGACGATGACCCTGTTGATCGGCGCCCATGGACGCAGCAGCACCTGGAGGCCGCGGATATCCGCAGGACTCCGTCGTTGGCTCTCACCCCTCCTCGGGCAGAGCAGGAAGTGGACGCACTGGACGTGAATGTCTGTGGCCCAGGTTGGCACCAGCAAGTTGCCCGTCTTCACCCGGCATCGTCTGCCCTGGGCTCTGTGTTGTCCGTCCTGTGTTTACCCCACCTGGTGATATGCTGCGGGCTCTAAACCAGCTTGAGAAAAGTGATTGCTTCAGGGATATAGGCATGCAGAAATTATGAGCTAATATGTAAGGAAAGGGAAAGATTGTAAGGAAAGGGTTATGCATTAGTAGGGTAGAGAAATAACATCCCAAAGCAGAGGTAGGGAGAACTGATTTAGTTGATAGCTTAGTGCACATTGAAATTAGTCCTATCAGTGTTAGATATTTAAAAATGTTATTCAATGTAAAATGACCTAGCACTTTGAAATTTGAAGAGAAAAGCTTAATTTAGAGAAGAGTGTCAGCTTAAAAAGACTGTTACTTTACCATTACTTTTGGCAGACAGGACATTATCAGAGGAAAAGTAGGTGGTGAATGTAAAACTAATTACAGTTACCACAACAAGCACAGGAAATTTTTTTTCCCCATAAAGATAAATTTAATCAGACTATTCAAACAATAGGGTTGAATGACTGTGAGCATCGCTCTCCCCCTTGAGGACTTCTCTGACTCTCCCTTTCAGACGGGTGCACCCCGCTGATGCTGGCCTCTCTGCGAGGAGGCAGCTCCGACATGAGCGACGAAGACGAAGATGCCGAGGACTCCTCTGCCCACATCATCACAGACTTGGTGTACCAGGGTGCTAGCGTCCACGCCCAGACAGACCGGACGGGCGAGATGGCGCTCCACCTGGCAGCCCGCTACTCCAGGGCTGACGCCGCCAAGCGCCTCCTGGATGCAGGCGCGGATGCCAACGCCCAGGACAACATGGGCCGCTGCCCCCTCCATGCCGCAGTCGCGGCTGACGCGCAGGGTGTCTTCCAGGTAGGGAGCGCGAGGAGGGTCCATCTGAGCGAGAAGAATCCCTGGGGCGCACAGTGTGTTGTCCTTGTCAGGGCCCTGAGTCCATGGGGTAATTCTGTGAGGGTCAGGGTGGGGGCGGCACTCAGTCGTGCTCAGTGGGAAAGCGGGAAAGGAAGGCAGACTTGGTGTCCAGGTAGTGGTAAAGTCAGCAGCACGCGCGCCAGCCTCCTGGTTCTTCGTAACCGTTCCCTCTGCCGGCTCACGCTGTCTCCCAGGTGAGGGGGTCAGAGAACATGAAGGTGACCCTACTCCAAGGCTTTGGCTGGTGTCACTTCCTCTTTGTGGACTGACCCGACCGTATTGGTGTCCAGCAGTGCCTTGGCCATTTCTCTTGACACGAGTTCACGGTGTACTCCTTGAGCCCCTTTGGTTGTTTTGTTTTTATTTTTGTCTGCTAGATGACGGGGTCACATTTCATTGTTTTTCCATGTCAGTATTCCATTATTGCAGCACTGTTTTGTTGAATTTTTGTTTGTTTTGCTTGTTTGTTTGTTTTTTGGGGCATGCATGGACCGGGAATCGAATCCAGGTCTCCTGCATGGCAGGCGAGAATTCTACCACAGAACAACCCTTGTACCCCCAATGCCCTTTTATTTTATACTTTTGAGGAAACTGGAAACATTCTGAGTCACCCTTCACTGTACACCATGCTCAACGTTGGGATCTTTTCCCGCATCCCTCTTCTTTCCTTAGAAACTGAAAATACTTCACTTTCCATGAGCCATTTGTTAATTCGTTAACCAAATATTTAGTGAGCAGCCGTGCTCGAATTGCCCTCCAGCAGCTTGCCGTGTAGGCTGAGCGCTGATGCTCTTGTTTCTCCTCTTAGCTTCGTTGTTTTCCTTCATCCGGGTGACCCTCTTCCCTGCGCATTCTCCTTTCTAGATTCTGATCCGGAACCGGGTAACAGACCTGGACGCCAGGATGCACGACGGCACTACGCCCCTGATCCTGGCCGCCCGCCTGGCGGTAGAAGGGATGGTGGCAGAGCTGATCAACTGCCAAGCAGATGTGAATGCCGTGGATGACCATGGTAGGGGCACGTGGGGTTTCAGTCTTTCCCTGCGAAGCCCGCCTCTAAGGAAGAGGATTGTTACATGATCCTTGAAGTACTGTCTCAGACCAAGTCCAGTGGAGATTCTTTCCTGAATTCTTCCTTTCACCACGTATTTATTAAACTGAGAGAGTTCAGACAGTGGGAGTGCCCTAGCTGAAGGGAATGTTCAGTGAGGGTTCTTGGACGTCAACGCAGTTCCCTGAAAGGTTTGCCTGTGTGGGTTCCTGGGCATACCGCTCTTGCTATGAGGACTTAATGAAAACTGGCTCCACCAGGAAGGTTGTGTGATATCCTAAATATACATTCTCACGTGTACTCAGTAGGTTGTTGTCTTCAGTGTGTGACTGGGTCGGCTCTGCTGAGGTGGAGGTGAGGACCACCGCCCAGTGTTCCTTTCCCTTCGAGGTCTTTCCAGGGCTGGACGGCCGGTCCTGAAGCATTCCTGCAGTAGAGGAGGAGGGAGAGGTTCCTTTGTTTTTTCCTGTAGGCTCCCCAGCTTCCTGCTGTTCTCTGGGGAGTTCAGGGTTTCTTTGTACCAGGCATGGTGCTTCTTTATACTTAGAGCAGGGCGTGTCCTCCTATCCTCGGCTTATAGAGATGATTTCCCCCCACAGGGAAATCCGCGCTTCACTGGGCAGCTGCTGTCAACAACGTGGAGGCGACCCTTTTGCTGTTGAAAAACGGGGCCAACCGAGACATGCAGGACAACAAGGTGTGGCTGCGGACTCTGCATGAGGACGCCAGCAGTGCCTCAGCCGATAGGGCCCTTTCTTTTCCTTCCCTGTAACTTCTCTTGTGATGGATTTAGACAAAGATGGGAGCAGATTGGGCAGGAACTGGGTCCAGAGAGCGAATGCTGGGACGATCCGGGAGGAGTGTAAAGATTGAACCCCACACCCATCAAGTATTCATTTGAGCCACACTGCCTTGTAGATAACTGGTGTAGCGTTCCCTGTCTTTCTCTGACATTTCCATTCCTCCTGTCCTCCGGTTCAGTTCACACTTGGTCCCTTTCTAGTATTCTTTGTTTTTCTCCCCTTGAATACTGTGATGCTTTCCTCTTTGGTTTTCTCCCTCTGAGTTTTTTGTCATGCTTCCCCTCTCCTATTCGTCCTTTTCTCATTGACTTCCTCTTTTCCCTTACCTTACTGGGAATTCCCTCTCTTGCACACGTTTTGCCTCTTCATTCTTTTAATCTTTTATTTTTCTCAATTCTGTGCTTGCTTTAGTTTCTTCTCCCCGCACCTTCCTGATCTCTGATTCCTTTTCCTCTTAGCACTCTCTTTTGATCCGCTCAGTGCACCTTTAAATGGATCTCTGCTCAGGAGCGTGCTTTATTTCATGTGTTCTCAAGGCAGAGGTGGGACAGGCAGGTGATATTGTCCCCAAGGAGATAAAATTGGTTCTTAGAGGATGAAAAAATATTACTCTTTTCATGCATAAAACACAGAGACGCATAGAGTCAGCACATAAACAGACATGCACTCTGTCTGTAGTATTAAAATGTCATGGGGGAGGCAGTGGGGAAAAAGTGTTTACAGAGACTCCCTAGGATGAGATGACAACAGTGGGAAACTGCTGTATTCCCGAGAACTTGATTCAAGTGTGCTCTGTGTGGGCTCTTTCTGCAGGAAGAGACGCCTCTGTTTCTTGCTGCCCGGGAAGGGAGCTATGAAGCAGCCAAGATCCTGTTGGACCATTTTGCCAACCGGGACATCACCGACCACCTGGACCGCCTGCCTCGGGACGTGGCCCGGGACCGCATGCACCACGACATCGTGCGCCTCCTGGACGAGTACAACGCCACCCCGAGTCCCCCGGGCACGGTGCTGACCTCTGCCCTCTCACCTGTCCTCTGTGGCTCCAACAGGTCCTTCCTCAGTCTGAAGCATGCCCCTGTGGGCAAGAAGCCCAGACGCCCCAGTGCCAAGAGTGCCATGCCCACGAGCCTCCCTAACCTGGCCAAGGAGGCCAAGGGCAGTCGGAGGAAGAAGTCTCTGAGTGACAAGGGCCAGCTGTCCGAGAGCTCAGTGACGTTGTCCCCGGTCGATTCCCTGGAGTCTCCTCACACATATGTTTCTGACACCACATCCTCTCCCATGATCACATCCCCTGGGATCTTACAGGCCTCACCCAACCCCCTCATGGCCACCGCCGCCCCGCCTGCCCCAGTCCATGCACAGCATGCATTGTCTTTCTCTAACCTTCATGAAATGCAGCCTTTGGCTCATGGGGTCAGCACTGTGCTTCCCTCAGTCAGCCAGCTGCTGTCCCACCACCACATCGTCCCTCCCGGCAGTGGCGGTGCGGGCGGCGTGGGTGGGCTGCACCCGGTCACCGTCCCCGCGGACTGGATGAGCCGTATGGAGGTGAATAAGACCCAGTACAACGAGATGTTCGGTATGGTCCTGGCTCCAGCTGAAGGCGCACACCCTGGCATAAATCCCCAGAGCAGGCCGCCTGATGGAAAGCACATAGCCACCCCTCGGGAGCCGTTGCCCCCCATTGTGACTTTCCAGCTAATCCCCAAAGGCGGCATTGCCCAACCAGCTGGGGCACCTCAGCCTCAGTCCAACTGCCCTCCAACTGTTTCAGGCCCTTTGCCCACCATGTACCAGATTCCAGAAATGTCCCGTTTACCAAACGTGGCTTTCCCCACTGCCATGATGCCCCAGCAGGATGGGCAGGTGGCGCAGACCATTCTCCCAGCCTACCATCCTTTCCCCACCTCTGTGGGCAAGTACCCTACCCCCCCTTCACAGCATAGCTACACCTCCTCGAACGCTGCTGAGCGGACCCCCAGCCACAGTGGTCACCTCCAGGGAGAGCATCCCTACCTGACACCATCCCCAGAGTCTCCTGACCAGTGGTCAAGTTCGTCCCCCCACTCTGCTTCTGACTGGTCAGACGTGACCACCAGCCCGACTCCAGGGGGAGCCGGCGGAGGTCAGCGGGGACCTGGAGCCCACATGTCTGAGGCGCCGCACACCAACATGCAGGTTTACGCATGAACCCGTCTGACTCAGTGCAGCATCAGGTCGCCTCGTGGAAATGCTGCTGAGGAACAATGAAGGCTATCCGGGAGAGAAGTGAAGAAATCTCTGGACCAGCTTCTGGAGGCAGGAGAGAGGAGACACTCTTACCTTTCAGATAAAGCGAGGGAAGCGATTTGATCAGCTTCGCTGCGTGTCTACAGGGTTTTTGTTTGGAGAGATGGCTCCTTCGAATCTCTTTCCATCAAGCCTGCGTCATGCAGATGCAGGATGAAGACGAGGTCCAGGGTGGTGCTTACTCTCCGTCATTTGGAGAATAAGACGGGTACCTATTGGAGTCCAGATGTTCTTGCAGCCTAGACTATATTTTAAGCCCTGGGGGCTTCTGCCATATATGTGAGAAGATTCTGCAGTAGAGACCTATTGGGAATTGTACCCTGGAATTCTGCCTGAGTTGACCTTTCTCATATTCTTATCCTTATAAGTTCTTTTGACTTCATTTGGTAGTTTAATTTTTGTACCTCTCTGGGGTTACAGCCCTACCAGCATGCAATAGGGTTAAGATCTTTGTGCTTTTAATCATTCCTGCCCTGGAAAGCAACGTCAGCCCTTTTTCCCCCTACTATTTTCCCAGTGTCCCTAGGAGTCTTATGGGGTTTATTATGGATATGGTTCTCAGCATAAAACTTCCAAGGATGTTTCTTTGGGAAATAGACACATTGCATTATCATAAATACATTCCTGGAGGGAGAAAGGGAGAAAGTATTTTTCTTTGAACAAATTTTGGGGACACTTATGCTCGTATAAGTTTGTTGGAAGGACCCAGGCTTGCAGGAAGGACCATACGCAAACCTTACCAGGAAGAAGGAGAATATTTGCTGTTTTTCCATTAGCAGGCTTAGTCTGTGAAATTTTACCCTTGCAACCTAGGCACTATGACCTTTTAAACTTTTAGACCAGAAGAAGTTTTGGAATGATCGAGAGACAAGCTAACTCATGCAAGAAGTGTCTCCCCACCCAGCAGCTCCCCTCACTTCCTGCCGTGCATTCCATGGATCACCAGTGTGAAATCCATTTTTTCCCCACCCTCAGCCCTATTTTGTTTGGCCTTGCAGCAGATGAAGGTAGGCTGAGCTGTTCAGCCTTTCCTTCTGTACATCTTCACAGGAGAAAATGTCTCAAACTATATATCCTTGCTGAACTCTGCCTTGCTTCGAGGACCCCGGCTGCGGAAGTCTTCCTTTTGTGATCAGCATCCCTGCTTCCTGGTTCATTTTCTGATTGCAGGTTTGTTCACCAGCCTTCCCTTCACACTTGGGTATTCTGAATTACTGGTAAACCTAGACTGTTCTTGCTGAAAGATGGGTTCCTATGTGCATGTCTGTGAAATGGAAAGTCTGGCCTCATTTTCTAGGGCTCAAGCCAGTCCTCCGGAAGATTGGAAAGCAGAGAAACCGTGAAGTTGTCTTTGCTATTTTTGCTAGCATTTCTTTTCCTTTCCTTATGGCATTCCCTTTGTGCAGGCTAATTTACAGACTGACCAAGGGTGCTTTCCTGTCACATTCAGGGTAATAAGTATACAGTCTTGTCATTTTCATCCTATGTTCAGATTGTCATTGCAGCCCCATCAGCCCTCTTTATTCCTGATTTCTGCAACTTCCTGACCTTTCTGTCAAGGGCAGAAGCATTCTCGTTAACTGTACACACTCTTCTCCCTGGGTCAGCTGATAATTGGTCCAGTGGCTGTACTATGATTTCTTTCCAGTGCTATTTTGCCCATGAAGCACTAGAAAATAAATTCCGCCAGGCCATTTTGTAGCTTAATTAGTAGGTTAATGGCCTACTCTGTTTTTGTTTTTAATGGTAATCCTCTTTCCTGCCAGCATTGGGGCTGTTTGTCCATACTTTCTACGTACCTGATCTCTGATTGTGACCTTATTTGGGGACCCCATTTTCCATATGTGTTTATTGGCCTGTCTACCAATTTTTTTTCAATCCTGCCCAACTTCATTGAACCTTCAAAAATAATTAGTCCTGCCTTGATTTAAGCAGGTTAATTTTGTTCAAACAGCAACTTTTTACCAGCACCTTTTGAAGTGCATTTATATTCTGTATTCTAAAATGATGACTCTCTACTGTTGATTCCATTTGTCAATTCTTGGATAGGAAGAACCTGTCTGTATGGACCATTTTGGATCATTCCACATCTGCCCTTTCTCTGCCCTCCTGCTCCAGCTTCACTTCCTGAAATTATCAGCCTCTGATCCAAGGGCTTGGATGCTTCCTAGCCTCCTCTGTCCCCAAGCACAGTGTAGGACTAATGTGCTTGTTTCTCCTTGGTATACTCTAATTTGGATTCTTTGACTTTGAAGAAGGGGCTGTGAAAGCTGCCACTCACAGATGACAGGCTTCAGTGGTAAGGAAGAAGGCACTGCCTTTCAAGCATCTTATTAATCTTGTAGATTTTAAGAAACCCTGAGTTGTAAAGTATTTAATAAAAGGGGAGGTAGGATGGAGAATCACTTTCTCAAATGGGTTCTGAATTTATTAAGTTTTTGTGAGACATGTCTTTTATGTCATGTATAGATTCCCGCCCCTCCCCCCCTTTTTAAGTTTTTCCTTTCTTTGACTCCTTTTCTGCCTACCCTTGGAAATGGATTTTGTTGTTGTTTATCTGTTTCTTCTGTTTTTTTGGTTTTTTTTTTAAAGCATCATTTTCTGACTTCAACGATGGTGAGGGAGGGAGAGGCTTAAAGGGAAAGAAAGACTGAGATTAAAGATGTTTGTAAGTAGTCAGCTGTGATGCTCAAATCCATTATATAACCTTATTATTAAATTTTCTAATTTTTAATTCTTGCATAAAAAAGAACCAAAGGTATAATGTTTTGCTGGTGGGTGGTTTGGGATTTTGGCCTTGACCAGTACATTGAATGTATGATGACAGTTTGGGAGGACACGTTCGTATACCCGAGACCCCCACTGGTAACTGTTCGGTACTGCGGCTCCCTTTTTTGTACATTTCTCTTGAAAGTGATATTATATCTGTTTGTATGAGAAATCCAATAACCAATAAAATGACTGCATATTCCTGACTATTTGCCAGGAAAATGCACACATTGTTTTTACTTTTCAAAATTTTATTCTAAAAGTAGCTAAGGTGAAATTTATATGAAAGCATTTTTATCACAGAATAAAAAAGGTTACATGTCAAGCTCAGTTGTGAAGCGTTTTTTATTTTCTAATCCTCTGCCCCTAGCCTCACAATTATTGCCTCCATTATGTCATAATTTGCTGAGATGAATCATTTTCTTTTTTTTTCCTGAATCTCATAAAGCCTCACACTGCTCTTTTTCCTTCCTCAAGACAGATCTTAAATAAATACTTTTGAGGAAAAAACTTCTTTCAAAATGGGAACCTTGCACGGCTGAGTCATTCTTTTGTGCACTAACCATAGCTGGTGACAGACGGGTGCTCGGGACACAATACTTTCCAGTGGGGATGGAGAGAATTTGCTAAAGGAAGAATTGAGAATTGGGATATAAGCAGTAACATTGACAAGGCTGTTATGTAAATCGTTGGTTTACAATGCTTCTCAAATTTTGTATAGAACTTAGTTGGATATATAAAGTAATATTTTTGTGCACAAATTTCTTCACAGTTCACATAACATTTACTTATAAAGAATCAGTGAGACATTTGCACACATGTTCCATTTCGGTAAATCGGCATCTACTTTATTCTAGGAGTTATGTGAAAATTTATGAATCACACATCTAAGTATTTTTAAAAGTAGCAGTATTTTTCTAAATAATTTGAAATCTTAGGATATAGCAGATGAAGGAGCTTTGTTCAAGACCTGCACCAGTGAGTTTTAACACGGTTGGTAGCATGTATTATCCCCAAGGGGTCATCATTTTAAACACATTTGTGCATTCATGATGTTTTATAATGGTGTAAAAAGAAAACAAATCTGGGAGGTAAAAAATGACCTTCCCAGGGATGAACCTTTTAAAGCTGGGCTTGGCTCTTGCAGACTATTTAGGAACTAAAACCTGCACCATGAAAATCTGCTTCCATGGTCCAGGCTGCACACCTCTGGTCTGGCACATCTCTGGCTGAAACTGAAAGCCTGCCAGTGCTTCCACCTCTGTAAGCTCTCCCGGGTAAGCTCTGCTCCAGGCTGGGTGTGTGAGGTCAGGTCAGTCACCCGAGTTTGCTTGATAGCATTTTGTAAATGAAATAATTGCTGGCAAAACCTGAAAAAGGGTGTGGGGTGTGTGTGTGTGTGTGTGTGTGTGTGTGTGTGTGTGTGTGTGTGTGTGTGTTTGAGAGAGAGAGAGAGAAAATACGACTCTCAGTTCACTGAAGCTGACAAAATGCAATGTGCCAGAAATGGGTTGGCTTTTACAATGGGGATGGAGGCCATGAAAATGTCCAAATCAAGGCATCAACAGAACTATGCCTTCTTCCCGAAAACGGGCTGCTGGTGGTCCGGGACCCCTCTGTCACGTGGGAAGGCACCTGGTACGTCTGCTGGTGTCTCCTGGGTTTGCATCCTTCCAGCTGCTGGCTTCAGTGGCTTCCTGTCAGAGCTTCTGTGTCTGTCCTTGTCTCTCAATGGCTCAGCTTTTCTGTATTTTAGCTTCTCTGTGTGAATTACTCTGAATTTTATCTCTTAGCTTCTCGGGGGCTCTTTGCTGTGTCTTTTCTTTGTCTTATATCCTCGTATGAAAGACTCCAGTAGGAGGATTAAGAGCTACCTGCTGCGGGCATCAAGTGAAACAACCTAATGAAAAGGTCTTACCGACTAGACGTCTACACCCACAGGAGTGGGTTAGAACATGTTTTTCTGGTGTCCATAAAGCCTCCAAGCCAACACAACTTTTCCTTCTTTTGACTGAGAGCTCAACAAACCACGCTGAAAACATTTGCATTAGTCAGGGCCCAACCTCAAGAAAGGGGGGTGTTCAAATTAGGATAATTCAAGGAGGGTTTATTTAATAAGGGACTAATTATGAAGCAGTGTCTGAGGTATAGGAGGAACCACAAGGGACAGTGCAGAAATGCTTGGCGAGCACCAGCAGAACCATTACCACCCCTGGGCCCAAAGGGTTGAAGGCTGGGAGAGTTCCTGGAACCTGGAAGCAAAGATTCCTGTAGAGCCAGGCACCTCAGGAAGAGCGGTGACTTCTGTGGGGAGCACAGTGAATTCCAGGACTCACAAGGTGGAAGCCAGAGCAGAGTAACACCCTGATCTCATGGCCCTCTCCTCACCCACATCCTCCCTGAGCTTCCTACTGGACAAGTCTGAGAATCCCGGAGACCTGGATTTGTTCCTCCTGGGGCACAGAGCAGGGCGGAAAAGGGAAGGGTGTACGTCTGAAAGTGCAAACTTCATCAACCCAAAACATTCCAACTGTGACATTTCTAAAACATGCCTGCTGGTAGCCTGCGGTTGAGGAATCAAGATAGGAAACACAATAAAATGAATTATATACGATTATCCCGGCTTAACTTCTTTCCCCATCTCTTTACCGCTTTTGCTTTGAGCGCCCAGAACTTCCTTGCCATGTGCCCCTTTGATCTTTTAACCTGAACACCTAAATCGTGAACTATTTTTTTCATGTATTTTTTTCAAAAATTTAAATCAAAAGCCTACAGTGTAAATCATCAGTTCTACTCTGGAAGACTGGCCAGATCAACTAAAGCTAAACATACGTATACCCCAAGTTCCGTATCTGCATATCTACCTGACAGAAATGAGTGATAGCTAAACAAATGGCATATATACGAATAGTCACAGAAGCTTTACTGATAATAGCTTCAAACTGAAGGCAATCTTCAAGAGAAGGATTAATGAATGATAGTACATTCATTCAATGGATGTTATATAGAAATGAAAAAAAAAACCATAACATGAAGAATTGTTATATTCATGATGTTGAGTAAAATAAGCCAGACACAAAATAGTATATTCTGTCTGGTTACATTACATAAGTTCATGAAAAACAAACCTATGGTGAATAGAGGTCTGAATCATTGTTACCTTTATGGGAGAGACGTCTTGACAGAAAGGAAGGCAGGAAAAATCTGGGGTTCTGGAAATATCCTGACCTGCCTGGTGATTACCTAGGCGTATAGATATGTAACTATGTAAATTTTCATTTAAAATTTAAGTTAAACTTTGTGCATTTCACTGTATGTAAGTTAGATGTCAATAAAATGTATCCACAATAACTGGAAATATACAACCACCTACCCCTGAAAGTGATAAAATGTTCACAATGAGCATTTTATCATATTTGTTTCAGATGTTTAAAAATGACAGAAGGCTTAAGGCTTCAGATCCTGATATCATTTTCTCCTGGAAAAAAAATTTACTGGCAATAGTTGATTCATTGTAGAAAATAGAGTTTTTATATTCAATTTTATAAAACATGGGAGTGCATAATTGCAAGATTAATTAAATGGTCAAGGCAAGCCAGGGAGTTGGTTAGTTGGGCAGGAGTCCTGGGGTTCCCCTTGGGGATCCATATCTGGGCCCTGGCTGCCAGCTGGCACTTGTCTGCCTTAGCGTAACTATGTATGGGGTTGATTCCAGGTTCTGTAACCCAGCCAGGACTATCAAGAAGCTCACTGTAGGAGAGGTGAGGCAGGGCAAGATGGCAGTGTAGGGAGGTGTGAAATTTAATTAGTCCTCTAGAGCAGCTAGTAAATAGCCATGAACTGTCTAGAACAACTAGGGGACATCCATGTCAAGACACACAATGTACCCCAGTCTGCAATGTTTGGAAGGGCTGAGATCACGGCGCAGAACTGTAGTAAAGCTTCTAAACTGCAGAGGATGGCACCCCTCCCCCACTGGCACGGCAGGCTGATATGGAGTCTCTTCTAGGTGGGACACAGAAGCCCTCTCTACTTAGAGCAAGGGAAGGTAGCTCAACCAAGCTCCAGTGTGGTATTTTGTTTGTTTTTTTGGGGGTGCATGGTCTGGGAATCGAACCTGGGTCTCCTGCATGGAAGGCAGGCATTCTAACCACTGAACTATCCAATGTGGTTTTAATTAACAAATTTGGACTGCAGAATACAAACTCTAAGCACAGATAAACCCAGAAAAGGAAGTAACCCTGAGGTCACTCCCAGCAGAGAGGAGGTAGGGCTGATGAAGGGAAAACAAAGAAACAGCAACAACAAAAAGGAGGCTTCTGGAGTCGGTTGAGCTCAGAATACTGGAAAAGGGCTGTGCCCCTAAAGGGGCACCTAGAGCCAGATACCAACTCCAGCTCTAGAGTGGCAAACCTTGTGGGCTGGGGATACCTTAAAAGGGGATTTTATTTTATTTTATTTTTTCTCTCTTTCTTTTAAAAAAGCATTCTAAGTAGCTCATTATAGAAAGCTTCAGGCATTTTCAATAGTCAGTGCTGGCCCAGGAAAGGGTGGAGTTAAGATGGTCTGGGAGACAAAGTAATCAGTCAAGCAAAGGAGATAATTCTCTAACCGGTATATGCTCTAGCTTGCAAGCTGCCAGAATGCAATATTCCAGAAACAGAACAGCTTTTAAAAAGGGGAATTTATTAAGTTGCAAGTTCACACGTTCTAAGGCTGTGAAAATGTCCACATTAAAGCAAGGATCTATAAATGTCCAATCTAAGGCATCCAGGGAAAGATAACTTTGTTCAAGAAGGCTGATGATGTTCAGGGTTTCTCCTGCAACTGGAGGACACATGGCAAATACGGCAACATCTACTAGCTTTCTCTTTCTCTCCAGGCTTCTTGTTTCATGAAGCTCCCCAAGGGGCATTTTCCTTCTGCATCTCCAAAGGTCTCGGGCTATGTGGGCTCTGTAGCTTTTTCCAAAATGCTACTCTCTTACAAGGCTCCAGTAAGTTACCCCACCTGGAATGGGTGAAGACACAAATCCATGGGAACAATAAAAAATTTCCCACCCAGCAATACTGAATGATGATTAAAGAACTTGGCTTTTCTAGGGTAACAACAGATTCAAACTGGCACAGTGTATCTTCTCCAAGAAAAGGGAGTGGGGGAGTAACTCAAGTGGTGACCCTGCTTCAGAGAATTCAACCCCCAGAATTCAGATTCTGGGAATTGGAAATGGCTTGAGCTTGCCTTCCACCTCAGCCTCTGTCTCAACCATGCCCCTAGCAGGCTGAGAATTAAAAGCTCCACACCACTTTACACTAGTGGGGAGCTGTGGGCTGATAAATGCCACCTGCTGGGCAGGTTAGGCAAAACACAGAGTCTATGAATTTTCTAATTCATAGGAAAGCCAGACAACCTTCTGGGTCTTATCCTTAGGGAAACTTGATACTGAGTACACCCTCCTCCTGAGACGTGGGCCTGCCTTGTCTGGGAAGATCCGATTGGGGTTGATAATATCTACGGAGACACTCCTCAAAGAAAAAGGTTCCATATAGGCAGGGAGAAAAAAATAACAGGAGCTGAAAAATTCTGATCAGTTAAACAGAAGCTATGCTAGAGGTTTAGCATAAGTCAAACTGAATGCCAAAGAACAGAGCTACCAACAAGAAAACCCTAGGCAAAAGAGTGAAAACGACTTCAATAAACCAATCAGGGAAATCAGATGCCTAGCCACCAGCAAAAAATTACAAGCCATACTAAGAAAAACAAAGATATGGTCCAATCAAAGGAACAAACTAACACTTTAAACAAGATACAGGAGTTTAAACAATTAACTTACTTAAAGATATTCAAACAAGCATGCTAAAGCAATTCAAAAATCAAATGAAAGAGTTGAAGAAACATATGATAAAAGAGATGAAGGATATAAAGAAGACACTGGGCGACCATGAAGAAGTCAAAAGCTTGAAAAAACAAATGGCAGAACTTATGGGAATGAAAAGCATAACAGAAGAGATTGAAAACACAATGAAGAGTTGCAACAGCAGATGTGAAGAGGTAAAAGAAGGAATTAGTGAACTAGAGGACAAGACATCTGAAATTCTACACACAGTGATAGGGAAAAGAATGGAAAAATATAAGCAGGGTCTCAGGGAATTGGATGACAACATAAAGCACACAAATATACATATTATAAGGGTCCTAGAAGGAGAAGAGAAGGGAAGAGGGGCAGGGGAATTATGGACGAAATAACCACTGAAAATTTCCAATCTCTTATGAAAGACATTAAATAACAGATCCAAGAAGTACAACATACCCCAACAAAATAGATCCAAATAGACTTACTCCAAGAACACTTACTAATCAGATTGTCAAATGTCAAAGACAGAATTCCAAAAGCAACAAGAGGAAAGCTATCTATCACATACAAGGGATGCTCGATAAGACAATATGCAGATTTATCAGCAGAAACCATGGGAGGCAAGAAGAGAGTGGTATGATATATTTTCAATACTGAAAGAGAAAAACTGCCAACTAAGAATTCAATATCCAGCAAAACCATCCTTTAAAAATGAGGGAGAATTTAAAATATTTTCAGACAAACACACTGAATTTGTGAACAAGAGACATGCACTACAAGAAATACTAAAGGAAGCACTATAGGCAGCTAAGAAAAGACAGGAGAGAGAGGTCTGGAGAAGAGTGTAGAAATGAAGTCTATCAGTAATGGCAAAAAGAGAAAAAAATAAGATAACATCTCAGAATAAACTCCAAGACAGAAAGATGCCCATTTTAAAATGCTGTTACATACAGAATACTGACTGAAACAGTGAGATTCTATATTACAAGAATATCTGGAACACTCACAAATTGAACATAGAGGAAGCCAGAATAAAATCCCAGAAAATTTCAAAGAATCTGTATCATATGATCAGATTAGAAACAAAAATAAAACATAATCAATACTCTGTGGCCTCCCTCTCTGCAGGTGAAACCATTGCCCTCCCCCCTACGTGGGACATGACATCCAGGGGTGAAAGTCTCCCTGGCGGCATGGAAGATGACTCCAAGGGAAAGCCTGGCCCTGGCACCGTGGGATCAGTAATGCTGTGCTGACAAAAAGAAGTGTAATAAAGAAGGTATCAGTGTCTGAGAGAGTTCAAGTAGAGTCGAGAGGCTACTCTAGAGGTCACTCTTACATAAGCTTCAGTTAGGCATTGCTACCTATCACAACTTACCAAACACCAACCAAAACCATTCCAGGCAATCCTAGGAACATCTAAGGCAATATATAAGCTTCTACAAAGGTTCCATGAACTAGGGTAACTTTCCAGAAACCTACCACCTCCAGATGGGTCCCTGGACCAGATAAGTCTTGAAATGCAGAGGGACCAGCCTTTCCAGAACATCGACTAGTTCCATCCCCCATCCCGTATTACTGACAGTCATTCCAACATGAAAAAGTTAGAATAGGCATAGCCCAAATAGCACTGAAGTGTGGGAGAAACTTCAAAGGTGATGGTTGAGTTATACAGAGAAAGTCAGGTTTCACAAATGAGTATGAGTGCTGAATCATTATGCTGATATTTCTTTTAGCCTCCAGTACCTTAGAGCAGCTAGAAATAAAAACCTAAAAGTGTGAAATTGTAACCCATATGGAACCCTGAAATCTGTTCTGCAACTAATTGTTGCAAGGTACTTTGAAATTTATCGCTTTTATGTGTATATGTTTTACATGTATAAAGAGAAGGAGGAGTATAACTGAGAAGAAATGATTTTAAAAATGAGCATGACTGCTGAATAATTATATTGACATTTCTGTTGGTCTCCAGTGTCTTGGAACAACAACAAGAAAAAACGAAAATTCATGGAACTATAGCCTATATCAAACTTTAAAATCTGTTCCGTAACTACTTGTTAACATGTACTTGGAAATTTATTGCTTTTAAATATATATACTTCACACTAAAAAATGTTAAAAATGTAATCAATACTTACATAAATGAATATTTTAAAATACTTGTACATAGGTCAGGTCAGTTGTTAATGCAAATGTAAATTTGAATATATTTAGAGCTGCACAAAAAGTCTTTTCAGATAGTACTACTGTTTTACAAATACTAATTATTCAAAGTTACTGGAAAGCAGCCTATGTTTTAACTAGAGAAACTCTAGCTAAATTTTTATATTTCAGCAGAAAGACTGAATCAATAATTTAAGCATCTTACTCAAGGAAGTTGGAAAAGAACCATAGAGAAAATCCAAAGAACTGGGAGGAAGGAAATAATCAAGCAGAAATTAATGAAACACTTGTAGGAAGAAAAAAAAAAATAGAGATAATTAACCCAACTAAAACATGGTTCTTTGAGAAGCTTTTAACTTTTTTAAAAAAAACTTCTGCAAGATTCAACAAGAAAATTGTACAGAAGGCACAAATAACAAGTACTAGGAAATAAAGATAGGATTTAACAGCAGACACAGTAGACTCCAAATAATAATAACATACTGCTTTAGTTTACTTGGTGCTCAAGTAATAACATGAAATGGGTCTAGTTAAACAATGGGAACTTAATGGCTCCTGATTTTGAGGCCAAGAAAATGTCCAAATCCAGGCATCGCCGAGGTGGTGCTTTCTCCCTGAAGACTGTGGCATTCTGGAGCTGACTGCTGGTAATCCTTGGTCCTTGGTTTGTCACATGGCAAGGTATGGAAGGGTTTCCTCTACTCTTCTTTTCTGGGTTCCGTTGGCCTTTGGTTCCTTGTTTCCATGGCTTTCTCTCCATGTGTCTGAATTTCATTCTAAAAGGATTCTAGTAACAGGACTAAGACTCATCCCGTTTGAGGTGGGCCAGACCGTCACTGAAGTCACCTCATCAAAAGGCATTACAATGGGTTCTCACCCATGGGAATGGACCGAGTTTAAGAACATGTTGTTATGGAATACATATGGCTCCAAAGCACCAAAAATACTATAAACACACACACACACACACACACACACCAGGCCTAGAGGCTTGAAGAGCTAATTTCTACTGCACTTTAAAAGAGCAGAGTCCGTATCATAACTTTCTAGAAAATTAACAATAAATAAAATGTTCCTCCAGCTTATGAACCTAATATAACCCTGACTGTATTATCCCCCAAGGACAATACAAATAAGGAAAAGTACAGCCTAACTCACCTCGTATAGATGTAAAAATCCTAACTTGAGTACTACCAAATTGAAACTAACAATGAAAAATTTTAGTATAGCTTATTACCAAGAATTTTTTCCCCAGGAAAGAAAGGATGGATTATACTAGAATTCAATTGATGTATGTCACCGCATTAAAGAGAGAAATCATACAATCATTTGTATAGATCCAACCAAGCGTTTGGTAAAATCAAATTTTTCATGCTAAAAATTCTGAGCAAATTAAGAATAGAGAGGAATTACCACAATCCACAGCAAACATCATACTTCATAATGAAACTACATATTTGTTTCCTTTAAAGTCCGGAATAAGACAGATATCTGCTCTCATATATTTTATTCAACAAGGTCTGTAAGTCCTAGCTGTAATTCTGGAAAAATAGAATTGGAAAGAAAACAACACAACAGTCAGTTTTTATAGACTACCTGACTACATACATAGAACATCCAAGAGAAAATATATACTATTAGAACTCATTGTCATTAAAAATTGCAACATAACTTTAAAAAAAATGTAAATAGTAAACTGCTAGTAATTACTTGGATCCAATCGAATGGTGAAGGAAATTAGCTGCTTTTGGCTATGGGGTACAGGATTCCATCTACTTATATCAGGTAAGAAAACCAGGTTGTTGAGGATCATGAGCCTTCAGTCCTATGTTGATCTCATAGAGAATACTGGACAGAAAGAAAATGTTCAGCAATTCCATCTGGGGCTCAGGAAGAGTCATTCCGGAAGCATGCATCCCTCATTCCTTGTCCCAGTCTCAAACAACTGACTGCTGGTAAAAATAGCAGCAACCAGAATTAACCAACCTTGGACTCTTGTGTCTCTCGCCATGGCAAATCTCAGGCTCACAGCAGAGTGATGGTTATAAAAGTATTGTCTCTCAGTTCTAAAATCCTACTTTCTGTCCGCTCTAGGAAAATGGATACTTTTGCTTTGTTGGCTGGCAAGAGAGGAAGTTTTGTCAGTAGAAGGTGCTGTGGAGATATTTCAGGAATAAGATTTCCCTCCTGGCTCCAGTGACTCCCTGGGTAAGTTTTCCGCAGGCAGCTTCTCCAGCAATCAGTTTCTGCAGGGTACAGTGGCTAGGGCCACCCGGCATGGAGCAGCAATTCCCGCAGCATATGAGTGGTTTTATACCAGAGTGCCCTGGTGAGACAACATCCTGTGAGCATTCCCCTCGAGGTTGGACTTCTGGCAAGTTCCAATGGTGTTGCAGCGCCATGACTTCTCTGCCATTCAAAAAGCCATCGCTGTGCCCTCTAACAACATTTGTATCTCAGTTTTGGGAGGGGGAAAGCTCTTTCTTGGATAATATTTCACTTCTAGAAGCAGTGCCTATATTATAACACATACTATAACATACACCAATGTTACATTATATCATCATTATATGCCATACTATATATCTACTATTCCATTGTACTTTAGAATTTTCTTTGCAATTTGCCAGCCAATCTCATTACTCCAGTCCCCTGTTGAAGTTCTTTATACTATATATTAAATTGTCCCTGATACTTAACAAAGTAACTTTTGTAGATAAATATTATTCTGTGTTAAGCTTAGTTTCATCCTAATATCAAAGTCAGAAACATTTTTAATAATGTACAATTTTGTTTTATTAATTGTTTTGCAAAATGGACATAATAAATCATGATGGCCATCTAACAACTTGAAGCTATTCTCTTTTGTTAACTTTTAGGAGAACAAAAGCAGAAAAGGGAGAAATATATTGATGATCTGTTTTTTACAATTTAAGTAAAAAATATTGGGCATATTTAATCTACTAGCACTATCCCCTCATCAATATTTTTTACTCCAAGTTAATCTGTCACCCTACAGGTTAATGATTCCAGAGAAGATTTAATTATTTTATCTAGGTAAATAGACAGAAATTTTTATATTAAACTTTTTATTTCATTGTGAAATATAAGCTATAAAGAAATAAACATGAAACTTTTACAAATAGTTTAACAGTGTGGCTAGCAAACATCTTTATACCAGTCCCCTAGTGGTCAAAAAATATATCACTAACACCCCAAAATGCCAGAAGAGACAACAATCCTCTGTCCCACCATCCCTGCCCTTCACTCTAGAAGTAACAACTCTCCTGAAATTTTTGGTAATCATTTCCTTGATGTATTTTACCAACTATGCATATATCCCTAAATATATAGTTCAAATTTGCCTGATTTTGAAAAATATATTCATTTGTATTTTGTTTTTCCATGATTGCAATGTTTATCCACATTGTTGCATGTAACTATGATTCAATAACTTCATTGCTATAGTCGCCTGCTAATGGAAATTTTGATTCCCCCAGTTTGGAGATTGTTGCTTTGCATTCCAGTGCACATATTACATATTTCTGTAGGGAATTCACCTAGGAGTGTGATTGCTTGGTCATAGAATCTGTACATTTTCAACTGTATGAGATAATGCTTGTTTTTGTTTCCTGGCTGCTAAAACAAATACAGCAGATTGGCTTAAACAACAGGAATTTACTGGTTCACACTTTTGAGGCTAGGAGAAATCGCAAATCAAGGACTCATCAAGGCGATGCTTTCTCCGCAAAGATTCTGGCATTCTGGGGACTCTGGCTTTTCTGTCACAGGGCAATGCACGTGGTGGTGTCTTCTCCTTTCCCTTCAGGGTTCCACTGACTTAAAGCTTCTTGCTCTTTCCCTGAAATTTTCTCTTTGGTGTAGAATTTCCTTTGCTTATAGGGACTTCAGTTGTGTTCGGCTAGGCTCACCTTCCTTCAGTTTGGGCACACCTTAACTAATCGCATCTCCTAAGGTCCTATTTATGAATAGGTTCACAACCACAGGACCAGGGTTGCGACCTGAACATGCCTTTTCTCAGAAACATAATTCAATCCCCACAATGCTAAACAATTGTTTTTCAAAAGTTCTAAGATTTGCATCACTGCCAGAAATATATGAGAGTTCCTATTGTTCTGAACCATCAACAAAACGTCTTATTATCAACCTTTTGAATTATTGCCAACTTAATGGGGGTGTGTAAGATCGAATAGAAAATGTAGTTTGCAGTACTCTATGCAGTCACATGGCTGAGAACCTTTCCATCTTGTAATGGCCATCTGAATTTCCTCTTTGTTATGTGCCTATAAGAATCTTTTGCTTATGTTTCTATTAGATTATGTCTCTTTCTCATTGATTTGTCAGAATCATTTATAGTGTTCCTTCCTCAGTTATAGGATTATTCAATAAATCTTGATCCAATAATAAAACAGAAATCATACCTCAAATAAGAACTAGAATTGTATTCCATAAAAAGAAAATGAGATGCATTAAAAGAAAATTTTAGAAGAATATATGAGGTGGGCATTTTTACAACTATGGGATAAGGTAAGCTGGTACAATGACAAGAGGCTCAGAAGCCAGAACAACTGAAAGCATTCTGTATGGTGAAAGACACCATAAAATTTAAATGACAAACAACAGATTAGAAGAACTGATTTGTAATATATAAACAACTCTAATAAAAGTAGGAGTAATCAATAGGAGTAGGGCAAGCCAGGTAATAGAAGAATGGACAAAGGCTAAGAACAGGAAAATAAAAAGTTAACAAAATAGATTCATAATAAGCATATTAAAATATGTTCGACCTCACTATTATCTGAGAGTGCAAATTAAAATAAATAGCTACCATTTTTCCTAACATGAGCTGCACATTATACACTCTAGGAAAGGTTATGGGAACGTGGGTCTTCTATACCTGAGTTGCGTAAAAGGGCAGCTACTAACCACATGTGGCTATTTAAAATTCAATGAACTAATTCAATTAGCTAAAATTAAAAACTCAGTCTCTCAATCACACTAGTCACATTTCAAGTATTCCAGGGCTACAGTGCTACACTAATACATCACCTTCGCAAAAAGTCCGCTTGGACAGTGCTGCCCTATGGATAGATTGTAAATTGATACCCGATTTGGCAGTATCAATCAATACGAGAATTCACTTTATTTTTTATCTAAAAATTTCCATCTTAGGTATCTATCATGAAGAAATATTTTCATGGGGCAAAAAAAAGTATATGTGTGTGCATTTATATATAAATGTATACATATACATCATTGTAAAGGATATATATTTGTATGTATATTTATTTCCAGTATATTGAAAAACAAGCAACACAAATGTAAAAATATTAAACATCACAACTAAAATCATCCCTGCATAAGGAAAATGGTTAAAAAATAATTACTTGTATCCTATACAATACTATTAAACATCCAATAAAGGCATTGTTATAAATCCATACAAAAGGTTCAAGACAACTATCTACAAAATATTTAGTGAAGTAAGCATCAAAATAATATGAGGAGTAAATAGCTACATTTAACTGTAAAATAATTACTGTATGTTTAAAGACAAATCAAAGGATGAAGAAAGAATCCATCAAACAGACCTCTCTGGGAGAGGGGAATTGTATTGGTGAAGTATTCAGGGTTGGAAAATAAGGGAGCGTTTCACTCACTATCTGTATCATTCAGGGTAAATTGCACTTTTTATAATATACATGCTTAATTTTTGAAATAAAAAGAAATGATGTCAAAACAGGCACTTCTGTTTTAACAAGCAGATGCTACGGAGGTTAGCACCCAGATTATACTTCAGCAATAGGAATAGAACTGGTGTCTTTTCTCAAGAAATTCTCCAACAGCTGAAAGGAAAATGGTAAAGAGAGGAAAATGATGATAAAATGTAACATCTGGGAAAGAGAATCCAACTGACCTGCTTCCTTTTAGGCTGCTCGGTACTGCTTGCAAAAATCAACAGATGGTGATTTTTACAGACAGTTAAACTGTTACTTCTGGTTTCCAACATGAACGAGAAACTCGGCACGCTTTGAGAACCTTCTTTTTTCCTCATTGGCTCCCTCCCGAGTTCTCTTCTTCAGCCCCTTTCACCACCATGACCCCCTCGCTCTCAGCAGCTGACTTCACAGAGAAACTCCTTCAGACAGGACTCCTTGCGCACTCCTCACGACCCTCAGAGCTCCTCTGGCTCCCGACCATCTCATCTCTCCCGGCCCATCACTTTGATGCCTCTGGGGGGCTCTCGCTGCACCAATAACGTGTCTTCTCCTGGATGCTGAATGCTTCACACACTACTTTCCCATGGGTTCCCCCATCACCCATTCCCCTTCCCACATGGCGCCCTCCAGCTGCTACCTCTCTCGTCTCCTCTTCCCACCCAATGTCTTGAAGATGTGATCTTGACTTGTAACTCCCCTTTCTTCTGATTTACATCATGACCTCCCAGCATCTGGCTTCCCTCAGAAACAGTTCAGGGAACTCATTCGCCGCAAAGTTACTCTGACCTCGTTTTTGCTAAATGCAGGGTTTCTTGAACTCTGCTCAGCATTTCTCCTTGTCCAACATCTCCTAGGACACGCAGCTGCGACCGCCTATCGTGCTGCTTTCCCTGCGACGTGGGTGACTGCTGCTTCTCAGGTCTTGCAAGCTGCTTTTCTTCCGGCTGACCTGAAGCCCTGGGAGTATGCCTTAGGGTTCTGGCCTTGTCTCTTTCTCTGGTCATTCTGCACAGTTCCCCAGGGTATTATCCTCAGCCTTCCTGGCTTCAGCCCGCATCCATACACTGATGGGGGGGTCCAGTTCTGGCCCACGTGTCGTACCCCAGATGTGTCCGTTCATCTGACTGCAGTTTAGAAATCCCTTCTCCAGTGCTCGGCTGGCACTTCTACATCTGCATTCCCCAAGTGCAGCTTCTCAGATGTCTTCCCCTTCACTACACCTCCTTGTTCTCCTGTTCTCCTTAGCTGAGCAACTAGAACCATGCACACACAGTTACCTAAGCCAGAAGATTGAACGAAAATTTTAATTCTTGTCTCTTTCCTAATGGGGCGTCCATTCAATCACGAAGCCTCGCAGAGTCTCGCCCTCCCACTCTCTGCCCCTTAAGCTGTGCGCTTCTGTCCTTCCCCATCAACCAGAGCTGACTGATGAGGAGTTCAGGCTGTAGGGTGGAAGTCCCTAAGCGTGTGCAGCGATTCTGTCCTCTAACCACACGATCTAGCCGAGGCTCAGTTTGAGTGTGCGCAAGTGTAAAATACGGGTATAGAACTACTACCTACAAATGAGAGCTTTTGTGAAACTGTAATGGACGGACGCAGACAGCAGTGAGAGTGGTGCCTGGCACGGAGCAGGCCGTCTGTACACATTTCCCGGCCACAGGCCAACGGGAATGTCCTGACGACCAAGCTGACAACGCTCCTCTGGCCTCAGAGTCCCTCCAAGGCACCTCCGGGCCCTGGGATCCGGCCTCTAGGCGGACAGGCAAGCCCTGCGGGGTGAGGGGTCGCTCACCTTTCCTGTCTCGTCCCTCACCCTCCACCCCAAGCACCAGCCACAGCCACCGCCTCCCTCCGAGAGCTGGAGGCGCTGCGCTTTTCAGGGTCCTCTTCTCTCCCCAGATTCTCCTCCGCTGCCCCAAACCCTCGGGCCGGCCCGCAGCACCCAAGGATCAGGCCACGCGAAGGGCCACCGTGGCGGAAGGCGCCGGGCAGCACCCTCCCGCCTGGGCGCCGGCCGGGCTGCGGGGACCCCACGGCCAGCACAGCCTCTGGGGCCACGGGCGCTGCGGGCCGCGGGTCTCCACGGGCCGGGGGCGCGTCCTCGGGCTGCTCCGCGTCGGCCGCCCTCGCCTCCTTCCCGGGCGAGACGCTGCAGAAGGGGCGGCCGGGCGGCGGGCGCCGCGGCCCAGGGGCTGTCCAGACGCGGAGCGCCCAGAGCCTCGCGAGGGTCCGGGCCCCGGGAGACGGCCCCGAGGGGCGGACCGAGCAGCCGCCCCCGCTGCTCCTCCGTCTCCGCCTCGGAGGCCGCCTCTGCCTCCGCCCAGCGCACGCCGGGGGCCCCCCCCTTCCTCTCCCGCTTTCTCCCACGCGCGCCCAACCGCCCGGGCCCGACGGCGCCGGAGGCGTTGGGCGGGGCGCGCGGCGCTGAGCCGGGCAGCGGGACGGAGCCCCGGGCCGCCGGTGCCCCCAGGCCCTGCCCGGGAGCGGAGCACGCTGCGCTCGGGCGCCCCTAGCGGCGGCCCCCGGAAGTGCGAGCCGCGGAGGCCGGGCCGGCGGGGCCTGCGGCCGGCTCAGAGCCGCGCCATGGGGCCGGAGGGGACCCGCCTGCCCCGCGGCCGCGCGCTGCCCGTGCTGGTCCTCACGCTGCTCCTGGCGGCCGCTCCTGGCCAGGGGCTGGACTTCCACCCGGAGTGGGGCTTTGACTCCTACGAAATCACCGTCCCCAGGAAGCTGAGCTCCCGGGCAGGGGAGCAGGGGCCGGCCGGGCGCGTGTCCTACCTCCTGCCGTTAAAGGACGAGAAGCACGTGGTCCGCCTGTGGCCCAAGAGGTTTCTGCTGCCCCGGCACCTGCAGGTGTTCTCCTTCTCAGAGCATGATGAGCTCCTGGAGGATCACCCTTACTTGCCCATGGACTGCAACTTTGGGGGCTCCGTGGAGGGGTCTGAGGAGTCTGAAGCTACCTTGAGTACCTGCACGGGCGGTCTCCGAGGCATATTGAAAATTGATACCAAACTTTACCAAATCGAGCCCCTGAAGGCCTCTTCCAGTTTTGAACATGTGGTTTACCTCCTGAAGAAGGAAGAGTTTATCAGTCACACCTGTGACATACTCGATGACGTGGTAGAAATACCGATGGGCCAGCAGGACAACATGGCCAGGCTCCGGGAATTTTATGACTCCTATAAGCATCCGAAGTACATGGAGTTAGGCATGATCTTCGATCATGATAGGTATGTGTTCGTGAACTCCAATCTAACCCAAGTCATAAGTGACGCCATCATTTTAACTGCAATCATGGACACCTACTTTCAGGAACTCAGTTTGAGAATCCATCTAAAAGCTCTTGAAGTATGGACAAATGGAGACCTTATAAATGTTAACAAGCCTAACTTAACTGAAGTCCTCGGCTTGTTTGTAATATACAGAAGAGATGTCCTGAATGCTCGGTTAGAAACAGATTGGATGCATTTATATGTTAAGAGGTATTACCGCGATGCTCTGGGATGGTCCTTTGGATTTATGTGCACGAAACTGTATGGGGCATCAGCGAGTGTTTTTCCAAATCTAAATATCCTTGCGCCTGGCACCTGGACTACTCATGAGCTGGGGCATGCTTTGGGAATGCAGCACGATGAAAAAGACTGTCTGTGTAAGGGCGTGAATACTTGCCTCATGGGATTTGGACGTTCCGGGTGGAGTAATTGTAGTTTTATCGCTTATTTTAAGCAGGTGACTTTAGGAGCAGCTTGTTTAAATAATATCCCGGGAATCGGTTATGTGATCCAGAGATGCGGAAACCAAATTGTGGAAGATAATGAAGAATGTGACTGTGGTTCGGTAGTGGACTGTGAGATGGACAGGTGCTGCCAGCCAGACTGTAAGCTCAAACCTGGTGCCAACTGTAGCGTTGGTCTTTGCTGCCACGAATGTCTGTTTCGTCCATCTGGGTACGTGTGTCGTGAGGAGGAAAACGAATGCGACCTCGCAGAGTACTGCAATGGAGCCTCCGGTCTTTGCCCAAACGACACTTACAAGCAGAATGGAACTCCTTGCAAGTATGAAGCCGTTTGTTTCAGTAAGAGGTGCCAATCCCGGTTTATGCAGTGTCAAAGCATTTTTGGACCCGATGCCCAGGAGGCCCCTAGTCAGTGCTACACTGCGGTGAATTTACTGGGTGATCAGTTTGGGAACTGTGATATTTTGGGAAGTCGGACCTATAGAAAGTGTGGCAAGGATAATGCAGTGTGTGGCAGGCTACAGTGTATCAATGTCAAAACCGTCCCTGATATGCCAGAGCATACTTCCATAATTAGCACTCATCTGTGGGAGGAGAATCTCATGTGCTGGGGCATAGGCTACCACTCAGCCATGGTGCCCTTGGGGATTCCTGACATGGGTGCAGTCGGGGATGGCACCTCCTGTGGTCCGAACCTGGTCTGTTTCAACAGAACTTGTGCCGATGTCTCCGTCCTGAACTATGACTGTTTGCCCGAGAAGTGCAACCGCCGAGGCGTTTGCAACAATAGAAAAAACTGCCATTGCATGTATGGCTGGGCACCCCCTTTCTGTGAGGACGATGGGTATGGAGGAAGCATTGACAGTGGGCCCCCAGGACCGCTAAAAGTGGAGATGCCCTCGTCATTTCAGGTCGTGTCCGTCATGTTACTGCGCCTCATTTTCTTGCTCATCTCAGCGATTGTCGTGTTTTACAAGCCGGTGATTGGGAAATATTTTAGATCCACACCGGAAGAAATCCCCCCAAGTGGCACTGGGGACCAGCCACCCAAGGCAAAGGCAGCCAAGTCACTAAAAAAGTAACCAGGCAGCCCACCGCCCCTCAATAGTCCTGGCGCATTTGTTGAAGAAACTTATCGCCTATGCAAACAGCTATTTGTTCTTCTCAATTCTTTTTTATTTAGTTTTCCTTCAAGTTTTTACTCTTGCCAATAAATGCTATTCTTGTTTTTGAAGCGTATTGGTGCCTTTTATTTCCTAAGTAGTCACTTGAGTCCTTAGGTTGTGATTTAAGTTCTGGGTATCCTGGAAATAACCCCAGTTCTAGTTTGCTAGCTGCCAGAATGCAACACACCAGGAACAGATTGGCTTTTAATAAAAGGGGATTTATTTTGTCAGTTCTTCAGAGGAAAGGCAGCTAACTTTCAACTGAGGTTCTTTCTTACATGGGAAGGCACAGGGTGGTCTCTGCTGGTCTTCTCTCCAGGCCCCTGGGTTCCAACATCTTTCCCTGGGGTGATTCCTTTCTGCATCTCCAAAGGCCTGGGCTGAGCTGCGAGTGCTGAGATGAGTTATGCTGAGCTGCGTGGGCTGTGCTACATTGCGCTCTCTCAGTTAAGCACCAGCCAATTAAGTAAAACATCATTCATTGCAGCAGGCACACCTCCTAGCCGACTGCAGATGTAATCAGCAACAGATGAGGTTCACATACCATTGGCTCATGACCACGGCAACAAAACTAGGTGCCTTCACCTGGCCAAGTTGACAACTGAATCTGACTACCACAACCCCTAACACCTTTTCTGAACACTAGTGCTCTGAATGCTGTGAGTTTCCTGGATTTACAATGGTTTTCAAAGGAGGGTCCTGTCTCTGACCGGAGATTGTCTGCCTCTCTCTCTGTGTGTGTCTCCCTCGACTTGGAAAATGAGAGTGTCTGGATCCGGGTCCCATGCTAGATCATAAATGGTGGATACCACATTTTCATAAGTAGAAAGGCACGTTACCAGGGCTGCCCTATAGATAAGTCCCGGTAAGGGTCATTCCAGCTGTACAGACTGGAGTCGATGTTGAGGGCGGCCTCAGGTGGGCTATCAGTGCTCATCTAACATAACCCTTGTATCGCACAACAGGCTATAAATGCAGACAAGCTTTGGCAGTGTGCTGGGGACAAGGCGCTTCACAAAATTCTGTAATTTGGGTGTCTGCTTGCAGGGGTAAGTCTTTTATGAGTGCACCCGTGCAGAGGGACACCAGCCCTAGGCTAAGCAAAGCAGAGTAGAGAAAGTTTGACTCCAAGTTTCCCCATGTGTCTATCTCCAAATATTTTCTCCTCTTTGCACAGTGTCTTGGTGGGAGGAGAGAAGGATTGAGAGGTCAGTGCCTCCCTCTTACTTATGCCCTCCCAGACCTGTGTGAGCCCATGGTTTGGGGACACTGTTGTAGGCTGGTCTTCCTGCTGTTGTGTCAGCTCACTGCCGCCCTCTTCCCCTTGCTCAGACACCATTCCAGGTCCACTGGCCCCATCTCCAGTCTCCTCTTTTCTTCGCCACATAGTTCTTTAACTAAAGAATGTGAGGAAGGTGCAATTAAGGGGTGCCCCCCTTAGACTGTTAGGGAGACAGTTTTCACTCAAATAACACTGTGATAACCCCAATTTTTTGGTGCTCATAATTCTAAGCATATGCCGAGCTTTGCCATCACCTGAAAAACTCCAAGACCCCTTTGTAACGGTTACAATACTGATCATGATGAGAGGTTACTACGTGCCAGAAAATGCTCTAACTACTTAACATGTATTAACTTATATATTAACTGACAAAGACTCCATGAGGCAGGTGTTACTTTTTGCCCCTTTTCCAAAAGAGAAAATTGAGGCAAACAGAGGTTAAATAACCTGCCCAACGTTACACAGCTATAAGTAAGGGCACTATTCAAAGAAATACTATATAAAAATTATGAGACTGGATTGAGAAAGGAAGATTTATTCAAAAATTGTAAGGGCGTTTATATATTAGGAAATTTAAAAATATAATGTACTAAGATATTTCAAATGGAATGATACTATTATGTAAATAAGTATTAAAATTTTTGGTACTCATAAGCAATTTTTGAGGCTCTTAGGTAGAATAAAAGCAGAAAATAATTCCCATAGTGACAAAGAACATTTACTGTAAGCCATCAGAAAGGCAATACAAATAAATCAAGAAAAAGGAAAGGATAATTTAATATTCTTAATAATGTTGTCTTAGAAGTTTAATTAATAGAATAAAAAGAGAATGAAATGATTTCAATATTGCTAATGAATAAAAAATTATTTTCAAATGAGCATAATGGATGGCTTATTGATTTTGAAAGGTCTCTTTTACTAAGCCATCTTATTACATCAATAGAGAAACGAAGGACGTTTCCATGTTTAATTTCACATGTCAACTTGGCTAGAGTATGGTGTCTAGTTGTTTGGTCAAGCAAACACAGGTAACTGATAGTTACTGTGAGGGTATTTCATAGATGGGTTTACATCATTAGTCAGTTCATTGCATCTACGGTGATTGCATCTACAAACAACAAAGGAGCCTGCCCTCAGCAATGAGGAGAGTCTTCTCATCCAATTGACTGGAGTTCCTAAAGAAGAAATTCTGCCTTTTTATCAGCCAAGCCAACTTTTCCTGGGGTTTTCATTCACCTTCACTGGAGTTTTCACTCGCAGCCTGCCCTACAGGGTTCAAATAAGCTAAGTTTCAGAGTCACTGTTTTTGAAATTTCCAACTTGCTGCCTGCCCTGTAGAATTTGGTCTGACAAATCCCAATAATTCCTTTAATAAATCTCTTACATATATACATATCAAATTGATTCTTCTTCTCTGGAGAACCTCATTAATACAGACATCAAACCCAACTTGATGAAATGCAGAGATATGTCATGTTCCTGGATGGGAAGACATGATATTAACAAAATACCAACATTTTTGAAGATACTATGTACAAACAATGCAATTCTGAAGAGAATTTATTTCTGGAATTGGAAATTACTATGGAATGAATACAGAAAAATAAGTACGATGTTATGAAGAAAACTTGGAAAAAAAAAAGAGTACCGTGAAGACACATGCCATGTCAGATTCTAAAAATTGACATTAAATTAATAAAAATAGTGTATCTCTAGCAGAGGAATAGTGAAATAGATCTGTGAAAAAGAATAAAAGTTCCAGAAACAAGTCCAAATATATATGTGTGTTAAAGACATGATAAATTTTGCGTTTTAGCTCAGTGAGGAAAGGAGACATAATTTAACAATTGAAGTTGTCGTAATTAGTTACCTGCTTGGAGGACAGTTAAGTTAAACCCTTTCCAACGAGGCTCATCATCCTAAAATTTCAGAACACAGAGATAATAGATTCTAAAAGCTTTCTGAAAGGAAAAAAGTTATCTGCAAAGAAACAAGAATTAGGTGTTCAACTTCTCGCTAGCAAAGCTGAATGCCAGAAATCAATGAAGCCCTTAAATGACTTGAGGGTCCTGAAAGAAAATAGTGTCCAATCCTCCTGCATTTTCAGCCAAAATACCTTTTGAGAAGCTTTAACTTCCCTGAGCCCTGGCATTATCAATTTCATTAATTTATGGGACTAGGAATACTAATATTGATCCCCTTAATACGTCAGCACTGCTCCACTTCTCAGGTAGGAGTGCTGTCTGATGGGCACTGAGGAAGAGAGTTAAAACCCCGTGTCTCTGTCGAGGGACTCTGCTTTGAAAAGGCGTTCTGTCCGCCCTGCGCTGGGTCAAGAGACAGATCTCCTTTGCTGTGAGGTCTGTTCGATTTCACCCTCGCCCAGGCATGACATAATGGTTAATCCTCACTGGGATGAAGCCCTGGGACGGTGTGAGCACATTTCAATATCCAGCCACATGTCTGTTTTCTGTGTTCATGGAGAGCTGGAATCGATGGTAGCCATTCTCCCAACAGGAGCTGAGCTGTAGACTAAGGTCCTGTCCCCAGTCCTGACCTCACAAGGAGCTCAGTGCAGTGGGAGGCTGGAACCACGTGGGTTTGTGAGGCTTTCTGCTGAGTTTAGGGAACTACAGATGATCCACTGGCTCACTGTTGGGCATGGCTGGTCACTGGGTTTGCAGGGCTTGTAGACGATATTCAGATGCCAGCCACGTGCCTTCCCAGCTACAGAGCTGCTCCAGCCCGATTGGTCTTTCTTGAGTGAACATAACCTCTTCTTGGTGCCTTAATTTAGACACTTCCACTTCCTTAGAACTGTAAACTTGTAACTTATTAAATTCCCCTTCTAAAAAGCTGTGCATTCTGGCAGCTTACTAACTGACACAGTGCTTGACATTTTAACATGTAACCTCAGTTACTAGCACATGTGACTGAATGATTGTTTTAGTTGGCTAAGGCAGCCTGAACGCAATATACCAGAGGAACGTGGCACTTGGGATGAGAAACAAAACACTTGCCTATTGACAGTTTTGAAAAACGGGGCTAAACACCGTGTCAGCCAGAGACAGAGGATAACACAGGTCAAGCGTACATTCCTTCTGGCTCTTTCATGGCTTCTCTTTGCCAGTGCTTTCCGAGTCTGGTTGGAACCATGAGATACGAGCTTCATTCCTTAAAGAATATCCTTTTCTTGCTGATTCCTGAAGCTTCTGATATGGGGCATGACCATGTACACTAACTGAACCTAAAATTATACTTGCTGAGGATTCCTCCTCCTTCTCTTTCCCATCTTAAATTTTGCTGGATCTTTGACCACCCTTTCTCAACAGACAGGGTGATAAAGTGCCCATCAGATAATTGCAGAGTTCAAGGGATTCAGTGCCTGCAACATAAAAAATCACACTTGAACACTTCAACATTATGTTGCAATAGAAAGTGTATAAGACCATTCAGTCTTAATTTCCCTTTGAGTTCATTCTAGGAATTTATTTCAACTAAATTTTCAAATTTACTGCCATAAAGATGACTTTATTATCTTTTTATTATCTTTTTAATCTGCTATATTTTTAATTATATGCCATTTTCATTCATAATACTATTTATTTGTGACCCTTTTTCATTTTTCACATATTTCCTTGACAAAATTTGCAATGCTAGTTTTCTTTTTAAAAAACATTTTAAAAGAATCAACTTTTGGTTTCACCTCTCTATTGTATCATTATTTTCTATGATCTCTAATTTTAAATAATATTTCTTCTACTTTCTTTGCATTTATTCAGTGATCTTTTTCTTATTGCCTGAAGATAGACACAAAACGCATCCTTTCTTATTTTCTAATACCAGTATTTAAGACTGTTTCCCTCAAAACACTATTCTTATTTGAGATGTGTTTTCAGGATCATTCAGTTCTATATGTTTTTTTAATTTTCACCATTAGTTCTCCTCTAACCCATGAGTTATTTAGCAGTGTATTTTAAAATTTCTAAATATATGGGATTTTATTTATCTTTTTGTAATTAAGTTCTAAGTAATCTGTAGTTATTTTATGAGAGATTATGCTATGCATGATATATAACTTTGATATGGTAAAGCTTTTGACATGCTAATATTTGATGAACTTTTATACTGTTCCAAATGTACTTGAGGAAAATGTATTTTCTCTAGCTGTGAGATGCTTAAATCTCTATAGGTCAATTTTGTAAAATTTGTTATATTGTTTGGATCCTCTATACTCTTTTGGTTGTTTGAACTATCAACAATTCAGCTAGATGTGTTGAAATCTTTCCATGATGGTGGTGGATTTACCAGTTTCTTCCCTAGATTTCTGAAGCTATGTTATTAGGGCCATGTAGATTGAAAACTGCTATATATTCTTCAGTAATTCACCCTTTATTGTAATGTAGTAATCATCTTCATTCCTAAAATTCTTTTTCTTCTGAAGTGTATGTATTTTTGGTCTGGAATTTATAGAGTAACACCAATTTTCTTTTGTTTTTGTTCACTTGATATAATTTTTTCCCATTCTTTTATTTTCAACCTTTTTGTACCACGAGGAGAAGTGACAGAGTATTCCAAGTATGGAGGCCGAAAATCAGACTCTGGCAGATGGATCAAAGGTAGGTAGCCAAGATGTGGCAGAAAGAGATTTGAAGTCTCAGGTCAAACTGAACTGGGATCCGGCAAAAAAGCTTGGGGCAGGGAAGAGTCCAAAAGAACAGAGGAGATGACAACTTGAATGAAACTGGCCAAATGGGTGGTCTCTGTTTAAGGCTGCTTTGATTTTCCCTGCTAGTCACTTGTGGTCTTGTCTAGATGAATCTTAAAGAAAGTACCCCATGATTTTTGACAGAGGCAATTTCTTACTAATTAGAATTACATAATCCATTTCAGTACAGTCTTGAGTTTTTTTTCCTTTAAAAATCAACTTTGTTGATGAATCACTTACATACAATAAAATGCATGCATTTTAAGTGTACAGTTTGATCAATTTTGACAAGTGTACACAATCAAGATATGTAAAGTCATTTCAATCAGTGTTTGCTTGTCTCCCTCTGTAGTTACTCCCTTCAACTGCCAGCCCGACTACAGTCTATCATTACCAAAAGATTACTGACAGAGTAATATGAAGATAAAAGCAAATAGAATTTGACGTAAGAGCATTAATAGGGATGAAAAGTGATACTGTACAATAAATAATGCAATGAAAATATCTACTAATACAACAAAATAGCTTTCAAACATATTCAGCAAAACCAGACAAAATGACAAGGAGAAACTGGGAAAATCACAGGGACAATGACGATTTTTAGAAAACCTCTAACACCATTCAGCAGATTAAGTGCTTTCAAAATTGACAAGGCTACAGATGAGTCCACTTTGATTGCATCCACTAATACTCATTGAATATTTATGAAAATTTTGATAAATTTTTAAAAATAGCTATCATACAATGTTTACTAATTATAGGGCAAGTGAATTATAATTTAGGTGGAAATATTTTGATAAAGACAAATAACATATTCATACATGGCAAAAATATATTTGGGATCATGAAGCGAGTTCAGATATTAATTTTAGTTTCTTTCTTCAGTAGCCAAAATTAGTGAAAATCTTAGCATAGCTAAGAGAATGGTCTGTTTTGACATGGATTCCACTATTCCTTCAATTAGCTAAGCTCAGCCACTTACACATTCATTCGTCCAACACAGCACCTACTGTGTGCCAATTTCTGGCCTAGGTGCTGGGGAAACAGAGGTGAACAAAACAGACATGGCTCTTCCCCTCTTACACTATAAACTTGGAATTTATAGTGTAGTCAGTGAGTGTTCTAATTTGCTAGCTGCTGAAATGCAATATACCATAAATGGAATGGGTTTCAAAAAGTGGAATTTAATGCGTTGCTAGTGTACAGTTCTAATGCCGAGAAATTGTCCCAATCAAAACAAGTCTACAGAAATGTCCAATCTAAGGCATCCAGGGAAAGATACCTTGGTTCAAGAAGGCCAATGAAATTCAGGGTTTCTCTCTCAAGTGAGAAGGCACATGGCGAACACAGTATCATCTGCTAGCTTTTCTCTCCTGGCTCCCTGTTTCATGACGCTCCCCGGGAGGCATTTTCCTTCTTCATCTCCAAAGGTCGCTGGTTGGTGGACTCTGCTTCTTGTGGCTATGTCATTCTGCTCTGCTCTCTCTGAATCTCCTTCATTCTCCAAAATATTTCCTCTTTTGTAGGACTCCAGAAACTTATCAAGACCCACTCAGATGAGTGGAGACATGCCTCTACCTAATCCAGTTTATCAACATGATTAAATCACATCTCCAGGGAGATGATCTGATTACAGTTTCAAATACACAGTATTGAATAAGGATTATTCTGCCTTTATGAAATGGGATTTAGATTAAAACGTGGCTTTTCTAGGGGACATACATCCTTTCAAACCAGCACACAGCCTAAAATGAAGAGGCCAGTTGGAATCAGTCTCCCAGAATTGTTACATTTTATCATCAATTGTCTTCTCTTTACCAATTCCTTTCAGCAGTTGGGGAGTTTCTTGAGAAAAGATGTTCGTTCAATTCCTATTTCCGTGTACTTACTAAACACTCTTCTTGTTAAGACAGAGTTCTTATGAAATGACCTACTTTGACAGTGTTTCTTTTTATTTCAAAAACTGAACATGTACATTATAAAAACTGCAATTTACCCTAATTTATACAGAGTAGGAAGCGAAAGGCTGTTTCATTTTACAACCCTGCACACTTCCACATATGTTCCCCTTCTCCAGAGGACTATTTGGTATAATCCTTTCATTGTTCCATATACTTCCATACATACAGAAATTATTTTATGTTTTACATAGCTGCGTACTCATACTATTTTGACACTTTTTTTTCATGAAACAATATATTGTAATTTTTAGGACATAATATGGAATTATATTCTTGCTTGCAAAACAGCTATGCTTTTGAGACTCTTTAATCTTTCATGATGATGATTCCATTTAGTTCCTATGTAAGAAATCTTTTCCTAATATGACTAAGGTTTCACCTGTTTTCTTCTAAAAGTTTTTGAACTTACATTTTGGTATATGTTATGAGGTAAAGGTTCAGGTTTATTTTTGTACATGTGGCTATTCAACTGCTCCAGCATCATGTGTTGGAAGTATTACTATCCCCATTGAACGGCTTTGTATCTTTGTTGAAAATCTAGTGACTGGATATGTTTTAATTTTTTTATTCTTGTTTATATTAGAGAATAGGTTTACTGGAAGGTCATATATAAAATACAGAGTTCTAATACACCACTCTATCACTGACCACTTGCTTTGGTGTGGTATGCTTGTTACAATTCATGAAAGACATTTTTATAATTACACTGTTAATGATAATAGTGCATTTAACTATAGTCTATTTTTTACAGTAGGGTTCACTATTTTGTACTGCTCTATGTTTCTTTTAAAATTTTCATTCTAGTGACATATATACAGCCTAAAATTTCTCCTTTTAACCACATTCACATACATAATTCAGTGCTCTTAATTACATTTACAATGTTGTGGTACCACCACCACTATCCATTACCAAAATTTTACAAACATCCCAAGTAGAAACTTTGTACAACTCAAATATTAACTAATTAACTAAATATTAATTAACTAAATGTTTCCTACACTCAACTCAGCCACTGGTAACCTATATTAAAGATTCTAACATTCTATTAACCAACTTCAAAACCCCAGAATCCATTCAGAAAACTCATCATTAGGATTCTGTTTCTTAAAGACCACTCTTGGTACCAAACTCTATATTAGTCAAAGAAACAGAATCTATAAGGTATACATGCATATATAAAAAGAGATTTGCTATAAGGAATTGACTTACATGGCTGTGGAGGTTGGTGTGCCAGTTTGAAACTGTTGTGTACCCCAGAAAACCATGTTCTGTAATCCTGATTCAATACTTTTGGGTGGGATCTCTCTCATTAAGTTGTTTCCATGGAGATGTGACTCACAATTGTGGGTGGGACCTTTCAATTAAGTGGTTTCCATGGAGATGTATCTCCACCCATTCAAACGGGTCACTTACTGGAGTCCTTTTAAGAGGAAACCATTTTGGAAAAGCTTCAGAGCTGACACAGAGACGTTTGGAGATGCAGAAAGAAAATGCCACCAGGAAGCTGTTTGAAACCAGGAGCCAAAGGACCAGCAGATGCAGCCACATGCCTTCCCAGATTGGCCTTTCTTGAGTCAAGGTATGTTTTTCTGGATCCCTTAGTTTGGATGTTTTTATGGCCTTAGAACTGTAAACCTGTAACTTAATAAATTTCCTTTATAAAGGCCAACCCATTTCTGGTATATTGCTTTCCCAGCAGAATTACCAAACTAAAACAGGTGACAAGTCCAAATCCAAACTCTATAGGACAGGCTGCAAGTTGCAAATCCAATAAAGATGATGCTGAAGTTCTTAATCCAAATTTCACAGAAGAAGATGGATGGCTGAAACTTCCAGCAAGAGCCAATCTACAGTTGAGGCAGAAATCTGTTCTCTGAAATCCTCAGTTTTCACTTTTAAGACCAACTGTTAAGAAGAGGACACTTCCTTCATTGCAACCTCCTTTATTGATTGTAGGTGCAATCAACTGATTATAGATGCAAAACCAACCTATAAACTACCTCACAGTAAAAAGCAAGCCAGTGTTTGTCAAACAACTATACACCATACCCTAGCCAGTTGGCACAGGAAATTAACCATCACAGGTATCTTACACTGTGGGTTAAAAAGATTAAGGTTAGAAATGGGTCCACTAGTCAAATTAATCTAATCAAGCATTTAAAGAAATTAAAAGCAGATGGAAATCAGTCCATGTGTGAATAAAACTCAGAAGCATAAGTTTTTTTAAGTTCTTCATAAGAAAATGAGTAGAATTCCTTAGTTTAGTACCACAGCACTTGCAGTTTGAATCTTATCCACAGATGCTTACACTGGTTTTATAATGTGTGCCCAGGGTCAAAATCATCACGATAAAAATAGGCATAAACAGAAAAATGGTAGGCTTGTTAACTGATATATGAGGCCAGAATTATCCTGAGCCCAAACCCAGACCAAGACATTGTAAGAAATTTGAAAAAGAGAAATGTCTATTTTGAACATAGACAAAAATTCTTAAAATATATTAACAATTGAGCAATATATTATCATACTGCAAGGTGAACAATTATGGCATACACAGGAATACGAGATTTTTTTTAAATATTGAAAATCCATCAATGTAATATGCCATTGGACTAATGGATAGATAAAATATATCATCTCGATCACTGCAAAAAATGCATTTGACAAAATGCAAATCCACTGATGGTGTAAACTCTCAGAAAACTGGAGTAGAAAGGTACTATATCAACCTGATAAAGCCATCTGCAAAAAAACCAACAACAGTTAACATTATACTTCACAATTAAAAAGTGAATGCTTTCCCCATAAGATCAGGAGCAAAGCAAGAATATTTACAGTTACCACTTCTATTCAGAATTGTTCAAGAGTTCCTAGCTGGTGAAATAAGGAAAAAAAGAAAGTGCATTCATATTAGAAAGAAAGAAGTACACTGTCTTTATTCATGAATTATATGACTGTGACTTTCTAAGGAATCTACAGAAACCTATTATAACTAATAACTTATTTTAGATGTATAAAGACAGTAACTCCTAAATGCTAGCAGCAACTTATTGAAGCAAATTCCTTAAAAATAGCATCCAAAAAATGACATACTTAGAGATAAATTTTAACTAAATATGCTCAAAATCTGTGCACTGAAAACAAGATAATGTTGCAAGAAAAGTTAATGAAGACCCATGTTCTTGGATTAGAATATTGTAATATCATATCTCCTCACATTGACAGATAAGTTCAAGATAATCCCAATCATAAATTCAACCAATATTTTCAGTAAAAATCAGTTAGGTGATTCTAAAATGTATATGAAAATGAAAAATCTGGAAAATACAAAGAAATTTTGAAAAAAAACAACAAAGTTTGGGGCTTTACACTACTTAGGAAGGAAGCTTTGAGAAAGGAAGAAAGGAAAAGAGAATGAAAGGAAAAAGAAGGAAGGACCAAATGAGAAGGAAGAAGGTAGAAAGGGTATGAGAAAAGGAGGGAGGGATAAACGGAGGAAGAAAGGGGCAAACTCAAAACACAAATTGAAAGAGGGTAGCTTTTAATTCAAATATATCATTAATTACATTAAATATAAATGATCTGAACATCTGAAATTAAAAGGCAGATACGTTTAGCTTGTAAAAAAAAAAAAAAAAAGAAGAAAAAGATCCAATTAATGCTGTTTCCCAGTTACTCACATAGCGGATTGGATTAAACAAAAGGTATTACCCAACTGTATCTGATCTACAAGGAAATTATTTTATATATAAAAGTACAGAGAAGTCAAGAGTAGAAGGGTGGAAGGTGATTATCAACATGGCAATTTAAGACATCCCCTCAGAAACAAATAATAAAAGGACAAACCCCACTTGTTTGGAACTCTGGTGATGCCAGAGACAGGAGGACTCCACAAATGCTGAATGGAAGAATAAAAACCATCTTTAAAGGGAGGAGATCACACGGACCCACCACTCCACCACTCCCTCTCCCTTACTTGGCTCCACACAGCTACGAGTCCCACAGAGGCAGCACAGCCCGCGCAGACCACCACGCACTCAGAGCGGTAAGGAGAAGCTGCGCGAATCCAGGCGCGGGACCGTAGTGCGCAGAGACCAAAGGAAACGCAAGCGGCTGCTTAGTGTATACATTTAAAAGGCCTCCAGGAAATAAAAGAGCTTACAGCAGAACTGTTGCCAGAGGTGCACATATTCAGCACACTCTCTGATTGCTGGATTACCTAAAAATAACAACAGACTTTTTGGATTGACTCAATCTGGCTCCCTGGGACAGGATACCCAAATGGGGAAGTAACTGGTGGCAGAGAAGCTTCACGGGGAAAAAATGGGGGAAACTGAATTGCTGTAAGGCATGACAGGTTCCATGCTATAAGGCATGGCAGGTTTTATTATACAGGAAAGTATAATAAAAAGGGATCACTGAGTGAGGAAAGAAAGTTAAACAAATCATAGGCGCTAGGGAGAAAACTGCACAAAAAAACAAACAAAACTGATCAGGATTCCTGGGGAAAGAACAGAGGTGAGAAACCTTTCTCCTAGAGGTGGAGCGACTGCCTGTGAAAGCGTGACTTTAGAGGTTGTACCACCTATCCAAGGCAAGAATTAGGCATAGAAGACCTGAGAAAATCTGAACCGTTAAACATGAGCTACTCTAAAGGTCCAGTATAAGTTGGACAAATTGTCAGAGAAGGGCCTTAACACATAGCCAATCTACAATAAAACCCTAGGCGAGAGGGAGAAACTGACCTTCAGAATTAGCACAATAAAATAATCAGATGCCAAGATATCAGCAAAAAATTATAAGCCATATAAGAAACAGAAAGATTTGGCTAAGTCAAGGGAACAAATTAATGTGTCAAAAGAGATACAAAATTTGCAACAACTAATCAAAGAAGTTCAAACAAAACTCATAAACCAATTTGAGGAGATGAAGGAAAATATGGTTGGTAAAAAAGTAGTGATAGGTCCTTCCGAGAAGATGGTCAAATAGAGTGGCTCGAGATTAGCCCTGCTCCACGGAAAAGTTAGAGAAGGGACAGGAGGGCGACGGAGGTGGTGATTCCAGAGTGTGGCTGACTTGGGAGAGCTTCTGCACCGCATGCTGCAGCCCTGGTTGCAGAGGCCGAGGAGGTGAGAGGCAGAAAGCTGAGCCTGGCACGGAGGCGTGGAGCCTGTAGGAATGCAGGGACGGGAGCCCTGGACTGTGGGCTAAGTAAGCCAGGCCACGTTCCTTGAACACGCTACCCTCACCAGTGCACACCCATGACCGGTGACTCACCCCCCACCCCACTCACCAAAACCCATCACCCTCTTCCATTCCCTGTACTCCAGGTGCCCCCACCCCACCAGCCCCCAGTGCACATACCTTCCGTGCACCCCCACCCCAAATGCAGCCCAACCCACTTCTCCTGCACCCCCACCCCAGAGCACAACCTCCCCCTCCCTGTTCCCTGCAGGCTGCTGCCAGCACATAAGGCTGCAGGCACTACCTTCCATACCTAGGCTACCTCCAACCACCACCCACAATGTCACACAGCCTCACCCCACCCCGCCTGAGCTCTGCACACTCATTTCCACACTCCCAGGCCCACACATGCACACGGGCCCCCAGCCACGTCACTCAGCTCTGGGAACCACAATTTACAGCAGTCCTAGTACCGCGCATGTACACAGCCCTCAGCCACACTTCCCAGCTCTGAGAAAGTGACGACCTGTGCAGCTGGGTCACATCTGCCCCCAATCCACAAAGGCGTAAGGCTGACCTGCTGCCACAGCTCTAAGCATGCACACAAAGGGTCCTGTGCCTTAGACCAGAGCACCGACAAAGCTACATCTTCCCTGGCCGCTGGGTGCCCACGTTCACAAGCATCAGTGTAACATCCCCATCCTGTTCCTTTCCCTGCCCTGAAACAAATCACCTACTGAATGCCCCACCCTGTGCCCTGCTCCCTGCTGTACAACCATCCAACAAACACAAGACCTTAGAAAACTGAAAGAAATCAACTCCCAAAGTAAATCAATCAAGACATCTACATGCAACGAAGATAGCAGAAAATCACTAAGCATATCACAATGAAACAGATATAGCCCTACCTAATGACCAAATTAAAACACCAGAGGAGACACAGACATTGGAACAGCTAATCAAAGGTGTTCATACAACTCTACTTAATAAAATAAGTGGGAGAGCAAATGACATAAAGGAGAGCAAGAAGACGGTAGAAGAGCATAGAGAGGAATTTGAGAGGATCAATAGAAAAATAGCAGAAATCACAGAGATTAAAGACTCTGTTGACCAAATAAAAAACATATTAGAGGCACACAATTTGTGTGATTTGAAGATTTGATTTGAAGAGACAGAAGAAAGAATAAGTGATATAGAGGATAGGATAATTGACTTCAAAGACTCACAATAGCAAATGGCAAAAAAGATGGGAAAATTGAATGGGAACTCAGGGAAATGACAGACAAAACATAGTGCACAAATATAAGACTCATGGTGTCCCAGGAGGAGAAGAGAGGATCAAAGGGCTAGGGAGAGTAGATGAGGATGTAATGGGGGAAAACTTCCCAACCCTCATAAACGACATAAGTATACAAGTCAAAGAAGCCCAAAGAACTCCAAACAGAATGAATCCAAATAGGCCAATAGACATACTAATCATCTGTCAAATGTTGAAGAGAAGCAGAAAATCCTGAAAGTGGCCAGAGAAAAGCAATCTCCTACATACAAGGGAAATCAAATAAGACTGAGTTCAGACTACTGAACTAGCACCCTGGAGGTGAGAAGGCAGTGGTGTGATATATTCAAGATCCTGAAAGAAAAAGAACTTCCAGCAAAGGATTCTGTACCCAGCCAAATTGTCCTTCAAAACTGAGGGAGAGATTAAAGTTTTCACAGACAAACAAGTCCTGAAAGAATTTGCCAACAGGAGACAAGCTCAACAAGAAATACTAAAAGTAGTTCTGCCAGTTGAACAAAAAAGACAGGAGAAGGAGAGCTGGAGGAGGGGAAAGAATTGAAGAGTACAGCTAAGGGTAATTTAAATAATATAAAGAGAAAGAAGAAAAAGAATATACAGATCTGACAAAACAAAAAAGATAAGATGATGGAATCAAAAAAAGCCTTTTCAGTAATAACTTTGAATGTAAACAGACTAAATTTACCAATTAAAAGATACAGATTGGCAGAATGGATTAAGAAACATAAACCAGCTACATGCTGCTTATGAGAGACTCATCTTAGAAACAAGGATACAAATAGAGTGAAAGTGAAAGGATGGAAAAAGATTTTCCACACAAGTTATAATCAAAAGAAAACAGTAGCTATACTAATATCGGACAAAATAGACTTTAAATGTACAGACATCATAAGAGACAAAGAAGGACACTATATGCTAATTAAAGGGTCAGTTCACCAAGACGAAATAGCAACCATAAACGTCTATGCTCCCAATCAAGGAGCTCCAAAGTACGTGAGACAGACATTGGCAAAACTGAAGGGAGCAATGGATGTTTCAACAACAATAGTAGGAGACTTCAATACACCACTCTCCTCCATAGATAGAACAACCAGACAGAAGATCAACAAGGAAATAAAGAAGTTAAATAACTTGATAAATGAATTAGACCTAACAGACATTTATAGGTCATTGCACTCCAGAGCACAAAGTTATACATTCTTCTCTAGTGCTCATGGAACATTCTCCAGCATAAATCATATGCTGGGGCACAAAGCAGGTCTTTATAAATTTAAAAATATTGAAATTACTCAAAGCACTTTCTCTGATGTGGGATGAAGCTGGATCTCAATAACCACCAAAGAACAAGAACATTCAGAAATATATGGAGATTAAATAACACACTCTTAAACAACCAGTGAGTCAAAGAAGTTGCTAGAGAAATCAGTAGCTATCTGGAGCTGAATGAAAATGAGAATACAACTTATTAGAACTTATAGAATGCAGCAATGGCTCTGCTGAGAGGGAAATTTATTGCCCTAAATGCCTACATTAAAAAAATAAGCAAGAGCAAAAATTGAGTACTTAACAGCAAATCTGGAGGAACTTGAGAAAGAACAACAAACTAAACCCAAAGTAAATAGCAGAAGAGAAATAACAAAGATTAAAGCAAAGATAAATGAATGGGAGAACAAAAGAACAATAGAAAGAATCAATAAAACCAAAAGTTGGTTCTTTAAGAAAATCAATAAAACTGATAGGCTACTAGCAAGACTGACAAAGAAGAAAAGAGAGGATGCAAATAAACAGAATCAGAAATGAGAAGGGGTGCATTACCACAGACCCTGAAGAAATAAAAGAAATCAGACGAGGATGCTATGAACAACTATACACCAACAAATTAGACAACTTAGATGAAATGGACAAATTCCTGGAGACACACAAATAGGCTACACTGACTCAGGAAGAAATAGAAGCTCTCAACAAAGTAATCACAAGAGATTCAATCAGTCATCAAAAATCTTCCTACAAAGAAAAGTTCAGGACTAAATGGCTTCACAGGGGAATTTTATCAAATATTCCATAAAGAACTAACACCAATCCTGCTCAAACTTTTCCAAAAAGTTGAGAAAAGAGGAACGGTACTTAACTCATTTTATGAAGCTAATATCATTTTAATACCAAAACTGGGTAAAGATGCTATAAGAAAAGAAAACTACTGGCAAATCTCCCTAATGAACATAGATGCAAAAATTCTCAATAAAATATTAGCAAATTGAATCCAACAGCACATTAAAAGAATTATACACCATGACCAAGTGGGGTTTATAACAAGAATGCAAGGATGGTGTCATGGTCAGGTTCATGTGTCAACTTGGCCAGGTGGTGGTACCTGTTTGTCTGGTTGGGCAAGTGCTGGCCTGTCTGTTGTTATAAGGACATTTCATAGAATTAAATCATGACCACGTGAGCTGCATCCACAGCTGATTCCATTTGTAACCAGCCAGGGGGAGTGTCTTCTGCAATGAGTGATGCTTAATCTAATCACTGGAAGCCTTTTAAGGAGGACTCAGAAGAGACAGGCTCTCTTCCTGCTTCAGCCGGCGAGCCTCTCCTGTGGAGTTCATCCAGACCCTCCATTGGAACCATCAGCTTCACAGCCTGCCCTACAGATTTTGGACTCTACATTCCCACAGTTATGTGAGACACTGTTAAATTTTATATTTATGAATATTTCCAATTGATTCTGTTTCTCTAGAGAACCCTAACTAATACAGATGGTTCAACACAAGAAAATCAATTAATATATTACAGCACATTAACAAATCAAAAGGGAAAAATCACATGATCATCTTGATTGATGCTGAAAAAGCATTCGACAAAATTCAGCATCCTTTTCTGATAAAAACACTCCAAAAGATAGGAATCAAAGGTAACTACCTCAATATGGTAAAGGGAATATATGAAAACCCAATAACCAGCATTGTACTCAATGAGGAAAGACTGAAAGCTTTCCTCCTAAGATCATGTACAAGATAAGGATGCCCACTGTCACCATTATTATTCAACATTGTGCTAGAAGTTCTAGCTAGAGCAGTCAGGCAGGACAAAGAAATAAAAGACATCTAAGGTGGAAAGGAAGAAGTAAAACTCTTGTTATTTCCAGATATGGAGGATCCTGAGAAATCTATAGCAAAGTTACTTGAGCTAATAAAAAAATTCAGCAAGGTGGCAGGATATAAAATTAATGTGCCAAAATCAGTAACATTTCTATACACAAGCAATGACCTAGCTGAAGAGTCAGTTAAGGAAAAAATTCCATTCAAAATAGCAGTTAAAAGAATCAAGTAATTAGGAATGAACTTAACTAGGGACATAAAGGACATGTACACAGAAAACTGTGTAACATTGCTAAAAGAAATCAAAGGAGATCTAAATAGGTGAAAAGGCATTCCATGCTCATGAATAGGAAGGCTAAATATAGTTAAGATGTCAATTCTCCCCAAATTGATCTACAGATTCAACGCAGTACCAATCAAAATTCCAGCAACATACTTTGAAGATTTGGAAAAGCTAACTACCAAATTCATCTGGAGGGGAAAGAGACCCCGAATAGCTAAAACCATTCTAAAAGAGAAGAATGAAGTGGGAGGATTAACACTCCCGGCTTTAAACCCTATTATAAAGCCACAGTGGTTAAAACAGCATAAGAGGCACAAAGACAGAAACATTGACCAATGGAATCGAATCAAGAGTGCAGAAATACACCACCAAATCGATGGCCAACTGGTTTTCGACAAGGCCCCCAAATACTCTGAACTGGACAAAATAGTCTTTTCAATAATTGAGCATGGAAAAACTGGATATCAATAGCCAAGAGAATGAAAGAGGACCCCTATCTTACACCCTACACAAAAATTAACTCAAAGTGGGTCAAACACCTAAATAACTAAACCAAATAAACTAGCACCAAAGAGCTTCTAGAAGAAAAGGTAGGGAAACATCTTCAAGACCTAGTAATAGAAGGTAGCTTCTTAAACTTTTCACCCAAAGTACAAGCAACAAAAGAAAAAATAGATAAATGGGAACTCCTCAAAATCAAATGCCTCTGAACCTCAAAAGAGTTTGTCAAAAAGATGAAGAGGCAGCCAACTTGATTGGAGAAAATATTTGGAAATCACATACCAGACAAAAGTTTGATTTCCTGTATATACAAAGAAATCATACAACTCAGCAACAAAAGAACAAACAGCCCAATTATAAAATGGGCTAAAGATATGAATAGGCATTTTTCTGAACAGCAAATACAGATGGCTCAAAAGCACATGAACAGATGCTCATTTTCACTGGCTATAATGGAAATGCAGATCAAGACTACAATGGAAGTTCTGCTCAGAGGTGGTCCTAGAAGCCCCAGGAACATTCTTGGCTGAGATTCTGTGATACAGTACTGCTTTTGGCAAGAGGCCATATGTTCTAGGCCATAAAGTTCGTCCTCCAGAACAACTACTAAATAGCCAGAAACAGTACAGAACAGCTCCCGGAGCCACGACAGAGACCACACACACAGCGTACCCCAGTCTGGACCGGCTGAACCGGCTGCGAGACTCCACAGTGGTGAGTTCCCTGAGTGGCACGTGCCTCCCCAGGCCGAGGCGGCTGGCGGCTGGCGCCCCTCCCTCACGGGTGGCTTCCAGGACGGCTGAGAGTCTCGGAGAGGCGAGTTCCCCAAGCTGCGGCAGCCAGTGACAGGCAACCCTCCTCCATAGGCGGCTTCCCGGTCCGGCTGCGAGGCTCGGATCAGCAAGTTCCCCAAGCCATGGCGGCCGGCGACCGGTGCCCCTCCTGCACAGGTGGCTTCCCGGAGGGAAAGGAAAGAGTCTCCAACAGTAGCAGGGACTGAGTCCAACCAAACACCAATATTGGCATTAATAAACAAATTCTGACTATTAAAAATAGGCTCCCAGCTCAGGCGAAACTGATCAAGGCAGAAGTCACCTATTGGGCTAACTGAAAAAGAGGAAAGGAGGTGAAACAGAGCCTTCTGCAGCTGTTTCTATGGAGGCTTGGTCGCCTCTGGACTAGCGCCGGGATTATACAGGTTGCAACTGCCCCAAACGCAGAAACAGGCTGCTTTCAGGGCTCTCTACCACCTGAACCTTCCCCATGGGAGGGGTGAAATGCAACTCAGGTGGAATCCCTCTCTCAAGGAATTCAGATCCCAGGACTTCACAATTTGAAGCCATTAAAACCAGCCTACAACCTTTCCTCTGCCTCCACCATGCACCCAGCAGGGAGAGCCTTCCAAAGTTAAAGGAGCCACAACATCTTTGGCTGGTGGGACCCACAGACAGACAAGCACCACATACTGGGCAGGATAAGAGAAACAGAGCCCAGAGACTTCATAGGAAAGTCTTTCAACCTGCTGGGTCTCACACTCAGGGAAATCTGATTAAATGTCCAGACACCAGCAAAAAATAACAAATCACACCAAGAAAATTGAAGATATGGCCCAGTCAAAGGAACAAACCAATAGTTCAAATGAGATACAGGAGCTGAGACAACTAATTCTGAATATACGAACAGAAATGGAAAACCTCTTCAAAAACCAAATCAATAAATTGAGGGAGGACATGAAGAAGGCAAGGGATGAAAAAAAGAAGAAATGGAAAGTCTGTAAAAACAAATCACAGTACTTATGGGAATGAAAGATACAGTAGAAGAGATGAAAAAACAATGGAAACCTACAATGGTAGATTTGAAGAGACAGAGGTTAGAATTAGTGAACTGGAGGATGGAACATCTGAAATCCAAAAAGAAACAGAAACTATAGGGGAAAGAATGGAAAAATTTGAGCAGGGGCTCAGGGAATTGAATGATAATATGAAGCACACAAATATACATGTAGTGGGTGTCCCAGAAGGAGAAGAGAAGGGAAAAGGAGGAGAAAAACTAATGGAAGAAATTATCACTGAAAATTTCCCAACTCTTATGAAAGACCTAAAATTACAGATCTAAGAAGTGCAGCACACCCCAAAGAGAATAGATCCAAATAGGCGTTCTCCAAGACACTTACTAGTTAGAATGTCAGAGGTCAAAGAGAAAGAGAGGATCTTGAAAGCACCAAGAGAAAAACAATCCATCACATACAAGGTAAACCCAATAAGACTATGTGTAGATTTCTCAGCAGAAACCATGGAAGCTAGAAGACAGTGGGATGATATATTTAAATTACTAAAAGAGAAAAACTGCCAACCAATACTCCTATATCCAGCAAAATTATCCTTCAAAAATGAGGGAGAAATTAAAACATTCTCAGACAAAAAGTCACTGAGAGAATTTGTGACCAAGAGACCAGCTCTGCAAGAAATACTAAAGGGAGCACTAGAGTCAGATATGAAAAGGCAGAAGAGAGAGGTGTGGAGAAGAGTGTAGAAATAAGGAAAATTAGATATGATATATATAATACAAAAGGCAAAATGGTAGAGGAAAGTATTACCCAAATAGTAATAACACTAAATGTTAATGGACTGAATTCCTCAATCAAAAGACATAGACTGGCAGAATAGATTAAAAAACAGGATCCTTCTATATGCTGTCTACGGAAACACATCTTAGACCCAAAGATAAACATAGGTTGAAAGTGAAAGGTTGGGAAAAGATATTTCATGCAAATAACAACCAGAGAAGAGCAGGAGTAGCTATACTAATATCCAACAAATTAGACTTCAAATGTAAAATAGTTAAAAGAGACAAAGAAGGATACTATCTACTAATAAAAGGAACAATTAAACAAGAAGACATAACAATCATAAATATTTATGCAATGAATCAGAATGCTCCAAAATACATGAGGAATACACTGCAAATACTGAAAAAGGAAATAGACACATCTACCATAATAGTTGGAGACTTCAATTCCCCACTCTCATCAATGGGCAAAACATCTAAACAGAGGATTAATAAAGAAACAGAGAATTTGAATATTACAATAAATGAGCTAGACTTAACAGACATTTATAGGACATTACATCCCACAACAGCAGGATACACCTTTTTCTCAAGTGCTCATGGATCATTCTCAAAGATAGACCATATGCTGGGTCACAAAGCAAGTCTCAACAAATTTAAAAAGATTGATATCATACACAACACTTTCTCAGATCATAAAGGAATGAAGTTGGAAATCAATAATAAGCAGAGTGCCAGAAAATTCACAAATACATGGAGGCTCAACAACACACTCTTAAAAAACCAGTGGGTCAAGGAAGAAATTGCAAGAGAAATTAGTAAATATCTCGAGGTGAATGAAAATGAAAACACAACATATCAAAACCTATGGGACTCAGCAAAGGCAGTGCTAAGAGGGAAATTTATTGCCCTAAATGCCTATATCAAAAAAGAAGAAAGGGCAAAAATTTGGGAATTAACTGTCCACTTGGAAGAACTGGAGAAAGAACAGCAAACTAACCCCAAAGCAAGCAAAAGGAAATAAATAACAAAGATTAGAGCAGAAATAAATAAAATTGAAAACATGAAAACAATAGAGAAAATCAATAAGACCAGAAGTTGGTTCTATGAGAAAATCAATAAGATTGATGGGCCCTTAGCAAGATTGACAAAAAGAAGAAGAGAGAGGACGCAAATAAATAAGATCAGAAATGGAAGAGGGGACATAACCACTGACCTCACAGAAATAAAGGAGGTAATAACAGGATACTATGAACAACTTTATTCTAATAAATACAATAATGTAGATGAAATGGACAAGTTCCTAGAAAGGCATGAACAACCAACTTTGACTCAAGAAGAAATAGATGACCTCAACAAACCAATCACAAGTAAAGAAATTGAATCAGTCATTCAAAAGCTTCCCAAAAAGAAAAGTCCAGGACCAGATGGCTTCACATGTGAATTCTACCAAACATTAGTACCAACCCTGCTCAAACTCTTCAAAAAGATTGAAGTGGAGGGAAAGCTACCTAATTCATTCTATGAAGCCAACATCACCCTCATACCAAAACCAGGCAAAGATATTACAAAAAAAGAAAACTACAGACAAATCTCTCTAATGAATATAGATGAAGAAATCCTCAACAAAATTCTAGCAAATCGAATCCAGCAACACATTAAAAGAATTATACATCATGACCAAGTAGGATTCATCCCAGGTATGCAAGGATGGTTCAACATAAGAAAATCAATTAATGTAATACACCATATCAACAAATCAAAGCAGAAAAATCACATGATCATCTCAATTGATGCAGAGAAGGCATTTGACAAGATTCAACATCCTTTCCTGTTGAAAACACTTCAAAGGATAGGAATACAAGGGAACTTCCTTAAAATAATAAGGGAATATATGAAAAACCCACAGCTAATATCATCCTCAATGGGGAAAAATTGAAAACTTTCCCCCTAAGATCAGGAACAAGACAAGGATGTCCATTTTCACCACTGTTATTCAACATCGTGTTGGAGGTTCTAACCAGAGCAATTAAACAAGAAAAAGAAATACAAGGCATCAAAATTGGAAAGGAAGAAGTAAAACTATCACTGTTTGCAGACAATATGATACTATACATTGAAAACCCTGAAAAATCCACAGCAAAACTACTAGAGCTAATAAATGAGTACAGCAAAGTAGAAGGTTACAAGATCAACATTCAAAAATCTGTAGTGTTTCTATACACTAGCAATGAACAAGCTGAGGGGGAAATCAAGAAATGAATTCCATTTACAATTGCAACTAAAAGAATAAAATACTTAGGAATAAATTTAACTAAAGAGACAAAAGACCTATACAAAGAAAACTACAAAAAACTGTTAAAAGAAATCACAGAAGACCTAAATAGATGGAAGGACATACTGTGTTCATGGATTGGAAGACTAAATATAGTTAAGATGTCAATTCTACCTAAATTGATTTACAGATTCAATGCAATACCAATCAAAATCCCAACAACTTATTTTTCAGAAATAGAAAAACCAATAAGCAAATTTATCTGGAAGGGCAGGGTGCCCTGAATTGCTAAAAGTATCTTGAAGAAAAAAAACGAAGCTGGAGGTCTCACGCTGCCTGACTTTAAGGCATATTATGAAGCCACAGTGGTCAAAACAGCATGGCACTGGCATAAAGATAGATATATTGACCAATGGAATCGAATAGAGTGCTCAGATATAGACCCTCTCATCTATGGACATTTGATCTTTGATAAGGCAGTCAAGCCAACTTACCTGGGATGGAACAGTCTCTTCAATAAATGGTGCCTAGAGAACTGGATATCCATATGCAAAAGAATGAAAGAGGACCCGTATCTCACACCCTATACAAAAGTTAACTCAAAATGGATCAAAGATCTAAACATTAGGTCTAAGACCATAAAACAGTTAGAGGAAAATGTAGGGAGATATCTTATGAATCTTACAATTGAAGGCGGTTTTATGGACCTTAAACTTAAAGCAAGAGCACTGAAGAAAGAAATAAATGGGAGCTCCTCAAAATTAAACACTTTTGTGCATCAAAGAACTTCATCAAGAAAGTAGAAAGACAGCCTACACAATGGGAGACAATATTTGGAAACGACATATCAGATAAAGGTCTAGTATCCAGAATTTGTAAAGAGATTGTTCAACTCAACAACAAAAAGACAGCCAACCCAATTACAAAATGGGAAAAAGACTTGAACAGACACCTCTCAGAAGAGGAAATACAAATGGCCAAAAGGCACATGAAGAGATGCTCAATGTCCCTGGCCATTAGAGAAATGCAAATCAAAACCACAATGAGATATCATCTCACACCCACCAGAATGGCCATTATCAACAAAACAGAAAATGACAAGTGCTGGAGAGGATGTGGAGAAAGAGGCACACTTATCCACTGTTGGTGGGAATGTCAAAGGGTGCAACCACTGTGGAAGGCAGTTTGGCGGTTCCTCAAAAAGCTGAATGTAGAGTTGCCATACGACCCAGCAATACCATTGCTAGGCATCTACTCAGAGGACTTAAGGGCAAAGACACAAACGGACATTTGCACACCAATGTTTATAGCAGCATTATTTACAATTGCAAAGAGATGGAAAGAGCCAAAATGTCCATCAACAGACGAGTGGCTAAACAAACTGTGGTATATACATACAATGGAATATTATGCAGCTCTAAGACAGAATAAACTTATGAAGCATGTAATAACATGGATGGACCTAGAGAACATTATGCTGAGTGAGACTAGCCAAAAACTAAAGGACAAATACTGTATGGTCCCACTGATGTGAACCGACATTAGAGAATAAACTTGGAATATGTCATTGGTAACAGAGACCATCAGGAGATAGTAATAGGGTAAGATAATGGGTAATTGGAGCTGAAGGGATACAGACTGTGCAACAGGACTGGATACAAAAACTCAGAAATGGACAGCACAATACTACCTAATTGTAATGTAATTATGTTAAAACACTGAATGAAGCTGTATCTGAGGTATAGTTTTTTAAATTTTTTAAATTTTTATTCCTTTCTCTCTATTATCGTTTTATTTCTTTTTCTGTTGTCTTTTTATTTCTTTTTCTAAATCGATGCAAATGTACTAAGAAATGATGAATATGCATCTATGTGATGATATTGGGAATTACTGATTGTATATGTAGAATGGAATGATTTCTAAATGTTGTGTTAGTTAATTTTTTAATCAAAAAAAAAGACTACAATGGGGTACCACCTCACACCTATAAGAATGGCTGCTATTAAACAAACAGGAAACTATAGATGTTGGAGAGGATGTGGAGAAACTGGGACACTTATGCACTGCTGGTGGGAATGTACAATGGTGCAGCCACTATGGAAGACTGTTTGGCGGTTCCTTAGGAAACTAAATATCAAGTTGCCCGATGACCCAGCAATAGTACTACTTGGTATATACCCAGAAGAGCTGAAAGCAGTGACACGAACAGACATCTGCACACCAATGTTCACAGCATCATTATTCACAGTCGCCAAAAGGTGGAAGCAAACCAAATGCCCATCAACAGACAAGTAGATCAACAAAATAGAATATATACATAAAATGGAGTATTATGCAGCAGTAAGACAAAATGACATCCTGAAGCACATGACAAGATGGATGAGCCTTGAGGACATAATGTTGAGCGAAATTAGTCAGACACAACAGGACAGATACTGTATGATTCCGCTTTTATGACCAGCATAAAGGTATAATAAAAGGCTTATAATACAGAATACAGGAGACTTAGAGATACATAGAAGCTAGAGGTGGGTAAACTGTTAGCTAATGAGGTTGAACTCCAATGTAAGGGAATAGAAGGAACAAAGGTGATTCTCTAGTGGTTCTAGAAGTAATATTACCATATTGAGGATGAACAAGATTGAAAGGGGTTGTACAGATCTAAGTGTCCCACTGACTCACACTAGAAATGTGAATGAGTTCTCGTAAGAACTACATCAAAGATATGATTCCTGTATAAAGAGTGTTTAAGTCCAGGGACAGGGGGAAAACTGCTACAGCATGCTATGAGCTATATTCAAAAGGAAAACATCAGCACTAACACAGCAACAGCAGACGTAAATAATGGTTTAGATTTCCTATTTGGTGAGGATGTGTTTTTGGTTTTCTGTCTCTTAAGAACAATGAAATTATCTAAAATTGAGAATGTTGATGGACTTGGGCTTTGGGCCCTTTACATGATGCCCAATGCAGAGAAGTAGAATCGCGAATGATGGTGTACACTTATGAATGAAGGTTGTGCTGCCACAAAAAGGAGCAAAGTCACGAGGCAGTCAACGATGTGAATGAACATGTGGGACAGCTGGTGAGACGAAATAAGCCAGAAACAAAAGAACAACAATGGTATGGTTACCTTTAGAAAATGCTTATAAGAAAACAGAGGCCTAGATTGTAAACTTTTAGAGCAGACACATCAAGTCTGGAGTGGTGATTATTATTTCTGGATTTTGAGAGACCGTTTTATATATATAACATATATAACCTGATATTTAGAGGTAAAAATGAAGCTAAACAAGTTGGGGTTAAAGTAATTCAGAACATAGAGGTAAGGAAGACAGTGTCTATATTTTAAAACCATACAAACTCTTTGAGACCAACGGAAGAAAGGTTTATTTGATCTGGAACTGATATTTTCTGTAGTGCATAATCTAACCTATCTGTATAGCTCAATTGAACAACACAGGAAGCACAGAATAAGAAAGAGGTCCTTTAATCCTGTATAGATTGTTGTAATGCCTGGAAACATCCTTGAGTATATTAAGCAGATAATCAAAAATAATCAATAATTGACAAAGTCCCCTGAGGGAGGGGAGAAAGACTATGGAACTATTAAACCTTACCATCAGGGAATCCCCTGAATCTCTGTCAAACTTTAGGGACACCCAAATCAATAGGCCATGTCCTCAATCATGAGGCTTAGTCTTGTGAAGCTTATATAGGTAGTGGAGAAGCTTATATAGGTAGTGGAGAAGCTTAGAAGTAACTCCTAGGCATGGTATAGGCATGCCTAGGAGTTACTTCTGGAGGATCTCTGTTGTTGCTCAGATGTGGCCTCGCTCTCTCTAAGCCCAACTCTGCAAGTGAAATCATTGCCCTCCCCATTGTGTGGGACATGACATCCAGGGATGAAAGTCTCCCTGGCAACGTGGAAGTGGACTCCCAGGGATGAATCCAGACCTGGCACCATGGAACCAACAATTACAGCCTGACCAAAAGGGGAAAAACAAGTATAATTTATAAAGTATCAGTGACAGAGAGAGTTCAAATAGAGTCAAGAGGCTACTCTGAAGGTTGCTCTTACGCATGCCAACCCCCAACCAGGACCATTCCAGCCAATCCTAAAGAACACCTAGGGCAATATATAAGATTCCACAAGGGTTCCAGGTACTAGAGTGATTTTCCAAAAACATACAACCTCCAGATGGGCCCCTGGTCCAGATAAGTCCTGAAACCTAGCTGAGCTTCTCCAGAACATCAGATAGTTCCATCTCCCTACCGCATGTTAGTTACAAACCCTTCCAATATCAAAAATTTAGAATTGCCATAGCCCAAACAATCACAAAGAGAAATATGGAAAGATCAAAGGCGATGGTGGAATTATACAGAGAAGACAGGACTTAACAATTTAATATGAATGCTGAATTATTAAATTGCTATCTCTTTTAGTCTCCAGTATTTTAGAGCAGCTAGGAGTAGAAACCTAAAATTATGAAATTGTAACCCATGTCAAAGTCTGAAATATGTTCTACAACTAATTGTGGTGCTGTGCTTTGAAATTTATAGCTTTTTTGTATATCTGTTTTCACAAAAAAAAAAAAAGAGGGAAAAAAAGTGGATTGTGATGATAAAAATGTATTTAAGCCCTCTAGCCTCCTATATTCTGGAGCAGTTAGAAGGAAAAATCTGAGCGGATCATATGGTAGCCCATGACAAACTCTGGAATCTGTTCTGTAACCACTTGTTGAAGAGTGCTCTGAGAACTATTGCTTTTTTATTTCTTTGCTTTTTATATATGTTTTACTATACAATAAAAAGTTTAAAAAAAAAGTCTACACATAATTCCATTTACGTAATGAAATTCTCAACAATGGAAACCTCTAATGACAGAAAGGAGATTGTTGGGCGCTTGGAGCCAGGGTGAGGGGAGAGGGTCAGGTGCCAAGGTGCATGAGGTGACCTTTAGGGGCGGGAAACTTTGCTGCATGATGATAGGGTGATTGCATAATTTTACACAATTATCAGATTCCATTAAACTGTTCACTTACAGCTAGTAAACTTTACTGTAACTATTTAATACCTTAATAAATAAAGAAAGGTTAAAAGTAGAAAGGAATAGACAAAAAAGATTTATCCTACCAAGATTCCTTTTCTGAGTGTTTTTCTTTTACAATATTTTACACTACATTTCTTTAATATCACCACAATTAGTGAGATTATTAAGATGATGCACATTAATGTCATAGTCACAAGTTTTCTTTTCTTGGGCATACTTTCTGTTACACTATTTGATACATCTGTTATAGTCAGATCCTTTAGAGGAACAGAAGGAGAAAGAAAGGGAGGGGAAATGAGGAAGAGGAGAAGGTCCATTGTCCATGCTTCCTCCAAAACCTCGTTTTTCCAGCCTGAAAGGGCCCATCCAGGCATGCAATGGCAGTTCCTTCTATCACTGCAAATGCCTTCCTAATTGCATTTCATAAAGAAGCAATTTTAATTGAATACTGTAATGTTAATGCAAGTCCTTTTAATATGTACTGGTTCTACATCAGCCAGTCCCCTGGCTATCGCGGAGGTGTGATGGTCTGTGCCCAAACAAAAGAGATCATTCTTCTTCAGTGGACTATTAATGTAGTGTGTTCTCGTATTTCAGGCACAGCCTGGGTATGGTTACGCTGCAGCCATCCACATAACGTGTGTGGCTCCTACCACTCTTACATTGACCACCTCCAGTCCGCAGTTGCCAAAGCGCTCATTTGTTCATTGATGCGCATCACAGCACTGACACGGAGCATCCCCAGCAACTGTCCCAAAAAAGCTTTGGTGTTGCAAATATTGAGAGGGACACCTTTTCATCGGTAACAATAAGCATCTCCAGAGCAAAGAGTTCCGTTCTGCTCTTGAGTAGCACCTAGGCAGAGACTTGAATTCCCACTGCAGTATTGTGCAAGGCCACATTAATTTCCTTCTTGCCAACACTCAGATCCAGATGGTTGAGATGGACAGTTGTGACAGCAAAGACCCATGCCACAGTGGGCATTCTTGCAACGTTTGTCGCACAGTCCTCTTTTGAGCTGTAGTCATATTTCTGTCTTTCGTCCACAACTCTGTCTCCACATCCCTTCACCAAAAATGTCATCCCTGGTATATTACGTAGACAATCAGCCTTTGTATATAGTAATGGTTAAAACTACAATGACTAAAACCCACACCCATGTGGCTATTATCCGTGTTGCATTCCCCTTGAACTGAAAGCATGCAGAATCACAGAGCATGCTCCCCCATCTCTCAGCTCAGGAGTAAATATAAAATCAAGTGAAATAATGTTTATGTTTGGCAGGATGCTCATTGAAGAACCAAAGAACACAGAACTAATAATTCGAACCCAAGTTCATCCAAATGCGTGAGGATAAAAGTTTTTATACCTAAGTGTGACCAATCTGGTTGAAGTCAGGGATACAGGACAGCTCTTACTAATGCTTGAAAAGAATGCAGAATATCATGTAAATGTTTTTGTGGCATGTTTACTTTATCAAATCAGCCTCAGATTTCAAGAACCACCGGATATACGTGTAAATTCAATGGCTGAAACTGGGAGTCCATTAAGCCTGCTAAAAGAGCACCATCAGGTCGTGTGATGATGGCGCAGTGGCAGAGTTCTCACCTGCCCAGCCGGAGACCTGGGTTCGATTCCCAGTGTCTGCCCATGCCAAAAAAAAAAAAAACAAAACCATCATTTAAAGTTTGGGATAGATCCAATCCCACAGACAAATCCCTCCTATTAGCCAACACAATGAACAATTCCATATGTGTTCTATAAACAGATTTATAGAAATTTTAAATTCTCTACTTGTATACTTGTATAGAATATACTCATGTCTGACTATCTGCCTTTCTTTTTCCTTTTTTTTTCACATGGGCAGGCACCAGGAATCGAACCCAGGTCCTTGGGCTTGGCAGGCAAGCATTCTTACCTGCTGAGCCACCGTGGCCCGCCCTGGTGTTACTTTTAAAAAGCCAGAATCGATTTGTTGGTTTATCCAGGTTGGTGTGATGTTCCGATAATTCCCAGAGAGATTTGGGCAGTGAATAAAGAAGTATTTGCAAAGTCCCCTTGGGAGAATGGGGGGAAAGGGCGCAATATTCAACGTTTCCATTTGAAGAATTCCTGATATTCTCGCAAGCAGTGGGGACAACCAAATCAATAGCTGAGCCCTTGATATTGGGGTTCGCCTCTATGACACTTATCCCTGCAAAGGATAGAATAAGCCTACTTAAAATCAGGCCCAAGAGTCACCCCCAGAGAACCTCTTTTGTTACTCAGATGTGGCCTCTCTCTCTAAGCCAACAGGTAAGTGAACTCACTGCCCTCCCCTCTATGTGGGACATGACTCCCAGGGGTGTAAACCTCCCTGGCAATGTGCAACAGAAATCCCAGGATGAGAAGGGACTGGCATCAAGGAATTGAAAAAATCTTCTTGACCAAATGGGGGAAGAGAGAAATGAGACAAAATAAGGTGTCAGTGGCTGAGAGATTTCAAAAAGACTCGAGACATTATCCTTGAGGTTATTCTTACTTATTATATAGATATCCCCTTTTAGTTTATGGTGTATTAGAGAGGCTAGAGGGAAGTACCTGAAACTATAGAGCTGTGTTCCAGTACCCTTGTTTCTTGAAGATGATTGTATAATGATGTAGCTTTTACAATGTGTGATTGTGAACGCCTTGTATCGAATGCTCCTTTTACCTATGGTATGGTCAGATGTGTGAAAAATATGGATAAAACAAATAAACAAATAACAGGCAGAACAAATGTAAAATAAATTGGATAGATGGAAATCTAGTGGTCAATGGGGGGGGTAAGGGGTATGGCATATATGAGTTCTTTCTCTTTTTTTATTTTTTCTGGAGTGAGGCAAATGTTCAAAAAAAAAATGATCATTGTGATGATACTGTGAGCCATTGACTGTAACCATGCATGGAATGTTTGTATGTTAAGAATGCTTGTGTGCTTGCATGCTGTTTTATTAATAAAAATATTTTTAAAAAATTTTTAAAAATGAAAAAAAATAAAAGCAGAATTGAGATTTTGTCTAGAGTTCTGAGTCCTAGATTCTTCCTCTTTTAAAGGGGTTTGTGGCTGCATTTGGTGGTTCGTTCTGGAAAAGCCCTTGGGTTGGGTAAGCTAACGGTTAACCTGCAGGAAAGCCTCTTCACAGTCTTACCTAACTGCCTTAAGCAGCCTAAGGGAAAACAGTCCCTTAGACCCAAGTTATGTAGAGCTTTGGAACAATAACTGACTCATAGCAGTCAGGGTCTTTGTGTGTGCAGGCTGGTAAGCCCTTGTTTTCTGGTGGATTCCGGTGGAAGTCCCCACCATATGAGTCTCTCTAGCCTGGCACCCCTTGACCACCTAACACAGGTGTTAGTCTGTGTGCTGGTTTGAAAGGAAGCATGCCCCCTAAGAAAAGCCGTGTTTTCATATAAATCCCATTTCTTAAAGGTAGAATAATCCCTATTCAATGCTGTATATTTGAAACTGAATGAGATCATCTCCCTGGTTGATGTGATTTAGTTAAGAATGGTTGTTAAACTGGATTAGGGGATGACATGTCTCCACCCATTTGAGTGGGTCTTGATTAGTTTCTGAAGTCCTATAAAAGAGGAAACATTTTGGAGAATGAGAGATTCAGAGAGAGCAACACTACAAAGCAGAGAGTCTACCAGCCAGTGACCTTTGGAGATGAAGAAGGAAGATGCCTCCCAGGGAGCTTCATGAAACAGGAAGCCAGGAGAGAAAGCTAGCAGATGACGCATGTTCGTCATGTGCCTTCTCACTTGAGAGAGAAACCCTGAACTTCATCAGTCTTCTTGAACCAAGGTATCTTTCCCTAGATGCCTTTGATTGGACATTTCTTTAGACTTGTTTTAATTGGGACATTTTCTCGGCCTTAGAACTGTAAACTAGCAACTCATTAAATTCTCCTTTTTAAAAGCCATTCTGTTTCTGGTATATTGCATTCCAGCAACTAGCAAACTAGAACAGTCTGTGACCAAGAAACAATGACATACCTGTTTGATGTTTGTACCAGTGCTTGTCATTATGTTCCATTGGAATATGAGGGAATGTCCTTCATACATGCAGGTATTTAGCAAGTGCTGGGTGGTGTTCCATATATATATATATATATATGCTCAACATCATATACTTGGTGGGTCTGTTCTCGCACATCCTAGAGGCCGGCCATGAAAACAGCAACAGCAACATTAAGTAAACAGTAACAATAAAGTGTAGTAGTTGATAATTTCCCAGTTATTGACACTTGTTCAAAAGAAAGCAAATCCCTGAAACTCAAAGTTTGGCTAGCTCAGTTTCCCCTTCTGTGTGGTTTGGAATACTTTTTGGTCTGTGAGAGTGACCTTGGGGTGAGCGCAGCTTTATCATACAATAATTTCTCTAGGTACCTTTCCCCTACCGTCTTCCCATTTTCGTTGACAGGACCTGGGACTTTGTAAGTGATTGTAATAACATACTTTATTTCATGATTCTTCTACCTTACGAATCTCTTTTTAAAATGTGTTATTTTTCATTTATATTTTGATTTAAATATAATTTTTAAAATTATATCAACTACTATTTAGAATTAACTTTGCAATGTAATAGGGTCTTATTTGTTGCTCTTCTTTATCCTTTGTCTTATTAACACCATTAACGTTTGGGATTGTCGCATTCTGATGAGTTGGCACTTTTGTCATTAAGTTCCTTGTAGCCTTCTGGAGCCCCCTGTCTGCACAGCTGTCTCTGCAGATTCCAGCTGCTTCAGTTGCCCTGAACTCTCATGGCTTTCTGTGCTGCTAAGTGGGACTGCCATGCTGCACTTGAACTCCAGCTCACTGTGTTCCTATCGGGAAACTGTCCCCAGACAGAGAATTGGGGTAATCGCTAAGTTTCCCTTCTCTGAGAAATCCAAGTCTGGTACCACCTGTGGTCCATTGTCTAAAAGCATTTTATGGTCTTTATTGAGGGAGGATTAGCTCAATATCACTTCCTCTGACATAGTCATTTATCGGGATCACTGTAATCCTTTCTTTAATGGCTCTGCCTTTACAATATTGTGATGGGTAGACTTCTAAGATGACCTCCCCAATGACCATCACCCTTGTATAAGCTCCTCCCCTTAAGTGTGGGTGAAACCAGTGTTGGGATTTCACTCCTGTGAATTTTGTTACATTTTTTGAAATATGAATGTCTTTGCAGATGTGATCCGGACCCCAAATTGGTTGAATGTAAGATAGGGATATACCCCCCCACCCCCGCCCACGAGCCTAACCTAATCAGGTGACCTCGTAAAGGGACTAACGTCTTCCTAAAGAAAGAGATTTGAAGGGTGAGAGGGATTCAATACAAGGAAGATTCTCCACTGCTGGGCGGAGGGGGCATGGAGCAAAGAAGGCAGGAAATGTCTAGGAGTTGAGAGTGGCCCCTGGCTGAAAAGAAAGTGGGGACCTCCGTCCTGCAGTCATGAGGAGCTGAAACCAGCTGAGAACCTGAAAGAACTTGGAGTCAGTTCTTCCCCAGAGCCTCCAGAAAGGAATGCATACTGGCTGACACCCTGATTTCATGCTGTAAGATCCTCAGCAGAAGTCCCTACTAACCCATGTCTAGACTTCTGCTCTACGGATCTATCAGATAATAAATGTGTCATGTTAAGAGGCTAAATCTGCGGTAATTTGTTACTCAGCAATAAGAAACTACTACAAATGTGAAATGCAGACAGCCATGGAGTGGTGGCAAGCTCTAAACCGTGTGTGAGGGATGACTGTATACCAATCAAGCTAAGCTGGATCTGTTAAATTGTGCAGAAATGCATGGATATGGGTTCCAGGATGGATCCTACGGAAGAAAGGATTGCGTGCTTTAGAGGAGACAAGAACACTCAGAATAACTTGGGATCACTCCATCATACCACAGGACTGAATAAGAGACAAGAGACTCATGGGAGTCTGCTTTATTCTCTTCTCCTGTATAAATAAGTTAGCATGAAGAAACAAAACGGACTGTGGAGCAGGAAAACTGAGAATTACAACAGGAAAATAACTTCTACTTCCCCATGGGTTCTCATGGGGAGTTCTGCTGGAAGGACCTGGTAAGAGGCTCTCTTCTACACGGGCTGGTAGAGCATGTGGGAAAAGACCAGAGTCCTGGATTGAGAGCATAGCACTTGGGGTGGTTAATTAGCTATGCATCTTGCAGCAAGAAATCGGAGAAGGACATTTTTGTGAACACCAAAGGGCCTCATATGTTAGCATTACTCAGAGCCAGAATCTAATAAAACCCAGCAGGCCTTCATATTTCCTATTTCTCCTTCACCCTAGTAGATGGCTTTGGGTCCCTCTGGGGAAGGGTTGGAGGAAAATTTATAAGATATACTTAACGGCGGCCTTTGGGGTTCATTCTTCCTCAAAAGGGAGCTCCAGATCTGTGAATTGTGAGGAGCCATACATTTCCACTGGAGTGACATTATCAGGTCGCTGTCCCCTAGAGCCAGAATTTTTCTGATTATTAAGTAAATCAACAGTTTCTTAACAGGCTTCCCATCTAGTCCATTCCCCGGGATTCCATGATGATTAGTCCCACCACATACCCCTGCCTCTCAGAGTAATTACTCCCCCCTTGTCGTTGGCTAGTTAAGTGCTGCCACATGTCCTATACTCCTCCCAAATCCTGTTATTCTCACTGACACCAAGGGAGCCAAACCTGTGGTGGCATCTCCCGCCATGACCTCCAGCCCATGAACATAGATGCCACAAAGGCTTTTCATGCATGCTGGTGTTTTCCTCACCCATGCATTTCTTAATGCCTTGGTGAAGAGAATGTCTTCTGGACTCTTCTTGGTGGGAGTCAAAGAAACAAGGAGAGGAAATAATGCTCATGGTAACCCAGTGGGAATTGGGACCATAGGAGAGGGGCTGGTGCAGTCAGGAGAGATGCAGATACTGTCAGATGCTCGGTGCCAGAGCAGGAAGGGAGAGTTTCAGACCTCGCCCTCCCCTCCCCTTCCAAGGTCCACTGGTGACCGCCATTGGCCATTCCTAGCAAGAAACCTGCAAGCAAGAGAACCCAAGGGTGCATTCTGCAAGGGACAAGCTTCCAGTGGCACAAAGCAGGTCAGAAATGAGTGGAGAGTGGATCTGGGAGTGGGGCATGAGGGAGAAAGGGAGAACACCAGCTAATAACATGGCTAACTTCAGTATTGAGCTAACTGGGTGTTGTTCCACTGAATTTACTTGTATTAAATGGATTTAATCCTCACAAAAGGCCTGCAGGGCAGAACAAGTGTAATCCCTGTCTTATGAATGAGGAAACTGAGCTTAAACTCTCCTGCCCTCTGTATTCATGTTCAGAAAAGAAAGTTCAGCATCAATTATTAAACCAGGAGTCAGGATATTGGGATTTTTAATTATCACTGCAGCAGGTATAAGGGGTCAGCTCATTTAGTGTCTTTCTTAATTGGCCTGAAAAGGCCAGGTAGCACTGGGGCTGGGCAAGCCATGTTCAAGTGTGTGTTGAGCAATACACAGTGAATGCCAACCAAAGAAAAGAAGCAAGACAGTGGAAGAGATACCGAAAGGGAACCACATACCACGTGGCCCCAGAGAGCCAATGGCTGTGCCAGGCAGTGGTGGCTCCTCATTGCTCAGCCAGAGCCCCCAAGCCCCAGCCATACTTTGTATTTTCATGTTGTCTCTTTTTATCTTTCAACAATCCTGCTCGAATTTGAGCTGGTTGGAGTGTTAATTTCTCCTTCATCATAAACCAAAATCTTAACCATTAGCAATCTCTAATTAACTGTGAGCATACAGATTATTTAATTAACTTGCCTAGGGCATTAGAACCACTGACCCCTCTTAAGGTGAAAGGAGACCCTTTATGTTAGGGGGATAGGCCCTGGGTATTGCTGTTATTTGGGCTCCTATATCTAAGAGTCAGGAAATGTTGAGAATTGACTGGACTCTAAAGGATCACCAAGTTGGTGTAGGGAGGTCATCTCTGGAGGCCCAGAGAACACGTGGAATTCCAAGGGTAGAAACTCAGAGGGTTGCCACTGGCACAAATTAGGAGAAGGGACTCGGCTGGAACCAGCGGGGTCAGGTTTGGAGGAATCCTTTGCTTTTGAAAAACACGTATCCTGCAATATTCAGTTGAACACCTTCTGTCTGCTGTGTCCAGGTGCCCCTGGGCTATTTCAGATAAGAAGTGCCCAGGTGGATATACTCACAAACACTAAACCAACTATGACCATCTGTGTCATGGCCAAATGTTTGTTCATTCAACATGTACATAAAGAGAGAAAACAGCGAGCTGGTACATTATAAAGTGTGTTATATCAGGAAACAAAGGCAAAAGTTGGCAATAAAACAATAAGGTTTATTCATTTTAAGGCTTAACCCCATGAAGTATGCCATAAAATCCTTATCTGAAGAATGCTTAGGTAATTGTTGAATAAGGAATATCGTCATTCAAAGAGATATGAAGAAATTTTTTCAGCTAAGCATATGGGCTAGATTAGAAAGAAAAAATAAGCAAAGAACGCATGGTCTTGTCCTGGAAAAGGAACTGATGGCATCTTCAAAACTCCCTGTATTTGATGCCACAGCTTGACGCAAAGGCTAAAACCTGATTCCCACCTGCTAATAGCTTTCTCCCCACTCATACCTTACTGGAGGGAATATTAAAATGGTATGATCGCTCTGGAAAAAATATTGCAGATTCTAAAACTAAGCTTCTACCTTCTCTGTGACTCAAATTCCTAGGTATTTATCCAAGAGAATTTAAAACATATGTTCACAAAATGACTAATACAAGAATGTTCATATTTAGTTTTATCCATAATAGCAAAACTGGAATCAACCAGGCATCTATCAATAGGAGAATGAATAGACAAACTCTGACCTATCCATTCAATGGAATAGTAAAAAGAAACAAACAACTAATATACATATCAGCACAGATGAGTATCAAAAAAACATGTTGAGTAAAAAAAGTTACACACAAAACAATACCTACTAGTTGATTCCATTTACAGATTTCTGGAACAGTCAAAATTAATCTATGGTATAAAAAAAATGAGAAGGGGGCATCAGGAACTTTCTGTATCTTCATGAGTCTTGCGTAACAGTGCTGTGTACATTTGCCAAAACTTGGCAAATGTAGACATTCATTGATTCCCTCATTATGTACATTTCATTATACATAAATTTTACCTAGAAGGAAAAAAAAACCTGCAAGTAATTATGTAATGTTAGTAAGTGATATGCGTATTGAAATATGGAAGGGCACTGATGTCTGCATTAAAAATTTTGAAATGCATTAAGAAAGTCAGATGGGTTGATGGATGGACAAGAGGTTGGATAAACATTGATATGTGATAAAGCAAGTATAGTAAAAAATTAAGGACAGAATCCAAGTATATAAAACTATACCACCTTTGTACAAGTCTTCCAACTTTGCTGAAAATTATTGAAAAATTTCAAAAATTATTGAAAAAATTTTATGATAAACAAGTACTTCAAGGCTTTGAAGACCTCACAAGAAGGGAAACCGCCAGCTACATCATGCATCAGCCACAGTAAGGATTGACCACGTCATTAGAATGCCACCTGCTTACCCAGAAGAAAACTCTCCTGTGTAATCAACTTGATGAAGAACTGGCCACACCATTCCAGGAGCAGCCAGCCCTCTGTCCAGAGAGGAGCCTCCACTGGACCTCAGAGAGAACACTGGGAGGCAGCTAAGCAATGGCATCGGCTTCTCGTTCCTCCTCAGTGGAGCAGAACATCACCTATTTCCTGGTTTCTGCAGGAGTTGACTCCAGCCCACAGAGTCTGCTGTCTTGGAGAAGACTGAGGTTTGCTTCTCTCATCTGGTGGGATACTGTTCCCCACATGCCTGCAAGTCCTGGGAAGGGAGAAAGCTGCAAGGGGGACTCCAGCCACGCTACTTCACAGACCCTCCCATCCTCACCGTCACTCTCTTGTGTATCCAGTAAAATACACTGAGCCTTTCACAGTGCCAGGCTCTGTGTTAGACGCTGAAGTAGAGCAGTGGGCCTCTGCTCTCTGGGGCTCACGAGGCCAGCCTTTCTGTACCCTCTAGTTGACCCCCACTGCCACGCCTTCACACAGGAATTTCCAGGCCTTTACTTTTGGGCTCTGGATCTTCGAGAACGGCTCACCAACAGTGTTAAGGACGAAGATCTCCAAAACGCATGATGGCCGTCCTGGAGTCCACCACCTAGAGATGCCCTCCTGAAGCCTCAGGTGAGATCACACCCACCTTGGTCAGTGAAAGCCAAAGGCGTGAACTTTCATTTTTTGAAACTGGGTGACAGGAAACCCAAAGCTCTACCACTTTGTGGAGAACCTGGAACAAACACAGCCCGCTCATCCCCTTATGGTCAGTACCACAGTCTTGACTCTTCCTAAGCCGGAAAACATAAGATCACTTGTTTATTTCACGATTTTTAAAGAGTTTTATGAATGTTTGAAGGCACAGAAAAGAAGCAAGTGGCATAACTCCATAGCTTTGCTCCCCTAATAAATGACTGAATATTTGCTTCCTGTTTTTTAAAAGAAATTTCTCTGTTGTTTATGTGACATCTTTTGAAACGCAGAATGAAAAGTCTGAGCGTGAATAATTTCCAGGTCTGAAGGTAAGCAGTAAGAATTTTTTCCTATCATCATTCCTGTTTTTCTTAAAGAGGCTAGAATGCAAGCACACCGAGTGCCTGGTGGGGAGTTTACGAGCAGTTTTATTCAAAAATAGAAGGAGACTGGACCAGCCCCTAGCTGTAATAAACTTACAGTTTTTCCATAACCTTGGCTTATTCCCATCCATGCAAACAAGCATAAAATATGTGCATGAAAATGTGCTTCATATTCCCCCGAAAGCAAGCAGTATAGATAGAATCTTGGGAGTGAATGATAGTTTCCCTTCATTTCCAGCCTGGACATGTCACAGTAACAACTAGAGGACTTTGGGAAGTATCCAATTTTTTAAAAATAAGGTATTTATAAAAAAAACAAACAAAAAACCCAGAATAAAAAATATGATATTTATTAAGCTCTTACTACATGCCAATCACAGTGGTAAGTCCTTTGCATTCATTAAATGTACAATTTATACCTGGTTTGTATTTATTAGTAGGAAAATGGAGGATTCTTGAGGCCCCAATAAGAACTTAAGTTGCTGATGATGCCTCCCTCCAAATCCAGTGTTTGAGTTAGAAAGGACCTTAGAAACCATCCACTCCAGCCCCCTTATTTCAGAGATGAGGAAACTGAAGCCCACATAGTGGTTTCCTCCCTTACGAATGATCTTCTCAAAAAGGGCTGGGGTGTCATCTCTGGGCACTTTTTGACCTGCCTCTGTGATCGATTACAGCATATGAAATCAATTTCTTACTTTTTGAATTAAGACTTAATATATTAAAAGTCTGAAGGTCGCAGTGTGAAGATATGGAGCACTCGGGACCCTCAGTGTAAATGGGTCGAATGTGCTGGGAAACGGTTTGGCAGTTTCTAATAAACGTAAACATACACGGGTCCCATGAGTCCCAAATCCCTGTCTTAGGTGTGAAATGAAAACACGTGTCCACCAACAGACTTGGACAAATATAGTCACAGAAGCTTTAGTAAGAAACTGGAAGTAGCCCAAGTGTCCATCAACAAAAGGATGATAGTATTTTCTAAAGATCTTTGCTGTATTCAAATAATAGAATACTATTCAGCAACATAAAAGAATGCATGATTAATATAGGTAAAAAAATGTGGATGAATCACTAAAACATTCTGTTGAAATATTAGAATCTCATATTATACATTGTCATGGTTTAGATTTTTCTGCAACAAATCAGCACTCAATAAATAATTTCAGAGTTGGAAAAAAAAAGGTACATTACGTTGAGTGAAAGACCTAAAAGAGCAGAGATTATATTATACCACTGTTATAAAGTTCAAAACCATGCAAAGCATATCTGCCATGATGGAGGTCAGAACAGTTGTTGCCTTGATGTAGTGACTCACTGGGAAGGGACAAGATGGAGTTCTCTGAGGTGATGGGAGCATTTCTATCTTGATCAGAATATTATCTGTATTGGTCATTAATAAACACAGGTGTATACATTTGTCAAAACTCATCAAGCTTAATACATAAGATGCATGCATTTTATTCCATGTAAATTAAAACTCACAGTGTCATCATAAAAGTCTTTAAAAATGTAGAACAAATGAAATTAAATAAAGATTTAGACAACACAGGAAGCCATTTGATTAAGACTCAACAGATGAGAAACAAGTGGATATATATATATCTAGAAAGAAAAGGATTTAATGGTAAAGGGGAGAAGGAAGGAAGGAAGGAAGGAAGGAAGGAAGGAAGGAAGGAAGGGAGGGAGGGAGGGAGGGAGGGAGGGAGGAAGGAAGGAATTTTCAAACCTCATCAGAATCCAAAGTGAAATATAAAGAGAAATGAGAGACTTGAAGTGACCAAAAATCACAGCCTGTGATCTTCTGGGTAAGTAGCTTTCTCCAAGAATGAACAGGCCTGGCAAGTTCTCAGATAAGCCTAATCATGAATGACGCTTGCAGACATCTAGTCAATCTTTACAGCAGCCCCACGGGGTCAAGAAACAGGAAAGCCATCCGGTAATATTTAGTGCTAGGGAGCAGCCTTCCTTGCACAAAAACTAAATAGACCCAGGTTACTCGGGAAGCCCAAGACGATGGAGCAGGTGGGCGGCTGAGAAAGCACTGCAGAAGCCCACGAGGGAGAGGATGAGACGCTGAGAACTCGATCATTGAAAACCAGGGAGCTGCAGCAGACCACAGAGAATCGGCACCTAGCAAGAGATTAAGAGGTCATCTAGTCCAATGCCCTCATTTTAATGATAAGGAAATGAGTAAAAGCACGCTAATTTACAAAGCATTTACAGTTTAAAAACAGCCTTCACAGAAATTATCCCAAGGGCCCTCCCAGTAGTCCTGTGAGGTTAGCAGGAAAGGGATTATTTCATTTATTTGTTTGCTTGGTCAAACAAATAAAAGGAAAGCATGCGGGTGGGCCCCGGTGGCTCCGTGGCAGTCCTCGCCTGCCATGCTGGAGACCCGTGTTCGATTTCCGGTGCCTGCCTATGGGGAAAAAAAAGGGAAACATGCTATCGAGAATTTTCAAGCAATACGGAATATAAAAAGTAAGAGTTCTCCCCTTACCCTACTCCTGCCCCATTCCTCAGAGTTATTCACAGATGAATTTGGTTTGCATGCTTGTTTTGTGCATACACAAATATACATACATAAACACCTATATAGGTTATTACAACCTATATAGATTATTACATACAATTACATACAATAATTTAACTTTCAATCAACATTATAGTATGAAATTCTTATGTAAAGATAAAGTACAAATAAAATAACCCCGACTCTCACGAAGCCTCCGTAAATGTGACAGATAAGACGGAATTTATAAAACTCTTGGGGAAATGTACAGCAGTTCACATAATAGTGAAATATTTTTAGTTTAATACTAGACAAACATTTTTAAAAGCCTTTTGGACATACAGTAATGCTTTACCACTCCCCACTTCTCTTTCTCCTGCTCTCCAACTTTCTCTTCTGTTACTCCACCAAATTTCATGTTTACTCATCAAACACAGAACAATTTAGGTACATATGTTACTCTTTCATGCTGCTAATTCATATTATAGAGCCTCACTTTCCATCCAAATCTTCTTGATCAGGGTATTTTTCCTGCCACAAACAATTCTCCCTTTCCCCCAAACTTAATGGATTCTATTGTCCGCTATTCCAACAACATTTTCCTACCTGTACAGTTACATCCTTCAAGTGTATATAAATTATCAAAATAATGACTCCAACCTAGTCAGTGAAGATATTTAGAGGACAATGTATGGAATAGAAGCTTCTCTGTGTGAAACACTGTCCTGGGCATTGCATTATATTGAGCTTGCTCCAGCAAATTTGTTTTGGGGACCAAATGCATCCTTGACATACAGAGAAAGATGAAATGTCACATACCTGCTCCTAGGAAGTGACACCGTTTTGAGATCAACAAACTTACAAACAAATACTTTCCACATAGTATAGAAGATGTCATTACAGCTAGGGGGCTGGCCTAGGGCAGGGGGCATGGACTAGACGAAGCCCGAGTTGAAAATCTGGAAGGGTGAAGAGATCTAGTCACGTACATACTTCTCAATTTACATCTCTGTGGTAGAACCTCCAGTGGAACTCTTGAGCAATCAGTCTCCTAACTGGTAGAGCATGCTACAAATACAGAAAATCGATTATCCAGGAAATGGTGAGAATGGGGAGATGGCTTTTTTCCCCACCTGTACCCCACATTGGGGCTGAGTGAGCAGAGTGTCCTCAGGACAAGAGCTTCTCCAGGCAGGCTGTAAAAGTACCTCCACGGTGACTCATGTCCCTTCTCCCACTGATAGGACTCGCTTTAACACCCTGTGATATTACAGGGTTGCTGGCATCAGTGTTCAGTCAACATCTCTGTCAAATATAAAGGGATGAAGTCCAAGGTCATAAAAACTTGCACCCTATTAGGGGCCAGCTCTCAGTAATTTGTTAAAATAATGAGGAGTTGATGCTGCATTTCTTAGGATTCAGAATTAGGTAAATGTTGACCCACATCTTCATTAAATGGTCACTTCAGATCTTTCCCAAATTCTTTTACAGACCACATTTGTATCATTCTCCTAAAACGGACCTTTCTTTGCTCTCTTTCTCTCACTTACCATTCCATTATGTGCTTCTCTCCCCACTTCCCTGGCTGGATGAGCTTCTCTCATGCCAAGCTAAGAAATGTTTAGAGGTAATCAAATAATTCACTTTCAAAACACTTTCATCAGTGAAGTAGAGACTTTTCATTAGCTCAAATGGGACTGGGTTACTGTCATACTGAAGCTAGGGAAATTTATCTTTAACCTCCAATGAAGAAGCAGTGAAAGTTTCCCCAATAGACTCAAAATGGAGTTCCTCTGTCATTTAAGGAGGAGTGCAAATGGACCACTGCCATCTGAACTTCGTCCAGGGAAAGTGGAGTTGCAATACCGTCCTGCAAATATGACAAAAGAACCCAGACTACGCGGAGAATGACAATTTCTCACTGAAATGTGGCCTACACATCAACTGAGACATCAGCTCAGAGATCCAGTTAAATTTGGCTCAGATCCAAATTCTAAAGCTTTCTCCCCCAAATCCTCGTGATTCTTTCAAGTTCTTGGGACTTACTTCTACAAGTTTCTACAAGTTTCTCTCTGTCTCTAAGCTTCCCCACAAACAGGAGCAATTTCTCTTTTGTTTTACACGAACCTGTTTCCACAAGAAATCCACTCCCATCTTCTTGGTCTGTGCTGTCCCATATCCACACGAGGCTGTTTAAATTTAAATCTAAATTAAGCATATGCTAAAATTTACTTCCTCACTCTTGCTAGCTATATTTTAAGTGGTTAAGTGGCCGCCTGTGATTAGTGGCATAGATTAGAACCTGTCTACTATCATAGACCGTTCAATCGGACAGACGCACCCTCATGTCATGGAGTGATGAGAGTATATTGAAGATTTGTGGATGCATGGGGAGTGGCTCCATTTTTATTTTTCATCAGAAAATTCATCTTTATGTAAGCATTTTAAATCACCCGCCTCTTTTCAGGAATGCTGTCTATACCTTTCTATAGGGATATATCAGTGTATCTCTTTCCATCTGGAGGATTCTTTTAGGATGTCAAGTGGAGTCACCAAATAGATGACGAGGAAATTCTTCAAGTGGCTTAGAGCATCAATTCTTACAAGAGAAGAGATAAGACACTGCACCCTGAGAAAAGTGAATGTTTTCTCCAAAAAATGGCAAGTGGAGCTATTCTCTGGGGGAAAAAGAAAGAGATGAGTGGGCTTGTTTGTCCTTAGAAAGAAGCACCTAATAAGATTTGGTTCGGAAGCAACTCTTTCTTGCATTGCTGGCCAGTTTAACCACTGACACCTCCTAAGCCAAAGGTTGTAGAGATGAGGCAGGCATGTGATCCCCGACATGAAGTAGACTGGAGGTTTATTAGGAAAAGGCAGAGAGCAGAGAATTTAGATATATGAGCACAAAGATGGGCATTCCTGCTGTCAGAGAGTAGAATAAGAAGAAGCTTCTAAAAGAAATTATAAACCAAACCAAGCTGACTCATTCTTGAAAGCCGCTGGAGGGCAGGGAGCAGATCAGTCTTAACTTTTTCTTGCCTCTTGTGCCCTTCCCCATTGCACTCACATACACACAGAGTTCCTGGTTCTTAAACAGCATTCAATATTTACTGAATTAATTAATTAAAAGACGAATAAGCGGAAACTTCACAGCAGAACTGAGACAGAGGCAGACATCTCCAAGCTGGAGATGCTTGAAGCCCAGCAGATGTTGCCATGATATGTTAAGCAAACCAGAACCTGGAGAGAGCCAAGAGAAGCCAAGAGATGAAAGCCAGCCCTGGAGAAGTGAAATGAGGAACCCCCACAGGGATAGAGGCTGAAAGCAACAGAGCCCAGGAGCCAGGGACCAGCAGATACCAGCCATGTGACTACTTCACTGACAGAGGTGTCCTGACCTGTCGGCCTTTCCTGACTGAAGGAGAAGCTGATGTGCCACACCAGGAAGAGCAGTTGGAGGTCTAGATGTTGCCCCAGGCAACAAGATTAAAATCCTTGCTGGACCCCAAATGGAAAGAACAATAGTCTCTTATATACTTTGGCCCATACCAATTACATCAAGTGATTAGGAGAATTTTAATTCATTTAGTGGACCTAAAATCCTGTTAATGTTATGTAATCATATGGTGCTCTGTTTTTAACACGTGATTTAAATTACTCAGGATGAATTATTTACAAACTTTAAGTCTTTAAGGCTATGAAACTCATAAGAATAATAAAGTATTTTGCTTCTTAAATCCACAGAGGTCTTCCTAATAGCACCTAATCCTCTATAGAAATGCAGAATAGTTGTTCAGCCTGCTGTGCAGTTTACCCCTCAAACTCTCATACATTTTAAGAGGTTTGTCTCTTCTCAGTCCTCTAATGACCTATTTCCTATTTCTTTGCAATTCATTTTTGCTACCTTTAAAATGTAGCAATCAAAACTAGGCCACATAGAAGGTAAGGGAAATGTTGGTTCTCAGACTTTGAATTTAACATTTTTTTCTCCAAATATACATTTCCATTTATCATATCAGTTCCTTTTTTAAAACAAAGGATCTCAAAACGATGGCATATTCAGCTTATGATAGACGATAATGAGATGGGCCATCAGTAACAAAATGGTTATTTCCAAAAGAGCTCTCCTCTCTGGATGTGTTTAAGCAGAAGCTGTGTGACCATCTGCCCATATTGATGTTTGAGCTTTGGGTACAAAACTGGACTAGACATCTGTGTTCATTTCAATCTGTTATATACACCCCGAAAAGCCATGTTCTTCTAGTCCATTCTTGTGGGGGCAGACCTAGTGTTGGGTAGGACATTTTGTTGGCTTCCATGGAGACAGACCCCACCCATTCAAGGTGGGTCTTTTACTGGAGTCCCTTAACAGAAGAACATTTTTGAGAGAGCTCAGCAGAAATGCCCCGGTAGATGTTGAGCAAGAACCTACAGAAAGTGAAAGAGCTAAGAGAAGCTAAGAAATGAAATTCGGTTTTTGCCTAGAAGAGGCTAACAGAAGACCCATAGGATACAAAGAGAAAGCCACTGGAATCAAAAGCTGAGAGCAAAGGAACTGGGAGAAAGAGCTAGCAGATGCCAACCACATGCCTTCTTAGCTGGCAGATGTATCCCAGATGCCAGAAACCTTTCTTCAAAGCCCAGGTGTTATCCTGTTAATGCCTTAACGTGGACTTTTTCACTGCCTAAGAACTGTAAATTTGTAACCTAATAAATTCCTTTTGTAAAAGTAAAAAAAAAAAAAAAAAAAAAAAAGATGAATAGGCATGGCCAAAGAAAGAAAGAGAAGATGGGCATTGCAAGCAAAGGAACGGCATGAAACAAAGCATGGAGACATAAACTTGTAGGGAGTGTTCCAGGAATTAGCCACATGAGGCATTCCTGGAGCACAAATCGGAGTGGATGAAATGCTAGGGCAGAGAACTAGAGTGACAGGAGGGGAGGGACTTGGAATGTTTTTCCTGTTGTGCCAAAAGTGTGACTGGAAGTGAGGTTCAATTTAATTATTTAATCAAAAGTGTAACATAATCAAGCTTGCATTATTAAAAAGGGCACTTGGAAAGCACGTGCTCAATCTTTTCTAATGAAATCTAAATTTAATCATCATCAGATCTTACAACATTTTAAGCTCATTTCAAATCCTGTCCAGCCCCAGTTGTTATTGTCTCGTAGTTTAATTCTGATTTGTATTTTAAAGAAGTGAAAAGTTGCTAATAATCTTATTTTAGAAATTATTGTAGTTATTATCTACAGTTGGCACTTATTTCTTTATTGTACCACAGTTTCCTGGGGATTTTTTTTTTGCTGAAGGTCATACTTGAACAATTATTTCAACACAGTCTACAGGTAATAACTTTTCTAAGTTTTTATAGTTTTAAGATATCTGTATTTCATGTTTATCCTTAGGTGGTTGTTCGTAGGGTATAGAACTCCAGATTGAAAGTTATTTTCCCTTAGCACTTTAATGATAATATTCTAAAGTTGCCTGATTCCATTTTTATTTCTCTGGAATGGGGCCAATGTGATTTTGTTCTTTTGCAGGCTCTCATTGCTGGCTTTGGCTTTTAGAATTCTCTCTTTCTAGATTCCACGTGTGGTGCGTCTGTATGCGGAATTTTTTTACGGATCCTATTCAGTATTCAAATGGTCTTTTCAGCTCCGGTATTTCTCCAGGGGCTCTGCCTACTCCCAGGAACTAATGAATAGGGGACTCAGTAGGAGACCTCTCAAAGTCCTGCTAGCATCTGACCTTGTTTTCCTACCTTCTCCTCTCCCATCGCAATTCTTACAATCTTTGTATAGTAATATGGAGATAGAAGAGAGAGGATTGAATGGGGAGGAGGCGGGAGTGGGAACTACCTTACCACATATTTTGTAAAAACTTTTCTCTCTTAGAAGCAAAAAAAATAAGGCCAAACTTTTCTCTCTTACTTCTGGACCAAGGCTTTTTTTTTTTTTGCACAGGTAGGCACTGGGAATCAAACCCAGGCCTCTGGCATGGCAGGTGAGAACTCTGCCACTCAGCCACTGTCGCACCACCCTGGACCAAGGCTTTTGAAGTCGAAGGTTTAGAGTTAATATCTCTGTTCTCTGTTGCGCCATGAAGTAATGATGACTCCCATCCAGCTGCCTAGAGGGAAAGGGGCTTGTCCTAAACAAGTATTTCAGGAAATAAAACGTCAGGCAATATCACTCCACTGCACAGGTTAGGAAACTGCAGCTCAGAGTTCAGTAGTGTGCCCAAGGTTACACAGAGAACATGCAACAGAATTAGGGCAGTCTTGGGTTGACTTATGTCCCCCTAAAAGACATGCTCAAGTTTTTGTGGCCTTATATGGAAATAAGTTCTTTGAAAATACGATTAGTTGAGATAAGCCCAAATTGTATTAGGGTGAACCCTAATCCAAGATGATTGTTGTCCTTATAAGAAGAGGGACATTTGGACATACAGACACACAGACAAGAGGGGCTACCAGGAGAGAGGCATGGAACAGACTCTTTTCTACAGATTTCAGAGGGAGCATGGCCCTGCAAGAAACTTTATTTTAGACTTCTAGCCTCCATAACTGTGGAAGAGTAAATTTCTGCTGTTTGCTTCATACCACCTGGATTGGGTTACTTTGTTACGGTGCTTAAGAAACGGAGACAAGGACCTAAACCAAAGTCCCCTGGAAGCCAACACTGGTGCTGTTTCCTCAGAGCACCATCAACACAGCAGAGGCTCCCTAAATGTCCCTTGCAAACCACAGGAGCAGTGGTTTCTCATGTCCTGCCATGAATGTATGCGTAGGCTGGAAAAATCCAATGACAAAGACTGAGTGGCATTGTAGAGAAAACACTGGACTGGTGGTAAGGAAGCCTGGCTTCTGATATCAGCTTCACTCCTCTCTAAATGTGAAGTGAACCAAGTCATGGTACTTCTCTGAGCCTCAGGTTCCCCAGCCGAACAGTGAAAGGGTAAGACTTGATAATAACCATGGTACTTTCCAGCCTTAAAGTTCTAAGACTATACAGCTTGCGGTTAATAATCTCTGGCATTGTTTTATGTTTTGCCATCTACACTAGCAAAGGAAATCTCGTTACCCTTTCCAAATGGCCTGCGCTTTCAATAAGACTGATTTTGCAAATAGAGAACACGATTTGGAGTCAGAAGATCTGAGTTCAGGTTCTGCTCCACCGTTAACCAGCAGTGCAAACCTGGACTGATTTCCTCCTCTCTCTTAACATTGGGTTTCTTAGGTGTGAAGCCAGGGCGCCAGTCCTATGTGGCTCACAGGACTTTTGTTTGGATCTCATTGAACGATTTAAGTTAGAACGCTTTATGGTTAAATATTGTATCAGGGTAAGCTATTTTAATGTAATTGCCCTGCATTAAGACAAGATTTCTAGGGCCTTGTTCCAAAGGAAGAGCTCAAATGGTAGATATTTTAGGAACTTGCTTCATGCTGGGGCGTGGGGGGTGGGGGGTGGGGGTGGGGGGCCAGGTGCTTTGGAGAGGAATGTCTGCATGTGCTCCTCACTCCCCGTAAGCAGCCGCCTACATCTGGGCCTGGTGGCAGAGCCTTTCTACAAGGAGAGACATCACAAGTCCTCCAAGGTGGAGAGGGACGGGCGTCTTTATAGAACTAACAGAAATACAGGAAATATACAACACGAAGGGATAAATCAGACAAAAGAAAAAACAGTAAAGTAAGGGGAGCATGAGATCGGTTTCCAGCAGATCACAGGATCTTGCTCATTCTGATAACAAGGGTTGTAAAGACATGACTTTGTTTGCAGACAGGGAGAAGTGCTTCTTCCGGCTGTTTAAGACACAAGTTCTCAGCTGTCTTTCGGATGGCTCACCTTTTTTGGCTGCAGATAAGACTTTTATGGATGGGTGGATTATTGTTTGTAAACAGTATGCCATTCCTGAAGCAAGAAGATATAAGAGCCCCAGCAGCTTTCACTTGGACGGCTGAAGATCCTTAGACCCTTCAATGCCAACCAGGTAAACCTCCCTGCTGCTGAGGGCAGAAGGCTTTCTTTGAGCATCTGTTTTCCTTTGCCAGCTATTAGTGTGAGTCTGGAATAGCAAGCTGTAGCTCTAAGATGCCAGCCATGCTTTTGCTGTTATTCTGCTTGAGTTGAATTACTTAGTTTTTCTTCCCTATCTTCCAGAGCTTTGGTGGGTTCAAATCCTGGCGCTGCAGCCTAGTATTTGTGAAACTTTGGGAAAGTTATTTAGTCTGAATGGACCTCAGCTTCTTCATCTGTAAAATCAGCTTACACGCTGCAATGCATTCTAGCTATGCGGAGTAAGTGAGATGATGGTCAATGAATGTCAGTTCATTAAGATTCATGCATAGGTTATTCAAAAGGACATTGTACCTCCCTTTCCCCCGAGTCAGCTTGATAGAGAAATTCTTACATTTTGTGTTTTAATGGGTTTTCAGGATGTTGCAGATACCTCACCATGTTTGCAAGGGAAATTTGGCAAAGTAGTTCAGAATCCATGCAATGAATTATAAAGGCTGGGGGGCATCACAACTCCTCACTCCTCAGTCTCTTGCCTCCTCTGTTAACATTGCATCAAAAAGCATTCCTGTGTACCTTCATTTAGATTTGTCAGGAAAGCCTCAGTTTCTGACATTATGTTCCATCCTTCCTTAGCAATCTATTATTTGAGAGTTAGACCATGTCTCTTGATTTTGGATCATAGAGTATGGTCAAATGAGATTTCAGTTAATTTCTTATCTTAATAATTATTTCTGGGGCGGGGGGGAGTATGGAAACCAACTCTGTGCTTACACTAAAATAAAGCCCGGGTGGGTGTAAAGAGAAGAGAATATGGGTATTTTATCCTCATGCAATTGTTGATGGCCAATCTTTCTGATATGAATTCCAAAATGTATAAGAGAAAATATAAATAATAGAATACAATTTTTGAAAATTTTCAGTTTGGCAAAAAATACATCATAAGTTAGAGAAAAATGCAAATTAAGAAATACTATGGGTAATAAATGAAAGACAATAAATACATCAGAAGTCTCACAATTTCCTGACCAACCAGGTTGAACAAGCAAATAGAAAACTGTACAAGGATGTAAACTGAAAAATCACAAAGGAAATGGAAAAAGCTAATCATTATGAGGACAGATGTTCAACTTCTTTAGTGATATTAAAATACTAACAAAAACAATCTTTTGCTTTAATATATCAAAATTAACAGATAATTTTGGGGCAAAATTAAGCACTCATCAAGGTTTGGGGAAAACAGCTTTCTATGCACACTATTAATGGAATGTATGGTGCAGCCCATTCAAAGGGCAGCTTAACAAAGAGCATCGAAATGACAATCTGCGTGTTCTGTGAAGCCACTAACCCAGCATTTGTGACTTCATTCTAAAGAAGAGAATTAAAATACTTAAAAGTTAGGTGAGCTCAAGAAGGTTCATTATAATCACTCTATTGCTGAGAAACAAAACCGAGTTACTGAACTATATGATCCTATTTATATAGAATTAAACACATACTAATGCATAGAAAGAGTTCTTTAGGCTATTCATGAAATTATTTATCTCTGGGAGATAGGATTTACTTCCTATTTTCTAGTTTTGCTTTGATCTTTTTTTTTTTTTTAAAGGAAAGACAGAGAGAAGGAAGGAAGGAAGGAAGAAAGGGAAACATTTTTAAACATTTTCTTGTTTTATTGTATTCTGTTTCTCCGTTTTTGTTACATGGGCTGGGGCCGGGAATCGAACCGAGGTCCTCCGGCATAGCAGGCAAGCACTTTGCCCGCTGAGCCACCGCGGCCCGCCTGCTTTGATCTTTTAACAGTTCATGTGCTATTTGATGATGGGGAAAGGATTACAAAGCTAGTTTCTTTTATATATTCATGCATGCATACATATATGTAACATCAGCTCAGCGTAAAGAAAGAGTGCTGAACTGAGGTCAGGATTGCGGGTTGTAGCTGTGTGACAACGAGCAAATGATTCCATGGCCATCCACATCAGTCTTCTCATCTGTAAAGTGCGGTTCTGAGAGTATATGTTCACATTTGGTTCTAACGCTGAAGGATTTTAGCAATGGATTTATTGTTGGGATGGATTTATTGATTGATCGATTGACTGTAGAAAGGCCATCGCTGTCTCATTTGTTAGAGAGCTTGCCTCGCTCGCCCTCTGCTGGCTGTCCTGAAAACAGCAGGGGCCGCTGCTCTCAGCGCACGAGCTGCCTCCACTTGGATTCCTCAGGCCCCCTGCCTGGGCTGGTGATGTCTCCCAGCCTGGCTCAGAAGGGCTTGGAGGTGTGAATCCAACCTCAAAGATAAATTTTCCTAATCTCTACACTTATCTTGAGATTCCCTTCATTGTAGAACCAGGGTTTCGCCAGAAAAATGTTCTTTTCTTCTATTTGTGATTTGGAGGCTAATATCCTGGGTCCTTCCTTCTTACCAGTACAGATTTGCTCAGATTGCAGATTTAGGATAATCCAGGAGCTCCACGGAAAAACTAACAGGAACACTGGGATCTTTGCAGGAGAGGCTCCTAAGTGTTCTGTAACCGAGGGAGAGGACAGAGATGGCTTCCCAAAGCAGGTGGCTGCTGCTACTGCTGAGCTGCGCGGTCGTCTCTGAAGTCCTGGGCCGTGAGTATCAGTCCCTTAGCCGAATCGATCCCACGGTCTGTGTGTGCAGTGTACATGACATATCCATTCCCTGGTCCCCCACATTACTTAGACGCTGCAGGAAACTGCTTAAAACGTGAGCGGAAGGCAATGTGATGTGGTAAAAAAGTACAAGGGCTTTAGAGTCCAACAAATTCCGATCTTGTATGGTTCTGAGTCATAGTTAAATCATCAATTAAATGTAGAGATAATATTTATTTTGCAAGTTTATTCTGAAAGGTAGAGAGAGAATGTGTTTAAAGCATCTGCCACCCAGCACGTAGTCAATAAGTGATAGCTGTCATGAAAACTTGAGTGTTTGCACACTGTTTTTCCTATCTGAGCATATCTAGGGTTCCAGGTTGCAAGAGGCTTTTCAGCCTAGTTGGAGAGATGCCTCTTACTCACTTAAGGCCCCGGAATTAAGTACAAAGAAGTAATCAACAAAGTACAAAGCAATACCGGGCAGTCTACTATGGAGAAAGGGGAAGAAAACTTCAGTGAGCTGAGAATAAATACCACAGAACTTTGAAATGGTAGGGAATGTGGAATCACCAGGTGCAACTAGAATAATAGAATAGTAATAGAAATAGAATAAAGGTTCTATTTATGAGGAAATTGAGGCCCAGAGAAGGGTGGAGACTTGCCCATGGTCACACAGTAAGCCTGTGTGATATTCTAGCTCCGGGTCCTGGGTGCCTGTCACAGTGCCGGCTGACCTTTCTGGGTGTTTCCTGTAGACGATAAGTGGACAAATCATGCTTGAGCAGCAGTTCCGTTGAGAAATAGGCACTCTGTAGGGGAATGAGTGCTGAATATAATTTAGCTTCTCCTACCAGGCCATGCTGTTTGCCAAGTGGAGAATTAATCAGTTGGAAAGAAATGCGAAGAGGAGCAGTCTCTTTGGCTATTTTGTGACTTCCATGGCTGAAGTCTGCAGTCTTTGCCCTACCCTACCCTTGGCATGACCTTGTACTCTGTGGCTCTCTGCTCTCAACCCCATACCTATTTCCAGCCTGTGGATGCGTTGCAGCTGGGGAACTCAGCCACTTTCTCTGACCCGTGCTGTAGTACTCTGATAGGCTACTCTTAATCCTCTCTGGCCGAGCCACTTTCCCTGACCATGTCCGACCAATGCTCAAGACAGCCTGCTATTGTCCTGGTGCTGTGCTGACCTCAGTCCGCCTAAGGGAGTCTGAAACTTGCCAAAGCTCTACCCTGTGGAAGGAGAAACAAGCCCCTGCTCTGGGATTTCACCAAACCTCTCTGGTTTCTCTCCCCTAGAGAAAATAGAGTCAGAGCGCTTACCGCATTTCCTTCTGTTTCTCTTTCCCTAGTTCTAGAAGGGCTTTCTGCTTACTCCTGCCAGCTTGTGGGAACTGCCGTTACGGCGAATCCACATGTTCCATATGCCGTGGTGGATGGGGCAAGTCTGATCTAGCACTGATGAGGGAAACGTGGACCATGCAGGGATGAATGTTCCGTCTCACAAGACCTGGCGGTTGAGATATTCCTCTCGTTGCCTGAGTAGTGATTTCTTGGTCTGACACAATGCAGGCCGTTGATTGAATAAGTGGAGAGATGCAGAGCTGCACGCTAGATCAGCACTAAGCAACATTCCAAAAATACTACGCTGGTTGGAGTGATCCTGGTGCTTATGTAAAACGATAACTGTTACACGACTACTAGCTCCTGAGCAGCTACCACGTACTGCGCCCTGTGCTCATCACTATTCATGCATTACCTCAGTTAGCCCCGCAACAACCCTAGAATATGTGCACTGTGAGTTCTGTTGTGCAGATAAGAAAACTAAAGCGAAGAAAGGCTAAATGCTCCCAAGTTCACACACCCAGGCCAGGTGCAAGGAGCCGACACCTCTTGATAGTCCCTGAGTGTGACGCAGAGAGCTGTACCCCACAAGAGCTGGGGCCGGGGGTCTCGGACCCTGTGAGACAACTTGGCTCCTCTCCCAGCTCCACTGCACTCACTATCAGGTCACCTCAGACTGAGGTTTCCTTCTCTGTGCAATGTGGACATCCGCCCCTGCCTCTCAGGGAAGCTCTGGAAGTTGAACAAGGCAGTCCGAATGAGTATGCTTTTAAGACCAATAACTTGAGTGTAATAACTACGATGTCTAGAGTTCTAGTTGGAGTTGGAATTTCTGGAGTCAAATCTTGTTTTTGTCACTTCTTAGCCTTGAGACTCTGGGAAATGACAATCTCTGTGCCTTTGTTTCCTTATCTAGGACATGCGTATAATGGCAGTACTTAATTCACTGGCTTTGATGGGGTGAGGAGAATACTGTATATATATATAACCTGGAACAGTGCCCAGCACATATTAAATGCTAATTAAATGTGTGGGGCAGTAGGAGCCAGCTGAGCTGTGGTTAGCTGCACCAACATTTCTCCACAAGGGACACAAGGACATAGCTGCCCTGCATGGGAACTGGGGTGGAGAGACGAAAGGAGAAGGAAGGAAGGGAGAGGAGAGAAAGAGAGAGATGGGGGGTGGAGAGAAAAAAGGAAAGAATGAGGAGCAGAGAAACAGCCAGCCAGTCACAGACATAGAGAGACACACAAAGGCACAGAGACAAATAGAAAGAGATGCACAGAGTATAGAGAGACAAGGACAGAGAAATAAAGACAGTGAAAGGAACAGAAAACACAAAGATGCACAAGGCCAAAAGGGCCTCTCTGGGTAACCTACTACTATTTATTTTTGCCCCTCATTCACTTTTGTGATGCCTTGAATTATATATGCATGCCCTCCACTCCGCTTTTGCCATGATAGCTTGTAACTAACTGCCTTTTGTTCGTGCACAGAAGTCATCATGAGACCCAGTTGTGCTACTGGATGGTTTTACCACAAGAACAAGTGCTATGGGTACTTCCGAAAGCTGAGGAATTGGTCTGAAGCCGAGGTGAGAAATGTGACCCATGCCTGGGCTGATTTCTCTAGAGCAAAGGGTCTGCCAGAGCTCCAATTCTCTCATTTGACTCTGGAACAAGAATCCCTCCTGGGGACTATGAGGAGAAACCAGCCGGATGGTAAAATAGAGGCAAGAGGGTTATATGTGACTCATTCAATTTTGTAAACATTGATAGAGCAGGTTCTGTAAGCCCACGCCTGGGTGGGCTGCAGGGTTCTAAGAATGAATAAGAAGCAGCCCCTGCCCTCAAGGAGCTCCTGCTAGGAAAGGAAGACAGAAATATATAAACCAAAGGAAATTGAGAAGATGAGGAATGTACGAAAAGAATTACTGAACTCCTGTTTATGATTTACCAGAAAAACAGGCAGAAGCTTCCTGACAGGGAGCAAAACAGTCCAAACAAATGGATGGGTTTATTGCTTATACAATCTAACAAGTGTATTGATTTTATTTCACTGAGGCTTTATCTAAAAGATGGTCCAATAGCCAGTCAAAATAAGAGAGATCTGAGAATGCAATGCTACTATATTACTGAGTTGTGGTTACCTGAAATGACTGATTGAGTGAGCCACATGAGTGAACCTGGAACAACTTCTAAATCTTGGCATGATCTGGGCTTGAGATGGTTTCAGAATCCCTATATAGAACTCAACAAACAATGACAGACCCTGTACTAGTTAGAGTTTTCCAGAGAAACAGAACTGACAGGATATATATGTAAATATTAAGAGATTTATTATAAGGATTGGTTCATGTGACCATGGAAATTGGCAAGTCTGAATTCTGTATGCACACTGCAAGTTGGAGACTCCAGTGAAGGTGAGATTGGATTCCTCTGGAGAAGCTAGCTGGCTGAAGTAAAGGTAGGAATGCTTCTTCTGACTCCAGAAATCCTCAGTTCTGGCTTTAAGACCTCCAAATGATGGGATAAAGGGGATCTCCTCATTTCTGAGATCAATCTCCTTTGTTGATTATAAATGCAAACAGCTATAGATGCAATCAGCCAACTATAGATGCGAATACATTTGTGAAATACCCTCACAGTAACAATCAGGCCAGTGCTCACTTGACCAAACAACTGGACACCATAACTAGCCAAGCTGACTCATGAAATTACCCATCACAATTCACCCCGGTCAACCTGGCACCCATACACATCTACTTAATCTCCAAATAAAGACAGTGCCATGGTCGTACTTTTGCCAAACACAATACAGCAACTGACGAACCCTTTTCCCAAAAGAGGAATTAAGTCCTTGGGTGAAATTCACTCTTATCCGTGACATCCTGTAACTTTAATACTGTGACATAAAGTTAAAACAATTTAAGTCATATGAAAAGGAGATAGGGAAGGAAACAAAGATATTTGTTTTATTTATATATACAAATATATTTATAGTAAAACAAGGAAGATATATTCATACCATTACAGTCCTCATTTCTGAAACTGGGCACATGGACATAGCTCATACTTATAGCTACCTTGTTCCAGTACCCATTCCATATTCCCTTTACCCTCAGCAAGCACCTCAGCTGGACTTGGTACTTTGCCTGGTAGAGTGCTCCAAACCTTCATCACAGAAAGGTCTTGACCATTAGTCCTACCTAGATTGGAGTGTTACAATTTTTCACTTTACTCTAATCAAAAGGCAAAGTAGTATTAAGATGCCCTGAGTGATCTCCTATATTACAGGTATACTCATTATCTCTGTCATGTAGTTGCAATCCAATTTCCCCTTGGTAATCAAGATCAATCAGCCCAGTCAGTATACAGTAATTCCCTTCTTTGCCTGTTGAATCAGAGGTATGAGGAGTCCAAAGTGGCTGAGTCTTAACTTCCAGTTCAATGGAATCATTGTTATGTCTCTTGGTGGAAGTACTCTTTCTTTTGGAACTAAGTCTCTTGGTGGAAGTACTCTTTCTTTTGGAACTAAGTCTCTTGGTAGAAGTACTCTTTCTTTTGGAACTAAGTCTCTTGGTGGAAGTACTCTTTCTTTTGGAACTAAGACCTCTACACCAGTCAAGCATAATGCCATGGGAACAGGAAGCAAAAATATTTCTAGTGGCTCACTAGAGGTATTAGTGAGTGGTGCCACTCCCATTTCCATTCATTGACTCCTGGACCTGTGAGTCCTGCCCATAGAAACAACACTAAAGATTGGATACTGATTTAAAGCATATGTAGCCCAGTTGGCACTGTAATTGAATCTTCAAAAGATGATTTCATCATTCTGTCAATCCAACTTCTTCAGGATGATGGGGAAAATGGTAAGACCAGTTAATTCCACTGCCATGGGCCCACTGATGCAATGCTGTGTGTAATACCATGATGGTGGATAAGACATTTTGTAAGTCCACACATGTCAGTTGTGGCGGAAGCGTTGCAAACAAGGAAAGCAAATTCATACCCAGATTGTCTATTCTAGTAGGAACAAAACACTGATCAAAGTGGTATGGTGCAATCAACCTGTCACCAGGGACTATCTCACCATTCCCTGAGGTAGCAGGCTGATTATCCATGTCAGGGACTGACGCGGGTCTGTGTTGCTGGCAGACTGGGCAGTCAGCAGTGGCTTTATCCTGGCCACCCTTAATGTGTGGAAGCCCATGTTGCTGAGTCCACGCATAACCGCCGTCCCTACTGCTGTGGCCACATTGTTCATGAGTCCATTGGGCAATGACAGGAGTGGCTGGGGAAAGAGGCCGACAGGTATCCACACAATGGGCCATCCTACTCACTTGATTATTAAGGTTCTCCTCTGCTGAAGTCACCCTGCGGTGAGCGTTCACTTGGAGCACAAATATCTTCATGTTTGCTGTCCATGCGTAAAGGTTTATCCACATACCTCTCCCCCGGTGCTCTTTGTCAGTAATTTCCCATCATGTTCTTCCTAAGTCCCTGAACACACTCACCCAGACCAGTGATCAGAGCCCATGAATTAATATACAAACACACCTCTGGTCAGTTTTCCTTCCAAGCAAAATGAACAACCAGGTGCACTGCTGAAAGGGAGTATTTCCCTTTTCCCTTCACCACTGTCCTTCAGGGTGAACTGTAGTACTGCAACTACTTACTTCTGGGTGGCACCTGCAAATCATGCAAGACTGTCTGTGAGCCAGGCCTAAGATGTCTCTTCCTCAGTCACACAGCTCTGGATGCGACAGAGAAGGTAACGTGGCAGGAAGAGGGGCCATGGGCATTTGTGCCATTCCTCATGTAAGCTCCTTGTGCTTTCGAAGCCTGTTTCTGTCTGAGCTCGTTTACACCACTTCCGTTTGCTCATGGAACGCTGTTGTGTGCAAAAATCTTTATGGCTTGGTGGGTCAGACGCACCCAGTTCACGCTTGGTGCTTGCTGTGAGTTTGGAGATACTACCCTAGTGCTTGGAGAAGGTGGGGCCTGCAACCTGGTGTTCAGGTGGATAATTGCCACTGCCCAAGGGCTTGGAAAGGGTAGGGAGCTCCTGCTGCAGTAGGCTCAGAGAGACAAAGCATTGATCGCAGACCTTGAAATCTAATGAAGTTTGCCCTTCTGAGCTTCAAACTTGTTTTAGATACACGACCTCTGCTTTCCTTCCAGTTTTTCTCATCTGAAATGGGAATGTGTATCCCTTTCCTGTCTTATCATTGTTGATTTAAAGCTGATCACGTGTTTTCTAGGCTTCGCAGGCCCATAGGACTTTTGCTCCAGGCGAACTATACCCATAGTTGATTTTGAAGAGACTTTGGACTTAGAGTTGTTACTGAAATGACTTAAGGATTTCGGGATATTGTGATGGAATGAATGTATTTTGCATGTATGTGCCCCAGGGACAGGGTCTAACATTAAGAACATTCAACTTATTACACCCTTCTCTCTGAACGCCAAAATGGCATGTTCTTCCCACATGGAAAATGCGTCAATTCCATCACCTCCCAAAAGCCTTGGTCCACTGAAGGAAAAGGCGCTCATGGACATCAATGGAACTTCTCCTTAGCTTTTGGGAGGTATATGCTCTCCCAGTTAAACAGTAGAAGGAGTATTTAGAAGATTTGCTACTACTTGACCCCAGAGATTCCAATGCCAATTCCCTGAAAACAAAGTTCAGATATATGGGGAATTTTTAGGTAGTAATGACTTGACTTTAAATCACAGCACTGACACTCATCCATATTGTTGTACCATGATTTACCAGTTCTCTTACTATAAAATGGGGATAATGCTTTTTCCCCATGGGTTTGTCAGAAGGATTCAGTAGGATAACTTGTGTAAAGCCTGTGGTACATGGTAGAGGCTCTTCCAGGTTGGTTTCCTTTTCCTCCTTCTCAAAGCAAGAACAGTCCACAAGTCTTCAACAGAGTTGACAACCCCAGAACCAGAGTTCAGAAAGGGTGCTGGGAAAGGAATACAAAAGAGGACTTAACAAACCATCACCTGGCCACTGCTGGCTTTTTGACACCTTAAAAATATTACTAGCTGTCTTAGTTTGCCAGGGCTACTGCAACAAATACCACATGATAGGTTGGCTTAAACAACAAGAATTTATTGTTCCTTGATTTTGGACTTCTAGCTTGGACTTCAAGGTCTTGACACACTATGCTTTCTGCAGAAATTTGTCACTTTCTGATGCTGGCTTGCCACAATTCTTGGGGTCCCTTGGCTTGCATCTCTGCTTCTGCCACATGGCTTCTACTTCTGCTCAGTCATCTGTATCTCCATCTAGATTCTTCTCCTAATAAAGACTTCATATATATATATTAAGGCCCACCTTGATTCAATTTGGCTTCTTCTAATAAGGATCTTCCAGGATCCCATTAACAAATGAGCCCACATCTTAACTAATAACAGCATCTTCAAAGGCCTCAATTACAAGTGGGTTCACACCCACAGGAATGCAGATTAACACTTGAACACATCTTTGTGGGGGACATCATTCAACCCCCAACTGACCAACATTGGTTCTTGAGATTTCTGGAAGCCAATCTCAGAACAGTGGGAAGGTGGGTCTTGGACTTGAGGCAAAGGACTGAGTTCTAGTTCAGTTCCATCTCTGCCGGTCGTGTGAACTTGGAGGGAAAATATCACTTAAATACTCCGAGCCTGTTTCCTCTTCTGCCACAGGAATCTTTTTTTTTTTTTTTTTACTTTTGAAACATAGAATATTTTTTTATTAATTAAAAAAAAATTAACAAAACATTTAGAAATCATTCCATTCTACATGTACAATCAGTAATTCTTAATATCATAACATAGTTGCATATTAATCATTTCTTAGTACATTTGCATCGATTTAGAAAGAGAAATAAAAAGACAACAGAATAAGAATTAAAACGATAATAGAGAGAAAAAAAAACCCTATACCTCACATGCAGCTTCATTCAATGTTTTAACATAATTGCATTACAATTAGGTAATATTGTGCTGTCCATTTCTGAGTTTTTGTATCCAGTCCTGTTGCACAGTCTGTATCCCTTCAGCTCTAATTACCTCTTCTCTTTTTTTTTTTTTTAATTAACGGAAAAAATGAAATTAACCCAACATTTAGAAATCATACCATTCTACATATGCAATCAGTAATTCTTAACATCATCACATAGATGCATGATCATCGTTTCTTAGTACATTTGCATCGGTTTAGAAGAACTAGCAACACAACCGAAAAAGATATAGAATGTTAATATAGAGAAAAAAATAAAAGTAATAATAGTAAAAACAAAACAAAACAAAACAAAACAAAACAAAACAAAAACCTATAGCTCAGATGCAGCTTCATTCAGTGTTTTAACATGATTACTTTACAATTAGGTATTATTATGCTGTCCATTTTTGAGTTTTTGTATCTAGTCCTGTTGCACAGTCTGTATCCCTTCAGCTCCAATTGCCCATCATCTTACCCTGCTTCTACCTCCTGCTGGACTCTGTTACCAATGACATATTCCAAATTTATTCTTGAATGTCCGTTCACATCAGTGGGACTATACAGTATTTGTCCTTTAGTTTTTGGCTAGACTCACTCAGCATAATGTTCTCTAGGTCCATCCATGTTATTACATGCTTCATAAGTTTATCCTGTCTTAAAGCTGCATAATATTCCATCGTATGTATATACCACAGTTTGTTTAGCCACTCTTCTGTTGATGGAGATTTTGGCTGTTTCCATCTCTTTGCAATTGTAAATAACGCTGCTATAAACATTGGTGTGCAAATGTCCGTTTGTGTCTTTGCCCTTAAGTCCTTTGAGTAGATTCCCAGCAATGGTATTGCTGGGTCGTATGGCAATTCTATATTCAGCTTTTTGAGGAACCGCCAAACTGCCTTCCACAGTGGTTGCACCATTTGACATTCCCACCAACAGTGGATAAGTGTGCCTCTTTCTCCGCATCCTCTCCAGCATTTGTCATTTTCTGTTTCGTTGATAATGGCCATTCTGGTGGGTGTGAGATGATATCTCATTGTGGTTTTGATTTGCATTTCTCTAATGGCCAGGGACATTGAGCATCTCTTCATGTGTCTTTTGGCCATTTGTATTTCCTCTTCTGAGAGGTGTCTGTTCAAGTCTTTTTCCCATTTTGTAATTGGGTTGGCTGTCTTTTTGTTGTTGAGTTGAACAATCTCTTTATAAATTCTGGATACTAGACCTTTATCTGATATGTCATTTCCAAATATTGTCTCCCATTGTGTAGGCTGTCTTTCTACTTTCTTGATGAAGTTCTCTGATGCACAAAAGTGTTTAATTTTGAGGAGCTCCCATTTATTTCTTTCTTTCTTCAGTGCTCTTGCTTTAGGTTTAAGGTCCATAAAACCACCTCCAATTGTAAGTTCATAAGATATCTCCCTACATTTTCCTCTAACTGTTTTATGGTCTTAGACCTAATGTTTAGATCTTTGATCCATTTTGAGTTAACTTTTGTATAGGGTGTGAGACATGGGTCTTCTTTCATTCTTTTGCATATGGATATCCAGTTCTCTAGGCACCATTTATTGAAGAGACTGCTCTGTCCCAGGTGAGTTGGCTTGACTGCCTTATCAAAGATCAAATGTCCATAGATGAGAGGGTCTATATCTGAGCACTCTATTCGATTCCATTGGTCGATATATCTATCTTTATGCCAATACCATGCTGTTTTGACCACTGTGGCTTCATAATATGCCTTAAAGTCAGGCAACGCGAGACCTCCAGCTTCGTTTTTTTTCCTCAAGATGTTTTTAGCAATTCGGGGCACCCTGCCCTTCCAGATAAATTTGCTTATTGGTTTTTCTATTTCTGAAAAATAAGTTGTTGGGATTTTGATTGGTATTGCATTGAATCTGTAAATCAATTTAGGTAGGATTGACATCTTAACTATATTTAGTCTTCCAATCCATGAACACGGTATGCCCTTCCATCTATTTAGGTCTTCTGTGATTTCTTTTAACAGTTTTTTGTAGTTTTCTTTATATAGGTTTTTTGTCTCTTTAGTTAAATTTATTCCTAGGTATTTTATTCTTTTAGTTGCAATTGTAAATGGGATTCGTTTCTTGATTTCCCCCTTCGCTTGTTCATTACTAGTGTATAGAAATGCTACAGATTTTTGAATGTTGATCTTGTAAACTGCTACTTTGCTGTACTCATTTATTAGCTGTAGTAGTTTTGTTGTGGATTTTTCCGGGTTTTCGACATATAGTATCATATTGTCTGCAAACAGTGATAGTTTTACTTCTTCCTTTCCTATTTTGTTGCCTTGTATTTCTTTTTCTTGTCTAATTGCTCTGGCTAGAACATCCAACACAGTGTTGAATAATAGTGGTGATAGTGGACATCCTTGTCTTGTTCCTGATCTTAGGGGGAAAGTTTTCAATTTTTCCCCATTGAGGATGATATTAGCTGTGGTTTTTTCATATATTCCCTCTATCATTTTAAGGAAGTTCCCTTGTATTCCTATCCTTTGAAGTGTTTTCAACAGGAAAGGATGTTGAATCTTGTCAAATGCCTTCTCTGCATCAATTGAGATGATCATGTGATTTTTCTGCTTTGATTTGTTGATATGGTGTATTACATTAATTGATTTTCTTATGTTGAACCATCCTTGCATACCTGGGATGAATCCTACTTGGTCATGATGTATAATTCTTTTAATGTGTTGTTGGATATGATTTGCTAGAATTTTATTGAGAATTTTTGCATCTATATTCATTAGAGAGATTGGCCTGTAGTTTTCTTTTTTTGTAATATCTTTGCCTGGTTTTGGTATGAGGGTGATGTTGGCTTCATAGAATGAATTAGGTAGTTTTCCCTTCGCTTCGATTTTTTTGAAGAGTTTCAGGAGAGTTGGTACTAATTCTTTCTGGAATGTTTGATAGAATTCACATGTGAAGCCGTCTGGTCCTGGACTTTTCTTTTTAGGAAGCTTTTGAATGACTGATTCAATTTCTTTTCTTGTGATTGGTTTGTTGAGGTCATCTATGTCTTCTTGAGTCAAAGTTGGTTGTTCATGTCTTTCCAGGAACCCATCCATTTCCTCTAAATTGTTGTATTTATTAGCGTAAAGTTGTTCATAGTATCCTGTTATTACCTCCTTTATTTCTGTGAGGTCAGTAGTTATGTTTCCTCTTCCATTTCTGATCCTATTTATTTGCATCCTCTCTCTTCTTCTTTTTGTCAGTCTTGCTAAGGGCCTATCAATCTTATTGATTTTCTCATAGAACCAACTTCTGGTCTTATTGATTTTCTCTATTGTTTTCATGTTCTCAATTTCATTTATTTCTGCTCTAATCTTTGTTATTTCTTTCCTTTTGCTTGCTTTGGGATTAGTTTGCTGTTCTTTCTCCAGTTCTTCCAAGTGGACAGTTAATTCCTGCATTTTTGCCTTTTCTTCTTTTCTGATAAAGGCATTTAGGGCAATAAATTTCCCTCTTAGCACTGCCTTTGCTGCGTCCCATAAGTTTTGATATGTTGTGTTTTCATTTTCATTCGCCTCGAGGTATTTGCTAATTTCTCTAGCAATTTCTTCTTTGACCCACTCGTTGTTTAGGAGTGTATTGTTGAACCTCTACATATTTGTGAATTTTCTGGCACTCCGCCTATTATTGATTTCCAACTTCATTCCTTTATGATCCGAGAAAGTGTTGTGTATGATTTCAATCTTTTTAAATTTGTTAAGACTTGCTTTGTGACCCAGCATATGGTCTATCTTTGAGAATGATCCATGAGCACTTGAGAAAAAGGTGTATCCTGCTGTTGTGGGATGTAATGTCCTATAAATGTCTGTTAAGTCTAGCTCATTTATAGTAATATTCAGATTCTCTATTTCTTTATTGATCCTCTGTCTAGATGTTCTGTCCAATGATGAGAGTGGTGAATTGAAGTCTCCAACTATTATGGTATTTGTGTCTATTTCCCTTTTCAGTGTTTGCAGTGTATTCCTCACGTATTTTGGGGCATTCTGATTCGGTGCGTAAATATTTATGATTGTTATGTCTTCTTGTTTAATTGTTCCTTTTAATAGTATATAGTGTCCTTCTTTGTCTCTTTTAACTGCTTTACATTTGAAGTCTAATTTGTTGGATATTAGTGTAGCCACTCCTGCTCTTTTCTGGTTGTTATTTGCTTGAAATATCTTTTCCCAACCTTTCACTTTCAACCTATGTTTATCTTTGGGTCTAAGATGTGTTTCCTGTAGACAGCATATAGAAGGATCCTGTTTTTTAATCCATTCTGCCAATCTATGTCTTTTGATTGGGGAATTCAGTCCATTGACATTTAGTGTTATTACTGTTTGGATAATATTTTCCTCTACCATTTTGCCTTTTGTATTATATATATCATATCTGATTTTCCTTCTTTCTACACTCTTCTCCATACCTCTCTCTTCTGTCTTTTTGTATCTGACTCTAGTGCTCCCTTTAGTATTTCTTGCAGAGCTGGTCTCTTGGTCACAAATTCTCTTAGTGACTTTTTGTCTGAGAATATTTTAATTTCTCCCTCATTTTTGAAGGATAATTTTGCTGGATATAGGAGTCTTGGTTGGCAGTTTTTCTCTTTTAGTAATTTAAATATATCATCCCACTGTCTTCTAGCTTCCATGGTTTCTGCTGAGAAATCTACACATAGTCTTATTGGGTTTCCCTTGTATGTGATGGATTGTTTTTCTCTTGGTGCTTTCAAGATCCTCTCTTTCTCTTTGACCTCTGACATTCTAACTAGTAAGTGTCTTGGAGAACGCCTATTTGGGTCTAATCTCTTTGGGGTACGCTGCACTTCTTGGATCTGTAATTTTAGGTCTTTCATAAGAGTTGGGAAATTTTCAGTGATAATTTCTTCCATTAGTTTTTCTCCTCCTTTTCCCTTCTCTTCTCCTTCTGGGACACCCACAACACGTATATTTGTGCGGTTCATATTGTCCTTGAGTTCCCTGATACCCTGTTCAAATTTTTCCATTCTTTTCCCGATAGTTTCTGTTTCTTTTTGGAATTCAGATGTTCCATCCTCCAAATCACTAATTCTATCTTCTGTGTCTTTAAATCTATCATTGTAGGTATCCATTGTTTTTTCCATCTTTTCTACTTTATCCTTCACTTCCATAAGTTCTGTGATTTGTTTTTTCAGTTTTTCTATTTCTTCTTTATGTCCAGCCCATGTCCTCTTCATGTCCTCCCTCAATTTATCGATTTCATTTTTGAAGAGGTTTTCCATTTCTGTTCGTATATTCAGCATTAGTTGTCTCAGCTCTTGTATCTCATTTGAACTATTGGTTTCTTCCTTTGACTGGGCCATATTTTCAATGTTCTGAGCGTGATCCGTTATCTCCTGCTGGCGTCTGGGCATTTAGTCAGATTTCCCTGGGTGTCGGACCCAGCAAGGTTGTAATATTTTTCTGTGAAATCTCTGGGCTCTGTTTTTCTTTTCCTGCCCAGTAGGTGGCGCTCGTGGCACTCGTTTGTCTGCGGGTCCCACCAGTAAAAGGTGCTGTGGGTCCTTTAACTTTGGAAAACTCTCGCCGTCTGGGAGGTTCACTAGCCGAAGCGGCTTGGAAATGTGCCAACCGGCCCGGGGTCCAAATGCGGGGAGGATCGCTGGCTGCCGCAGCCCGGGAAAGCGCCTGTCTGAATTTCCTAGTCGGCCTGGTCGCGGGAGGGCGCCAGCTCCAGCGGCCCGCCCGGGAGAGTGCACGTTCCCGGGGAGTCACGGGTTTCGAAGGGCCCCCCCGCCACCCGTCACCGTTCTCTGTGGCCTGGGGATTTCCGATCCAATTCTCTCAGTTGGTCCGGGGGGCCGCGCATGGTGTGGGTGCCAGCCGCCGTGGTTTCAGGGGACCGCCTCTCCAATTCTCCCAGCCGGCCCGAGAAGGGGGAAAGGAGTGACTCCGGCCGCTTGCCGCCCCGCCCGGTGAATCCCGCGCCCCTCGGCTATCTCACCAGAGCGCATTCTCTCAGCCAGCCAGCCGTTCCCGGATGGGGTACGCTGTCTTTTTTATCTCTGTCGTGGCTTTGGGAGCTGTTCTGTGTCGTTTCTACTCCCCTAGTAGCTGTTCTGGAGGAGAAATTGAGATCCGCGCGTCTTACTAAGCCGCCATCTTCTCCGGAAGTCTCAGTCTCAGGCATGAACAAGAAGCATTTTATCCCCATGCACGTGGCCCAAGTACTCCACGAACTATGGGCCCCTCCTCTGGGGGTCCCACAGGAAGCTGCCACAGGAATCTTTTGTGTCTGAATCATGGTTGACACTCAAATATTGAGTGCTAATCTCGCTTGCATGCCTTATAAATTTGGCAGTCAAATGAAATTACAGATATAAAAGCATTTTGGTATTGTAATGGTTTGCAAATATGAGGACTAAATTATCATTAAAAAGTAACCACGTCTGCTTTGAAATATATTGCTTTTTTGCATATATGTTATTTTTCATTAAAATAATGATGATTAAAAATTTGCATATATATATTCTTTCTAGCTTCCAATGTTCTGGAGCAGCTAGAAGGAAAAATCTGAGAGGATGGTATGGTAGCCCATGACAAACTCTGGGATCTGTCCTGTAACTACTTGCTGAAGAGTGCTTTGAAAACTATTGCTTTTTTCTTTCTTTGCTTTGTATATATGTTATATTATACAATAAAAAATGTTTCAAAAAAATAGTAACTGGGTACACAGGTGGTTCAGTGGTAGAATGCTCACCTTTCATGCAGGAGACCTGAGTTCGATTCCCAGACCATGCACCCCCCAAAAAAGTAACCATACCTAATTCTAAGCAAGATGCTAGAGGCAAGGAAGCAGCAAGATCCTAAGTGACCAAGGTCAAAACTATGCTTTTATTAAGTGAATTTTCCATCATGTAGACAGATCTTCTCACACAATCTCCAAAGTTTATATATATATAAACTTATGTATGTTTGTGTATAGATGCTTGTCTTGTTTAATTGAACAAGAATTAATTATGGTCCACGTTCCATATAATCCTTAAAACAGTGGGCGATTATCATTCAGTAGTCCAGAGTAAAATTCCAGATGCCTCGCCTTTGGATATGAAAAAGTAGTACCTTTGCAGAGGAAAAATTAGGGATTAACATAAAGACATACAGGAGCAAAGCAGATTTGGGTTTCGAGTTTTAAAGTTGCAAGAGGGTAGAAAATTACATCCCAGTGCCTGGTAGAGCTTCACTGGGAGGAAGGAATCCGAAAGCCCAAGCAGATTTAATCCTATGGCAATGGCTGAGTGAAGGCAGACCAACAGGCACAGTCATCTCAGATCAGCTAGTCAATACTACCCATACTTCAGAAAATAAACCAACACATTGAGGGTTCTTCTGTCCCCTGGAGGAAACACCTCAGATTTGTAGGCATTTCATCCTATACCCATTTGGTAGCAAATAAAAATAAGTTACAGACCAGTTTACAATTTGCAATGTGTTATTCTCTTACAATCTGTTGCACACAGTGTAATAATAATTTAAAATAAAAAAAGATACAGGTTTGGGGCAGGCCATGATGGCTCAGCAGGTAGAGTTCTCACCTGCCATGCCAGAGGACTTGGGTTCGATTCCTGGTGCCTGCCCATGTTAAAAAAAAAGAAGATATACGTTTGGGACTTAAGCAGACCTGGGCTGTATTCCTATATCTGATCATCCTTTTCTGATCCTCCACTTTTCCGTCCATAAACTAAGAGTGAACCTACTTCCTAAGACCGTTGTTAGAATTAAATGCAAAAGTCCAGAGAATCGGGCATTCTGTGAAGGGCACTGTATCTCATCAGCTCTAAGGTGCACGCTTAACACCTGTGAAGTAGATGTGCATGTCATATTACAATGTTGCATAGATTAACTGGAAGTGATTTTTTTCTTTCTATCCTAATGAGGCATAAATTAATGGCACAGTTCACAGTTTCTTAGATTTGAGGAAATTCAGTATTATCATTTAATCCTCATGATAACTCCCTTGTGTGGCAGCAATTACTTTGTCCAATTTACAGATGAGGAAACTGAACCTCAGAGAGATGAAGGGACTTGCCAAGATCATATACACTAAAGAGAAGCAAGATGGGGCGCCAGGCGCTGGCTCGGACCCAACAGCTCCATTTTCATGCCCTTGTCTCGAGCTGCCTCTTATTCTGGGACAGACATCTGTGGCACTCCTGTTTGCCCTGTGCTGGAGTTTAGATGACCTCTTCTGCAGGCAGGTTGTGCAAGCACATCTGCTTGGCACACTGTGGTCCTAAGGCTGCGTTTTTGGACCACGTGGCATCATTAATGGGATCTCTCCTTGCCTGCAGCATGAATGCCAGTCCCACAGAGATGGAGCCCACCTGGCATCTATCCTGAATTTGAAGGAAGTCAAAGCCATAGCAAAATATATAAGTGGCTACCAGAGAAACCTGCCAGTATGGATTGGCCTGCATGACCCACTCAAGGTAACCGTAGACTTTGCCACAAACACACTGCTGTGAAAGCCAGAAAGATGTCCCCTGTCCGAGAAATGTCCTCCTGGCCTACTGAGTAGGTCAATGACAAAGGTCTTGGATAGGGGACATTCTACAGTCATGTGCTTCCAACTAATGGAGTCAGGGACCCAGATCTGGTCCTCAGTGGATGAGTATGATTTAAATGATGCCAATTAATTTATCAGTCAGAACTTCTGACTGATTATTGTCCTCCTGAGTCTTAGAATCAAAATTATCAGCTTTCTAGAGCCTTCAAAATAAAAACTTGTGTAAATTTAAGCATATATGTGTGCGTATATATAAAAAGACTTATTGTGAGACCCAGCTTAATTAAAACACCATTAGATCCTGAGTTAAAGTTGGGAGCTGAGAGTTTTCAGGTAACTTTTTTCTTGGGTGCTATTATGTTTTGAATATTTTTTTCTCTGGACCTTCATTGCCACTATCCATCAATATGTCATTGTAAGAAATGGTACAGTTTACCAGTTCTTCGTGGGGCTTCTATTAACCCAAACAAACATAGGAATGCAACAAGGAAACCCCCAGACTTTTCACTTCTGGATAAAGCTATTATTATTTTCATATCCTTCTTTGAACATTGTATTATATGAAAACTAATAATCATTTTTCATAGTCGTTACAAATATTCTATACATTATTAAGCATTTAATTGTGTTTATTTGACTAATAGAAGGTTTGCATTTTTAGAAATGCAGAAGTAGGAACTCTCTCATTCAGAGTTAGGATAAATATTTACAGTTATTTCTACCAGATATTTTCATAGTTTAATTTTTATACATTCAGGACAGAGGAAAATAAGTAGCTAATAAACATTTAAAAAATTGTGTACTGCCTCTACTAATCAAAAAGAAAACCAATTAAAATAACAATATAAATTGATTTATCAGACTGCCAAACAAGTGTCATAATAGATAATATTTATAAGGATATGGAGAAATTATAGTCACACCTTGTTGGTGGAAATATAAATTCCTACAACTGTTTTTGGAAAGCAGCTTGACTATGACTACCAATCATATCCGTATCCTCAAAATATGCATACCATTTGACCCATTAATTCCACTTCTGGAATTCTCTGCTAAGGAAATAATTTCAAATGCACAAACAGTTTTATGCACAAAGTTGTTCCTAGCAGTATTCTCTATAATAATTGTAAATTGGAAACCATATAAATATCAATGAAAAGACAAATTATTAAGGTAAATTATGGTACATTCCTATAAAAAGATGTTTGGAAAACAAGATGCAAAGTTGCATGTTTATTTTAGAAACCACAACATTTTTTAGCCTGTGAAAATACTATGATACATAAAAATGTTTGCACTGGATGTAAATATGGTAACATGTTAGGTAATGTTTTCCTCTTAGCAATTGAATTGAGTGATTTTTCTATTCCTACTTCTTTACCCATTTCTGTACTTTCCCACATCCCCAATTTTTACAATGAAAAAAAAATATGTTTAAAAGGACTTGAAAGAGAGTGTCTTGGCTGTGGCAGGTGGAGCAGTTAATCTGCACATTTCTTGCACTTCTTGTTATTTGCAGAAGCAAAAGTGGCAGTGGGCTGATGGCTCCTTGTATTTACACAAGACCTGGTCTGGCAATCCCTTGGCTGGGAATGAGCACTGTGCTGAGTTGAGCTACCGTAATAGTAAGTTCTAATGCATCCCCCCGTTCTGCTTCCAAATCCCAGCTCCTTCCATCTACCTAGTAGGTGTAGAGATGGAGACCACACTCGTGGCTCTGTTTACTTACAGGACAGTGGCCTGGCCACATACGCTGTTCACCAGCTTTCAGTCATTACGAGCCACTTGACGAATTTCATAGTGTCGATGCCCCAGTGGTTCAGCTACATTACTCACTATTTTTCTCTACATTCTTAAATACATTCATGTTAAATCATGTTATATACCACAAAGGGTACATATGCCACACTTTGAGAAACCCAAACCAATGATAGGGGGCAAATAATGTAGTCAAGTCAGGATGGCTCCCTTCTAACTCGTGTAAAATCGGGTTCCCCGTGAACCCTGGAGACCCAGTCTTTGCCTGGATTCTTCCGTCTTGTTTGTTTCCCCAAGTTTTGTCCCCAGAATGCAGTGATCATAATCACTTGAGCACCCTCATCCCCTTGCCTGCTTTCATTCTTTGTTTTTTAAGCTAATAAGTCATAGTTTTGACCCTGGCACTAGTGACATTTTGGGCCAGATGACTGGTTGTGTTGGGATCTTTCCTGTGCATTTAGAAGATTTGGCAGCACCTATGGCCTCAACTCGCTAGATACCCTTAGCACAGCCCCCTTCCCTCACCAAAAATGTCTGCAGACATTGCCAGATGTTCCCCAGGCAAGGGGAGGAGGGAAGGGCTGGACATCATCTCTGGTTGAGAACCACAGCTAATGATGGGAAAGTTTTCAGGTGTAAAACAAGAACACAAAATATTAAAAATGACAAGGAGACTTGATGCCAAAGATCATGTATGAGAACACCCCAGTGGGTTTAAAAGACTGTCCTAAAGTCACCAGAACGCCCCTCCTAGCTAAGAAGCAGGCCTGGGATGGGGTCCAGCCTTAAGACTCAGAGTAGAAGGCGACCTGGCTGCTCTTAGCAGGACACAGAGCAAGGGTTCACTGCTGTCTGAGGGATGAAGCTTTGATGAACAAAAAAAGAGCGTGAGAAAGCCCTCTAACAGCAGAAAGTTGGCGGGTGCACAGAGGAGCCAGACTCTGAGGCATGGTCAACAAAGACCCTCAGAGAGAAGAGGAGGTGGGAGAACGGCCTTTTCGCAGAGCCCACAGTTGCAGCTGTTAAAAACCTAAGTCAGCTCTGATGGAATGAACACAAAGCAGAAGCTACCAAAATGTAGATTTCTACCCAAAATAGGGGGAACTGTTTGAACAATTAGCACTGTCCAGAAATGTAATGAGTTATCCCAGGAAGGAGTGAGAAAACCGTCACTGGAGTTGACCAAGCAAAGGCAGAGAATGACACTAGCATATATTGTAGTTGAAGGACTAAAGCTGTTAGAGGCTCAATGTCACAGAATCACCTGAAGGACGTTTTAAAAATACAAATTCCAGGGATTCTGTTCAGATGCACAAAATTGGAATTTCTGAGGGTGTATACCAGGCAGGCTTTGGGGAAGCAGTAGGCCAGGCACTCCAAAGTCCTTCCCTTCCCTGAGATTCCGAGATGTGGATTGGACGAAGTTCTCAAACAAAAATCTCTTCCCTGTCAGTCTGAGTTCATATCAGCAGAGTTCCAAGTTGCCTGTGATGTACCAATGATACTCTCCTGGGAACACCATTCTTTTATATTCCCTTCCTTTTCAAGATTAATTCAGCCTAGATCTCAGAATACAGACACTCAAGGCAGAAAATCACGAGGAATTAAGTAAAGATTAGACCAAAACTAGTGGAAATATAGTAGAGCACATTCCCCTCGGCCTCCATCAACAGCATTTTAGAGTTGTATAAGAGAGTTTGCCCCCAAACCCAGTGGCTATTTTTTTTCCTTTAAGATTCAAAAAAGTCTAATTAATGTCTCAGTATGCAGCCACGCATGCACACTCTCTGTGTGCAGCTGAACTTGCTCCTTTTCATTTCTGTTCGGAAAGATCCCGCAGGCATTTTATTCTATATTTCTCCTGCCCTTTCTGACTCTCTCCCTTTATGACACTCTGTAGCTGCTGTGTTCTTTTGTGAATCTCAGGGAATGACATGGCTCATGGTGCTTCCTGACTTATCTACGGGTTCACTTTGAGACATTTAATGTGATAATTAGGGCTTTATGGTTTGAAAAGAAATTTCATCTTCAATATAATTTGTGGTCAAGAGCATGGGCTCAGCATTTGGAATGCCTGGGTTGAAATTCCTACCCCTCCATTGCACTTAGCTGTGTGATTGTGAGCAAATGTCTCACTTCTCTGTGCCCTGAGGACTCTCGATCAAAGGGGGTAGGAATAGGTATTCATTAGCTTGATGCATGTAAGGTACTTATCATGGTGCCAGCTGGGCACAGGGCTCCGGTGGCCGGGATGTAGGGGTCACAATCTCCTACACATACCCTTCCTTGCACTTAGCCCTCTGGTGTTGAGAAAGGGAGGAGGAGAGTGCAGACAGACACCTCCCAAGGTTAGTGCCTGGGTGAGCTTGCTGTGGGGGTGACCTTGTTTGAAGCTGCCATTCTCATTTGTCAAGGAGCTCAGTGGGTGGTCACCTCCAGGGGACCCACTGATGAGACACTCAGTCCCAAGCAGCAACTCTCAGCAATGGTTTCTCAGCTCTGACTCAGCCAGCTCTTGGAGTAGATTCCTGGCTAGAGGTCTCGTGCCATGTTGTCTTTGCCCCACAACATGACAATGCTCATCAAGATGGTAGCCCCCATTTCTTTCACACTCTATGACCCCAGCTCTGGGCATGGACGTCTTCTGTGCCTCTTGAGAACCAGGAATTTGAAGGGACACTCTTTACCTCCTTTCCCTGGCTGTGCATCATGTCATCTCTCCCCAGTCTTAGCATCACATCCACTCAAAACACACACTGGTGCCAAGGCCAGTGGCCAAGCAGACCTCTAGCCAGATCACAGCTCATCATACTACAGACACCCCAGGATGGCAAGTGACTCTGTGGAGCTTAGTTTCTGGGAGAGAAATAGTTGGACCTCTCCTAAAAAACCCCTTAGTCCTTCCCAAGACTGCTTGTAGTGATTGACTTCAGCTGCCTCCAGTATTTTGAACTTCATACAGGAGCTTCTTGGAGACGTTAGCCCTCAGCTTTGGGCTATAGGGCAGATCACCCTCAGACCTCCAAAGCATCCTGTTTCACGCACAAATGATCCCTTTGTTTTCAGTAGATCCATGTCAAACCCTGCCTTCCCTTAAAAGTAGTGCTATAGCAGAGCATCTGCCGTTGAGTGAAGTTTAAATTATTTTTCTTTGTGTAACAAAGTTAGTACCTTATCCAGTACTGTAAGCAAAAGACCTAGAAAACTCTGGCAGACTCAATACTGAATTGGATGCCTTTAAATGTTTATTTTCTTACAGATTTTTTAACTTGGAACAGCAGCCGATGCAACAAGCGTCAACATTTCCTGTGCAAGTACAAACCATAGAGCAAAAGTCAAGACCCTGCCAGCTCTCGCACAAGCCTCTTCCCTCTTCCTTCTCTTTTATGCTTCCTAAATCTGATCACTGTCTCGAGAGTAAAAGGTAACAGCTAAGACAAAGTAGGTCCCTACTGGACAGACATTTCCCAGGTTTGAGGTAGAGATCTCAGCATAGCTTCGAAATGCTCAATCCCCAATCCCTTACCTCCTTCCCCTCTCTGGGCTGTCTCTCACAGGTGGGAAGTGCACAGACCTAACTGTTAAAAAAGCTAGGATTTGGCCTTAGGGAGTGAAAATTTGGAGATAGAAGGAGAAACCCAAGAATGAGCCTCTAGCTGCCATCAGCTTCTGTACCACTCTGCCCTCCCTCCCTTGCCCGTATCCCTCCACTCTATCACTTGCCTACTTCTCTTACCATGGGGACATTTACCAGTACAGTCCCTTCTGGTGTGATTGTGCATCATAAGAAATTCTTGGGCCATCTTTCAATGGGTAGGTGTGTGCATAGAAGAACACTGCTTCAATTCAGTGGTGGTGGGAGTGGAAGGTGAACTATGTCTCAAAAAAACACTCAAGTGTCTCCTCATCTCTTTCCCCCTTGCCTCAGCTTTTCACCTCTTTTAAATAGCCTCCTCTCCAGCTATGCCCCTGGAGGAGGAGGGACGGGGGCAGCTTCCATTGTCTGAGCAGGGCTGGGTAGGTGGGGATGTTATTTCATTGTGAGTACTGTGGCTGATTAAGAGATGACAGTCTGGTGTGTTAGAGCTGATGCAGGGGTGGCAGCTCGTTCTCTCCCCCGCCACTAACAACCTTCATGGACTTGCTCGATTCTCTTTGCCTCGTGAGATTTGGGGTTCCTTGGAAAGAGGGGACTGTCCCAGTAATGGGGAAGTAATGTTGCCCTCTTACAGAGTTATGATCACCTAGGTCAGGGAATCTGGTTGGCAGTACAAAGAAGAAACGATACAGACTCAACCAAAACAGAAACAGTGGCTTTGGAATGGTTGTTTTTGCATTTCTTAGAAGGAAATGCCACATGAGAGGACACATGGGACACATGGCTCAGCCACGCAGTTTAGGATGTGTGGACGACCACTTCACTCATTCATTCACACAGCACCGCAAACTGGTACCCTAATCTGAGAATGCACCCTTGATGCTTTAGCAGGTTAAGACCAGCTGTCAAGGGCTGGCTGAAAAAAGGAAACAGCAAAGAGAGGGGAAATGAGACAGAAAGGAACATTGGCCCTTAACCGCTTCTCCTCCTTCTACTCACCCTTTCCTGCCTTCTTCCTTCCTCCCAGCTTCCATCTCTACAACCTGTGATCCTTTCAAGTGTCAAAGAGGAAAAATCAGAAAAAATGTGTCGCTCTTGTCAAGCATTAAAAATGACTTTAAAAAGCTTGTTAATCCAGAGGATAAATTTATTAATAGTGAAATTTCAGACAAGATGCGAGACACATGAAAAAGGGTTGTTGGTCTTTGAAAGTATATGCTTAGCGTCAGCAGAAAGCAACCACCAGCTCCTGAGAGGATTCTGGGCAAGTCACTGCCAGGGGGACAAACAAAGTATCAGACTTTATCCTTTCCCTAGCTGTTAGGAACCACATAGAGCCCCATTGGATTAAGTTCCAAATTCTGTGGTATAAACTATAAAAACTAAAGGAGTTTAAGGGAAACATTGATGGAAATACCCAAAAGTCAGAATATCTCATTTTTTTCTAATTAAGGCACATACAAGAGAGTCAAGAGTCCATGGCCCACCTACCTCCCCTAAATCCATTTACACTTCCCAGAGGAAAATCATCTCATAATTGTAGAGATGAGCAAGATAAGAATCCAAAGGTAACATACAGCAGTGTCTTTTAATTTACCAGAGCTGCTGTGACAGATACCACACAACAGTTGGGCTTAAACAACAGTAATTAATTTTCTCCTGCTTTTGGAGGCTAGAATTCCCACATCAAGGTATTTGCAGGGTTTGCTTTCTTCCAGAATGTGTAGCATTCTGGGAATCCTCCCTCACATAGTAATCGCTCCTCTGTCTGCCCCTCTGATTTCCACTGCATTCTGGCTTCAACTTCCACATCCAATTTCCTTTGCTTATGATACCCGCCCCCCCATATGGGATCACGGCCAGCCCCTGTTCAGCTTGGCCACACCTTAACTAATACGAGCATCTTCAAAAGCCCTATTTAGGGGTGCACCGGTGGTTCAGTGGTAGAATGCTCACCTTCCATGCAGGAGACCCAGGTTCGATCCCCAGACTATGCACCTAAAAAAAAAAAAATCCTGTTTATAAGGGTTTGCACCCATAGGCCCCACGGGATGTCTTTTGTGGGGGTCATGATTTAATCCCCGATAAGCAGATATAACAAAACAAATAAAAGCTATCAGTAATTCTATAGAGATATTTAAAAATATTTAAAATAGATTTTTTAAAAACTTCACTTGGAAAGTATAACCAACTTGAAACGATACTGGTGATGTAACAGTAATGAAACGCCCTCCCTGAAATAGCTGAAATGCCAATAATCTGGTGAGAGCTTTGCAACATTGCAGACTGTGGGCGAGAAGCCACTTTTCTTTTTGGAAGGCTGACTCAGTTCTTGGTTAACTTTAGAACTGTGCTGATTTTCATTTACGCATACTGATTAGGTACATATCACTCAACAAATTTTTATTGAATTCATATGATGTTGCAAGAACTCATTTTAGGGACTGAGAATTCATAAGTGAACAAAACGGATAAGCTCCGCTTGCTATCATAGAGCCTGCATTTCAACAGGGGTGGGGAATGAAAGTAGACAAGCAATAAACTCAAGTGTATAATGTGGCATGAGAAGGTGGTATCAGTGCTATGGTGAAAATATAAAGCCAGGCAGGGGTATAGAGGGCAGGTACATTGGGGTAAGTGTATAGGAAGTAACTAGCATGTTTTTGGTTGCCACTGATAGTCAAACTCTCACGCTAAAAAAGAGAATTTATTTGTTTATGTTAACTTCACTGTCCGTAAGTAGATTTGGGCCTCAGGCATAGCTTAACCCAGGGCTCAATGGTCTTTCTCTACCCATTTTGACCTTTAATCCTGGGAATTAGTTTCATTATAAGGTCCCATTTTAGTTTCAAAATGGCTGCAGCAGCCTCAGCCCTCACCCCCAGGAAAAAAATTCAAACAAAAGCATCCAAATTAAGTCTCCTTGGCCAAGAACAGCCTGTCCTGCATTGTATGCTCATTTCTCAACCAGTCGATGTAGCCAGGAGGATGGAATATGATGATTAGCTTAGCCAAATTATATCACATGTAACTCCCCTAAAGATTTAGCCGGGGGATTAACCAGTTTTACCCAAAGGACAGGTGAAGTTCTTGGTTCACTTTAGAACTGTACTGATTTTCATTTGCACATACTGATTAGGTACATATCACTCAACCAATTTTTATTGAATTCATATGATGTGCCAAGAACTCATTTTAGGGGCTGGGAATTCATAGGCGAACAAAACGGATAAGCTCCCCTTGCTATCATAGAGCCTGCATTTCAACAGGGGTGGGAAGGAATGAAGACAAACAATAAACTACATAAATATGGAGACTTTGTGGGAATTTTAAAAAGGATGCCCCTCTGGGAAGACACAGCCTCATGGACCCACTGGAGCAAAGCAGGCTGGATTTCAGCCCTCCTTGTCCCCCTCGGCATGTACCCTTGAGCTGTGCACAGATTACACAGCCCTCCATTGTGGCCCTGCTGACAATGTGGGCCAAGAGAGGGGTGCGGTGTTTCTCTACCCACTGGGTCAAGGACCACCCTTTGAGAATTGCTATCCCTAGACCCCACTGCAAGACTTGAGAATCAGGCAAGAGACACCTAATTGTGAGAGAGGGCAAAAAATTATGGAAGTATTGTTTCCCAAGATGGGCTCACTTAGACAAGTCTTGATCTACAACTGTGGCAGCTTATTTTAGTGGGAAGAGAAAAAGACTTAGAGCTAAGGAGCTGCAGATCTGTCTGACTCCTCAAACCAGCTATGTGACATTATTCCTAAAGTCTCTGAGCCCTGGCTTTCTTTTCACAGGGATTTGAGAATTAAATTAGCTAAGATATGTAAAGAGTTTGGAACAGGGTCTGGCACAAAATAAACGCTTAAATGTTAGCCGTCCTTTATGAGAGCATTGTGAACTGTCATGATAAGCTGCTGAACTAGTGTGTGACACAAGGTATAATCCAGCATTCCCTCGAGAGCATGGGAGGTCAGCAACATGCGGGAAACCCTGGATTCCAGGTGACTCTGTGTGTCTGCCTGGTTTTAATTCTTCTGTGGGTTCATGGCATGTGCATGACCCCACAGGAGACAATACAGACCCAGGATAGTGAAGGAGGAACATATCACCCATTAATTCAATAATGCAATCAGCATTTCCCATTAGCCCTATCACTTGCGAATCCATGTAGTTACTGAATGAATAATTGCAGAAGAGAGTGACCCAGGGGGTGCGAAGATAAGCCAGAAGCCTTTTTTTTTCACATGGGCAGGCACCAAATCTGGGTCTCCGGCATGGCAGGTGAGAATTCTGCCACTGAGCCGCCGTTGCACACTGAGCCGCCGTTGCACACTGAGCCGCCGTTGCACACTGAGCCGCCGTTGCACACTGAGCCGCCGTTGCACCCCCCAGAAGCCACTTCCTTTAAGGTTAAGTGTAGGAGATCTTTGTGACCTTGGGCTGGATTTTGTATAACACAAAAAGGACAACCATAAAAGAAAACAAAAACTGATAAACAGGACTCTGAAGTTAAAAATGTCTGCTCTTAGAATATGCTGTTAAAAAATGAAAAGGCACACATTTGCAAAGGGGAGAAAATATTTGCAAAACATATATCTGATAAAGAACATGCAAGTCAATAAAACAATAACCCAATTTTTAGAAATAATTAAAAGATGTGACCAGGCCCTTCACTGAAGAAGATAAATAAATGGCCAATAAGCACACAAAGACAGACTCAACGTGGTTAGTTATTAGGGCAGTGCAACTTAAAACCAAACGTGATACCACTACTCACCCGCTACAATGGCTCACATTGAGAAGACAGGTAACACCGCGTCTGGCGAGGAGGCCTAGCTGTTAGAACTCCCATGATGTTGCTGAGAAGGATGCAAATGGTGCAGCCATTTTCAAAAACAGTCTGACCATTTCTTATAACCTGACATATACACTTACCACTCGACCCAGAAATCTTCTCCTGCCTATTTACTTAAGAGTATTGAGAACATATGTTCACACAAGGATCTGTAGGCAATTGTTCATAGCCATTTTGTTCATAATAGCACAAAACTGGAAGCAACCAAAATAATCTGTCAGGGAATAGATAGGCAAATGAAGCACATTCCTACAATGGATGTGGAGTTTGAATTTGTACCACAGAAAAGATCATATTCAGAAAAAGATCAGCTAATCCGTTCCTTAGTATAGACCTGTTAGGGGCGGGACATTTTGATTTGGTCATTTCAGTTAAGCAGTGCCCCAGGGGGAGTCTTAATCCTTTTAGTGGAGTCTTTTATAAGAAGATAAATGCCCCATAAACTAAGTGATCGCTAAGCTAAGTGAAACCAGAGAAGCTCACAGAAAAAGCCCCAGAGAAGCGGGGAGATAAGGGTACAAACAGGGAAGCTGAGAGAGATGCAGAAACACACAGCCAGAAGCTGGAAGCAACTAAACCCAGGAGAAAAGGACCAGCGCAAGCTGGCCACGTGCCTTATCATGTGACAGAAAAGGCCCAGATTGCCGGCAGCCTTTCTTTAGGGAGAAGGAATGGTCTTGTTGGTGCCTTAACCAAGACGTGTTCATGGCCTTAGAACTGTAAACTTGTAAACTAATAAAAACCTCATTGTTAAAAGCAAGTCCATTTCTGACATTGTATTTTGTCATCTTTAGCTCATGTCAGCTCAGTAGTAAAAAGGAACGGACACACACAACCTGGATAAATCTCAATATCATTATGCTAAGTAAAAGAAGCCAAGCACAAAAGACTGTAAGATTCCATTCATTTGAAATTCTAGAAAAAACTATAGTGACAGAAAGCAGAACAATGCTGGCCAGAAGCTGTGGGGTGGCAGGAAGGGATTGACTGCAAAGAAACGGGGGAATTTTAAGGGGTGATGGAAATATTTCATGTCATATTGTGTAGTGGTTACACAACTGTATACATTTGCCACCATGTCACACTGTACATTTAAAAAGGGCCAATTTAGTAGGATGCAAATTACACCTGAATAAAGCAGACAGAAAAGCTAGGAAAAAGCTTCCTCACGAAGGAGGACAAGATTCAGCCAGACAGTATCTTCAGCAACTTCTCTGCTTCTGGACAACACTAGGGTTGAGCTAGTCCCTGCAAAGTCTGACCTTTGGTCAATGAAAGGAAACATCTGATAAAAACACGCCGTGTTCATGCTCTGAACCTTGGCCTCCTCTCCCAACCTTATCGCTGATCAGAAGTATTTATTTTCCATCCTCCCTTTGGACTTCTCCACCCCACTCTCTTTTTAAGTACAGCTACCTTCCTAGCCAAAACACCAAGGCACCTAATCATACATTCTCACTGAGACTTCACAGGGCCCCAGTAAAGGGAGAGACCAGTGGAATTAAAACCCACCCTCCCTTCAAACACATCGTAACCTCTGTTGGGAAAACCCTGAAACTCCGTCCTCTCCTAACTTACGTCCGCAGAGGCTCCAGTGCCCGGAACAAGGGTCCCTGCCTCCTCTAGAAGCCTCCCCTGGTTTTGCAAGACTGTTGCAGAAGTCCTTTTCCTCCTAACTGCTCGAGCACAAGGCGTCTCCCTCATTTCTTTGTCATTTTAAATTTCTGTGATCTTGCACACATGTCTCTCTTCTACACTCAGTCTCTTTATTAATAAAATGAGAGTAAAAGCTCTGATGCTTATAGTGTAACTTACTTCTTAAGTAAGCTTACCTTAGAGTAAGCTCAGATGCTTATAGTGCAATCAGTGCCCGGCTGGCAACGGTGCCAGCTGAGCCCTGCTCCAGGTTTGGTGGCCCTGCCACTAGAGGAATTCAGACAAACAAGAGGGCCAGTAGGAATAAGTAGTAACGAGAAAGAGAGAGTACACACTAAAGAGGTTAATGAGGATGTACTCAAGGGACATGCACTGAGTGGAGTGGGTTAGCTTATTTTATAGGAAGGGTTTTGGTTGTGGCAGGTTTCCATGGCAACCTGTGAATCTGAGGGCTTTAAATGGCTTGTATTAACTAGATGCTTACAGGGCTAGCACTGTTTCAGGAAGAGATAATTATGGATACTTGTGGCTGGCCCCTCATTTATCCAAAATTTATCTTTGGGCAGATGTTTAACGATCATTATAATCCTAAACTTTCTGTTATTTACTCAGAGTTTGCTTCAGGTCCATGATTTTATAAGCTTTTATGGTTCTAGGAGGTTTTAATGGTTTGGGGAGGTTTGGGAGCTTTTGGGGGAAACTTTTTTCCACGAAGTCTGCAGTTTGCATTTTTCCTTTGGAGCTAGGTAAGTTACAAGGGACTTGCAGTTGTTTGTTAACTCTTTTAAGAGATGGATAGGAAACCAGGGATTTGCAGTTGTCTGTTAGCTTTTTCAGAGCTGTATAGAAACCAGGGGCTTGCAGTGGTCCTATTTCAGCCTGCTTTAATAGGATCAGCGTGAATAAGGGAAGTGGTCTGGTGTAAGGCAATTGGGACTGGGAGGAGAAGCCTGCAAATTAATTTCTTCCGACTCTGTGTAAGCCAACCCCAAAAAGCAGGTCTATTGGCTTTTGCCTTCCAGGAGCCAGCTTGCAACCCCAGAACGAGCAGTCCCTTTCCTGCTCCAACATTCTTGTTCCATTTTTTTTCTGAATCATATAGTTTCTTGATCAGGGGGTCAATCCCTGAACTCACTGGAAACTTTTTCAAAAGTTGCAATAAACATAAAAATAAGAATATTCACACTGATTATGGATCAGATATATGTCCCCCTCACGGAGCCTCATTCCCTACTAAGTTGGAAACCAGGGGACAACACAGGCAGGTAGGAGTGTTGTGAAAGCAGAAGTTTAGGACCGTTGTCAAGGCCCTGCATCCCTCAGTGTCTCACGAAAGCCTCAGGGGAGGGAGTTTCAGTGCAGGGGGACAGGGGGAACAAAAAGGAATCCGCAGGTAGAGGCCTGGGTTTTAGAATATTACTTAGAATTTGAGATTTATTGTTCTAGAATATTGTGCCATGTCATAGAAAATACTTAATAAGTAGTAACTACATGATTAGTTGATCATGTCCACTTTAAACTATTATTTCTTCAAGGTAATAATAATCCTGAGTGTGGAATTAGGACATGAAGTTTCTCCATGTGAATTTCTTCAGGAAATCTGCATGAGCAAATCCTAGTGTGTCTCCTGCTTAGAAAGGTTAACAATGCAGACTTCCTATATACAAACCATCATTGATTGGGTCCCTACTAAATGCCAGACAGCGCTGTTTTATACATATCTCATTTAATCCTCAAAACAAAATATACCACCTTGCAGATACTGAAACAGTTTCTAAGACGGTAAGCAATTTACACTAGTTAATAAGTGACAGAGTCAATATTCAAACCCAAGAGTGTCTGACTCCAAAGTTCATGCTTTCAAAACTATGCTACAGGTTAAACTCATTCATTACCTCTTCCTCTGGCCTAACCTTAGCAACAGCGGTAGCAGGTCTGCAGAGACTGACCACGGAGCAGAGATGGACAGTCACCGAGGGCACAGCTTCATTTGCTCTGGGTGGCAGAGATGACGCTGGGTGATGCCTGCTGGAGTACAGCTGCCTGTGTGGTCACACGCAGGAGTGCCAGCAGAGCTGGTTGGCATGGCTTTTGAAGCACAGCCACAAACCGGGATCAAGTCCTCATTTGTAGCATGGTTGGCTGAGTCATTTTCAATACGCAGAATTGAAAACGACAGGGGAGGCAGGGTAGGGGACCCAAGTGCAGACAGCTCCCATGGGGATGCTGATGCGCAAACAGGAAACTGTGACACACTGCTGACTTCCATTCGGGCTAGTTCAATCTTCCTTAACCATCTTTGTGGTAGTTAGATTCAGTTGTCAACTTGGCCAGGTGAAAGCACCTAGTTCTGTTGCTGTGGACATGAGCCAATGGTAGGTGAATCTCATCTGTTGCTAATTACATCTGCAGTTGGCTAGGAGACGTGTCTGCTGCAATGAGTGACGTTTAACTTAATTGGCTTGTGCTTAAATGAGAGAACGCAATGTAGCACAGTCTAGCAGCTTGGCATTCCTCATCTCAGCACTCGCAGCTCAGCCCAGGGCTTTGGAGATGCAGAAAGAAGTCACCCCGGGGAAAGTTGTTGGAACCCAGGGGCCTGGAGAGAAGACCAGCAGAGACCATCCTGTGCCTTCCGCGTAAGAAAGAACCTCAGTGGAAAGTTAGCTGCCTTTCCTCTGAAGAACCAACAAAATAAATTCCCTTTTATTAAAAGCCAATCTGTCTCTGGTGTGTTGCATTCTGGCAGCTAGCAGACTAGAACAATCTTCAACCCTGAAGTCTTGGATCAGAGTAGTTTATGCTACTTCCTGTGTTCGATCCACACAAAGCATCAAAAAAGAACAAAAGGAATCATAAAGACGTTTTTATTAAAAATGGGGTATCATAATCCTTTCACAGGAAAAGCTTCAGAAATAGCATATAATATGTCATGAATATACCAAACATGTTGTAAGATTATACCAAGAACATATCAAATAGAAGACCCAATATATCTAAGATAGATCCTAAATATCTGTACATTAACAAAATATAGGGAAATGATATTACTCTGCAATAACTGAAATTGTGACTGATAATGCTGTACTGTTGTATGTATCAGGCAAAGTGGCATCAGCGCTGATAAATACGGTGCTGAAGGCATTGACAAACCTTCAACAACTATTCACAGAGTATGCACTTTCTGAAATATTTATACTTATAACATTTCAGTCATATAAATGTGACCTAAGGAAAGCTAAGAATCCCTTATGATTTGATAATCCTCCAGTGCAGCTCATCAACAGTAGCATATCAAATAAGCCTAACTATTTCCAGTACCTCCCTTATAACAAGGTGAAAAACAAATCTTTGTGATTTTTGAGAAGGTCTCGTTGCCGGACAACGGCCATGGATTCTTTTGCCCGGCACACTCAATAACCAATTCCTGAGACACCAGGGTTTCAACAAGAGAAAAGTTTATTACTAGGCACGCGGTAGGAGGGCAGATGGTCTGTCAGTCCCAGATCTGTCCCCCACAGCTGCAGTGATCCTGACAGTGTCATTAGAGGAGAAGATGGGCAGGGTTTAGGGTAATGAGCACGGTGGCCCCAGATGACGTAATTCGAGGTGATCTGATTATTGAGCATGTGCAGAGTGATTCCACGCTTAGAGAATGCATGTAAGAAAATGGCAACTTTAATATGGTGAAAGGTGTGATTTTCAGTATTATGAAGTTTAGATGACTTGTAGGGTAAAGTCTAAGTTACTGCTCATGTCAGGGCCCATTTTGGTTAGATCCGGTCTTCGTTGTCAAGGGAACTTTGATATTGGGTGGGTTAGTTCTGGGCTGACCCAAGACCCTTCACTGATAAACACTAGGGGCTGTCCTTAGTAATCACAAGACTCTAAAATTGAAAATCTGTGTAACTGGGCACAAATGAAGGTTAGTCACAAGGTTTTTACAGGGGCAGAAGATAAAGGCTATGCAATCGTTTCCAGAGATCAGGACAGCTGGATTACAATTCAGAGATTTCAGGAATTTCTCTCTGACTACTCCAACATACCAGAAAGCAAAAAGAAATATCTGTATGATTCAGTAATCAAAACCGCCCCTTAAATCCTGATTTCTCCATTCCAGTCTCTGGGAAATCTCAAGGATACTTTTAGGTATAGCGATATCCTGAAAATTTTGCTTTGTTTATTTTATTTTATACTTAGAATTTTAGTTTAGAAGGGCAAAAATCAAGTTGTCAGGTGATTTGAACACTGAAGATAGGAAATAGAACATGGCGTCTGAGCAAGGATACTTGGCTACTCGTTTCTAAGTGACAATAAACATTAAAAATAAAAGTAAGGTGATATTGTAACCAGTTCTCTGGGGCAATGGTGCCAGCCGAGCCCTGTTCTGGGTTCATTAGTCTCAACACTAAAGGAATTTAGAGACGAGAGGGTCAGTGGGAATAAGGGGTGAAGTTAATTACTGAGAAACAAAGAGAGTGCACTTTAAAATGATTAACACAGACGTGCCCAAGGGAGGGAAACACACTGTGTGGAATGGGTTAGCTTGTTTTATAGGAAAATTTTACTGGTGGGAGGTTTCCAGAGTAACCTTTGGATGCCAGGTGTTTTTTGTTATAAGAGGAGATAGCTAGCAGAATTTGTGGCTTGTTGCCATATACCTAAAATTTGTTTTGGAGCAGATGTTTAACAATCTTTATACCCTAAGCTTCTTATCGTTAACTAAGAATTTGCTTTGGGTCCATGATTTTATAAGCTTTTATGGTTTGGGGAGGTTTGGCAGCTTTAGGGAAATTTTTGTCCCAGGGAGTTTGCAGCTGAAATTTGCAGTTTGCATTAGCTCCTTTGGAGCTAGATAAATAACAAGGGACTTGCAGTTGTCTGTTTGAATAAGAAACCAGGGACTTAGTTGTCTGTTAACACTTTCAGAGCTGAATAGGAAACCAGAGATTTCCAGTTGTCTTATTTTATCCTGCTTCAACCCCCCCCAAAAGAGCTAAATCCCATTAATCCTAACGGGTGGTTATAGGATGAATTTTTGATGGTTTTATAGAGTTAAAAAAGTACATGTAGGAATTTGTACAATTACTGACAATGTTGCAAGGATTGGGGGATATTGGAAAATGTAAAAATCCTAATTATGTCATAATCTACTTGGTCTGCACCACTCTTATAATCTTTCTGCTACCTCTTCTGCTGTAAATCCTGAGACAGGAATGGAGGGTATAGGTTTACAGCTTGTAATGTTGAGAAATTAGAATACAGTAGCATTTGGGGGAGAGAGGTATGTGTTGGCTCCCTTAGAGCTGCCTTGCACCCCTTGTTCATTTATTTTGCTGTATAATGATGCCCCGATCATACTTTAAGGCGGGCAGCCATCCTATGTGCTGGTGTGCAGTTGAATCAGGAAGTTTAGTAATTCTCCAGATTGAGCTGTCCCAAACACATGTCCCACACAGGCAGCTCCTGTTTAGATGCATGCTGACAACAGAGATAACATACAGAACAGAGAGAGAACAGTTGCAGAATATTAAAAGTAGGTGGTTGCCACTTTGGGGGACATGGGTGATAAATGATTTTTATTTAATTGTTCCAGTTAACTGGAGACAGTGGAAGAATATCCACTGATGTTCTAGAGTTATTTGAAGCTCGAATGTATTTGCATAACCAACAGTTAGCTTGGTTGTGGAATGCCTTTATAAGATATAAAAACTTACTTGAGGAAGACAGGTCAACTTAGATAAAGCAGGAAAGAAGCCTAGGGACTTAAACATAAATGTTTAGTGGGTATCCAACTGGGAAGCTTCTTTTTTTCCTTTTGTGACTAAAATTATTAGAAATAAAAATTATTATTATTGTTTGTTCTATTGGCCATAGCAAACATGTAAATACTTCAGTGAAAACAGAGGTTTAGTCTCTTTTTCTAACATAACTAGAGTTATGTGAGTTAGCAGGTAAAGCATAATTTCTATACTTGTCTGCCTTTTTTTAAAGTCTATTTTTGTTGAAGATGAATTTTTGATTTGTAGTTTACTGCAAGCAGTTTTAGAGAAGTATTAGAGTGAAATAATGCAACTGACAGGGAAATTTGTTTATCACATTGACCATTTCATATGCAATTTATATTAAATGAATTTAACTATTTTTAGCATTAAATTTATATAAGGTGGATAAATATATTTTTATAACTGTTTGGAATAAAAAATATTCTTTATGATTTGACTTTGAGAAAGCAAAATGTTGAAGGTGGTCAGGTTTGAAACAATATTTCATTTTTTTATTTAAGTAAAGTTGAGGAAAAGACAGCTTTTTTTGAAAGTAAGAATTTTATTTTTGAACAACTGAGGGTATGTTAATGTTAATACAGACTCAAGAAGTTATTTTGACAGACTATGGATGTTTTGCTTTTTACACTGACTGTTTAAGGAAAACTTTGTACTGAATTTGGAATAATAATTTTTTTTTTTGCATGGGCAGGCACTGGGAATCAAACCCACGTCTCCAGCATGGCAGGCAAAATGGAATAATAACTTAAGAAAACTTTGTTACTTTAACAGAAAGCGAAGTTTTAGGTTTATGTTAGTATATTATAGACCCATTAAATTTCTTTAACTTTGACCATAATTTCTCTTTCTACAAACTTTCTACAATTTTCCATATCTATTTAGGTTTTGCCCTAAATTTTCCTATTTTATAATAGTTATTTTATTTTAGGACAAAAACTATACTCTTTTTAATAAAAAAACGCATTTTTTAATATCTTTCATATTTAATCTATCAAAACAATTTTGGAAATTATTTCAAAAAACATTCACAACATACAATTGCCATTAAAATAAACCTGTTGGAATAAATTTAATGCATTTTGAAACAGTACCAATTTTGCTATTTGCCACTTCGTTGTTGCTCTTTTATGCCTCCTCTTCTTTATGGTTTGGTTTGGCTTACATGTTGGCAGGTGGCATTCAGAAAATGGTCTGGACTCTTTGGAGTGACAAAGAGAACTACCTGGGCTGAGGACAAGCTTAGGGTCAAGAACTCTTGTAAGGCAAGTTGCACTTTAGAAGGTGAAACTGGTACCCTTCTTTGGCTAGGAAATTAAGGGGGGCAATGGTATCCCTGAAGGAGGCTTTCCTTGTAGGACTGCATATTAATAAATTATCTCCATGCTGAAGAAGAGAGAGAGAGAGACTCCACATGCAGGTGGGCTAGGCCCTGAGCTCGCGCATTCCCAAATATATGTGGACTGTCCCTGAGCCCTGGGGGTGGGACTGTCCAGGTAAGCTGGGTTGGAACTGCATTGCCATTCAAAGGCAAATAAAAACCGAGAGTCTGGGTGTAACAGCATGCAGAAGAAAGCTTTTTTAAAATCAAGAACCTAATACCACAGTGTTCTAGTTTGCTAGCTGCCAGAATGCAATATACCAGAAACAGAATGGCTTTTAAAAAGGGGAATTTAATAAGTTGCTAGTTTATAGTCCTAAGGCCAAGAAAATCTCCCAATTAAAGCAAGTCTAATAGAAATGTCCAATCTAAGGCATCCAGGGAAAGATATCTTGGTTCAAAAAGGCCGATGAAGTTCAGGGTTTCTCTCTCAAGTGAGAAGGCACATGACGAACGCAGTCAGGGTTCTTCTCTCATCTGGAAGGGCACATGGTGAACATGGCTTCATCTGCTAGCTTTCTCTCCTGGCTTCCTGTTTCATGAAGCTCCCCAGGAGGCGTTTTCCTACTTCATCTCCAAAGTGCTGGCTGATGGAACTCTCTGCTTCATAGTGCTGCAGCATTCTCTGCTCTCTCTGAATCTCCTTCATTCTCCAAAATGTTTCCTCTTTTATAGGACTCCAGAAACTTATCAAGACCCACTCACATGGGTGGAGACATGTCGTCACCTAATCCAGTTTAACAACCACTCTTCATTGGGTCACATCTCCAGGGAGATGATCTGATTACAGATTCAAACATGCAGTATTGAATAGGGATTATTCAGATTTTATGAAATGGGATTTAGATCAAAACATGGCTTTTCTAGGGTCCATACATCCTTTCAAACCAGCACACACAGGATGGGGCCCAGGATTTTATTGAGGTGGAGTAAGGGTTGGGTAGCAGAGGGTGGAGGGAAATGACAAATCAGTTCATGGATGTAAGATTTTGCAGTAACCAGTAGATCCATTTGGCCTTTTAATGGGCAGAACGGGATATTAGAGGAGGACCCAGGTTCAATTCCTGGAGCCTGCCCATGCCAAAAATAAATAGAGAAATAAACAATAACAGTCTTACCTGCCACATTTAGTGACATCCGGGGCGCTGTGATTTTTATACTCTTTGGTGAAATCTGGGGAGCCATTGGCTCCGGACCCCTTCAGACCTGGTCAGGGGTGACCAACAGAGCGTTTGGAGAGGCTTCCCTCCGCCTGGAGTCTTGATGTACTCTCAGGCCCAGCGCGCTGCCTTCCCGCATTGCGGACAGGGCCCTGGGGGCTCACTCTCTCCATTCTCGGGGTCCCTTTGGTCTTTGGGAGCATTCCTGCCTCCAGTGCCCCAACTCTCCACACTGATGACAGGTTCCCAGGGGGCTTTGCCCCCCTTGGCCCTGTGGTGGCTGCTTATCCATCACAGCTAAAGCTAAGAGCTTTGCCTTACTCTCATCTCTCCTGGCTTTTCCCTCCTTTGCAACTCTGTCCTGGGTATTATAGACAGAAAAAGCAGTATTCATAGGAGTTTGGGGTCTCAAAGACATCTTTTACAGTTTTTTTATATCAGAAGGTGACTGGCCTGTACAGTACATTTTTACTTTTTCTTTTTTGCATGGGCAGGCACCAGGAATCGAACCCAGGTCTCCGGCATAGCAGGTGAGGACTCTGCTGGCTGAGCCCCCGTGGCCCACCTTGTGAAGTAGATTTTTAACATGACTTGTCCTTTTTTTACAATTTAGATCAACATTGGTATGGTTTTTCATAGTCTCCATTAGTCTTCCCTGGAACAAAGCAAAATTTTCCTTGGGTTGGGTTTTTTTTTTTTGAGTCATGCTCTGTAGCATGTTATAATTTACAGGCTTGATAACACATTTTTTCATACCTTCTATGAAAAAGTAACCACATGGTCCAGTCTGGGTCTGCGTTTGGGACAGCTACGGTCCCTGCCCTGTGTTGTGCTGGCTTACCTGCGTGCCCTTGGGCTTCCACCCGAATCCTTCATTTCTCCTCAGGAGCTCAGCAGGAGGAGAGAATAACTTAGATATCTCTCCAGATGAATTCATAGATGAGGACCAGGTTTTTAAATCATCCAGAAACTTGAAAGGGTCCTCAGAAAAATTTCCCAATTGCTTCTTACCCAGTGCTAAGTTGTTCGTTAAAAAAAGGGTTGTGGACCCTTATAGTTCCCTTGTCCCATTGGCTGCTCCCTGGAGAGGTTACACCTGGTTTCCTCTGGCACTCCTTTTCTCCTCTGGGGAGCGGTAAGGGCGCCACTGTGAGTGTGTGCCTCCAAACCGGGGTAAGGAGGGGACACGATGGGCTTGGAAGCCTTTCCCTTTAAAGAAGGAGGGTCCGTGGGAGCCTCAGGTCCAGTGGGCTCAGGATCTGGGTTTGGGGGAGTATCATGCCTGAGTCTTTTGAGGGGTTTAACTAACAATGGGTCATTCAAAATATCTGCCGCCTAGTTGAAAAAGCAATCAGACCTCGAGTAGAGATATGAATGAAGCTGATCTGGATAGGACTAAGGTAAATCAGAATTTAGGGTGTTCTAGTTTGCTAGCTGCTGGAATGCAATATACCAGAAACAGAATGGCTTTTAAAAAAGGCAATTTAATAAGTTGGTAGTTTACAGTTCTAAGGCCAAGAAAATGTCCCAATTAAAACAAGTCTATAGAAATGTCCAATCAAAGCCATCCATCCAGGGAAAGATACCTTGGTTCAAGAAGGCTGATGAAGTTCAGGGTTTCTCTCTCATCTGGAAGGGCACGTGGTGAACACAGCGTCATCTGCTAGCTTTCTCTCCTGGTTTCCTGTTTCATGAAGCTCCCCAGGAGGCGTTTTCCTTCTTCATCTCCAAAGGTTGCTGGTTGGTAGACTCTGCTTCCTGTGGCTATGTTGTTCTGCTTTGCTCTCTCTGAATCTCTCATTCTCCAAAATGTTTCCTCTTTTATAGGACTTCAGAAACTTATCAAGACGAACCCAAACAGGTGGAGACATGTTGTCACCTAATTCAGCTTAACAACCATTCTTGATTAAATCACATCTCCAGGGAGATGATTACAGTTTCAAGCAAACAATATTGAATAGGGATTATTCTGCCTTTATGAAATGGAATTTTGATTAAAACATGGCTTTTCTAGGGGACATACATCATTTCAAACCAGCACACAAGGTAAAGGATGATATCGTCCATGTTTTAAAACTTCAACTTCTGTGTGAGACTAAAGGGAAAGATGTTTATTTGGTGAAAAATTTTTTATTTTGGGTAGTGCATATCCTAATTTGACTTGTATGGTCAGTTTAGTTGAACCACCATAATTACATAGAATCTTAAATGGGGTGTGAGATTTTGTTGGTTTGTCCAGGTTAGTGCGATGTCCCCATAAATCCAAAAGTAATTTGGGCAGTGAATAAAGAAGTATTTGCAAAGTCCCCTTGGAAGACTGCAGAGAAAGGAGGAAATATTCAAATTCCCCATTTGGAGAATTTCTGATATTCTCGCAAGCAGTGGGAACAATAAAATCAATAGGCTGAGTCCTTGATCTTGGGGCTTGCCCCTATGAAAGTTATTCCTGCAAAGGAGAACCTAAGCCTACTTAAAATTATGCCTAAGCATTACCCCCAGAGAACCTCTTTTGTTGCTCAGATGTGGCCTCTCTCTCTAAGCCAACTCAGCAGGTAAACTTACTGTCCTCCCTCCAATGTGGGACATGACTCCCAGGGGTGTGAATCTACCTGGCAACATGGGACAGAAATCCCAGGATGAGCCAAGACCCAGTATCAAGGGATTGAAAATGTCTTCTTGACCAAAAGGGGGAAGAGAGAAATGAGACAAAGTTTCAGTGGCTGAGAGTTTTCAGAGTGAGAGTTTATCTTGGAGGTTATTCTTATGCATTATATAGATATTCCTCTTTAGCTTATGGTGTATTGGAGTGGGTACAGGGAAGTGCCTGAAATTGTTGAGCTGTGTTCCAATAGCCTTGATTCTTGAAGATGGTTGTATAAAGATATAGCATTTGCATTGTGATTGTGCAATTGTGGGAGCCTTGTGTCTGAAGCTCCTTTTATCCAGGTTATGGACAGATGAGTTAAAAAATGAATAAAACAATAAATAATGGAGGGAACTAAGGTTAAAATAAATTGAGTAGATGGAAATACTGGCGGTCAATGAGAGGGAGGGGCAGGGTGTATGGTATGTATTAGTTTTTTCTTTTTTCTTTATATTTCTTTTTCTGGAGTGATGCAGATGTTCTAAGAAAATGGCCATGGTAAGGAATACACCTAAATGGTGACATTGTGAGCCATTCTTTGTACACTGTGTATGGAATGTATGTGTGTAAAGGTTTCTCAATAAAAATATATTTTTAAAAAATCTGCTTCCTTTTCTTCCTGAGATAGAAAGGATTCCTCTTTTGATCCGCCCTTAAGATAACACAATTTATGAGCTCCCCTCATGGTCTTGTCCTCATATAGAGTCATAAAAAGCTGGACATAAGGAATTTCAGCTCATTTCCCTTCCGTTTTATAAAAAAGATCTAATCGGAGAGTGGCGTTAAAGCCAAGAGTACCATCTTGCAGTCATTTTTTCCAACTCTTAATTTATATTGAGGCCAAGAAACACTACAATAAGAGATCAACTTTCTCTTTTTTCAGTTTGGTGGTCGGCAGATTATTCCAGTTGTTCAGGACACAACCTGGGGGGCTATGTCCTTACAACCTTTGCAACACAGGAAACTTCCTTGAGAAAAACCTTGCAAACCCAACATCAGGTTCGGATGAAGGATGAACAGTGGAGGAGGTGAAGGAATAAATACCTGGGCTTAGCGGTTGGCAGCAAAGGCAGGAGAGAAGAGACAATGCACCTGAAGTGGGGCAGGAAGGGAAGGGGCCTGGGTGAGGCACCCACGCTGGGCAGCCTACCCGGATGGAAGGAGGTAGAGACGCATGGGAGGGACCAGGGCGAGGGGACAGTGGCCAGAAAAGGTGGGTAAGGGAAAGGGCAGGCAGAATGTGAAGAATCAGTGTCTGGGTGTGCGACTTACAAAATCTCAGGGGCCGGTGTCTTAGTGGAAGAGCCGCTCCCCTGGGATGTTTTAGAATTCCTCCTGCCGGGCTCGCCAGAATATGTACCTGTGCCCGGCTGGCAATGGCGCCAGCTGGGCCCTGTTCCAGGTTCATTAGTCTCAACACAAAAAGAATTTAGAGATGTGAGGACGAGCAGGGATAAGTAGTGAATTTATTAAAAAGAAAGAGAGACGGTACATGTTAAAGAGGTTAGTACAGACGTCCCAAGGGAGGGAAAAGCACAGAGTGGAATGGGCTAGCTTGTTCCATAGGAACGTTTTACTGGTGGGAGGTTTCCATGGTAACCTTTGGAGCCAGGTGTCTTCTTTGTTATAAGAGGAGATAGCCAGCAAATTTGTCAGCTGTTGTCCCATAGCTGAAATTTGTTTTGGGGAAGATGTTTAACAATCTTTATGACCCCAGGCTTCTTATCGTTAACTAAGAATTTGCTTTTGGCCCATGATTTCACAAGCTTCAGTGGTTTGGGGAGGCTTCAGTGGTTTGAGGAGGTTTGGGGGCTTTAGGGAAATTTTTGTCCCAGGGAGTTTGCAGCTAAAATTTGCAGTTTGCATTAGTTCTTTTGGAGTTAGATAAATAACAAGGGACTTGTGGTTGTCTGTTAACTCTTTCAGAGCTGAATAGGAAACCAGACTTATACAGTTGTCCTATTTTATCTTGTTTCAACATGATTAGAGTTTAAGTTGTTTCCTAAGTAAGAAACTTTTACTTTCCTAAATAATCAAGGACATAATAAAGTTAACAAAAGCCATGGAAAGTTGTTCTGGAAAACACAGGATTTGTATTATGTAGGTATATTACATCGGATAAAAAGGAAGAACTCTTTATATGACAGTTGAAGGTGATAAACAGTGAACCTGGAAACATGCCCACCAAAATGAGGCGCATTTTACAAAGATCTTAACACATTTCATAGCTTTTCAAACTCAGAGACCATAAACTGAGGCAAACAAATTCATTTCTAAATTTTATCTTTCATTATGCTCTTTCATATTCTGGGAAAAACCGATACTTATAACTATCTCAGGGGATCTGTGGGGTCAGAATTAATTACATAATATTACAAAGATGTTATTACCAAACAATGTGTTTATTGTTGCTCTCTTCAAATGAGTCAATAAACAAGCATCTCAACATTTTCTATTTCAATTTTCAACATGAAAAATATCAATAGTTACAACACATTTAAAGAAAATGCCCTTTGGTTCTTCAAAAAGCTCAATTAATCAGAAAGGGCAGAATTTACATATTTATCAGTTACCTACAAATCACAGAGAGTTGCAAAATAATTCAAAGACATTGAACAGGGCTAGAATCTGATAACTTGGAAATATATGTTATAGATAGTACATAGTTTTCCTTTCAAACAAAAACTATTTGTCTGCATTCCTAACTAGAATGTAATCATTGCAATACCTATGTAAACGTGTTGTAAAAGCAAAGGTCATAGAACATCTAGAGAGAAGGTCAATAAGGAAATAGAAGACTCACAACGCAATAGACCAATTAGACCTGCTGGACATCGAGAGGACGCCCCTCCTACAAGAGCAGAATGCCAAGTCTTCTCAAGGGCACACAGAGCGTTCTCCAGAATGGACCATACGTCAGGCTATAAAACAACTCTCAATGAAATTATAAAAGCTGAAACAATACAGAGTATCTTCTCTGATCACAATGGAATGAAGTAAGAAGTCCAACACAGAAAAAAAATTGAAAATTTCCAAAAATGTGGCATTAAATAACACACTTGGTATGGTTTGGGACTGTATATACCCCAGAAAAATATACATTCTTAAAGTTAACCTAGGGCAGGCAATGGTGATTCAGTGGCAGAGTTCTCGCCTGCCACGCAAGAGACCTGGGTTTGATCCCTGGAGCCCGCCCATGCCAAATAAAAATTTTTTAAAGTTTAAAGTTAACCCATCCCTGTGGGCATGAACCCACTGTAAGTAGGACCTTTTGATGAGGCCACTTCAGTTAAAGTGTGATCCACCTCAATCAGTGTAGGTCTCAACCCTGTCGATGGAGTCCTTTATAGGAGAATGAATGCAAACAAAGAGAGAGAAAGCCACAGTAACTAGAAGGTGAGATCAATGAAACAGGTAAGAGAAGGAAGAGACCAGTAGACACCTTTATGTGCCTTACGAAGTGACAAAAAAGCCAAGGATTGCCAGCAGCCAGTATTCAGGGAAAAAAGAATCACCTTGACAGTGCCTTGATTTGGACGTTTTCCCGACTTCAAACAATGAATGAATAAACTCCCGTTGTCTAACATAACCCATTTCATTGTATTTGCTTGAGCAGCCTAGGAAACTAAAACACACTTTAAACAATAAATGGGTCAAAGAAGATATCACAAGAGAATTTAGAAAATATTTTGAGACACATGAAAAAGGAAACAAAACATACCAAACTTATGGGATGCTGCAAAAAAGAAGAAAGATTGCAAGTTAACAGTATAACTTTACATCTTGAGACACTAGAAAAAGAAGAGAAAATTAAGCACAGATCAGCAGAAGGCAGTAAATAATAGACTGGGAGCAGAGAACAGGAATCAATGAAGAAGAGAATTATTGAAGCAAAAGTTGGTTCTTTTGAAAAGTTCAGGAAAATTACAAAAGTTTAGTGAGACTGAGAAAAGAAAGAAGAAACAAATAACTAAACTTAGTAGTGAAATGAGGAACATTACTCCATTCTTATGGAAATTAAAAGGATTATAAAAAGAATAATATAAACAACTGTATGCCAATAATATCATGCAAATGAAAAGGACAAATTCCTGGAAACACACAAGTTAACAAAGCTGATTCAAGAAGAAATACAAAATCTCAACAGACCTATAACAAGTGAAGAGTTTGAGTCAGTAACCAAAATCCTCCCTAAAAAGAAAACTTCAGGAACACATGGCATCAAACATTCTACCAAACGTTTAAAGAAAAATTAACATACTTGAATTCTTCCAAAATATAGGAGGAAAGCAAATGCTTCATAACTCATTCTACAAGACCAGTATTATCCTGATACAAAAACTAGACAAATACCACAGGAAAAGACAACTAAAAGACACAAAGCCTGTTAACACAAAGCTTATCAACAAAATACTAGCAAACCAAGTCTAAAAGCACATTAAAAAACACCAAGACCAGGTGAGATTTATCTCAGCATAAGAAAATCCATCAATTAATAGAAGAAAAGAAAAAATCTCTGTGATAATCTTGCTCTAGTTTGCTAGCTGCTGGAATGCAATGCACCAGAAATGGAATGGCTTTTTAAAGGGGGAATTTATTAAGTTGCTGCTTTACAGTTTTAAGGCCATGAAAATGTCCCAATTAAAGCAAGTCTATAAAAATGCTTAAATTAAGGTACCAACAAGAGGTTACCTTCACTCAAGAAAGGCTCATGAAGTTCAGGGTTTCTCTCTCAACTGGAAAGACTCGTGGTGAACATGGCGACATGCTGGCTTTCTCTCCAGGCTTCTTGTTTCATGAAGCTCCCCCAGGGCTACTTATTCATCTCCAGAGGTCTCTGGCTGTGTGGACTCTCATGGTTCTCATGACTCTCCTTTCTGTAGGGTCTCTCGTGGCTCTAAAAAGGGACTCTCTCCAAAATGTTTCTGTTTTTAAAGGATTCCAGTAAACTAATCAAGATCCACCCAGAATGGGTGAAGGCACATCTCCTTCTAATCCATAATTGGGTGAGTCACATCCATGGAGATAACCTAATCAGGTTTCCAACCTACAGTACTGAATAGGGATTAAGAGAAACCCTTGCTCCCACAAGATTGATTGGGATTAAAACATAGTTTTCTAGGGTATATAAACCTTTCAAACCAGCACAATCTTAATAGAAGCAAAAAGAAAAAAAAAGAATTTGACAAAATTTAACATCTTTTCATGATAAAAATGCTCTGTAAGCAAAATGATTATTTGTATGGAAAAGTAAAAAGGCCTTAGAAAGATACATGGAGAAATCTTAGTGAATATGTACCTTTATGTCTTTCCTTCTTCTTTGAAGGATAGATTAAATTTTCTATCAAATTAGTAAACATACACTGACTTGGTATGTACGATCTGCTAAAAGTACAGGTTGAAGATAAAAAGACCTGATGGTCTAACTTCTGTCGATAATTCTTCATACGACCTTGTACAAGCCAGTTACTCTCTTTAATCTTCTGTTATGTGTTTGTAAAATAAAAGGCTTGAACTAGCTTTAAAATTTTGTGACTCAACTTTCCCATGTGTAACATCAGATTGCATTTAAATAGTAAGTTTAAAATTCTCTACTCTTTAAAAGAAAAACAAACAATGTAGTAAGCTAGCAATAGAAGGAAACTTCCTTGACATGAAAAGGGCATTTATGAAAATTCCACAGTTAATACTACACTCAGTGGTGAAAGACTGAAAATTCTTTCCTAAGATCAGAAACAAAATAAGGATGCTTACTTTTGCCACTTATGGAAGTCTTAGAGCAATTAAGCAAAAAGAAGAAGAAGGAAGGAGAGAAAGAAATAATGGAAAAAAGAAGGAGGAAAGGAAAGGAAAAGAAAAGGAAAGAAAAGAAAATTTAAAAAAATCTCCATACTGGAAAGGAAGAAGTAAAACTACCTCTGCTTACTGACAGGAAGAGTCTGTATATAGAAATCCCATAAAATACACTCACACAAATATACACACAACCCATTAGAGCTAATAAACAAATTCAGATAGGTACAGTGTAAATGATCAACACAGAAATCAGTCATGTTTCTACCCATTGGAATTGAACAATCTGAAAAGAAAATTAAGAAAACAATTCCATTTACAGTAACATACAAAAGAATAAAAAACTTAGGGCAAAACCAAACCTAAGTGGTGAAAGACTTGTACATAAAAACTATAAAACATTGCTGAAATAAATTAAAGCAGACCTAAATAAACAGGCATCCCATGTTCATGGATTGGAAGACTTAATATTGTTAAGATGACAATACTTCCCAAAGTAATCCATAGATTCAATGATATCTCTAGCAAAATTCCAATGACATTTTTGCAGAAATGGAAAAATTGATCCTCAAATTTATATGGAATTAAGGGCCCCAAATGGCCAAAACAATAGGAGGACTGATAGTACCCAATTTCAAAACATACTAGAAGGCTACCATTGCCAAAACAGTGTGGTACTGACATAAGGACAGAGAATGCCAATGGAATAGAATTAAGATTCCATAAATAAATTAAACATCTGTGGCAAGCTGATTTTTGATAAGGCTACTAAGACCACAGAATGCAGAACAAATAGTTTCTTCAACAAATGGTGCTGGGTCATCTGAATAACCACATGCAAAAGAAAAAACTTGGACCCTTATCACTCCATACGCAAAAATTAGCTCAAATGGATCAATGTTCTAAATATAAGAGTTAAAATTATAAAACCCTTAGAAGAATACATAGGAGTAATTCTTCTTAACCCTGGCTATGGCAATCTTAGATTTGGATTCTTAGATTCTCATGAGAAAATCATGAGAAATGAAAAAAAAGGTCAATTAAAAAAAAAAACAACTCATGAATCAAAGGCTACTACCAAGAATGTGAGAAGACAATCCAGACAATGGGAAAAATATTTGAAATTCATATATCTGATAAGTGTTTAATACTCCGAATATATAAAGAGCTCATACAAGTCAACAACAACCAAAAGACAATCCAATTTTTAAATAAGCAAAGGAATTGAATAGACATTTCTCCAAAAAAGATATACAAGAGGTTATAAAGTATATGAAAAGATGTTCAATGTCATCAGTCATTAACAAAATGCAAATCAAAACTACACCAATATACCACTTCACACTCAGTAGGGTGTGGCGAAATAGGAAGCTTTGTAAATTGCAGGTGGAAAGGTAATTTGGTGCAGCTGTTGGGGAAAACAGGTGATTCCTCAGAAAGGTAAGTATAGAATTACCATATGACCCAGCAATTCCCTTCCTAGGTATATACCCAAGAGAAATGAAAACATATATCCAAACAGAAACTTGACACTAATGTTTATGTAGCAATATTCATAGTAGCCAGAAGGTGGAAACCACAAGTCCATGAACAGATGAATGCATAAACAGGTTTTGGGATATTCCATTGCATACAATGGAATATTATTCAACCATAATCAGTAATGAATTACTGATATGTGCAACCCCTTTGATGAACCTTGAAAACATGCTAAAAAGCCAGACATAAAAAGTCACATGTGTATGATTCCTTTTGATATAATATATCTGTAACAGGCAAATCCATCGAGAAAGAAAACAGACAAATTCAAAGTTACATGCAGCTGGGGGAAAGAAGGAATGGGAAGGTTGACTGAATGGATACATAGTGTTTTATGGGGTAATGAAAAAGTTGTGAAACTAGAGAGAGCTGGTGGTTACACAACATTGTAAGGACTAAGTACCACTGAATGTACACTTTAAAATGGTTTATTCTGTGTAAATTTCACTTCAACGAAAATAAAAAACTAAAGGGGAGATTAACATGGGGGGAGGGGGAAAGGCAGATAAACATCCCAAAAGGAATTACTCAAAGAAACAAAGGAAAAAATCAGAAAACTAATTCTCCATTCATTCAAATGAATCGCAAATAATGTGATACCAACTCTATTTCCCAGCCCCAAAAAGAGTTCAAAGAAGAAATAATAAGGGAATTGTGCAAGGATCTAGAAAGAAAGAAAAAAATGAAGGTGGCACTAAGATAAGAGCTATTATAGGTATAATTAAGGGAAAGAATATTACTATGAAAATCATATGGCATGATGAATAGACAAAGAAATCACACAAAGAAAAGGAAAATGTCAACTATATTTAAATGGTTGGAGAGAAGATGTTAAATATGGAGAACATAAAAGAATAAACAAATGTATGATTTTTGCTCCTGAAGAACAGAGCAGGTGAAACAAAAAAAAAATTGTTTTTAAAGGTAAAATACAAGAAAATTTCCTTGAAATAAGGACAAGAATCTACTCATTGAAAAACAATATGTATTCTGAAAAAATGTATTCAGAATGATAAATACCAAGACATGTCTGCACTCTGAGAGAAAAGTCCAGACAGCATGGGGGCAAAATATACAGTTACATATGTGGGGTTCAATGTCCCCTCAGTCTCAGACTTTTTCTCAGCAATGTTTGTAACCGAGAATTAACAAATACAATTGTAGCTTACCAAACTCTACTTAGATGTTTATTAACCTTCTGATACGTTGCCATGTAGCCAAAAGGTAATACTGTAACTGTTATAACTCACTGCATGGGAGCCCTGACGCCTTGATGTTTTGCTTTGTAACTTTAACTGAATAGCCTCATAATAATCTAGTGACCCCGTACTTATCTTGTTTTGTAGCTTAAAAGTCTTCTTAGTCCGTTAACAGCCCCCTTAATGTTTATGAATGAAGAAACCTGAGCCAACCCACCCCAATTCCAACCTCATTGCACTAGGCGGGGCCAGTTCTAACCGGAGCTGCCCCACCTGACATGCACAGCAGCACAAACTTTAACCTACAGTAAACTCAGTGTAGTACTAAAAATTATATTACACCGCCATTTTCCTTACAAACGCCCTATGGCCATGTATGTAAGCTGTGTGCCCATACTCCATAACTAGACCATCTCTAACCTCGTCTTTTCGAACCACTGTACTAAGTATCATAAGCCCGTCTCTGCCAAGATGCTATAAAACTCTCAGAAGCTCTCCATTTCCAGGAGACGGATCTGAGGCCTGCAAGCCTCCTGTTCTCCTTGCATCGCACTTTGCAATAAAAGCTCTTTCTCTCTCTGAAACCCTGGTGTAATAGATTGGCTGTTATGTGCACCGGGCTGCCAGCCTGGCCCAGCAGCGCATTCACTAGTACAAGATGGTCAAGTGCTATTTACAGACTTCCAGAGGGAAAAGTATGACCAGTAATTTTACACTCCCCAGAAATAAAGCTGCGAGAACACAGGGAATCCAGCTCCATGACCTCTCTCGGTCAAAAAAAATTATCTACTGATAACATCAAACCAACCAAAAGAGGAAACAAAGTAAAGGAACTGGCAAAGGAAAAACCGTAGTTAAAAATATTAACAGGGCGGGCCACGGTGGCTCAGTGGCAGAGTTCTTACCTGCCATGCCGGAGACCCAGGTTCACTTCCCGGCTCCTGCCCATACAAAAATAATAATAATAATAATTAACAGAAATTAATAAATAAGTTTAAACCATTGGTAGCCTTTGAATCTAATTAATTATAGAGCCAAGGCCAAATAACTGTGAAAAGTATAGTAATGGAATGGAATGCAGGTGTTTTAGACCATAATGATGTAAAAAATTATACTAATATTAGAAATATGAAAGAGTAGGATATGGAATAAGGTGTAAATGTATGATTTCCTCACTTTTTGTAAAGAATTCATAGATACTCTCTAATGTGGAAATGTATTATTTATAATAATAAGAGTGGTTGGGAGTCCTTCACATATTTTTTATATGCTTCTTCAAAAGCGTATGTCTTTGTTCCCAAAGAATATATATTCGAAGTCATGCAATTTCTTTAATTTCTCTATATATGCCTATTTTCTCCGAAAGTAGACTTAATACTTTTTTTGGGGGGGGGGGTGCATGGTCCAGGAATCGAACCCGGGTCTCCCTTATGAAAGGTGAACATTCTACCACTGAGCCACCCATGCACCCAATTTAATACTTTTATATTTAAATGTTATATCTAAATAATAAGTTATCTGTCAAATTATTTCTCTCTCTGCTGCCATCAACATGTATATAGATATTTAAAACCAGGTTCAGAATTCCTAACAATCCTTATGACTGCAATGATGGGATTGAGGCCACGTTTTTTATTGTCATTTATGCTGTTTGCCGTTTTTAGAATTGCTCAATTTTTATACTATGCATATTTTGTTTTTACAAAAACAATAAAACCATTATCTTTTAATTAAAAAAATGTTTTCAGACTTGAATGATTTTCCAACTATTTATAGGAAAATATTCTTGTGGATCTCCAAAGTATAAGAAAATTATCTACTTACATTAAAAATATTGAAACATTATCAGAGCATATATTCTTTATGCCTTTAACTTCAAAACCAAGAAAATGACATATTAAATCCAAATGAAGGGGGTACAAGGATGGTTCAGTGATGGAATTCTTGCCTGCCACATGGGAGACCCAGGTTCAATTCTCAGCCTGTGCACTTCCCAAAAACAAACAAACAAAAAATAAACAAAAATTAAACACCTGGTGCTGCGATAACGGGATAATTACTTGGAAAAATAATGAAATATGGCCCTGCTATACAGCATACCAAAAAAAAAAATCCACATGAAGCTGTATATCTAATAAACTTCAAATTCACATACACCTGGTTTAACAGAAAATGTTGGTTTCCTGCGACTAAACTTAGGTTATAAAATGAGCCTGCTTAGATTTTACTGCAGTTTAGCTTCTTTTGAAATTCAACAGGTTGTGGCACGCACATCACTTTACTTTTTTCCATCCAAACCTTCATTGCAAAAGAGCCCTGCAGCAGCATGTGTCCAGTCAAACTGTATCAATAGCATCGGCCAATGTTCCTGGCCGCTAGATTATGAGTAAAGTAGTGCAACTTGGCACACCAGTACTCACAGCAGAATTATCCATAGTAGCCAAAAGATGGAAACAACCCAAGTGTCCATCGAGTGATGAATGGATAAAGAAAATGTGTAATATACATAAGATTGTAATATGATCCAGCAGAAAGAAGGAATGAAATTCCGAAGCAGGCGTCAACATGGATGAACCTGGAGAGCATCATGTTGAGTCAAATAAGTCAGATTGCAAAAGGATCAATATTGTGTAATCTCACTAAAATGAGCTGATTATAATTACTCATAGAGTAAAAATCTAGAATAGAGATTACCAGGAAATAGAATGTGGGTAGAGAATGGGGAGTGGAGGCTTAATGTGTGCAGAATTTTTAACTACGTTGAATGTAAATGTCTGGAAATGGAAGGAGGAAATGGTAATGCAATATGGTGGGGGTGCTAGTTAGGTTGAGGTGTCAACTTGGCCAGGTGAACGTGCCTAGTTCTGTTGCTGTGGACATGAGTCAATGGCACGTGAACCTCATCTGTAGTTGGCTAAGAGATGTGCCTGCTGCAATGAATGATGTTTGATTTAATTGGCTGGTGCTTACATGAGAGAGCTCAACATAGCACAGCCCAAGCAGCTCAGCATACCTCACCTCAGCACTCGCAGCTCAGCCCAGGCCTTTGGAGATGCAGAAAGAAATCACCCCGGGGAAAGTTGTTGGAACCCGGAGGCCTAGAGAGAAGGCCAGCAGAGATTACACTGTACCTTCCCACGTAAGAAAGAACCTCAGTTGAAAGTTAGCTGCCTTTCCTCTGAAGGACTAATGAAATAAATCCCCTTTTATTAAAAACCAGTCCATCTCTGTGTATTGCATTCCGGCAGCTAGCAAACTAGAACAGTTGGTATATAATTGTTGCTGAATTATGTGGGTGATGGTGGTTAAAAGGGAAGGTTTAAGGCAGAGTGTGTCACTGGAAGGAAAGATAGAGGGTAAAACAGGTGACTAGGTGACACAGTGAACCCTGTGGTGGATGATTAGTAGTACAAATATAAAAATGTTCTTTCATGAACTAGAACAAATTTACATCACCACTGCAAGGACTTAAGAACAAAATGGTATACGGGTAAAAAATAAATGAAACTGTTTCCCAAGGCCAAGGTGGGCACTGAACTAGGAGCCCAGTGGCATTTATCTCTCGACCCCTGGAAGGGTCAGTTCTTCTGCTGGTTCAGGGAAGAAGCTCTTGAGAGGCTGCTCTCAGCATACAGCAAGTGTATATCATCCTGAGATCAGGATTTGACAGAAACTTTGGAGACTTTATTAAATTTTTTGGGATTCATGGTAAACAAAGCTATCCCAGGGAAAAAGTGGGTAGATCATCTGTAAAAGCAGCTCCAGCAGGACTAACTCACTGGGTTCCAGAGAATGGGAGGGCGGGCGTGAGCCTGGCCTGTGGCTGATTCTGCAAATTCCTGGGAATGTGTGCCCCAGTGCAGTGGCTGTGCTTTGGAAAATACTGGCTGAGTGTTAGAGGATGGCCTGAGGCAGTATTACATTTAGAACCCAAGTGTGGGCCAACTGCTGGACCAGAAGTGTCCTTCCTGAGACAGTGGACAAATGCATCATCTAAATATGCCAGACCACTCTTCAACAGTCAGGACAATAGCGAGACTGAGAGCTGCAGCAGCAGTAGACCTATCTTTGAGAGAGCGACCTGCCTCTGTTGAAGGAGCTGTATACAGGGGCGGTGTGCCAGTTTGAATCAGCTCTGGACCCCAGAAAAGCCATGTCTTCTAATCCTCATTCAGTATTGCTGGGTGGAATCCTTTTTATTGTTTCCATGGAGATGTGATGCACCCAGTCATGGGTGGTAACTTTTGATTAGATGGTTTCCATGGAGATGTGTCCTCATGCATTCAAGGTGGGGTCGCTTACTGGAGCCCTTTAAGAGGAAACCATTTTAGGAAAAAACGTTAGAGCCACCAGAGGTTGACAGAGCTAACAGAACAGACAGAGCCCCAGGGAAGCTGTTGACAATACCCCGAGAGAAAGCTAGCAGACATAACCATGTGCCCTTCCAGCTGAGAGAGAAACCCTGAATGTTATCAACATTCTTGAACCAAGGTATCTTTTTCTGGATGCCTTAATTTGGACATTTCATAGCCTTAGAACTTGCAAGTTAATAAATTCCCATTTTTAAAAGCTGTTCTGTTTCTGATATATCACATTTTGGCAGCTTTTATGAACCAGAACAACAGCATGGATGCTTGGAGTCACTGCTGATTTTTGGAATACCAGTTGACTGTGACGAGACTGAGTTTGAAAGGATCCTATTTGAAGTTTTTTTTTTTTCAAATGGGGGTGTGGTAGGTTGAATTATATACACCAACAAAGATATATTCTTTTTATTTTGTCTTGTTTTTAATATTTTTATTGGCAAATCTTCACACAAATACATTCCATACATGGTGTGCAATCAGTGGTTCACAATATCATCACATAGTTGTGTATTCATCACCGTGATCACCCCATAACAGGAAATAAAAGAAAAAAGTAAAGACTCATACCTACCATACATCTTACCCCTTCTTCTACCCAATTTATTTTGCCCTTTATCTCCCCCTATTATTTATTTATTTTTTACTCATCTGTCCATACCATAAAAGGAGCAACAGACACAGGGTTTTCACAATCACACAGTCATGTTATAAAAGTTATATCTTTATACAATCGTCTTCAAGAATCAAGGCTACTGGAACACAGCTCAATGTTTCAGTTACTTCCCTCTGCCCACTCTAATACTCCAGAAACTAAAAAGAGATATCTATATAATGCATAAGAATAACCTCCAGGATAACCTCTTGACTCTATTTGAAATCTCTCAGCCACTGACAGTTTATTTTGTCTCATTTCTCTCTTCCCCTTTTTGGTCAAGAAGGCTTTTTTCAATCCCTTGATTGCCAGGTCTGGCTTATATGGGGAGTCATGTCTTATGATGCCAGGGAGATTTACACCCCTGATAGTCATGTCCCATATAGGGGGGAGGGTAGGGAGCTCACCTGCCGAGGTGGTTTAGAGAGAGAGAGGCCATATCTGAGCAACAAAAGAGGTACTCTGGGGGTAACTATTAAGCCTGATTTTAAGTAGGCTTAGCCTATCTTTTGCAGGAATAAGTTTCATAGGGGTGAACCCCAAGATCAAAGGCTCGGCCTATTAATTTGGTTGTTCCCACTGCTTGCAAGACTATCAGAAGTTCTCCAAATGGGAAATTTGAATATTTCCTCTTTTCTCCCCCCAGTTCCCCAAGGGGACTTTGCAAATACTTCTTTATTCACTGTCCAAATTACTCTTGGATATATTGGGGCATCACACTAACCTGAACAAACCAACATATCTCACACCCTATTCAAGATTCTGTATACTTATGGTGTTCAACTAAACTGAACATAGAAGTCAAACTAGGAAATGCACTAACCAAAATATAATTTTTTCACCAAATAAATATCTCTCCCTTTAGTCTCACACAGAAGTTAAAGTTTTAAAATGTGGACAATATCATCTTTTACCCGGTATTCTGATTTACCTTAATGCTATCCAGATCAGCATCATTCATATATCTACTTGTAGTTTGATCACTTTTCAAAGACATGTTCTTAATCTCAATTTGTGTCTTATGAGTATGAGCTCATGGTAAATAGGTCCTCTTAAAAACATTGGTTTTAATGAAGGTGGGTGTTCTAGTTTGCTAGCTGCTGGAATGCAACACACCAGGGACGGATTGGCTTTTAATAAAAGGGGATTTATTTTGTAAGTTCTTCAGAGGAAAGGCAGCTAACTTTTCACTGAGGTTCTTCCTTACACGGGAAGGCACAGGATGGTCTCTGCTGGCCTTCTCTCCAGGCGTCTGGGTTCCAACAACTTTTCCCGGGGTGATTTCTTTCTGCATCTCCAAAGGCCTGGGCTGAGCTGTGAGTGCTGAGATGAGGTATGCTGAGCTGCGTGGGCTGTGCTACATTGAGCTCTCTCATTTAAGCACCAGCCAATTAAGTCAAACGTCATTCATTGCAACAGGCACCCCTCCTAGCCGACTGCAGATATCATGAGCAACAGATGAGGTTCACGTACCATTGGCTCATGTCCACAGCAATAGAACTAGGTACCTTCACCTGGCCAAGTTGACAACTGAATCTAACTACCACAGTGTGGCCAAACTAATTGAGGGTGGGTTTTAATCCAGATTCCTGAAGACCTTATAAGGAAAAGGCCACAGAGAGAAGCCAGATGTTAGCAGGAATCCAGGGGAGAAAAAGAAAAAAGAGGACATCACCATGAGACAGGGAGAAAAGTTAGAAAGCCAAGAAACCCCCAGGGTTGCAGGTAGCCAGCATGAGAACTGCTCGTAAAATAGACCTCATGTTCCTTTAGTCTTTCCATCCCCCCCACCCCCCAGCAATGCAGACATTATCTAGATTTGTAGTTAAGATTGTTAAGTTACAGTAGATACCTGGAGGAACTGAGTGTGGGGACATGAATGGACATTTGCACACTGGTGTCTATGGCAGCAGTGTTCAGATTCACAATGGATGGAGGTGGTTAAGGGTACAACGACAGAGGAATGGAAGGGGGAACTATGGTGTATACATGCAACGCAGGACTGAGCAACTGCAAGAAGGAATGAAGTGGTGTGGCATGCAACTGGGTGAACGAAGCTTAAGAACTGTATGTTGAATGAAATGTCAGGAACGAAAAGACAAATATCATGACTCAATCATATAGGCTAACTATAATATAAAAACTAAGTGAAGTAATGTTGTCAGGTTGGGGCCTATTGTAAAGGGTCCTAGATTCTAAGCACTTACAGCGTCACATATAGTCTGGAGGTGGAACTGTTAATTCTGAATTCTGAGATACTGAGCTTTTTGTAGATAACATGGTCTTTCCCAGAAACCTCGGGTATTTATGTGACACATGAAACTCAGACTGAGAGCTCTGAAGCTATGAAAGTCAGCAGTACCCATACAGGAACTGTTTAAAAAGTTGAAAAAGTGATCAGTTTTGGGTGGGCCATGGTTGCTCAGCAGGTAGAGTTCTCACCTGCCATACTGGAGACACGGGTTTGATTCCTGGTGTCTGCCCGTGCCAAAAAAGAAAATGTGATCAGTTTTCAAGTAGAGATATGAATAAGGTGGATCTGGACAGGACTTAGATAATCAGAATACAGGGAGGATGGTGTCATCCATGTTGTAAAACTTCAACGTTTATGCGAGACTAAAGGAGAGATCTTTATTGGGTGCAAAATTTCTATTTTGGGTAGTGCATTTCCTAGTTTAACTTGTATGATCGGTTTATTTGAAAACCATAAGAACGTGGAATCTTGAATAGGGAGTGAGATTTTGTTGGTTTGTCCGGGTTAGTGTGATGCTCTGATACATCCCAGAGTAATTTGGGCAGTGAATACAAAAGTATTTGCAAAATTCCCATAGAGGACTGCAGAGAAAGGAGGAAATATTCAAATTCCCCACTTGGAAAATTTCTGCTATTCTCACAAGCAGAACTGAACAACCAAATCAATAGGCCAAGCCCTGCAAAGGATAGGCTAAGCCTACTTAAAATTATGCCTGTGAGTTACCCCCAGAGAACCTCTTTTGTTGCTCAGATGTAGCTTCTCTCTCTAAGTCAGTTTGGCAGGTGAAATCTCTCCCTCCCTCCTATGTGGGACATGACTTCCAGGGATGTAAATCTCCCTGATTCCTGACAGGAATCCCAGGATGAGCCGGGACTCAACATCATGAGATTGAGAAAGCCTTCTTGACCAAAAAGGGGAAGAGAGAAATGAAACAAAATAGATTTCAGTGGCTGAGAGATTTCAGAGTCAAGAGGTTATTCTTACGCATCATATAGATATGCCTTTTTAGTTTTCGACGTATTGGAGTGGGTGGAGGGAAGTAACTGAAACTGTTGGGCTGTGTTCCAGCAGCCTTGATTCTTGAAGACGATTGTGCAAAGATAAAACATTTACAAAGTGACTGTATGATTGTGAAAACCTTGTGTCTGATGCTGCTTTTGTCTAGGGTATGGACAGATGCATTAAAAACATGGATGAAAAATTAATCAACAATAGGGGGACAACAGGTAAAATAAACTGGGTAGATGGAAACACTAGTGGAGTTTTTTTTTTCCTTTATATTTCTTTTTCTTTTTCTTTGTAAAGTTTTTAGAACTTTACAAAGGTTCTAAAAAATAATCATGGTGATAATTACAGAAATATGGGATGGTACTGTGAGCCTGTGATTGTACATCATGTATGGAATGTATGTATGTGAGATTTCTCAATAAAAATTGTTTTAAAAAATTAAAAAAAATAAAATGGTTGTTAGAGTTACACTTCCTCTTTTTCTTTATTTTGAATTAAACTTCCCATTAGAGAACAATACATTTACCAAAGTATTTAATCACTTAATTTTTCTGTATCCAGTACTGTGTTCTTCTGAATTTGCTTCCCTTTTCAATTGACTACTTTTCCCAATTTTGTTTCATTATCGGTCTTTGAGTACTGGAGAACGTATTTCCTATGCTCTTACATTTGTCTTCAATTCTCTAAATATATGACTTTATGTTCTTCTCAAGTCCAGTGTAGCTCCTGTAAAGTGTGACACTTCTTGACTTTTGTTGCTTTTTAGGTGATCTGCTCTTTCTCTCTAAAAAATTTTAGAATGTCCTCTTTGTCTAAAAGTGCTCTCCCTCAATTTTCTTTGTCTCCTTTTTGTTCTTTGATGAGTCTTTTCAAACTGAGATGTATCATCTTTCTTTAACTGTGGAGAAAGTTACTATTTTTAGTATCTTTGCTATTTTTCCAATATTTCTTCTTTGGGGATTCCTATTATTCAAACATTGGCACTTCTGCATCCAGCCTTCCAATCTCTTAGGGGTTTTTTGTTCGTTTGTTTGTTTTCAGTTTCTAAAACGCATTTTCTCTTTTTGCTCTTTCTTGGCCTTTTTTGTGAGCTCCTCAATTGGGTTCTTCCTAATCACTTTTGTTTTAACTATGTCCATCCTGTAATATTTCTCATCTATTGTATTTTTTATTTCAACTTTGGATTTCATTAATTATATATGTAATTCTCTGTTGTGATTTCTTGTTAGTGATTTATATGACTAAGTCTTCCCTTGTTTTCTTTAGTGCACATCATGATTGCTTTAAATTCTTGGCCTGACTGTTTCAAACATTGTTCCAGTGTGATGTCCTATTTTGGAGGTCCTCAAGTATATATTTATTTTGGTGGGTTCGTGTTTCCTGAGGATATCAACTACTCTCTCTGGTGCTGTGTGTTGGGGAAACACTGAAGGTCAGTTCTGGGTTTCTGTCCCTCCAGGAATAGTTAACCGAGCTGCGGGGGTAAGCATCAAACAGGAGACCCACAGGTCCTGCAGAACCACTGTTGAGCATCCCTGTTTGCTGCTACTTCATGTTGACACTCCCCTAGCCAAGGTTTCACATCTAAACTGCTACTAAACAAGGAGACGCAATTGCAGTGCCACCAGTCTGGGTGTTTGGAAACTGAGATTTATTAGAATGACTGCGACACTATCATTAGTCAATTTGCAATTGTTCTCATCAACCCAGCACCACAGCAGGATTTCTGCACTGCTTCTCCTCCCACTGTCATTTCCAGCTATCTCCACCACAGGTCCCAGCCACCTCCCAGCCCATCCTGCCTCCACATCGTACAGACTCAGCCAATGCACCCTTCACATGCCTCAGAGATGTCCCGTAGCTTTTCCTTTTATTTTCGATGCCTCTAAATTCATATTTTCCACTTATTTTCCTAGTGTTTTCCAGTTTGGTTTTGGAGGGGGTATTCAATAACCTATCACAGTTGGCCATTTTGCCAGGTGCAGAGTTTTGACGTGATAAAATGCTGTGCAAATATAAATTATGATGATAATAATTAGAACGAATACTTGACTATTATCTACCAATGAAATTCTGAGAGATGAAAAATTGAAAGGAAATTACACAAATAAGGTGTTTTGTGACATATTATTTACTATTGAAACAAAAATGATTGTGGGAATGTAATTTCTTTCAAACAGTTTAAATGTCTGAAGATGAAGTGTTGACAAGAAATACACGCGAAGACACATGAAGCTAGGGTTTCCTCACCGAGAATCACAGCCCACAATGACACCTCTTCACCATGTCTCCCCTGTGCAAAAGGCCTTTTGCACTTGTCTTCTTACTAGGTTTTTCCCTTGGCTTCAAACAACACCAGACATCAGAAGACTTGGGAAACATCACAACAGCAGTGCTCATTGTTTTCTTTCTCCAGAGAACTTTGATCAAACTCCATGCTCTTTCCCCTATTTCCTCAGGACCTCTCATCTAATTAGATAACAATCCATTCACGTTACTGGAAGAGCCGGTACTCCTCTCTCACCCAGACTCTGAAGGCTCTGATATCAAAGATCAGAATATCGCACCAGGCAAGCACAAGAGGCGAGACCTGGCAAAAAAGGGACTGGGCAGCCACCAAGAAAGTACAAACAGCAATGGTTATTCCCCTTTTGCTGCCAGCCCTGTCAGCAGAATCCACAGTGTGTTTAAAGAGCCCTAGGGTAATCTGAGCTGGGGAAGGAGCAAAAAGAGGTCTTGAAGTATAATGAATGGTGAAAAAGTGGTGGAGTCAACTGTGGTCCCAGAGGGGTAAAAAGTAGGGGTATTTTAAAAGTCAGCTGAGAAGATATGGGCCTTTAGAGATTAAACTGCATGGAATTAAAATTTCAATGGTGGAGCAGCTACTCCAATATCAAGGTCTAGGTTACAGCTATGGAAAAGGAGGCTGAAAGCATGGGGAGGACAAGATCATTGAGAATGAGCAATGAACGCGAGGGGCCAGTGGGATGAATTAACTATGTGGAGGTTAATGTCTCCAAGGGTGTTGAGAGAACTGATGATGATCCGTGTGCTTCAGTCTTCACTAACAAGGGGAAGTAGGGTGAGACTGTCAGCTGACAAGAGCTATGAAGGGCAGCGAGTGGCAAAGACTGACGGCATGTGTTATGTGAACGACGGCATGTGCTTGGTGAACGACGGCATGTGCTTGGTGAACGACGGCATGTGCTTGGTGAATGACGGCATGTGTTATGTGAACGACGGCATGTGCTTGGTGAACGACGGCATGTGCTATGTGAACGACGGCATGTGCTTGGTGAACGATGGCATGTGCTTGGTGAATGACGGCATGTGCTGTGTGAACGACGGCATGTGCTTGTGAACGAGGGCATGTGCTTGGTGAACGACGGCATGTGTTATGTGAACGACGGCATGTGCTTGGTGAACGACGGCATGTGCTATGTGAACGACGGCATGTGCTATGTGAACGACGGCATGTGCTTTGTGAACGACGGCATGTGCTTGGTGAATGACGGCATGTGCTATGTGAACGACGGCATGTGCTATGTGAACGATGGCATGTGCTATGTGAACGACGGCATGTGCTTGGTGAACGACGGCATGTGCTATGTGAACGACGGCATGTGCTATGTGAACGACGGCATGTGCTTTGTGAACGACGGCATGTGCTATGTGAACGACGGCATGTGCTTTGTGAACGACGGCATGTGCTATGTGAACGACGGCATGTGCTATGTGAACGACGGCATGTGCTTGGTGAACGACGGCATGTGCTTGGTGAACGACGGCATGTGCTATGTGAACGACGGCATGTGCTTGGTGAACGACGGCATGTGCTATGTGAACGACGGCATGTGCTTGGTGAACGACGGCATGTGCTATGTGAACGACGGCATGTGCTATGTGAACGACGGCATGTGCTTGGTGAACGACGGCATGTGCTTGGTGAACGACGGCATGTGCTATGTGAACGACGGCATGTGTTATGTGAACGACGGCATGTGCTATGTGAACGACGGCATGTGCTTGGTGAATGACGGCATGTGCTATGTGAACGACGGCATGTGTTATGTGAACGACGGCATGTGTTATGTGAACGACGGCATGTGCTATGTGAACGACGGCATGTGCTATGTGAACGACGGCATGTGCTATGTGAACGACGGCATGTGTTATGTGAACGACGGCATGTGCTTTGTGAACGACGGCATGTGCTATGTGAACGACGGCATGTGCTTTGTGAACGACGGCATGTGCTATGTGAACGACGGCATGTGCTTTGTGAACGACGGCATGTGCTATGTGAACGACGGCATGTGCTATGTGAACGACGGCATGTGCTTGGTGAACGACGGCATGTGCTATGTGAACGACGGCATGTGCTTGTGAACGAGGGCATGTGCTTGGTGAACGACGGCATGTGCTTTGTGAACGACGGCATGTGCTTGGTGAACGACGGCATGTGCTATGTGAACGACGGCATGTGCTTTGTGAACGACGGCATGTGCTTGGTGAACGACGGCATGTGCTTGGTGAACGACGGCATGTGCTATGTGAACGACGGCATGTGCTATGTGAATGACGGCATATGCTATGTAAACGAGGGCATGTGCTTGGTGAACGACAGCATGTGCTATGTGAACGACGGCATGTGCTATGTGAACGACGGCATGTGCTTTGTGAACGACGGCATGTGCTTGGTGAACGACGGCATGTGCTATGTGAACGACGGCATGTGCTTTGTGAACGACGGCATGTGCTATGTGAACGACGGCATGTGCTATGTGAACGACGGCATGTGCTTTGTGAACGACGGCATGTGCTATGTGAACGACGGCATGTGCTTTGTGAACGACGGCATGTGCTATGTGAACGACGGCATGTGCTTTGTGAACGACGGCATGTGCTATGTGAACGACGGCATGTGCTATGTGAACGACGGCATGTGCTTGGTGAACGACGGCATGTGCTTGGTGAACGACGGCATGTGCTATGTGAACGACGGCATGTGCTTGGTGAACGACGGCATGTGCTATGTGAACGACGGCATGTGCTTGGTGAACGACGGCATGTGCTATGTGAACGACGGCATGTGCTTGGTGAACGACGGCATGTGCTTGGTGAACGACGGCATGTGCTATGTGAACGACGGCATGTGCTATGTGAATGACGGCATGTGCTTGGTGAACGACGGCATGTGCTATGTGAACGACGGCATGTGCTTGGTGAACGACGGCATGTGCTATGTGAACGACGGCATGTGTTATGTGAACGACGGCATGTGCTATGTGAACGACGGCATGTGCTTGGTGAACGACGGCATGTGCTATGTGAACGACGGCATGTGTTATGTGAACGACGGCATGTGTTATGTGAACGACGGCATGTGCTATGTGAACGACGGCATGTGCTATGTGAATGACGGCATGTGCTATGTGAACGACGGCATGTGTTATGTGAACGACGGCATGTGCTATGTGAACGACGGCATGTGTTATGTGAACGACGGCATGTGTTATGTGAACGACGGCATGTGGATTGTGAACGATGGCAAGTGCTGTAAGAGAACTTGGGCTTCTGAAAGAAGGAAGAGGAAGAGTATTGAGAACGTGTGCTTTATTCTGAGTCCTGCGGTACATGGGATATTGGTGGCTAATGGGGGAAGGTTGGAGTGGGGTGAGAAGGGGGCAAGGGATGCAGCCACCATTTGAGAGGAAATGCAGAAGAAAATCAGTTTCAGACAGAACAAGAAGCAAAGAACATTTTCAGGGGAGAGATGGGAAGTGCATAATTTTAGATTGAAGACAAAGCTTTGCAAAAAGACCAACTGGAAACTTAAGGGGTGACAAAAGGAGATACGAGATTGGGAGACAGGTAGGCACTGAGTTATATGAAAACAGGACACTAAAGATGATGGAAGACTTAGGAGACTTGGATTTCTGGAGTCACCTAGAGGTTCTTTAGTCTTAGGAACATTAAGCCATCTCTGTCTCCCCTAAAGCAGGAGCCACTCTGGTTCTTCTCTAAGACCTCCACAGAGCCTATGAAACAGAGGGTTAACTGCGTGAACTGATGAATGAATACACGACCCTCATAAAAGATAGAGGAGGGCGGACCATGGTGGCTCAGTGGCAGAATTCTCGCCTGTCATGTTGGAGAGCCAGGTTTGATTCACAGTGCCTGCCCACGCAAAAAAAAAAAAAAATAGAGGAGCATCCATGCCCTGAGAGAGCTATGGAGGAAGATAAGTATTTAGGAGATCACAGGGCAGGAAACTGTTCATCGAGAAGTAGAAGGACAAAGTGGAAAGACCAGAATGTGGGGTCAAAAGATATGCTTAAGTCCCCAGTCTACCACTTCTAGGCCATATGTCTTTGGGAAAGTCATTTCCCCCCTCGACATATCTATAGCCCCATCTGTAAAATATCTCAACTGAGTCAACTCTCTGAAACTTGTACTTGTATTGCATCATTGAATATATCCCACTAGGAAAGTGTCTAGAGCTATACAAATATATGTGTTGACAATAAAGATATGAACATGAAGGGCTACTTTTAAAAGAGTCATCCCCTTTGTTTTTTTATGCATTTTATTGAGATATATTCATATACTATATAATCACCCAAAGTACACAATCAATGATGTTCTAGTTTGCTAGCTGCCAGAATGCAACACACCAGAGACGGATTGGCTTTTAATAAAAGGGGATTTATTTTGTTGGTTCTTCAGAGAAAAGGCAGCTAACTTTCCACTGAGGTTCTTTCTTACGTGGAAGGCACAAGATGGTTTCTGCTGGTCTTCTCTCCAGGCCCCTGGGTTCCAACAACTTTCCCCGGGGTGACTTCTTTCTGCATCTCCAAAGGCCTGGGCTGACCTGCTAGTATTGAGATGAGGAATGCTGAGCTGCTTAGGCTGTGCTACTTGGCGCTCTCTCATTTAAGCACCAGCCAATTAAGTCAAACGTCATTCATTGCAGCAGACATGCCTTCTAACTGACTGCAGATGTAATTAGCAACAGATGAGGTTCACATACCATTGGCTTATGTCCGCAGCAACAAGACTAGGTATACTCACCTGGCCAAGTTGACAACTGAATCTAACTAACACAAATGGTTCACAGTATCATCATATAGTTGTGTATTCATCACCACAATTTTTGAACATTTTCATTACTCCAAAAAAAATGCATGACACCTGAGACTCAAAGTTAGAGCTCTGAGGCTATGAAAGTGAGCAGTACCCCTTACAGGGACTGTTTAAAAAGTTGAAAAAGGGATCAGACTTCAACAGAGGTATTAATGAAGATGGTATGGTTAGGACTAAGTTATTCTGGAGGACCGGGTAAAGGATGATATCCTTATCCATATTTTAGAAACTCAACTTCTGGGTGAGACTAAAGAGTGAGGTATTTATTTTGGTGCAAAATTTATATTTTGGATAGTGCATTTACTAGTTTAACTTTTATGGTCAGTTGAACACCATAAGTACATGGAATCTTGAATAGGGAGTGAGATTTTGTTGGTTTGTCCAGGTTAGTGTGATGCCCCAATATATCCCAGAGTGATTTGGACAGTGAATAAAGAATTATTTACAGGGTCCCCTTGAGGTGGAGGCATTCAACTTCCCGATTTGGAGAATATTCTCAGGGGCAGTGGGAACAACCAAGTCAATAGGCCGAGCCCTTGATCTTGGAGTTCACCCCTATGAAACTTATTCCTAAAAAGGACAGGCTAAGCCTAATTATAGTTACGCCTAAGAGTTACCTCCAGAGAACCTCTTTTGTTCCTCAGATGTGGTCTCTCTCTCTCTAAGCCAACTAAGCAGTTGAACTCACGGCCCTCCCCCTACATGGGACACGACTCTCAGGGGTGTAAATCTCCCTGGCAACGTAGGACAGAAAGCCTGGGATAAGATAGGACCTGGCATCAAGAGATTGAGAAAGCCTTCTTGACCAAAAACGGGGAGGAGAGAAATGAGACAAAATAAAGTGTCAGTGGCTGAGAGATTTCAAACAGAGTTGAGAGGTTATCCTGGAGGTTATTCTTATACATTATATAGGTATCCTTTTTTAGTTTAAGGTGTATTGGAGTGGCTAGAAGGAAGTATCTGAAACTGTTGAGCTGTGTTTCAGTAGCCTTGATGATTCCTGAAGACAACTGTATAAAGATGTAACGTTTACAATGTGACTGTGTGATTATGAGAACTTTGTCTCTGATGCTCCTTATATCCAGAGTGTGGACAAATGAGTAAAAATAATAGAGATAAAAATAAATATTAGGGGGGAAAGGGTAAAATAAATTGGGTAGATGGAAACATTAGCGGTCAATGAGAGGGAGAGGTAAGGTGTATGGTATGTATGAATTTTTCTTTTTTCTTTTTGCTTCTTTTTCTGGAGTGATGCAAATGTTCCAACAAAAATGATCATGGTGATGAACACACAACTTTGTGGTGATATTGTGAGGCACCGATTGTGCACCATGTATAGAAAATATGTGTGTGAAGATTTTTCTCAATAAAAAAAATTTTAAATGCATATAAGAATAAAAATGAAAGTGAAAAAGAACACTCAATACATCTCATGCCCAACATCTCCCCCTTTATTATTTATTTTCTGTCATTATTTTTTACATCTATCCCCTGGATAAAAGGGGTGTCAGCCACAGGTTTTCACAATCACACAGTCACACTGTAAAAGGTATATAGTTATACAATCATCTTCAAGAATCAAGGCTACTGGAATACAGTTCAACAGTGTCAGGTATGTCCTCTGGCTATTCTAACCCAATAAAACCTGAAAATGGATATCTATATAATGTATAAGAATAAAACCTCCAGAATGACTTCTCGACTCTATTTGAAATCTCTCAGCCACTGAAACTTTATTTTATTTAATTTCTCTTTCCCCTTTTTTGGTCAAGAAGACTTTCTCAATCCCACAATGCCAGACCCAGGCTTATCACTCGGAGACATGTCCCATGCAGTGGGGAGGGCACCAACCTGCCGTGTTGGTTTTGAGAGAGAGGTTACATCTGAACAACAAAAGAGGTTCTCTGGGGGTGACTCTTAGGTATTGTTCCTTTTGGTTTTGAAAGATTTTTCTTATGCATAATACATTAAAATAATAATAGCTAGCGCCATAGAGAAGATTCAGGACATCAAGTGAAAATAAATCTGAGATGTTGGGGATAAAACTGAGGAGCCATGGTCCAAGACAGGCCAAACAGGGTTACTTATAACAAGGAAAGTCATGACTTCCTGACATGGCTCGGCAGAAATAAAGCTGCCCCAAAACCCAAGAGGAGGAATCACAGCCATCCTGCCCCCACACACCTAGGAGAAGAACAGGCATGTGCATGTTAGAGAGATGATCTTTTCCTTAACTTGCCCATGTTCTTCTCTAAGTGAGAACTTTGGCCCAGTTTTAGAAACACATGGAGCCTTGAAAAGCAGGGGTGGGGCTTGCTAAGGCAGGAGTTTCCAGGCTCTATAAAGCCGGCTGGGGCACTGCTGGGCACCTCTCCCAGGAGCTGTGACTTGCCCAGCTTTCTGTTTGCTCTTCTGGAAATGCAGCGCCTGCTGACTCCAGTGAAGAGGGTCTTGCAAGTGAGAAGAGTGGTGCAGAAAGCATCCTTCACCCCTGCTCGTATCCTTCCAGCAGTCTACCAAAGGTGAGTTGCTTTGCCCTGGGGGGACTGCACAGGCCACTCTTTGAGAAGCAGCATGGAAACAGCAAAAGATAGACGTCACAGAGGAAAAATCACTCGAATCCCAGTCAAAAGGTGGCAGGGCTTGCTGCACAACTTCAGACCAGCAAGTTCAGATCTTAGCCTCTCAGTTTTCTTATCTCTAAGCAGCTCCAATCGGCTACAGAATTCCGGAATCCCCAACCTCTGGCATCTGCTGTGTTTTCCCAGCAGCATCCGTCACTGTGCTGCACCCACAGAGCAGTGAGAATTTTAGATTTGCAGAATTTGGAGAATTACCAAAATGAGCTGTTTGAAAGCCACTATCAATCCAATACTAAATAATTTTAAAAGACTGATTGGTTTTATTCTATTTCTGAGAAATGGGGGAATCGGAGAGGGAAGAGAGAAAGGAAAAGGAAGAAACACAACAGAACAGCAAGTCCAGGATATCAGCGGCCACTGGCATGATCTGAGACCTTTGAACAATTTCAGCGCCAATCTCCTAACATCAAAAACATTCGTAAAAACTAACAACTGCCGTGGCTCACTCAAGCATGCACAGTTCACAGTGCAAGCGATTTTCTATCAGTTCAGGCTGTTCTTTAGGGCAGAAGAGTAACATGGCCTTGTCCATTGTGAAGGAAGTTAGACTGGAAGGATGTGGAGTTCTGAAATGCTGTTTCAAATGAACTAGTGGCTGAAATGAAGATAAAAGAAACAAAGGTAGCTCTATATCGTGGTCCCCTCCTCTACCTACTCCCTGCCAAGCCTCTAAACACAGGTCAAATGCCCTAGCTCGGAATTTGATCTGTATTTAGGAGGAAGGGATTGACGTGCTTTTGCTGGTTTTTAGTAAGCAACATTTTAATTGTCTACACTTAGTCCCAAGGCTTTGGTGTCCCAACGCTTTGGGGTTGCATTTCTTAGAAATGGGAATTCAGGGCTTGCAGCCCTTTGGAAGGCTCCAAGTGAGGGAATTTGCCTGCCGCAGAATTTGCGGCTCTCAAGAATCTTGGGGACTTCGAGTTGCCAGCCCTAAACTGCTAGCCAAGCACTCTGATCCCACTCGCGACAAGCAGAGGGTGGTTTGGGTCTGACTACCAGGGTCCATGACGCCCTCCTCTCCACTACCATCCCACCTTCACAAACCCAGCTCCTCAGAGGTTAATGTCAGCTGCAGTGTTAGCAAAACCTGCTGCTTTAGGTCATTGCTGAAAGATTCTGAAAGGACCGAGGACAAGAAACCTGTTCCCCCTACCCTCCCATTTCAGGAAAGGAGGAAATGAGACACAGTGATAAGGACTTGTGTGTGTGCATGTGCTTGGGCACAGAAGCGTGCGTGCATTCCTTTTCTTTATAACCCCCCTCAGTTGTGGTGCAAGTGCTGCAGTATCCCAGAGCTGATGGTCACATAGCATCACTAAATGCATCTGACTCCTGGGCAAATAGGTGTGATTGTCTAGTCCCTAAACCACCACTACACGTTAGAACAAGGTCTTTCTTTCCTTTCCGGTTTCACTTTATACTCCATGAAGACTTCAAAAGAAACTATTTAGATTTAGTGTCTGCCCTTACCTTGTACCCAGGGAGCCTGGTGGGTGGACATGTAGGGTAGTAAGTGGGGGAACACAGTGGTGAAGCTCTTTAGCCTACGCAATTTCTTCATGACTCTACCGTTGCCTGCCCCTCTCCCTACCCCCCTGTCAAACCTGTGAGTATAGGTCAAATGTTCCAGCTCAGAATGTTTAATCTGTGTTTGGGAGGAAGGGATTGAAGTGGATTTACTTGTTTCAATAAGCAACCCTTGACCTCCAACCAGGAGACAAAGCTCCTTCTTCACCAACTTACTCTTCCTTCGACTTTGTTGGTTCCAACACCTTCAGTGCACTCGCGGCTGCCCGTGGCCTGAGCTGGTACACAGATCCCCTTTAGAGTCTCCTCTCTGTATGGTTTACCCTTCTGCTTCAACCTGCATCAGGTCTCAGTCTCACCCAAGAGCTGCTCTTGTCTCAGCATCTGCTTTGCTCCTCCAAAATTAAATACGAATCGTGTTCTCCACTTTAGGTCCCAACCTACTTTTCTTTCCTCACATGTTGCTTCCTTACTCTCTCACATACTCTTCTGCTCCAGATACCTTTACTATCCAGTCATCCCTCACATACTCCTGATGGAATATTCCCCTTCTGCTGAGGCCACTGCCCCTTCAACCCTCTCCATTTCTTCACCTGCACAAGGTTCCCACACTTGACGGGATCACAAGGTTCCCACACTTGGTGGGATCACAAGGTTCCCACACTTGACGGGATCACAAGGTTCCCACACTTGGTGGGATCACAAGGTTCCCACACTTGACGGGATCACAAGGTTTCCACACTTGGTGGGATCACAAGGTTCCCACACTTGGTTTCAAGTGCAGTGTCTTCCTTGAAGTCTCTCCTGATCCTCGCACTTACAGGAACCCCTATGGATTTTGTACATATCCCTCTTGCAGCCCCTATCCCATTCCACCTTGCAGTTGGGTAATGTGTGTTTTTCTCATCCCTCCCACTGGTTTTAAGGAGCTATTTGAGGGCAATTGTTTTGCCTTCCTCTTTTCTTTGCCTCTCTCCACCACCTCCTCCACAGCCCTTAGCACAGCACCTGGCACACAATAGCTCATTTTGAAACTTAATAGAAAGAGGCAAGGTAGAGTAAAGACATAGAAGCTTGGTGCATCTTCTTGAACCAGGTAATACCAAAACTAAATCAATATTAACGTGAACAAAGTGGTTGTTCTTTACAGAAAGCGCAAGATAAGAAAGGTACTCTCAATTTCATACTCGGATGCTTCTGGAAGCCTCTACAAAATAACTTTTCTTCAAGGCTCTGGAACTCATTTCCAGAAGTAGTTCCCCCTAAAATAGTTACAGAAGTTTACTGATTCTTGTTACAAGAAGGGCCGATTGTTGGAGCCTGTTCTTGAAACGTTGGATTTCTAACTGTGAAGAAAGGGAGGGAGTCAACACAGAGAAGGCAGAGTGCCAGTGAGGCTGAGGGAAAAGACAGCCACATCTAGAACCAAGAGCTGGCTAACCATTAGCTCCTAGGCAGTAGGGAAGCTCCATAAATATTTGAGAGTTCAAACTCCAGTTATTTGGAGGGCACCAAATAAATAGGGGAGAAGTTTCAATTCCAAACTTCTCTTATCGGTTATTATTGCATTCTCATCACTTTGCCTCACTAGCTTGTGATCATTTGATCTACCTTTGCCTCATAACACTTCTTCAGAGTCATCTGCCTGTTGGGAAGGTGGGGGCTCATAGAAACCTGGATCCTAAAGATGATATGGGTATTTGGTATAATTTGTAGCTTCTGTAGCATGGAACTAAATTGATCTGTGGAGCCATCCTGTCACTCTTCCATAGTAGGGAATTTTCTCTGTGTGACCCAATACATGTCAAAGGAATGTGGAGCCACACTTGAGAGTTAGCCACACACACTGGGCTGGCACCTCTGCCAGTAAAGGACAGAATATTTCTAATATTTCTAAATATATATATGCATATAACTAAATGCATTACTCTGAGCACACAGCTTCACCAGGGTGTGCCTTGGTTTCACCACCTGTGAAATGAAAAGTGACGACATTTTGAATACATTCATACAGCATCTGAAGGTGGACTTTGGGTCTGTACTTGTAGCTGGGAGGAGAAACTATAGATTAAAAAATTTCCTTTTTAAATTTTGTTTGTTTTTTTTTAACATGCATCCCCCCATTATTTATTTATTTATTTGTTTGGTTTTTTTTTTTTTTGCATGGGTGGGCACCGGGAATCAAACCCAGGTCTCTGGCATGACAGGCGAGAACTCTGCCTGCTGAGGTACTGTGGCCCACCCCCAGAAGCTAAAGATTTTAATCAGGAGGGTTAAGATTAAGACTTGAAGAGAGATGGGTGGAATCAGGAAATAAATAATCTTTCCCCTTTTCTAGGGAACTTTCCCCCTATTTTCTTCTGCCCTTGTTTAGAATTGTTCTTTCTGTCCCATCTGTTTCCACAGCCTCTGCCTGTTCTGCTGTGTGTTTTCCAGTAAAAATGCCAGCCTCCTGCACCAGACTGTACCCTTTTAATGGTCACAAAAGGTGCCTTATTTGCTATTGTGCTTCTGGAACCCAGCACAATATTAGGTGTAGAGTATGTGCTCAATAAATATTGGGAGGCCCAATCAGGAGAAGCAGAAATCAAACAGAAAGGTGCAATCAAACAGAAAATTCCTTAAAAAGTAGAAAAACAAAGACTCTGATTTTGTGTATATAAAGAAAGAAAATAAGAGAAAAAGGGATAATGAAAGGGACACTTTAAAAATGAGTGAAATAAAAAATAAAAAGCCCTATGGGGTTTATAACCTATGTGGAAATAAGGTATAGGACAATAATAGCTCAAAGGGAAGGAGAAGGTAAATGAAGTTAAACTAAGGTAAGGTTTTGCAATGTTCAGAAAATAATAGAAGTACTAATTTAATTTAGATGAAGCCAACCATGTGTACTGTAATCTCTACAGTCATCCCTAAAAGAAAAATATCAAAATGCATATAACTAAAAGCTCATAGAGGAGATAAAATGGAATAATAAATACTTGTTCAATAAAAACGAAGACAGGAAGGAAGGAATAAAAGAGCAAAGAACAGATGAGACAAATAGAAACAAATAGCAAGACAGCAAACTTAATTCTAATATATGAGTAATTACAATAAATGTAAATAGACTAAATACTCCAACTACAGAATCAATACAAAACACAAAATTGCAAAAATTGTTAAAAATTAAAATGACCCAACTATAAGCTATTTACAGGAGATGCATGTTAAATAGAAAGGCCCTGACACATTGAAAATATAAAAGGACAGAAAAAGATATACCATGCAAACACTGATTTAAAAGAAAAAGCCCATATGCTTTTATTAACATCAGGAAAAGTAGTAGTTAAGGCAAGAAGTATTGCTACAGATGAAGAGGGACATATGATAAGGATAAAAGGATCAATTGAATGGATAGATATACCAATTCTAAATTGTATGTATCTGATAACATGGCTTCAAAATACATAAAAAATGAATAAAATGATTGTGCATCACTGTCTTTTAAGGAAACTGGCTAGAGACCCGCAGTGGGATTATGATTGTTATCTCCACTGCAGGTTTTCTACAGTCTCTGCTGTGCCCTTGGCCAAAACAGATACTTGGCCAAAAGATGTGGGCATCCTGGCCCTGGAGGTCTACTTCCCAGCACAATATGTGGACCAAACTGACCTGGAGAAGTACAACAATGTGGAAGCGGGAAAGTACACAGTAGGCTTGGGCCAGACCGAAATGGGCTTCTGCTCAGTCCAGGAGGACATTAACTCTTTGTGCCTGACGGTGGTGCAGCGGCTGATGGAGCGCACACAGCTCCCGTGGGACTCAGTGGGCCGGCTAGAGGTGGGCACCGAGACCATCATCGACAAATCCAAGGCCGTCAAGACAGTCCTCATGGAGCTCTTCCAGGACTCAGGGAACACCGACATTGAGGGCATCGATACCACCAATGCCTGCTACGGAGGCACTGCCTCCCTCTTCAATGCTGCCAACTGGATGGAGTCCAGCTCCTGGGATGGTACGTGCTTATGTGAGAAAGGATCTGGGGTTGAAGGCTGAATCCTCCCAGTTTTGTTCTCAGTTCCCCAGGTGCCTTTACACAAGGAAGGACAATTTATTCATCTATCATGCAAAAACCACAAGGGTACTAATCACTTAGATTGTGTAGTCCCATATAGTTAGAGAGCATGGTCACATAAGCCATTCATTTAGTCCTTATAACAGCCTAGGAAGTGGGTGTTAGATGTGATTTATGGATGAGAAAATGGAGGATCCAGTATCTTACACAAAGTGAGTGGCAGAGGTAGGACACCAAACCAAATCCAATGCATTTCCCATTTCACCTGTGACTCAAGCTTCTCCTACATCTCTGAGAGACAGATGGGTTATGTGAAGAGAGTTAAACAAGTTTAGATGTAAAGGGGGAAATACCCTGGTATAAATAGGTCCAAAGAATCACAGGATGGACTGCTGCACAGACTATTTCTACTCTTTCTCCCTTGTCTAATTCCTAGAAAACTCCTTCTAACTTAGCATGCTAACATTACCCTGTATCTTATATACCTGTCCTCAATGCTGCATTGTAGGAGCAAACCCTGTTGTGATGACAAGAAAAGTCCAAGGAAAACAGTACAAGTGGAGAGTTAGAAACCCCGGCTCTATCAATAATTGTTGACAAGTATTGTAACCTTTTTAACCTCAGGTTTCTTATTTGTCTACCTTCCTGGCAGGGATGTTCAGATGACTGAACGACATAAATCATAGAGAAGTGAAAGAACAGTGACACCAAGCAACTCTGTATTTACCAAATTGGAAACTAGGATTAAAATCCTCAGACATCATAATGTGCATCAATTATAGAATAATAGTCTTAACACCAACAGGGATCTTAGAGGTTATCTAATTTAATGTCCCTCATTTTGAGAAGAGGCCAAGATCAGTTTACCATTTTGTCTCTGTTCATGCAGCCAGGCAGTGCAATTCCATATTCTCACTCTGCTAACTACCTGAATTGCCTCCTTGTCAATTCAGGATCCATTGATCTGGGATGTTTCAGTCCCTACAAAATCAGATCCATTCTTACAGTTAGTGCTTTTCCAACTTGGTTCTTGATTATTACCTCTCCAGCAAACGCTATACTCACCACCAACCATATGGCCAGCCAAACATTTAGTTGGAGTATGGAAATAAAAGGCAAGGGGCATTCATGAAGCTTTAACAAAATGCAGAGAAACTATGAAAATAGCTTATACGAATAACTCCCAAGAGTCATTCCAATTCAAGCATGTCATTTCAAATGAAGAGATTTTACAAGGTGATTCCTCTCTTCAGGAGAGAAATGCAAATGCATCTTTCTTTAAAATGATGGATGTCTTAGCCAAAAAGTAAAAAAATAAAAAATAAATAATAAAAATTAATGCAAACTGTTAGTAGGCATTAAGGTGAAAAGCATATCTAAGTGAGGTCCTGAATGTCTGGACCCACAGATCCTGGACATGATGGCAGCCAAGACCAGAAAAGCTCTGCTGTGGGTTATACCTCTGCTTCTGACTTGGCCACCCACCCCCCTGGGGACCTCAGCTGGGAGGGGTGGTTCTGGGGCTCACCAGGGAGCTCTGAACCAGTCCTGGGATGAGAGCAGGTTATGAAGGAAGGAAGGTATGGCACAGGCTCAGATTGCCCCGAAGCTCCATCTTTTCTTTTCTTTTGTATGAAAGCAATACAAATTTATGGTGAAAGAAGAAAAAACATGTATACACATACACAAGACTTTAAAGTGAGGAACAAGTCCCCTTTGTCATTTCCACCACTATTCCCCAGAATTTAACACTGTGGATTGGTTCTTATATAGTCTCCAAGGACTTTTCTAGGGACCTGCAGACACATATAGGCATCTATTCAATTTCGTGGTTCTTCATCTCTCTGATGTCTCAGAAATCATTCAGTGTCATTGCATATAAAGCCTACAACATTCCCGTAAAAGCCAAATAGCATTCCATTGCATATATATGCCAAAACGTATTTAATTTGTCCCACATTGCTCAATATTTAGATTGCCATAAGTTTTTGCAATTACGAATAATGTTTCAATGAACAACATACAATAGCTTTGCATGCTTGTGGTGATGGGCTGCGAAAATAGAATCCTAGAAATGGAGTTTTAAGATCAAAAGTATGTTGATTTGAAAATCTGATAGCATGTGTAAAATTGCTCTTCAAAATCTTGCACGAAATTACTTTCCTATAATGTATAGTATTAAACATTATCTTCTTTATAAATTTAATAAGTAAAACAATAGTGTCTTTGATTTGCCTTCTGCCATTATAAGAGAAGGTGTATGATTTTTTACGTATTTATTCACCATATTTCTATTACATGGCTTGTCTTTTTCCTTACCCTACCACTTATTAGTTGTGTACCCTGAACAAGTGTTTGTTTGTTTTTCTGTAAAGAAAGGAGAATTATCTGGTATGAAAACTTACGGGAGGATTAAATATTATACAGAAATGTGGATCCTAACACGTTGCCTGGATGAATCCTGGGGACTTCCTAGAGGTTAGATAGAATATAAAAATTACTGCCACACCTCTCTCATTGACTCAGGTGTTTGGGAAAGCACTTTCAGCAAATGAATGTGGAACAAATAGAAGTCAGGTCAACCATTGTCTATCGCATAACTGTCTCACTATTACAGCTCCCACGCATCACCCACCTTAAATGCAGAAACTCGACAGAGACTCTTTTTACAAGGCAAAGCAAAACCACGTAGTTCAAAGCAAAAACAGTTTAGGATCCAGGCATAATTGGGTTGAATACCAAATCCTGCATTCATGATATGTGTGGACAAGTTATTTAATCTCTCTGGGAGATAATGTCTTCATTCGTAAATGAGATAGCACCCACTGATTGCATTGCTTTGAGGATTGTTTGAGGATAAATAGTGTCTAGCTAGTATTTCAAATGTTTGTTTCCCTCCCTATCCCTTGGCCTTCTATGATATGGAAGGCATTTCAGATCACGGATCGTAGAATTTTAAGATAAGGCGATCTGTACAAACCTAAATGGTTCCCAAAGTGCCAATCAACAAATTTTTCATCGGGCAGAATTCTGAATCTGTGACAGGGCAGTGAGTTTTAACTTTGCTTTTCCAGCACGTCATGATGAGTTTCATTATACTCCATGAGGACAGGGGTTTTCGCTTCTAATCACTGCTGTGTCTCCAGCCCCTAAAATTGTGTCTGGCACTCAGGAGGCACTCTGTTCACCATGGATCAAGTAGGAGTGATAATTATTTCTTATCTCCCTTCCCAGGTCGCTATGCCTTGGTGGTCTGCGGGGACATTGCCGTCTATGAGAGTGGCACCGCTCGTCCCACCGGGGGGGCCGGAGCTGTGGCGATGCTGATCGGGCCCAAGGCTCCTCTGGCCCTCGAGCGAGGTTTGCTGTACACAGTGAATGCATGTTACCAAGCGGCTGCCTATGGCAAGCCAAATTCACAGCTGCCACTCAGGGATGAGGTGTGGGATTGATAACAGTGCCATTTGCCTTAAAAGGAGAAGAAGCAGAGAGCAGAGAAGAAGGGAAGTCAGGGATCACTGAGGTTTCTGGTTTCTGTCCGATCACATTCAGGATAATGACGGGTGGAATGAACGGTCTAGTTGCCCCCTAGGACCACGGGATAATGACGGGTGGAACGAACGTCTAGTTGTCGTCTAGGACCACGGGATAATGACGGGTGGAACGAACGTCTAGATGCCCTCTAGGACCACGGGATAATGACGGGTGGAACGAACGGTCTAGTTGCCCTCTAGGAACACGGGATAATGATGGGTGGAATGAACGGTCTAGATGCCCTCTAGGAACACGGAATAATGACGGGTGGAATGAACGGTCCTAGATGCCCTCTAGGACCACGGGATAATGACGGGTGGAACGAACGGTCTAGTTGCCCTCTAGGACCACGGGATAATGACGGGTGGAATGAACGTCTAGATGCCGTCTAGGAACACGGGATAATGACGGGTGGAACGAACGGTCTAGTTGCCCTCTAGGAACACGGGATAATGACGGGTGGAATGAACGTCTAGTTGTCGTCTAGGAACACGGAATAATGACGGGTGGAATGAACGGTCCTAGATGCCCTCTAGGACCACGGGATAATGACGGGTGGAACGAACGTCTAGATGCCGTCTAGGACCACGGGATAATGATGGGTGGAACGAACGTCTAGTTGTCTAGGAACACGGGATAATGATGGGTGGAACGAACGTCTAGATGCCGTCTAGGAACACGGGATAATGACGGGTGGAACGAACGGTCCAGTTGCCCTCTAGGAACACGGGATAATGACGGGTGGAATGAACGGTCTAGATGCCCTCTAGGAACACGGAATAATGACGGGTGGAATGAACGGTCCTAGATGCCCTCTAGGACCACGGGATAATGACGGGTGGAACGAACGTCTAGATGCCGTCTAGGACCACGGGATAATGACGGGTGGAACGAACGTCTAGATGCCCTCTAGGAACACGGGATAATGACGGGTGGAACGAACGGTCTAGATGCCGTCTAGGAACATGGAATAATGACGGGTGGAATGAACGGTCTAGATGCCCTCTAGGACCACTAGGGAATGAACCTGACAATTGAAGACGAAGATAACTGGCTATAAAGTGAAAGGCTTTCCTTTGAGACTTTTGGCTTTTATTCCAGTGTTCACTAAGTCTACGTAGGTTGGAGAGGGGAACAGAAATCCTTTCTATGTGATACAATCTCTTCAACTCCCTTTGATCATGTGGGATGGTGAGTGGGCAGAGGCTTGGGCACGGGAGGCAGGTACAGACCAGGAGGCTTTCTGAACAAGGTACCCCCATTCCTTCTGTTCGAGGTGACCTGCACCCTGAGTCCCTGAATCCCTCTGTGTGCCTCTCCAGGGCTCAGGGGAACCCACATGGAGAACGTCTATGACTTCTACAAACCAGACCTGGCCTCAGAGTACCCGATGGTGGATGGAAAGCTTTCCATCCAGTGCTATTTTCGGGCCTTGGATCGATGTTATGCATTTTACCGCCAAAAAATCCAGAACCAGTGGAAGCAAGGTACGGAGACCAAGGGTAGAGAGTGGAGGACCTCCTTACGAGGCCAAGAGTTTGTCCCAAAAACTTAAGGCAAGATCTCGTCTCCTGCTTTGAAAAAGTATGTCAAGAGAATTGTTTTGTATCCTGTCTTACACCTTCTCCCCCAACTATGCTAAAACCCACTTGGAAGTCAACCCAATTCAAGTGTAAAATTCTCTGTGACTTGCTAAATGAAAGAAACTAAACCCAGGAGTATAAAATCAGTGAGTGCCAGCCACCTGGGCAGATGCTGTTGGAAGGCAGATGCTTCTATTTAAGTCAGGAGGGATTTAGCCCTGGGTTTGTAGTTTGCCATCTTTTCAAGTCTGGCTGATGTTGAAAACTCTTACCTATATTTTCTATACACTAAAGTGTGATCAGTGACTTTTCTCTAGATAGGTGGATGGTTACAAGTTCACCTCTAATTTCTGAACTTTCTGCTAAAATATATGTATTATTTTCATAATAAGAAAAGAAGCAGATAAGTCTTATTTTTAAAATACAGAGAAACCCACTTCAAAAAAAATAAAAAGGAATTTTATCTGCTTTACCATGCCAAGATGGGCACCTGCAAAAGACAGGTTTCAATGTGGGAAGAGATACGTGAAGAAGCATCAGAGCATGGATGCCTTAGGGATGTCAGAGCCGCTTCTTACCCTTTCCAGCTGCACTGGACTGGGTGGGACGTGGCTGCACAGGCAATAGCCAAGGGTAAGGAGTCTCCTTGGACTTCTCTGCCTTTGTCCATCCCTTGTAAATTTGTTACTGGCTAATCGCTCTCACCTCCCCTGAATTCTTGTAACATTTTAATTCTACACCTTATTCTCATGTGGAATTTGAAGGAAGCTGCTTTGGATCATAGCTCTAAATTACAAACTTTCCTAAGGGCAGAAGTTTCATTGTCCTCATTTTCATAGACTGTCTAGAACGCAGAGTCAGAGCGAATCTAAATCCAAAGCTGGACACATGATTTAATATATTGGAGAATCTGTTTCCCATTCTGAAAATTGAAGAAAATGATCTGGAGAAAGAATAAGTTAATATACTTGAAAGCATCTGTGATGGAGGTCGGCAATAGTATATCCTCAGATGTTTGTTTCCTTCCCTTCTTTCCTTATATGTAGAGAGTGCTTTGTAAATACTTGGGAAACGAAAAAACAAACTTACCTGCTTCCCCTTTTGTGTGTTTGCTAGAGGAAGGCCAGCTCTCTGGGGAGGCTCAGTATCCGTAAGCACAGCTGAGGTCTTGGAGAAGTCAGTCTAAATGACTAATCCATCATGACACATCCTTATTGCATACTTTCTCTTCCAGCTGGCATTGACCAACCTTTCACCCTAAAAGATTTCCAGTTTGTGATTTTTCACACACCCTTCTGCAAGTTGGTCCAGAAGTCCCTGGCACGCCTGATGTTCAATGACTTCCTGTCAGCCAACAGTGACACACAAGCCAGTCTCTACAAGGGACTGGAGGCCTTCAGGTGAGTCCCCTTCCTGGGAAGCCAAGTGGCAGGTGAGGGCTGAGGAAAGAGGAGTAGACGTCTTGGAGACAGACTCCTAGCAACTCCTGGGGGAACAAATGACAATTTTCCCACACAACAGAAATGATGCCAAGTCCTTCCATATGTTAATGGTTATTGTCTGCTTAGGGCCCTTCATGTATTATCTCAGAGGGGCACAGAGAGTTTGCAGGCATCTCTGGAAATGAAGGGACTAGAAGTACACTTCAAAGAATAAGAAGCACTTCAAAGAATAAGGGAAACAAAAGCTAAAATATATTGGGTAGATGGAAACACTAGCAGTCAATGAGAGGGAGGGGTAAGGAGTCTGGTATGTATGGGTTTTTTTTCTTTTTATTTCTTTTTCTGAATTGATGCAAGTGTTCTAAGAAGTGATCATGGTGCTGAATATACAACTATGTGATGCTATCGTGGGTCATTGATTATATTCCAAGAATGGAATGTTCATATGGTAAGAATGTTCATGCTTGTATGTTGTTATGTTTTAAAAAAAATTTTTAATTAAAAAAAAAAAGGAGGGCAAAGGACGTGTGACTAAATCTTCAGTCAGTGAACACTTTCTGAATAACTGCTATGGTCCAGGCATCGTGTTAAGCTCTAGAGAAACCAAGATCAGTATGAACCCCTGGTCCCTGCTCTACAGTATCTCAGTCTCTACTGACACAGTCATAGAGGAGCAGGTGACCATAGCACAGTGCGGCAGCTTGGGGTGTGCCAGGTCCCATTCTCACTCACCACTGGCTCAATTAATGTCTGTTTGTTGCCTCAATTTCCCTCATCTTTGAAATGAGATCATCTAGTTGTTCTATTTAGATTTCAAAAAAGCAGAAAGAATCCTGTTTGAGATATATTGCTCTAAGACGTAGGAACAAGAGTTCCTTCAATACAAAGAGTTTTCCAATGGGAAGGGACTCTTTCCCTTTGTACATGGTCTCTGCTTATTTCAAGCTTTGGAAGCATTCTCCCAACATGGGCCCCTACCACTAACTACTACTATTAACCCTGCCGGTAACTAAAACATCAAAATTAGCACAAACACTGCTTAAGATCTGCCCCATTAAAAAATTATAATATAGGCCAAAGATAATAGCTTAATATCATTAATATATGAAGATATCAATCAATAACAAGATAATAGAAAAATGAGCAAAGGATATGATCAAGAAGTTTCCTTAAATTTTTAAAGGTGCATGCTGTGAACCATTTCATAGCATATGAAACCAAGATACCATTTATATTAGTCTGGTTCTCTAGGGAATTAGCTCATGTAACTGTAGGCATGGGCAAGTCCAAATTCTGTAGGGCAGGCTGCAGGCTGAGAATGTTGATGAAAGTTTTCAATGCTTTTCCAGAAGAAGCTGGCTGGTTAAAGTAGAGATAGAAATTCTCCCTTCTGACTGCTGAAATTGTCACTTCTCCTTTTAAGTGATTGGATGAAACTGATTGGATGAAAATCTCTCATGGTTGAAGACAATCGCCTCAATTGATTGTAGACATAATCAGCCATTGATGCAATCAACTTATTGATGATTTTAAATCCATGAAATATCCTCACAGTAAAAATCAGACCAGCGTTTGCTTGACCAAACAACTGCTCACCATAACTTGGCCAATTGGACAGACACATGAACTTTACCATCACATCTTTTTTTTAACATAGATTTTAAAAAATGGAAATACTGAGAATTAGCAAGGCTATGAAAAAATAGACAATAGTGTATGTGTAAACTGATACAACTTTTCAAGTTGAGCAATAGGGCAATGTGATGCAAAAGCCCTAAAAAGTCTTTCAGCTCAGTAATTCTACATGTTTAAAAGAGCATGTGTGCATTCAATGTAGTATGATGGTAGTCCATCCATCCTTGGGCCATTCTGCAGCCTCTACAAATAACGCTATTAAAAATAAATGAATAAAAAAATGTTAATATAAATTGAATACCTTTATAGAAATAGGCATGGCATTGCAGATTTATATTTTACGTGATTACATTGTGTCAGTGAAAGTAACTTCAGGAAGCATCTTTTTTCTATTAGAGCAGTTGTAGATAAACAGAAAAATTACACAGAGAACAGAGTTCCCACGTGCCCCTCCGCATACATGCACAGTTTTGTCTGTTATTAACAGTTTGATTAGTGTGGCATCTTTGTTATAACTGGTAAAACAATATTACTGTAATTGTCCTATTAACTGTAGTTCATGGTTTACATTCACGTTCACTGTTTGTGTTGTGCAGCTTCAGGGTTTGTAAAAGTGTTTGTTCTGGTGACAAGCAGAGCCTGAAGCATTCAGGTATGTGGTTCCTGTGTTGTGCTGCTGCTGCCACTATCCCGATCTTACCGTCAAACCATGCCAAAGCCCCTCTGGGCCAGGCATGGACCCTGGCTCCCCACCCCACCCCAGCCCTGGAACCTGCATCTGTTTTCTGACTATGAATTTGCATTTTATACTTATTTTATACAAGTAACATGATACGGTATTTGTCCTTCTGCACTGGGCCTACTTCACTTATCATGATGACCTAGGAAAATATATCTTGACTGTGCCAGATTAAGATTTAATTTACATGTTTTAATTTTAAAAATAATACATATCAGGAGTTTTTTTCCAGAGTATATTTCCAGTACTCAAATTCTGGTTTATTTTTACTACTCTGTAAAGCATAAGTCTCTTTTCCTTTAAATAATGAAGTAAATGTAATTCTTTTAAAAAAAAATGAATAAAAATAATGCCACAGACAATGATTCCACATTATGGGAAAAAATTCAACATATTCCACATATATATATTAAGTGAAGGAAGCATGTTAAACAGAATAGTGTGTTTTATAAGAAAATGTGTGAAAATACCAATCAGATGGATTCCACAAGAAAAATAATACTTGAGTGCTATCTCTGAATGTCGGACTATTGGAGATATTTTTTCTTTGTGCTTTTCTGTATTTCCAAGTATTCTACCAAAAGAAAAAACCAAAACAAAACAAACTAGTGCTCCGAAGCCTTCTCTCCACCAGCTGTCACTTTCCCTCTTGCTGCCTCCCGCCCTTCTCCTGGCCTCTTGCCTCACCTATTCCTCTGACTGCCTCACAGGGAGCTAAAGCTGGAAGATACCTACACCAATAGGGATATGGATGCAGCATTTCTAAAGGCCTCACTTGATATGTTCAACCAGAAAACCAAAGCCTCCCTTTACCTCTCCACACGCAATGGAAACATGTACACCTCATCCCTGTATGGGTGCCTGGCATCTCTTCTGTCCCAGTGAGTACCATGCATGAGCCTTCCTTCTGTCCCACACTTGTGACCTGAGGGGCCAACCCCAGGAGTACTTCTTGCTCTGTTTCTGAAGTTTAAAGGAAATATGAAATAAAGGAGAGGAGAGGAAGGAGGGAGGGAGGAAAAGAAACTCCTTTCAAAGGTACATGTATAAGTGAATTTACTATCTGCATTAAACAGTGGTCTCTAAAGTAAAGCACATGTACGTCAGGAGATGCACAAGATACATTTGAGTGTAAGAAAATCATAGAACTTTTATTCATGTTTGCATCTCACCATTTAAAATGTCTGTATTTAATAGGGCATGGTGGTTAAGAGTGCAGCTTAAAAGCCCACAGCCTGGGCTCTTCTCTATCACTTATTAGCTTTGACCTTAGGAAATTACTCAACCTCTTCGTGCCTCACCTTTACCATCTGTAAAATATGGATAAACAATACCTACCTAATACGGGGTTTGGGTGAACATTAATTGCCCGAAGCACATTTTAAAATATTAGCATTCAGGGCAGACCACTGTGGCTCAGCAGGCAGAGTTCTCACCTGCCATGTCGGAGACCGGGATTTGATTCCCAGTACCTGCCCATGCAAAAAACAAACAAAAAATGCACAAAATATTAGCATTCAGCAGGTGCTTAAAGGTTAGCTGTTATTTCTACTGTTAATCTACTTTGTGTTTTATAATGAAATAATTGCACAGTAGTATAACATAGGAAAAATATATATGGGTATGCTCGGTCAAAAAGTGCTACTGATGAGGGAATGATCCAAAAGTCATAACTGCTGGAGCCAGGAGGGTGAGTGCAATGATCTGACCTCCGTTTGGAAGTGCCTTGAAAGTCTAAATTCATCTTGTCCTCGTGGGGAAAAGGTCCCTTTGTACCCTGTAATTCTGTTGTACTCACTATCCCTTCTATACCTTAGATCTTGGTTGCTTTCCTCTTGCTATTTTTCTTACCTGCTGAACTTGTCTCTGGGGTCTACCTGAAGTCCGTATAGGTATAGCATTCTACTTTTGATTGCATGAGGTAGGCTGAGACTAGATTTGGGTCGATTGCTTCCTGGTTTCTTTAAAGCACAGAATATAGTTATGATGTGTTATATTTTAAAATTTATTTCCGGGCAGGCACTCAGCCCAAGAAATAGCTGGCTCCAGGATTGGTGCCTTCTCTTATGGCTCTGGTTTGGCAGCAAGTTTATTTTCACTTCGAGTGTCCCAGGATGCTTCTCCAGGTGAGTCCCATCTTTCTACCAATCATACCTGGTAAAAAGAAACCATCTTTTTACCTCCCCACTGTTGAGGTTCACATCTTAAACAATGCTGTGGTTAAGAGCAAAGAAGGGCACTTAAGGGGTTTAAGCAATGGATTAAGTTCATCTGATTTAAGTTTTTTAAGAATTTTCTTGGCTACTACTTAGAGAACAGATTGAAGAGGAACAAAGGTGGATATGGAGAAACAAGTTAGATAGTTCCAGTTAATAGTCCGGGCAAGAGATGATCGTGGTTTGGTTGCACGTGGTTAAAGAAAAGTTGATGGATTTTAGATAACCAGTAAATATTTGTTAACTGTTTTATAAATGATGTGATCAAGTCAGTGACTCTAAACACAATGTGGGATATAACCTTGACTAATGAGTGACCCTTTGTTTTGTTAACAGTATGTCCGCTGACCTTCATGATATTCTAAGCCACACACGGATCACTTTCCTCAGGGCATGAGCTCCCACCAAATCTGTCTCTCTATTGGACTGGTGATTGGTAGTGACAATGTTGGAGAACCAGGTATAAACATCTCACGTTTCCTCCCCAGGCTCCCCACTGGACAAGCTGGTGTCTAGTGTATCAGACCTCCCCGAGCGCCTTGCCTCTCGGAAACGCGTGTCTGCCGAGGAGTTCACTGATATAATGAACCAAAGAGAGCATTTCTACCACAAAGGTGAGAAAAGTGGGGGGAAGAAAGGAGGAGAAGGCGATTCTTCTCAGATTCCATCCTGGCAGCAGGGCGTCAGGGACTCATCGGAAGTCTAGAATAAAGTTAGCCAGAGTCTAGACTTCTATGATTTATAATTGGGAGAAGACCTTTTAGGTCTGAAGGTCAAGAACTTGGGAGAGTTGGGAATAGATAGGCAATAGGACATGGCTTCTTAGGACAGAGTATAGCTAACTTCCCAAAACTAGATACCAGAGAATGTAGTCCATTGAAGCCAAAGGATGGTCTTCAAAAGGTACTATTTATGCAACAGTTGAAAGTGCTTAGTGGTTAGAGCTACATATCCAAATCTGAACCTGAGCTGTGCCACTTACTAGTTGTTTGTCTTTGGGAGCATCATTGAGCTTTTCTCAGCTGCCTGATTTCTAAAATGATACCAAGTTTGCAGTGTTGCCAAACAGGTTAAATTAATTAATGCACAAAAAGAGGTTACAGCAAATATTACTGTCTCCTCCCAACTGCTTTTCTCCACCAAATATAAAAATGAAATACCACTTTAAAAATCAACAACTAAAAAGGAAACAAAAGCCAAAGTAGAACTGAAGAGTCCAGATGGCAGTTTCAAAATCACAGTAACCATGTTTTTGCAAGTAAACTTTGGTGCACAGCCGCATTCCTCATTATTCTTTCCCCTGTGCTCATTTCTCCCAATGGACCGTTGGCTCCCTGACGGCAGGGCTCTCACAAGCACGTGTAACGCTCTCACTCTTAGGACACAGTGAAATGGGAGATAGATTCTCAATAATACTTGTGGGTTGAATGATATACAGAGAAAAACAAAGTTCATGCTGTTTTATAGGAAACCAACAGTGTCTTGAACAAAACTCCTAAGTTTATTATGTTGATTTTGAGAGCAAAAGTGAAGCTCTGCCTAATGGGCTAGCCATAGTCTGCAGGCTGTCAAATGTCTGTGTACTGTTTGCTGCAGGAGACATGGTATTCCCCACTGCACATTTCAACTTATATAATAGTAGTAGCTATTGTTTATTCAGCCAGGTGTTGATCTAAAATGCTTTACGTACATTAACACATTGAGACCTTACCACCACCTATGAGGTAGGTAATCTTATTATCCCCATTTTTAAGGTGAGGGCATTGAGCCCCAGAGTTGAAGTAATGTGCCCAAGTTCTCATTAGCAGGTATCCATCTGTGCTAGGGTGAGGTGTTGGGATACATACAGAATTTAGTTGTTATGACCAAATGGCCTGGGACAGTATAGCAAAGCGACCAAGAAATTGGCTTTGGGATCAAGTCAGTCTGGGCTCAGTATCCCAGCTCTGGAATTTAGAGCTGTGTGACCTTGTGCAAGTAACTTTCCTTCTCATCTAGAAAAGTAAGAATAAAGGGAGTGCCTTCGTGGTACAAGCCATTCAGGGGTGAAAGTCTCCCTGACAACTTGGGGCGTGACTCCTGGGGATGAGGTCAAATGAAGTCAGGAGGCTATTCTGGAAGCTATTCTTAGGCAACTTGCAGTTAGATAGTGCTAACTGCCGTGGTTTGCCAAACCCCAACCAGCACCCCTCCTGTTGACTCTTAGGAACATTTAAGGCTCTAACTGGAACTCTATAAGGTTTCAGGCACTAGGTTTGCCTCCCTGGAACATATAATCCCAAGAGGGTTTTAGGTCAGATAAACCCTGAAATTCAGAGGGACCAATCTCACCAGGATTATCAATCAATTACATCCCCCTATCTTTTAGTGCCGACACACTTCAACATGAAAAAGTGAGAACAGGCATTGTCCAAAGATCCCTATAGATTGGGAGAAGGATTAAAGGAAAAGGATTTGGTATAACAGAGAAAATGGGACTTAACAAACAAGCCTGGCTGCTGAATCACTATATTAATATTCCTTCTATCCTCAAGAGTTTTGGAGCAGCTAAAAGGGAAAATCTAAGATGATGGAATGGTAGTCCATGACAGATTCTGGGATCTGTTCTGTAACTACTTGTTGAAGTGTGCTTTGAAAATTATTGCTTTTCTCTTCCTTTGCTTTGCATTTGTTATATTATACAATTAAAAAATGTTTTTTTAAAGAAAAAAGAATGAAGGGGGGGCACGGATAGTTCTGTGGTAGAATTTTCGCCTGCCATGCAGGAGTCCCAGGTTCAATATCTGGTCCATGCACTGCCCCCACCTGCCCCCCAAAACAAGAGGTGAACAAAATTCCCTACGATATACACATCACGTATGTGCCTCTTGTGTGTGTGCATGTATAGACATAGGAATATATATATGTAGGAAGACACATAAAGAATAATTTTTTAAAAAAAACCATAGGACTATGCAACAAAAACAGTGACCCTTAGTGCAAACTGTGGACTATAGTTAATAGTGTAATTATAATACTATTCTTCAATTGTTTCAAACAAACACACTAATTCAAAGAGTTAATAATAAGGGATATATAGGGTCTCTGTATTTTCTGCACAATTTTTCTATAAACCTACAACTTCTCGAATAATCATTTAATTAGTTAATACAAAAAATTGGGGGCACATGGTATATGGTTTCTAATGTGGTTTGAAAAGGAGACAGAACATACAAAGCCGGTCATGTTCCAGAAAACCTACACCCTGTGGTCATTGATCTCATCTGGAATAGGAAAGAGGGGATGTTAGAGCAAGTTGGAGAAAAAACAATGAAAGAAAACAGAAAAGAACTCTGGGTGAATGTGAATGGACAAAGCACTGAGCCGTCCAACGCCATCAGAGCTGGAGAACTGAGGCTAGGAAGGAGAAGTCTACTAGGAAACAGGAGGCTTTGAGATATGCCCCAACCTAGGACGCAACCTTGGCAAAAAGGACGTGATGAAGATTTCATTGGAGGAAAGGGGCATTTGCTGTAGGAACAAGTCATACCTCTAGAAGAAACATTTAAGAGCAAAACATTCAGTACTAAATCCAAGGCCGCCACCTCTCTGGTTCTTCTACTGGTCCATCGTTCTAGATGGTGTGTTTATCGGTGATCTTGCAGCCTGGTCTGCACAGCCTGGAGCGCGTCCCTATGAAACTGGAGGCATCCCTATGAATATTTTTCTCTCCCCCTCCTCCATATAGCTCTTTTTGAGTATAGCCTCTTTTCTTCATTCCACAGTGGATTTCTCACCACCTGGTGACACGAGCAACCTTTTCCCAGGCACTTGGTACCTGGAGCGAGTGGATGAGCTATACCGCCGAAAGTATGCCCGGCGCCCTGTCTAAGGGTGGTGAGTGAGGTTTGCAGCGTTGGTGACATAGAACTCTGATGTCTTTCCTCTGGGTTACAGATGCACTTCTGATTCTATAACCAGGCCAGAGAGGATTCAGAGCCTTTGAAATGATCAGACATGGGGCATTTGCACTATGTGGACCAAGAAAACTCTTAGGGCTCTTTATGCTGGAAGGCCAAAAGCTAGGAGGGACAGATTCTTAAATCCTGAATGTGAATCAGAAAGGAGACTCGTTTAGCCTGATGTGCTGTAAACGTTAAGCTCCCCTAGAGGCGAGAAAGATAATTAGCACCCATAGGCTGTGAATCTGTGGAACTCAGTGCTCCAAAGAGGGGAGATAGTAACAAAAATGGATAGCTGCAAAAAAGGAATAGGCCAGTGTGTTGAGAACAGATGCATAAGGAAACAAAGTGACTGGGGGTTTTGTTAGAGCCAGAAGCCTGGCTGGAGGGGACTTCAAGCTAAAGGGCCAGTAGCAATTCTCATGTCACCCAATTGCTTCAGGAGAGAAGCAGGGGGGTTTGGGAAATAAGTGGGGAGGGATATAGGAAGAGAAAAGTTAAATGGAAAGGGACCAAAGTGAGAGGAGAAATGGGAGAATTCCTTATGGTATCTTTAAAAGAATCAAATGTTGGGAATTGGATTCTTGTAATTCTGGAATCCCCAGATTTCTGGTTTCAGTTTATCTGTCTAGGTAAGATAAGCAGAATGGAACCATTTAATACAAATATCTCCTATACATTTTTCTGTGTTTTTATTTTATTTTTCCCTCTTTGCTAGATGAAGAGGGAAGAATACAGAGGTATACCAAAGGCTAAGTGAGGAGCAGGGAAGAGGAGGTAAAGCCAATGTATAAATGGATAAGGCAGTACGAGAGGAAGCAGAGAGAATCCAGGGCGAGGGTGCCCTCAGGTGTTTCCTAACCCCTGGAAACATACTCAGGTGCCTGGCCTGCCTTCCTGGGTCCTGAAAGCATTGTAGCCGGGCTGATGGAGCCTACGAGGTGCCCAAGTATCTGGACAGGTCAGTGCTGCAGCATGCAGCTAAAAACAGGCAAGTCCAGGAAGCAGGCCTGGAGACTTTGGTAACTCCCAGGAAGCCCTGTGATGGTTTAAAATATGGTTCTGAAGGTCAAGTCAGGTGAAGCAGAGAATTATCAAACGTGTTAGCCTAGTTTAGTCATCAGAAGCAAAGAAAGAAATGTACAGTTTCCAAGGGAACACTGACAAATCAGACTCTCTTCTTCCCATAAAACATAAGCCTCTCACAAGTAAGAAGAAAAGCTGGGGCTCTTGTATTTCTCATGCTGACTACGCACAGGAGCTATTCCCTGACAGCGATGAGGTTTTATGTCCCTGCACTGCCTGAGGAGCTCTGGGTGTCTCTGCACTGCCTTGCCAGCTAGCCTGCTCTCTTCTCTGCCCAGCTCCCAGCCTTGGCTTCTATGGCACCAGACACAGTTCCCTCAGGGGTGCAGGCTGGGAGCCGGGTGGCAGTGGGAGCCCACCAGGCCTTGGGGTGCAGTTAGGAGAACCCCTCTGCATAGCTCGCAGGAAAGGTAGTCGCTGAGGTGGGGTGGGGGTGGGGATGAGACTCAGGATTGAATGTCCTTTCTTCAATTCTATAGATCCATGAAGTTCCTGGCAAAAGTAGGCTAACCGAGCACCTGCCTGCAAATCGTTCAAAAATGTCCCTGCTGTGTTGGTAAATGGACCGGGGGCAGCAGCCCCATAAGCACGGGCCCTGTGGAGTGAGGACCATCCGCAGAGGGACTTCACGCCTTTTCCTGCTGCCATCACTTACGCTGAGGACCAAGGGCCCTTTGCAAAGGAGAGAAATGGGGGAATGGAGAGGTTGACTGTGCACTCACTGACCTCCAGAAATGCGACAGACCAGTGCTGCCCTCACGTCCAGATAACTTCCCTGCCGTTCATTATAGCTTTAGTGTTATTATAGTATTATTATTAGATTTCTGTGCTGTTATGGCTCTGTTCCTTTCTTAAAGTTTTCTGTGATTTTTAAAAAATTTTAAATCTAAATATACCACATTTAAAAGAGAAAATAGTGACTGACTCTTATCAGGCGACCAGCTGCCGTGCAAATAAATGGCCTGGCTCCGAGGACCCCACACCTGCCCTCCTGCATGAAACTGCCAAGTGCTCCCCTTGTATTCCCCGTCTCCTGTCAATTCCATCCTGTTTCTGCCACATGCCAAGAGCTATGAGAGGGGAGGAGAGAGGGCCAACAGAGATGGTGAAACCTACCGCTCTTGGCTCATTTCCCTGGTCTAAAAGGCGGTTCCGGTGAAGGCCCAGCAGACGGAGGCTGGAGAGGTTAGGAACCGTAGCTCATACTTTCCTGATCATTTTCCTTGCCATTCTTTTCTGGACCAATAAGTACAGGACCGAGTTTAACAGACTTTTAAGGTTTTGGTCCCTCCAGCCAAAAACCGCTTTGTGACCTGGCGAGAAAATTTCCCATTAGAGGATTGCTGCTTCTCCCCCGTTGAGTGAGGGCACTACTTTTTCCAGAGTCCTCTCGTAAAGCCACGACAGTTAGGGCAGGAGGGGACTGGCCTGGGAAGAGGGTTGGGAGCAGAAGGCAGGAGACGAAACTGCCCTCATCCGTTTCCTTTAGGGCGGCCTCGCTGGGGGGGGGGGTCTTAGGGACACGTGGATATTGGGCACCTGGTAATAAGGGGCCCGCCCACTTCACTGTTTTGGGCAAGGCTGTTCATGTCCTAACAGGCACCTGCAAACCTGAGCTAAATCCCAATGTGAGCAGCTAATCCAGCATCCGCTGGCTCTCTCCTCCGCCCGCCTCGGGGTGCCTGCTGAAATCCCGTCACACCAGCTGCAGCTGCGTTTAGCAGCCTAATTTGGCTACCACTCTGCTGCCTGCTTTTTTTTTTTCAGTGGTTTTATTGAGGTAAATTCACATAGCATACGACCCCTTTAAAGTGTGCAGTCACTGTCTTCTGGTATGTTCAGAGTTGTGCATACATCACCACAATCTATTCTGAAACATTTTCATCCTAAAGAGGGTTCCTTATGTTACACAGTCCCACGTTCATCCTCTGGCTTTCCTTCTAGTGACATACACCAGACCCTAAACTTTGCTTTTCAACCGCAATCGCACCCACATATCATCGCTATGAGTGACACTGATTATAATGGGCTCCCATCACCTCCATCCATTTCCAATCAACCTTATCACATATTCTGTGCAAACTAAGCACCAGCAACCCATCCTCTGCCCTCATTCTACCTTCTGATGCCCTACGTCCTAGATGTCAACACCATGAACTTGCCAGTTACACTTTGTTCATGGTAGTGGGGCATACAATATTTGTCCTTTGCGTCTGACTTATTTCACTCAGCAGGTCCTCAAGGTTCATCCACATTGTCACAAGCATCAGGACTTCATTTCTTCTTACAGCTGCACAATAGCCCATCTGCTGCCGACTTCTTGGCAAGCTGTCTGGACTTCCTCAATTTGGTTGCCGTCCCTGGCAGGGTAAGATAAGCCTTTCCTAAAATCTCTGGGATGGTGATTGCATTCATGGGAGAAAAGCCCCATCGTTTTCACCTTGAGCTCTTGCAGTGACAGGCTTTAAGCCTTGCCACCCACCCACAGAGGAGTTTACTGTGGAGTCTCCATGCTGAGATCTGCCTCTGCTCATCCAGGTATCGCCTCCACCAGCTTTGGCAACCAGAGCTTTCCATACATCATTCAATGCTGGAGCCAGCCTTGACTCTGCCAGGGGAGTTGGGGGCACAACAAAGGGGCGATTCAACAACCAGGATACCAGGGTGCTGGCCAGTCAGAGACCAGCGCGGACCAGCTGAGTGCTAGCTGGTTCCATCACAGGACACGAAGGACAGCGCCGACCGCGGTCAACAGTTACATGGAGAGGCTCCTTACCTCATCAACGCCTCTTCCTCACCAGCTTCTGTGCTGAGCCCTAGACCTTCCTCTGGCAGCTCTGAACTCCACCTCGCCAGGCTGCTACCTGCTCTGCACAAAGCCCTCCCCGAGTATCAGGCCAGCACAGGACGGAATACGCATCCAACTGCCCTGCCACCGCTTCCTCCTGGGTTCTGATGAAGCCATTCAGATAAAAAGCTTAGTTTAAAAAATCACCCACAGTGACCTAGAGCAGTAAAAGGGATGGAGTGATTAAGGCAAGGGCATGGAACCATGTTATACTCATCTCAAGTGAGAATACTCAACATTTTATATTAAAACAGATGTGGAGGGCGGTGCGATGGTGGCTCAGTGGCAGAGTTCTCACCTGCCATGTTGGAGACCTGGGTTTGATTCCTGCTGCCTGCCCATGCAAACAAAAAGCAAAAAAAACAAACAAGCAAGCAAAAAAACCAGAAATGGAGAAGGGCACACAGGTAGTCCAGTGGTAGAATTCTCACCCGCCATGCCGGAGACCCAGGTTCGATTCCCGGCCCATACATCGCCTCCCCGCGTTGATTGCAGATGCAACCAATGTACTGATGATTTCAATCCATGAAATATTCTCACTGTAACAATCAGGCAGTGCTTGCTTGACCAAATAACTGGACACTATAACCTGGCCAGGCTGACACAGGAATGTAACCACACCAGATTGCACAAACAAGAACGAAATCCCACTCTCAAGTCAGAGATGCCATAAGCCATGGAGGAACCAAAAGGAGTTAACAGTAACCTTCCTGCAGCCGCAGTTGGCTTTTAAAAGTAACTTCACCTTTCAATTTGGAAAGTTTACGCGGACAGCCAGAGGATAGGGTGATACAATGAAACTGTCTCATGCCCTCTTAGGTGACCTTTGTCTAAAATATATTTTGAGATACTCACATAATCTTGGGATTTGGAAATTGTTCTTTCCACTTACTGCAATTACCTCTGGCCATTGGAGAAAACGCCTCCCTAGCACAGGATGGGGTGTGTTCATGGATTTTTTGAGGAAGGTGTTTGAAAATGAGCTTAGTTTTTCTTAGGAAGACACGCCATCCATTGAAGCCTGTTTTTCAATGGGCTCAAGCGACCCTCTCACTCCAATGCCATGTGAGGCATATCATCTCTGCAGGAGCAGGAGGTGGGTGTCTGACCTTGGCCCAGCCAGTGTCCAGCTCTGACCCTCTCACTCCAATGCCATGTGAGGCAGATCATCTCTGCAGGAGCAGGAGGTGGGTGTCTGACCTCGGCCCAGCCAGTGTCCAGCTCTGACTGACCACTGTGACGAGGGCAAGTGGAAAGCTGTCTGGTTCATGGTTTTCTAAGGGACTGAAGCCAGTTCTCATATTCTCGAAGGGCTGAGGAAACCAGCATTCGTCGAGTGCCTTGGACACTCTCCATGAATCACCTGTCTAATCCCCACTGCAGCTCTGAGAGGGGTCATCATCTCTCTCACCTGCAAGGATACAGGCTTGGGGGAAGTGGGTACTGTGTCCAAGGTCACAGAGCGGCCGAAGCAGCCAGGCCGGCCTTGCCGTCCCCGCCGATGCCCGCGGGGGCCAGGCCATGGCACACCCAGTCGCCGAGCCCAGCCCAGTGGGGGGCTGCCACCGTTCCGCCACGCTTTGTTCCGTCGCCGAGCTGAGGAGACCCCAGTGGTGGGTCCATGCCTGTCTTACCTGCTCGAGCGACCTGCTCTGCGTCCAGCCTTCTCAGCCCACGCGGGTGCTAAGGATGCTGTCACAGGGCGCAGGATTGAGACGGAGCATGCAAAGTCCCTCGAGGGGTCAAACACTTTGGGTGAGAGGACGCCCGTCTGCCCTATTTCCCATAAAAATCATCTTTGTTCTTTCATATCGACAAACACACCACCCCACTCACACTGAACTCATTTTGTGAACTCACCAAATAACTTTCCATCCTCCACCACCCCTCCCTGTTTTTTGCACGGGCAGGCACTGGGAATCGAACCCGGGTCTCCGGCATGTAGGCGAGGACTCTGCCAGTGCACCACCGGGGCCACCCCAAACGTCTTTTGAGACACCCCCATCCTCAGCTCAAATCCCCCCTGTGGATCCCAGAATTTTACACACGCCTCTCACCACAGCCCGGCCCGTCCCTCGAGACAGACTTCCCCGGGCCCGGGCGCTGGGTTTCAGCCGTCCTGACACCAAGCACCTGGCCTCAGACAGGGCCCTTTCCCTGCCCCTCAACTCAGGATCCACCCGACTATTCTAGAAACTGGCACATAGTAGCCGTCCCGAGAAGGGTGGAAGGAAAGAAGGTGTGTGTAGTCGGCAGTGCTGCTGTCCGTGTTTGTTGCATTGCCCTTACTCAGACGCGTGCCAGGTGGGAGGCGCCGCAGGAACCTGCACTGCCCTAAGCTTGGCTCCTGAATGAACCTGAAGAGACGGTGGGGTAATCCACCAAGCACTCACCCCCCGTCCGCAAGCCCAGCCTCTCTGCACCACCTCCACTCCTGGGGCCAAACCCTGGCCCCGCGGCTGCCCCCTGGTGGCTCTGCAGAGTAACGGCAAGTGGCCTCGGAGCCTTAGGACAGCCTCTTTATTAGACGGTGACCGCTGCACTACAGGGGTCAGACGAAAGGAGCATCAGCCCGGGCAAGCGGGTCTCCGCTCCCTGTTGTTCACAGCGGTAAGGTTTCCACAGAACAAGGAACTCCGAGGTTAGAAGCAGAACTGGAAGGCTTCGGTCACGTGCGGCTTCCATGCCTCCAGGCTGGGCAGCAGAGAGGAGATTCCCATGACGTGCCAGGGCAGCCCGTCCGACTCCACCGAGACCTGGTAGGACAGCATCTGCACGCCCACTTCTGCGAGGAGGCCTGGGGAGGAGAAGAAACCCCTGATTGGCAGAGGGCAAGGGGATGACGGAGCACGGGCAAGGAATGGACTAAGGAGCCGTGGGTTTCTATAATCAAAGCTGCCTGGGGGGATGATGCTCTGAGAACTGAAGACCTCAGAGACGGAGGGAACAACAGGTTATGTATGCAGCCTCTCTCACTATGTCAGAGACGCTGGGAACATCCTGACTATTGGGCAAGAGGGAAGAGAAGACCCAGCTACAAAGAAGTAAAGCTATCTCTTAACTTTAAAAGCAAAGGAGAAAAGCGGGGAAGAGTTCCTCTGGGCATCTGCCAAGGAGGGTGAACTGAGGCCCTCGGACAGCTGGGTAAGACACCTCTGCCAAACCTGGAAGTGCTTCAAAGCCTCCAGTGGCCCAGACCACAGGCAGGAAAGCAGGGAGCCCACGACCCCTGGAAGGGACAGTGTGACAGGCTGTGCTGGGGTCAGGCTGCCAAGGCTGGCAGCCCAGTGAGGGAAACCTGCACTCATGGGCTCTGAGCTCCTGGGAGACGGTTCTCTGCAGGTTCGGGGAATCCTGTATCTTAATGGATTGTTCTCTAAACCCACAAGTTCTCTAATAAAGAAAGAAAACAAAAACAGTGCGCTTAACGTGACAAGACTGGGGGGCTCGCAGGGGCTCTGGTCCCAGCCCTGCCACACACTGCTCTGACACCTCACAGGAGGCACTTTCCCTCCCCGAACTCAGAGTTCACCCGCCTGGTCTGGAAGCTGGCATGACGGAGATGTCCCGAGGCACGACAAGGGGCCGATGGAAACAGAAGATCTGGGAGGCCTAACCCTGGGGCAGAACCAGCCCGGCTCCCCCCGCACAGGCCCCTCCTCACCAATTACGGTGGGCAGCAAGTCAGGGCTGGAGGGCAGAGCCCGGAACACGAGCAGGGGCAGACCTCTGCGGAGCGGCACTTCGGGCCTGAAGACGGCGCCGTTGAGTGTCTGCAGCAGAGGTGTACTGCCCTGGACCAGGCCCGAAGCTTCGTAGGAGGTGCCGGCCAGAGCCACGGTGAGGAGGCAGTCTTTGCAGCCCTGCTCCCCGGGCGCCGCTGGGCCGTGGGAGGTGGCCACCTGTGGAGAGGAGGCAGCAAGGCACGGTCACCCCTCCCGGCTGCTGCACATGGACCCTCTCCCTCGGTCCAGGTGCCCAGTCACTCGGAACCATGCGCTGAGCAGCTGGGGGCTGGGACAGGTGATGGCATCCCTGAAGGGAGGACAAAGAGGCAGGAAAGGACTGGAAGGAGGACCACCATGCAGGCTGACCCAGCCTGGTCCCTCCTTGCTCTGACTTCCTGCTTCCTGCATAGAACAGAACGAGCAGTCTGGCTGGGAGGTGGGAGAGGTGATGGCATCCCTGAAGGGAGGACAAAGAGGCAGGAAAGGACTGGAAGGAGGACCACCATGCAGGCTGACCCAGCCTGGTCCCTCCTTGCTCTGACTTCCTGCTTCCTGCATAGAACAGAATGAGCAGTCTGGCTGGGAGGTGGGAGAGGTGGGAAAAGTTTGGGAATCGGGGGGGGGAGGTGGTTGCTCTCTGACGCTCTACAGTCTGTTGCTTCCGTCAGCTCCCACTGGCTGAGAAACACAAACTCTGATCTAAAAAGGAACCAGAGGTGAAGATCCCAGAGAAAAGCAGCGAGGAGAGGAGCATCAGAGAGCCCTGTGGTTTGCAAGCCATAGAAGTGCTGTGGCTGAAGTAAAAAAGAGCAGTGGATGAAGAGTCAGACGCTGCCCAGTCTGCCCTTTTCCTCGTCTGCAAAATGGGGGTGCTCCTAGCATCTCCCATTCGCAGAACACTGAAGGCTCACAAAGCACTTCCATGTGCACCATTTCATTTCAGGGACACAGCGACACACAGAGCTGGCAGTTCTTTGTTTTGCAGGTGACTACCCCTCACAGAGACAGACAGTGTCAAAGGCAGAACTTGAACCCAGGCCTCGTACTCAGAGAGCAGGGTTGCAAACGTGCTCTGAAAAGGCACTCTGAAAGTGGAGCAGGGAAAGAGGGAAGGGTGGTGGGGAGGGCAGGGGCGGGGGACGCACATCAAGCCCGGCCTCTTTCGCCAGCAACTTCGCGTTCACCAAGTTCACATTCGCCTGACCGGATCCTCCTCTCAAGAGGCCGACCATGACTGCGGGGCTCAGGCAGCTCGCAGCGTCCTTCAGGGATGTTCCTGGGGACCGAGAGAAGCCAGCATAAGGTCCCTGTGCACCGAGCATCAGAGGGGCGGGGAGAGGCCACTGGCACATACCCCTCAGCTGTGGCTTGCTCGCTGCCCAGAGGCCCCACACCCAGCCTGCCCAGGGCACTCGCTTCCTCTCCAAAGGGCTTAAAGCACTCTAGAGGTGGCGCAATTGGGGAAACCCAGGACCCTCTAACCCAGCCTGGGCAACTCCTCTCCACAACTCAGTCTGGCACCCACCGTCCTGGCCACACTGGCCTGCCTGTCATTCTCCCTGGGGCACTCGAGGAATTTCCTACTCCCAGGTCCACCTGGAGCTCAGCCCCTTGCCGGCATCAGGAAATGGAAGCAGAAGGTGCAAGGGAAGCAAGCAGCTGCCCCCCTCGGAGGCCCGGATTCCCGCGTCCGGGTCTGAAAGGGCTCCGCCTTGTTTCCTCTGGGGCCTGGGCACACACTGGGCAGTGGGCTCCCTGCATGCTCCTCTGGTGCTGTCCATGCTTCTGGGGCCCACCCCCCTGCCCCCACATCCCCGAGGCGTGTCAGTGCTCAGCAGTCACTGGGGGCCAAGTCTCTTGGCCGCATTTGCATACTGTTGGTCATCACAAAGGGTCCAGGGTCCCAGGGAACTTCAGCTCACCTGAGGGCCCAGCTTAACAGGTGGGGGAGTACAAAATGTCCCCACAGTGGGGGCAAAGGTGGCTCAGTGATAGAATTCTCACCTGCCATGCGGGAGACCGGGGTTCGATTCCCGGCCCATGCACTTCCCCAAAAACCAAGCAAGCAAAACGAACAAACAAAAATTCAACAAATGGTGCTGCAGTCATAGGACAGTCACGTGGAAAAACAATGAAATGTGACCCCGCCAAACAGCATACAGAATTTTGTAAGCTTATCTGGTACCTCTGCCCCCTGAATCTCACTGTCCCCACAAAGAAACCAAGGCTCAGAGGAGGGAAGTCACAGAGCAGTGACAAGCTCAAAACCAGAGCCAAATGTCCCATTGCTTCCTCCACCAGCTCCCTTCCGCTCCCCTCTTGTGCAGGCATCTCTTACACCCAGACCACGTGCATCTTTACGATATTGCATTAACACAATGTGCAAAAAGTCAATGCATTTTCCCAGTGACCTCAGATTTAGATTTTAATTCCTCAACTAGGGTTCAGTGGTCTCATTCGTCTTATTGGAGCCCCCTGCCCCCACCCCGCACCCCTCACAGGAGGAAGTGAGCTATGCTCAGGGAGGGGGACGGGAATCCAAGTCTCTCACCTGCCATAGGAGCACCTAGCCGGGTGCAGAGCCCGCGCCCCGCTCCCCCTCCCTCCACATCCCCAGCCCATCCTGGGCAGTGGGCAGCGTCTGGCCTCACCCTGCGTGACCACCCGGATGGTTCCTTCGATGGTTCCTTTGAGGGACCCAGCCCAGGTTCGCATCAGCGTTCCCAGGGCTTCTGCCAGACCCAGCCACGGCTTGGTGTGCAGAGAGAAGGCGCTGGAAAGGGCCTGGGAGTTCACCTGAGGAGAAACGGGGTGCAGGGCTGCGGTCGGACCCCAGCCAGGGGCATGCACACCCCACTCGAGCCCCAAACCACGGTCTTGTTGCTGAGACCCGGCTCCACGTGGAGAGAAGGCACGGGACCACCCTTGCTTTGGGTGTCCGGTGGGTGACAACTTCCATTAGCCACCAGCAGGACAGTGACTTACCTTCTAGATGAGGAGAGCTGGAGCCAGGAATGGACACCAAAGGCCAGGACCACCCAAAGTTGCCAGAGGGGATAAAAGACATTTCCCCTCCCTTGAACTGTGCAGGTCCGGCCTCACCTCATGGAATTGCTTTTCTGCTCTGGGGAAGGGTCTGAACAGTACAAGAAAGTGGATCTTCGATAGAAAATGTTTGGGAGTCATGAATTACCTGGGCATGTATAGCGGTGGGTGTCTCTAGGACGGCATTCCTAATTTGCCCTTATTTTTATCTTCTATCTTGATCTTTAAAAATGTTTACACTGCCCCCAAAAGGACAAATACTGTATGGTCTCACTGATATGAACTGACATTAGTGAATAAACTTGGAATATTTCATTGGTAACAGAGACCATCAGGACATAGAAATAGGGCAAGATACTGGGTAATTGGAGCTGAAGGGACACAGATTGTGCAACAGGACTGAATATAAAAACTCAGAAATGGACAGTACAATACAATTATGTTAAAACAGTGAAGAGAAAAATGTTTATACTGTCCCAAACATGATGACAATTTATAAAGCTGGTTTCAGATGCTTTTGTTGATGGTACTGTGCTTCAAACACCAACCCATGTGAGGTCCACAAGGCACGCTGGGGAGCTGCAGGGGACATGCGCTGCAGGGACAGGCTCTGTAGGGGACAGGAGCTGCAGGGGACAGGCGCTGCAGGGACAAGCTCTGCAGGGGACAGGAGCTGCAGGGGACAGGCTCTGCAGGGGACAGGAGCTGCAAGGGACAGGCTCTGCAGGGGACAGGAGCTGCAGGGACAGGCTTTGCAGGGGACAGGAGCTGCAGGGGATAGGCGCTGCAGGGACAGGCTCTGCAGGGGATAGGTGCTGCAGGGGACAGGCTCTGCAGGGGACAGGAGCTGCAGGGGACAGGCTCTGCAGGGGACAGGAGCTGCAGGGGACAGGCTCTGCAGGGGACAGGAGCTGCAGGGGACAGGAGCTGCAGGGGACAGGCTCTGCAGGGGACAGGAGTTGCAGGGGACAGGCGCTGCAGGTCCTCCTAAAGTTCTGAGTCCAGGGCCTGGCCAGCTGGGTTTCCAGCAGGGGCCTGATAACCAAGCCAGCCTGTTTCTCGGCCCAAACTGCTATTCATAGTTCAAGATGGTCTGATTCTGAGTTAGGTATTTGGTCCCTTTTATTAAGCCAACTTGTAAAGAGAACTAAGAAGGATTTAATTAGAAACCTAGGTTTTTATGTAAATCAAACAGGCAATGACAAGATGTAATGAAAATGTGGATGTTTCTATTCCTTGGTTCACAAAGATAGAACTGGCAGGGAATTGAGAGACAGAGAGAATCTTGGCACTAAAAACAACCACCCAGCAGGCTGGGCTGTTCACACGGGAGCCTTCTGGGTGGGAAGGGGTCCAGACAACAGAAGGGAAGGGCAGTGAGCTGGGAGGTGGAACAGAAGATCTGCCGCTGAATGCAGAGCTGGAGCACCTGGGAATCAACAGCCAAACAGCCGCTGGGCTCAGAGCCCAGAGCACGTAGGAAAAAAGGGTCTGGGTTGTGAAACCTCAGAAGGCAGGTGCCGGCCTCATTTCTCCCTGTCCCTATGTGGCCTGCAGAGCCCAACCCAGAGGAGATGCTCTTTGCAGGTCTGCGTGACAAAAGGAGGCTTAGAAGCCTCTCTAGAAGCTGAGCTGGAGGGCTCCTAGGAAGAGCCAGGCACCTCCGAACACCAAGCTGACGCTACCATTACTCTGTGTCTAAGGTTAGAACAGAAGTGAGCTGGAAGAGGAAGCAGCAGAGAATTGGAGAGGGAGATGCCAGGTGATTTTTTTAAAAGTCTTTCCTGATAAATATCTTCTCTGAAACTGTCAGTGGCTTTGCGTGGAGAGTTAAATTTGGCTAAGTTTGGCTATTTTACCAAGAGATTGTATCTCCTAAATGAGATGGGGAAATTTTATGGTTCCATTTGAAGGAATCTGTATTAAGGAGTTCCTCCCCGGAGAAGCCCTAGGAAGGCCATCGCTACCTAATACAAATGGTAATAACTCACAAGGACAACAATCAACAGCTGAAAAGAGAAAGCAGGGTCAGGGAACCAAACAGCAGCCTGGGTTCCTGTCGGTGTCACCTGGAAGGAATGTGACTGATCAGAAGCCTACAAAGTGCAAGACGAGTGAGGAGGTGTGTGCGCCCTGTCCTGAGAAACCTATGGGCGGCCACCAAGCTTGGCCACCGGGCTCTCGGGTCGGCCTGCAGCACCTGTGAATGCCATCCTCACAGGGGCCTCCTGACTTCAGGCAGGTGGAATGCAGTGCGTAGGTGTGCAGGGCAGAGCTGGCTCCTTTCCTTCCTCAGGACAGAGAGGGCAGGACATCCTGGAGCACTGGCCAGTGGTGGGAGGGAGGAATAAACATCCTGGGTTGCTACCACCACACTTTTGTCCTCACCAGCCAAAGCCCCTGTGCTGAGGGTCACCAGGAAGGTCAGGAGATCCTCAGCCCATTCGCTGACTCACTGAGCTTAGCGATGAAATGTTCTGGGCCAAACCGTGGGTCAAGTGACACATGAACTGCAGAGAAGCTTAAGCCATGGCTTGTAGTCCTGACAGAACTTAGAATTCAGTTAGAAACAAGATAAAACCTTAATAATGAGATAAAATGTGGTTTTTGTTGCCAAAGGGATTGTGAGGGAACTAGAAACATCAAGCAAGCAGTGGTGAGTCCCTTGAAGGAGGGTTGTGACTTATTCTTTCTTATCCGTGTTTCCACAGGGCTAGGCCGAGTTTCTGGTGGCCACTGAAAGTTTTGGAAATCTCTAAAGAATGAATGAGAAAGGCCTGAAGCATAAGTCAGTTTAAAGTTGCTGAATGAGGACACACCAGGAAGGGCCCAATATGGGCAAAGAGAAGAAGTGGGAATACTATGCCATGATTTGGAAAAGTAAGGAGGCCAGCTGGTGGGAAGGGCTCCTATCGGGAGGTGGGAGAGCACAGTGAGACCTTGGCCAGGGCCCTAAGACGGGCATGATGAAAGGAGGGCTCTGGGAAGTTCACAAGGAGAGCTTGGGGAAGTTTCCACAGCCTGCCCCCAACCCACAGCGTCCAGCAGTTACTGAGCAATGCTCCTCCCTTCCCAGGTGGAGGACAAAGGAGCCTTTCTCTAGAGGCTGGGCACAGCCACAATCTGTGTGGTGAGACTGGAGTACAGCAGGCTAATCGGGCAGCTCCCTGCTGCTCGGCGTCCGGTATCACGGCGGGAGCTAGAACAGGGCTGACTCTGTGCCACCCTCTTATCTTCAGCTCCCAGGGGTGAATCTGTTCACCGTAACACTACTCAGCCAGGCGGCCACCATCCCCACCACAAGGCCCACCTCACGGTCCTCTCTCATCTGGGGCTGATACTTACAACTCCCGCCAGGGATTTCCCCTTCACCATGTCGACGAACTGGACGGCGATTTCCTTCCCGCAGCGGCTCTGGGCTTCCTGGGTACTGGCGCCCAGGTGGGGGCAGCTGATGACATTGCAGTGGCTGACCAGGGCTCGGTCCTGCGGTGGCTCCTGCCAGATAGAGACACCCTCCGGGTTGGCTGCTCTGCCCTGACCACAGCTCCTCAGGCCGCCCCCCGGGCTTCAAAGGAGTTGGGGGGGAGGAAGGCAGGAGCGCTGGCTCCATAACCCTTGGATGTCCCACCACAGCAGTGCAGAGAGCAGAAACCACGGACTGGATTCGAATCTCACTTCCACCACTTGCCATCCACGTGCCTTTGGAGAACCTGGATCTCTCTGAGCCTCTGTTTTGCCACCCACAACAGGGCTAATACTACCTACCTCACAGCTTTATTGTGGAGATTACGTGCCTTTAATGCAGGAGGTTCTCACATGCTATTATATGATTGGTGGTGTTTTTCTTTCCTGCCTCACTAGATTCTGAAAATAAAACTGGAAACGGTGCTGGTCTTGAGAAGCACTCGGCCAGGCCTCTGCACCGACAGGCTGCCTACCTGTGGCACCTCCACCCACCTTTCAGTGTCCCTTTGCCCCTTTGGCTCACTGAGCAGAAGGCACTGCCCTTGGGAATGCTGCTGGAGTCCCTCCTTTCCTGGTCCCCCTCTCTGGAGCTTTGTTGAATCCCACTCAACTCTGACCATGTAGGCCGATGAGTCCTGACCACATAGAAGCAAGAGCTGAGGATGCCAGAGAGGGTAACTTCCAGGGAAAAGTGCTGTGTGAGGGAGGACGGTACTAGAATAAAGAGCCGTGCGTGTCTGTCTTCCAGGAGCTTTACAATCGAGACGAGAAGACGACCAGGAGGGCAAATCAAAATGCACTGCCAGCCAGGGCATGGAACAGCACATGAGCTATGGGGGCTCAGAGGCCAGGGGCTTGCCCAGGCCATAGCTAGTGACAAGCAGACCCTGACTGCCTAATCAAAGTCCATGCTCTGTCCCAAGAGAGGCCAGAGAAGCTCCAATGCTAGGAGCAGGACTTCACTGAAATGCACTCTTGCCCACGCTGTCTGACACGAGGGCAGGTTGGGCAGAACGGGTGAGTGGAGGTCGTGCTTCTGTTCCTGCGGGGACACCTAGGGAGAGCAGCCGCTGAGGATAGAGGGACGACTTCTAACCATTATCTCCAGGCTTCCTTCCCTCCCTGGGGAGGAGGGACCAGGAAAGGGATTCTGGTTAGAAAGTCTTGCCAGTGGATGCTGCTTCCACAGGGACCCGTCTGAGTGCACTGAGCCCCGTTGTCACCCCTGCCCCATGTCCTTCACCTCACAGATCAGCAACTCCCCCAAACAGCTGTGCAGCTCCCGTCTTCCTGAAGTTAATATGTCAGCACTTGGCACAGCCTGAGGCCAGAATTTAGACCCTACTTAAAACCTGGGCTCCGTAGCACTCAGCACGGTTGCCTCCATACTGAGCTCTGCAAGGGCTCCTCAAACTACCAGTTTCTCACGCGTCACAGCTTCCCGTGTGCTGTGGATGCTGGAAATGATAAGCTGAAGGCCCGCTCTCCGCCGCCAGGCTTTCCTGCCACAGGGCCTCCCTGCTCCTCGCCTCCGCTTTGCTCCCCGCACCAGCACTCACCTCTGTTGGAGGCCTCCCTGCTCCTCGCCTCCGCTTTGCTCCCCGCACCAGCACTCACCTCTGTGAAGACGTCCAGCGCAGCTCCGGCACACTGGCCCGACTGCAGGGCGCGGAGCAGGGCCCCTTCGTCCACGATGCCTCCCCGAGCGCAGTTGACCACGCGTACCCCTCTCTTGCACTGGGCAAAGGTGCTGTCATTCAGCAAGCCTGGGGAGAGAGGGAGAGATCACACTGCCGTCACGGCACCGGCTTCGCGGCCCTGCCTTCACCAGACGTCTCTATCGTCCTGTCTGAGAACAGCCTCTCTGATCTCGCTTCTCTCCCTTCCAGATGCTTCAGGACAGGAGTCCCTCATCCAGATAGGGACCGAGAGGTTGGGATGGAAATAGCCCCAGATGTCCCTGAGTTATTACACTCTTGAATGGGTGCCAGGACCCCAGGAAGCATGCATGGGGGGTGGGGGAGCCACGGGAAAAACACACGGCCCCAACTTAACGCAGATGCCTGTGCATTTCCAGCTAGATGAGCCCCGCTCTGACTTATGCAGGGCCACCTAACAAAGCTTCACCATGCTCCCCAGGACCTGGGTGGCCCCTCTCCAGAGCTGGTCACCAGCTAGCCCAGACAGAGCCACCTTTATCTGCTGCATGGCTTCTGGGGCCAACCCCAAGAGAAGAATCTGCCTACCTGTCGTGGAGGGCAGGAGAGGTGTGTGCACAGTGATGAAATCACAGAGGGGCCAGAACTCCTCCAGGGGCAGCTGCTCCACTCCAAAGGAGGCAGAGGTCTCCAGAGAAATGATGGGGTCGTACCCTATAGTCTAGTCAGAAGTGAGAGAAGGAGTGAGTGTCATTATTCATTATTAGAACCATTATTATTACCATTCACAGTGGCTAATATTTAAGACTGAGCATTTCTCGTATACCAAATTCTATCCTGAGCCTTCTGCAAACCTCGTTTCGTTCCCAAAACGATCTAAAGCAGTCGGTATCGTTCTTTCCTCTTCAGAGAGGAGGGAAGCAGCTTGCCAACAAGGAGGGATCAGAGCAAGAACGAAGGAAAGGATGTCTGCCTCCAGGGCCCAAGATCCACCCACCGACAGAGGCAAGGGAAGCTCAGGCTGGGTGGGACAAGGTGGAACTGGGAAAAACCCTTAGAAAGCAGAGGTTCCTTTACGGGACGGTGATCACGTGAGAAGCAGGGACAGGGAGAAGAGAGCCACAGTTGGACAGTCCACAGCTCCGGACAAGAGGCAGGAGCACTGACCATTTAAACAGAGCAAGGAAAAGGTCAGGGAGGAAGGAATGAAGGTGACAGGGCAGGGTTAAGAAGACCGAGATGTCTTGTTGGCATGGATGACACACCAGCAGGGAGGGTATGGTCTTTCTCTTAGAAATTTCTTTAAAAGGCTTAAAATGCACGTGTAGCTTGAATCTGCTGTGGACCCCAGAAAAGCTTATGTCCTTTTTCAATCCGATCTTGTGGGCAGCAGAACCTATCGTTGGGTGGAAAATCCTGATTAGGTTGTTTCCATGGAGATGTGACCCCACCTATTCAAGGGGGGTCTTAATCCTCTTTAAGGGAGAGACTTTTCTAGAGAGTGTTCAGAACAGAGATGCTGAAAGGGAAAGAAAATGCCCAGAGAGGTTCTGGAGAGAAGGGCCAGCAGACGTCTCCATGTGCCTTCGCGTGTGACAGAGGACCCCAGGGTGCCGGCAGCCTTTCCTCAGAGAAGGTGTCCTCCTCCTTGGTGCCTTCATTTGGACACGTTCACGGACTTAGAATTGCAGCTTGTAACTCAATGCATCTCCTTTGTAAAAGCCAAAGCCACTCTTGGTATCCTGCATTCCGGACACTTTAGCAAGCTGAAATAATGCATCTAGTCTTAGAAGACGTGACGTGGTGACTAAGACCACACAGAAATAACCAAAACGCAGATCTTTTCAGCAGGGCAGGTGGGACTGGGGCAGGGGACAAAGGCACCACGCAGGGAAGTGACACCTAATGGTGCAAACAGGAAGGGCCTGGGAAGCACTGGTCTAGGCCGGCCAAGGAGGAAGCAGGGCCCCCAAAGCAGGGGGAACTCCCTGGGGCTGCTGCGAAGGAAGAAAGATGGGTTCCTGGGGGGCGGGGTAACTCCAAGAGAGTCAAAGCTCCACGAACCTAAGGAAACTGGCCAAAGGTCGTTGGATATTAGTGATGAGAAGAGGGAAAGTCAGGAAAGCAAAGCTCAGAAGGAAGAGATGGTGCATTCAGCAAATAATGGCAAACATTTATTTAGCATGTACTCTGAGTCAGGTGTTTCTCTTAACTCCTATTTGTGGGTTAGACCCTTCCCTGCATTACAGGTGAGGAAACTTGAGGCACAGAGCGGTTAAATGATTGAGTGAAGGTGACACTACAACCTGGCAGAGCTGGGATACAAACCAGGTCTTCTGACCGTGGGGTCTGCCCTCTTGGTGTCCACACTTTGAAAAATAACTGGACCCCTGGACCACGGAAGTGGGGGGTGGACGGGATAAGAGCAGGGGGGTGCAGTGGGGACCTGCTTTCACCTGGGTAGCAGCAGCAGGGAACACAATGACTGCCATGGGGAAGGCAGCAAGGAAACCAGAACAGCCACTCCCCTGAACTTGAGGCTCAGTGGGGAGGCCCACAGGCCCCCTGAGAAGGGGGAGGGACCGAAAACATCCTCTCCTGCATCAGAGACGGTCCTGAGGAGCAGCAGTCCCGCAGCTCCGTGCAAGGGCAGTGCTTAAAAGCTGAACTGGGCAGAGCGTGCAACAACGCCTGAAGGGTTGTCCCAGGACAGAAAAGCGCTATCCAGAGTTCCCTGAGTTTTGTCTGCGTCAGCCACGCTGCCTGGGGGGAAAGAGACACAGGAGCTACAAGAATCTCACAAGCATCAGTGTCCTCAAGACGGCAGGACAGACAGCAGACTGTGCCAGGAAGGCCTGCAGGACCCAGAAGACTCGGATGTGAGTCCCGGTTCACTGTCAACCGAGCGTCAAAACACACATCAGTGCCCCTTTGGGCATGGGCCCTCAACCCTAAAACACAGGAGCTGGGTTGTCATTTCAAGGCATTCTCGGCTCTAACATCCAATAATTCAATATTCTTTGAAGAAGAAGTCCCCTTAACTCTGAAAGGAGAATGTTAAGAATTAGCCCAGGATGAGATGAAAACAATCAGAAAGAACGCACAACATAATTCTTTAGCACAAGTTAGATCTGGGTAGTGAAATAAACAATGTCCTTTTCATTTTTTGTGCTCTCTTGTACTTTCTAAGTTTTCTACATCGAACATGGATTATTTTTGAAATTAGGAAAATAGAAAGGTCATCTTTAAAATAATGGGAGAAGTGGGGGTGCAACGGTGGCTCAGTGGCAGAATTCTTACCTGCCATGCCAGAGACCCGGGTTCAATTCCCAGACATGCTCATGCCAACTAATAACAATAATAATGGGGAAAAAATAATAATGGAAGAGCTGGTCCCGTATTTTTATTTCACATTCAGCCAATCTGAGAAAGAAGAAGAAAATGATGCTGAATAAGGTATAACTTCAGCAGCATGTTTCTCATCACCTGTCCTGTGGAATGCAGAAAAAGCCCAGTGGGTTATACCCCATCAGTGGCAGTTCTGGGATAAGAAGGCACCGTCCTCCATAAACTCTGAGCACACTAGTTCACACGCCAAAGGCTTACAGGTTCAGGAGGTGCTTTCTTTTAAACACTGGCAACCCCTCAGATAGAAACCCACTCATTTCCCACTCTCCCCTACTGCTGGGGAGAAGGTGGGATTTCTGCCCTCCTCACCACAGACTCTGTCTGCAGGCTCTGCAGCGGCTGGAACAACTGCTCCATTCACTGCTAATCCTCATTCTGCATGTGGAGTGGGGAGGGAAAGGGGACACCCGCAGAGATCAGTCAAGCCTGAGTTCACGGCACTCTTTCTCCTGCTCAGCTCTCAGAAGCCAAGAAACGGGACTTGGGCCTGGCAGGAGGGAGGGTCCCTGCAGGCCAAGCCTGGCCCAAAGCCCCTGCTAGCTGGTGTCTCGGGCTCAAGGGGACAGGGACGGGAGGAGCAGGAGATAAGTACGTTCCACAGAGGCCGCCAAGGACTGACTCCGCTGCTTCCTTTCAGAGACTGTCTCTCATTCATCTGTAGACAACTATAGGGAATGAAACTGGCTGAGAAAATCCCTGTTCTCATTTCTCACTTGAGGTAACCAGGGCAGACGGGGGCGGAGCTCAGCTAGGGGCTGAGGTTCCTACACCAGTCGAGACATCGGGGGCTGGGGAAAGGGTGACATCGGGCCAAGGACACAAAGGGCCAGGTACCTGCCAGGGCCCCAACGTGTCGGAATACGCAGGAATGAGAGCGCGTCCATGCATGCACTCACCACCGTAAGGAGACCTTTTACAGAGACTTGAGGAGAGGCCTGAGTGGATTCTCCCCTCTCCTCTCAGTCGCAGCCCCAAGCCAAAGAACTCCTGATATTGGTATAAAAGAGGAATCCTGGCTTGATTTTAAGGCAATTCTCCGTGGACATCTCCTAGCTAGTGTCACAGGGCGGCCCCGGGAGGCTGGACATTCCTGCCCCAAGGGCCCTGTGGTTCTGCAGCGGCTGGAGGAGGGCAGGGAGGCTTTGGAGTTAGAGTAACTCCAATGAGGAACCCCAGGGGTTACCCCTTCTCTCTGCCTCACAGTCAAAAAGCCCAAAGTTCAGTATCTTCCAATTTGGTTTTGAAGCAATGGAACTGTTTTTTCCCAATGGGATCTTAAACAGAATCCATTTGAAAACAGACAAACTCAAAGCTGCAGGGGTAAAGGTCCGGAGCCCTCCTCTACTGCTTGCTGACCCCCATCTCCCATCTCCACTCCCACCCTCGTCCCTGAGGCACCTTTCCAGATCTGGGGCTCTGGAAAAGTTTTAAAAACTCTGCTCTAAGGCAGTAAGAATCCCAGACACCAAATCGAGCTAGGGGCTGCCTGTTCTGAAGAGCTGTCGTCCTTTTAACTCCCAAGTACAGTGACAGGGTGCAGGGACTGTCCACCGCGGCTCAGTATCAGTGGTACAGGGCAAAGAGCAGACTGGAAGTCGGGAGCCGGTGTCCGATTCCACCACTCACTAGTTCCTACTTCGAGCACGTCACAGAACCTCCCAGGGTCTCAGTTTCCTCACCGGCAGGGCAGGGATAACACTGACCCCCTCCCAGGGTCTCAGTTTCCTCACCGGTAGGGCAGGGATAACACTGACCCCCTCCCAGGGTCTCAGTTTCCTCACCCGTAGGGCAGGGATAACACTGACCCCCCAGGGGCCTAGTATTTGATACACAGGAGACCTCAGCAGACGTTAGCCGGACCTGAAAGAGTGGGTAACAACTGGGTGTCTGGGGTTCAATGTCCATCCCTTTGTGCTGACGTCAGATTTATCACACCACTGTCCACAAAGAAACAGTTAAGAGAAGCTGGCCTGCTTGCTCATGGAAAACCTTGATAAGAAAGTTCCAGGTTCAGCACTGCATTCTAGGGAGGAAGCCAGCAAAAATGGATTTGAGTTCACAAAGTTGTCACCTGTAGTCTGGCAACACTACTGAGAAGAAACTTCACATGGGAGGGATAGAATCGAGCAGAAGACTGCTGTCACTTAGAAGACCACCCGGCTTTCCACAGGATGCCAGAATTATGCAGAAACCCTGGGCATGTGGCTCTGAGCATGCCAGCAACTGCACCAGGGTGGCGGGCCAAGGCGCCTTCCAGTGCTGGGTGGATAGAGTGGTGGGAGACGGGAGCTCTCCTTCACCGGTCCCAACACACACACCCCCAAGGGCCTGGGGCACTCCCTGCCTAAGCTCCTCCGGAGACTAAGGTCTAGAACCCCCTTTCCTATGTGGCTGATACACACGAAGGAAAAAGAGACAGAGGATGGACCATCCCCAACATTTGGGCAGGACTTTAGTCCCTCCCTGCAATAAAAGGGCTTAGCTGTGAAACCATAATACCCCGGAACTGTCGGATGTTAGCAGCCTAACTATCAATGAACAGCCTGAGTGCTGGGTCCAGGGCTCAGGATACGACCGTAGGCACCAGAGAAAGGGATGCTAAAAATACTCTTCAAATGCTTTGCACTTCCGCCTGGGCCAGCTCAACCAGAACCACGCAAACAGTCGCCTACGCCTCATCCACAAGACAAGGTTCTCAGAGGCTGCCTCCCAGTCCACTCCATGTATTTACTTAGGTTGTTCCGCCAAGTCGCTATAACCAACAGCAATAATTTCAGACTTTACATTATTAATGTCTTCATTTTTACTATCTTACACAATTCACTTATATATAATTATATAATTAAAGGATAATTATAGATTTATTTATACAGTCTTTAGTAATTTCAGACTATCCCCTATGATTGCAGTGAACTCACTGCTAAGGACCATTTCACATATAAAACAGCTGGTAGCCATGGCATGATGGATTCGCAGGGATGTGAGGGCTTTAAAGGACATCAGCTTTCAACCTCTTAGCCAATGCTCCCATCCTCCCTTCAGGTACTAGCCAAGGAGTTATCTAGGGCCTCTTGTATACCTGCCATGATGGGGGACTCACTCTCTCCTGAAACCACCCAGTCCATTTAGGGCCAGCTCTGTCTGTGTAGCTCTGTACCCTCCAGTTCATACCCATTGATTTTCCCAGCTCCAGTTCTCAGGGGAGCCACACACTGAGTGGGCTGCATGGCCCTTCATTGGGATGGCCCTAAGCTACCACCAAAGGCTCCCAAGTCTGAATTGGCCTCAATGACCCAGTGCTGTCACCCTTTTTTAGGAGGTAGGCATGAGCCCCCTCATCATCTCCTCTGTCCTCCCACCACCAAAGGCTCCCAAGTCTTAACTGGGCTCAATGACCTAGTGCCTTCACCTCTTTTTAGGAGGTAGGCATGAGCCCCCTCAACCAACCTTGTGGGAGCAATGGTTTCTTCTAATCCCTATTCAGAACTGTATGTTGGAAACTTTAATTAGCTTGACTGCTTGGAGATGGGGCTCTATCGGTGTGTGTATTAAACTTGGTAGGTGGGTCTTGACTGGCTTCATCTGAACCCTTCAGAAGGAGCACTTTGGAAAAAGCTAGAGAATGACAGGAGAGAAAGCCATGAGACTCTGAGAGCAGAACGCCACAGAACCACAAAGCAGAGAGTCCACCAGCCAGCGACTTTTGGAGATGAAGAAAAAAACACATCATGGAGAGCTGGGGAGGAAGCTAACAGATGAGGCTGTGTTTGCCATGCGCCCTTCCAGATGAGAGAGAAACCCTGACTGTATTCGCCATGTGCCTTTCCACTTGAGAGAGAAACTTCATCAGACTTCTTGAAGCAAGGTATCTTTCCCTAGATGCCTTAGATTGGACATTTCTATAGACTTGCTTTAATTGGGACATTTTCTCAGCCTTAGAACTGTAAACTAGAAACTTACTAAATACCCCTTTTAAAAAGCCATTCCAGTTCTGGTATATTGCATTCTGGCAGCTAATAAACGAGAACACCCTCCTCACCCGGAATTTTTGCAAATGTCTTTCCATCTACTACTTGTGTAGTTGCTCTTTGGACCCACAGGCAGTGAAATATATTCCTGAGGAGTGCCTAACCATTGCAGCTTCCTGTGTTTTCTAGGACCCAATTCGCGCCCTTTAAGGGTTAGCCCCTCTCCCTGAGCCCTGTCATCCACAAACGGCACGTTCTCTAGGCTGGTGGTGACAACGGTGCACCCGCCAGAGCCCTGCACCATCCTGAGCAATCTCCCTTGAAACTGAGAAAGATCCATCCTTCAACAAGTTACCAAATCTCAGCCACCCTAGAATCAAGCTCAGTCTCCATGTGTGTGCGTGTGTGTGCGTGTGTGCAGTCTTCATCTTAGTCCCAAGGGTGTGGTGGGAGACTTGATCATATCTTGCTCAAGTCCACATATGCAAACAATCTAAACCTCTATCGTTGGGGGATGGCTAAGTAAAAAACAGTTGATCCGTACGCTGGAATTCCACACATCGGTTTAAAAAAGATAAATCCACTAATTCTAAATGCACACTTAACAACATACACACAATGTTCTCTTCTCTGTAGGCACATACGTGTGTGAAATGCACAGAAGAGGGCTGGGACGGCACCCACACAACTCACGTACCCCTGATGTGGCTAAGGATTGGGGTGATAACGAAGGGGACCCTTATCTATTCATGAGAGTGATGATAATGATTACTTATTACACATGCCATTAAAATATAATTTTAAGCAGTCCAAATATGTGACATCTAAGGACTTCTATGATCCACCAACTTTAAATGGACTCCGAGAAGAGAACAAAGCTAGACTGAAACAACTTGTGTTTAATAAACACCGATCATGGTTTCCTTTTCCTTTCTAGATACTTATAAACCGTCTCTTTCCACAAGCGGTTCAGGAATCTTCCTTTCCCCTTGGAAAATCTTGCCCTCCACAATTGCTCCAATATCAACGGAGGTTGGCATGGTGCGGATTATGATCTCTCTACCTTGGATAAAACTCCTCTGGACCCAGAAGTGTGTTAGGGAGCATGACTATGAAGTGAGCGGCTGAACAGGACGTGATGGGGCCACCCTGGCATGACCAGATGCAGGCAGCTCCGAGAGATGGAGGTGAGGCTGGGGCATCCCCACCAGGTTCCAAGGGTTTACAAAGAGTTGACTCCAGAAGAAAGACAGCCTAGAACAGCCTGAGAGAGAGAGCCATCTGTACAGAAGAAACCCCAAAACACAGCAGCTATGGCTGGAGCACAAACATGCACCGCCACCCTCACAGCCACGCTGGGAGTCAAAACACCGCTGAGATCATGAGCAGGCGCTGACGCCTCCTGGAATCAAGCGGATGCCTGAAGGGACATCAGTCACTTCCAGCCGTGGATGCTCAAGACCCTACGTGCCTCGGTGCCTCTCGGAAGCAGGCAGGTGGAGGAGCCGTGTACTGGCAGCTGGGTGGACAGCTTATTGATTATTTCAATTATTCAGGAAATGAGGTGGGGCTTTGTGTCTGGTTTAAGTCTCTGCCAAAGTGCCCTTGTCCGTGAGCCAGAGACGCCTGCGCTGTGGCACCGTGGGGACCACACTGGAAGTACCGGACTGGCTGCAGGATGAGGCAACCTGTCCCAAAGTCAGTGTCGGCAGCACCAAGGAGCCGCTCCCCTGCTCGGCCAGGTGTGCTCTTAGTTTTAACCTTAACCCCTGTTTTTAGAAGATAAGAATTTTCCATAAGCCGAGTCTTTACCTTGATTCTTTAGAAGAGGATGGAGATGGAGAAAATAGGGCTTGTGGCTAATGACGTCCCACCACCCCTGCACAGGGAGCACAGCTTTTGGTCGCTTTCACGGTCCTGCTGGACCAGACCCACCTCTCCGGGACCCCACTCACTGGTCACTAGGAAACTGAGCCTGTCCTTCCAATGCTGAGGCTTGGGAAAGCGGTCTAGGTAACGCCCACCGGGTGGGGAGTGGGCTCAGGAAGGAGCGGGAGCTGTCCAGTGTGGAGGGCTGGGATACCCCCTATCTCCTGGCATCAGTATAAAATGAACGATAATCTACATGGTCCTTTCTAACTTTATGAAGGCAGGAGGGAGCAAGGGAGCAAGGGAAGATTCCGTAGGAGCTCTTCTAAGAATTTTTCTAGACCTTAAATGACCTGATTGTCAAAACTATGTATTCCTTCATGTTTAACTGAAGCCTCCCCAGCTGCGGTTTGACCCTAGTCCCTATATATATAGAATTTTTTGGCATGGGCAGGCTCTGGGAGTCGAACCCAGGTCTCTGGCATGGAAGGTGAGAACTCTGCCACTGCGCCACCGTGGCTCACCCTTGAACCGAGTCCCTACAGATCCCTCCTCAGTCACAGTGAACCTGGAGATGTCCGTTAGCACCCCGTCTGCCTCCACCTCTCTGGCTTAACTTGGCACTTCTCCATGTCCTCTCTCTCTGGGCTGTTGACCTCTTCTTTGCAGGTCTCCTGGATTGGTCTCAAGGGCTGAGCTACTGTTGAACACAGGTCCTCCCTCACCTAGAAACCTAACGAACAGCCAGAGCAAGCAAAGGCAGTGCCCTGGGGAAAGTGAGGGTCACGGCTGATTTTTGAAACTTTACGTAGACTTCCAGCCACCAGGGGCTACAATCACATCAGGTACGTGCAAACACCCTTAAGTCTTTTTTGGTAATGGAGGTGCATGGACAACTGCTCTGGTATAGGGCTGAATATCTGCTCCTGTTTTCTGAACTGTCACGGAAGACCAGACCCATCTGAACGAGGAGACTTCTGCAAGTGAGGAAGCAAAGGCAAGAAACAAGAACCCTCTCTGCTCTACTGGAGCACGGGGCTACATGCTCACCCCAGAGCTGGAGGAGCTCCACCAGGCATACCTAGATTTGGACCTCATGTGTTCAGATCAGCAGGCAGCTCCCTCCCTGGCTTTATCATTCGTTTAGTTGGGGGATCTGAGGGTCTTTGTCCCCTCCTTGGACAAAGCCATCAGTGCCTTCAAAATCAGGCTGCGTCTTCCAAAATGGCTGCAGGAAGCCCCACATCAAAGGGGCGGGTCACGCCTTACCTGCATCCCAAAGGACTGCATCCGGGTGGCCACCTCTCTCCCAATTCTGCCCAGGCCAAGAATTCCCAGGGTCTTTCCATTTAGCTCTGTCCCCATGAACTGCAACGAGACAGGCAAAAGACAAAGAAGCTGAAGTCGGGACCAAGGGTGGGTGCTGGACAGTTGGTCTGAGTAGGCTGGGACAAGGCCAGCTGCTCACCTTCTTTCGGTCCCACTTGCCCTCCTTCATGGAAGCTGCCGCCTGGGGGATCTGCCTGCAAGGACAGACACAGGTTCAGGCAGCCCACCCGACACCTGGGAAGCCCAGTAAGCAGGATTCCATCACCGCCTCTGATGTAACAATGTGATGGCGCACAGCTGCTGCCTCTGACAGTCATTCCCCGAGGAACCAAGCTCAGTCTGGGTCTAGGGCTTACGTCCACCAACGAGTACAGGAACCTCTAGCAGGCAACGACTTAGGAACCCTGAGGTTGCTGATTCCAGCTTTGGAGGAGGTTCCAATTCCACATCAGCCACTGACGTATCAATCAATGGCTTTGGGTGAGTTTTGCCCTCTAAGCAATAGCCAATCCTCCAGAGCGTGTGAGGGACAGCTGAATGGGATGTCAAGGAACTTTAATGACAGTAAGTGCTCCAGAAATTCAAGGGATTATTTTCTTCTTATTTTATCCAGAGCCTCAACACCTGCTACTACATCAAGGGGACACCTGCTTGTTTATTCTGTCCTGAGTATACTTTAAACCTCAAGGGTCTCAGGTTAGTCCAGCGTGGGGATGTGAGGCTGCCACAGCCCCGACACTTCCATTCTCCCTGCCTGCTTATCCTGTCACTTCTAACACGCCCACACCATCCTCCCGCCCACCGCTAAACCACAAAACCCACACACACTTCAGAGTCTCCCTCGTCCTACTGGCAAACACGAAGGTCTCAGTCTCCATGTTCTCTGGAGGGGACAGAAGTGGCAGCTGGGGCAAAGTTAGAGGTCAAAGAATAAACTACGTCATGCGGCACACAAGTGGTCACCGAGGCTTCTCTGGAGACAAAGAAGGAAGAGACAGACAACAACAACTTTTTTTGGGGGGTAGGCTGGACGGTGGGTCACATTTCATTCTTTTTCCATGTGAGTATTCTGTGATTGCAGCACCATTTGTTGAATTTTGTTTGTCTGTTTTTTGGGAAGCGCATGGACAAGGAACCGAACCCGGGCCTCCCGCTTGGCAGGCAAGAAGTCTACCACTGAGCCACCCTCACAGCCCCAAGAACAACAAGTACCTGCTCTACTTTACAAATCCCGTAAGAAATGTTCACACACACATTAGCTCATTTAATGCAAGTGCACGAGGGGACACCCTGGAAGCAACACCTGCTGCAGCCTCGCTCAACTGGGAGTAGCTGGACAGGGTCATCATCAGGGGAGACACCCACTCACACTCAGCCTCCTAGTGTAAACGCAGGCTTTCCTGAAGCCCACACATTCAGAGTGGTGTGTGAGTGTGCAGGGGCATGTGTGGGTGCACAGAGAAAGCTTCTGTTCTTGTCTTGTAGCTTCCCTTACTTATAAAAAGCATTGTTTGCATCGCCCAATTATCACATTACCAGGGCAGAGACCTAGATTTCTACCTGAGGGCAAGGCTCGGGGTGGAATCTGTGCTCCTCTATCACACACAGCCTTGTGATTTCATGGTAAACTCAGCAAACCCTAAGGAACGCATCTCATGGGGAGGCTCCATCTCACGTGTCTGGCCCATCAGCCTCGGGAGAGGAACCTCATTTCAGGAATGGGATGAGGGACAGCCACAGGCTTTGGGGAGGTTTGCCCTTTCAGGAAAGCTCGCTGGATAAAATGCCTTTGTCCTGGTGAGTGTCCCGCCTGCCTCCTCTCAGGTCTTTCTCACATCCATCCTATATCCACCTGACTCCGTGGCACTGGTTAGGAAATGCATGTGCGATGACACAGAGACAAGAACTCCTCAAACCCTCCCTCCTTCCCTCTAGGGGTCTACCCATGGAGCCTCTCCAGGTTTCAACAATTTGGGGTCTTCACCAGGCTAGTCTGAGGGCCATGGACATGGGCAAGGGGACTCAGGAGTTAACTGATCGCTGGCCTGACTTACATGAGGTGGAAGAGAGGGTAAGCCAGGCAAAAGGTGAAATTCCCATTTGCTGCATTCTCCCTTCTTTCTGTATCACTGAGCTTCTCCTGCCTTCTAGAGTCTCAGCCCCCCAGAAACTCATGGCATTTATCCTCAAAGCCCTTACTATGAGGTCCATTCTGGGCTGTTCTCCCCTCTTACTGCCCAGTGCCCTAAAATGCAAGGCACTCACCTCCTCCTCTTGCCTCTCAGCGATTAAAGCAATCTGATTAAGCTAACAAGAGGCTGATAACTCCTTCTTAAATAAGGTACTTATTTCTAGTTTTCATGCACCTTTGATGATAGAAGTGATGGATGGGTGGCTGGGAACGGGGAGCTTCTTTTAAATCACACCACTTAAGCCTACCCCTTTAAATACAGCTGGTCCTGGCCAAGGAGGGAAATTATTCCCAGCTCACAGCCTTTCCTTCCACCTCTAGATCAGAGTGAGGGAATTAACTAGATAGAAAGCTGCACTGCGATCCATGACCACCATTTAAAAGGGAAAAAAAATCTCTGAATTTAATAACCGAAGTGAAACCAGGTACCAGGTCTTTACACTTCTCCAAGGGGAAATACACTCAGTCCAGAGTCTGGGGGCTCCAGGCAGCTAACCCAGGACCCTCCTCCAGGCCAGGTTCCTTCCTTCGTGGAAACTGTCCCCTCCTTTTCCCCAATTATCAGTGAATATCAGATTGCGCTAAGCAGGGCTTGAGATCTCAGGGAGAAATCTTGGGCAATTGAAGAAAAGATTAACTTCCCCGGGTCCTGCCCCCTGCAGGAGGGAAAATACACCTTAAGAGGAGAAAAAAATGAATAATTTCTTGGATTCAAGTTGTTCCAGACCTAAGTAGAGATCCAGGCTACTTGGGTCCCCTTTGAGGGACTCAGAACAGCTGCCTGATCTGTCCGTTGGCTCCTCACCCTTGTCCTTGCCCTTGACCAAGAAGTGCCTAAATGGCCCGTTTTCAATGAGTATTCACTACCACCATTTCTGCCAAACGGTCACAACTTGACCCAGCAAGCCTCCTGTCCACTCTGGGCTCCCAGGCCGTGCCCTTTCCTTAGCAGCCGCACAGTGTCGCAGCATCCAATCAGCCCCTCACCACCCAGAACTCCTGCAGAAAGAGCAAAAGACCTGACTGTCTGCGTTCCCTTGGGTTCCCGTCCACTGCCAGGCCCGGGGTTCCCAGAGCGGTGTTTCAGTCCATTCTGCTACAATCCAGATTCCTGAGGGCAGTACCGAAAGTGAGTCCTCAGGCCGGGGGAATCAGCAAGGTACCCAGCCCATCATCTGCAAGGCTGGAGGCTGGAGGAGGGGCAACTGCTCCTATGGCTGGAGAACTTCGGATAGGAGTGGAGCACGGACGATGAGGGAGGGAGGGCACAGATCATGACACTGAACCCAATACCTTCTCGAAGAGCCTGGTCCTGGGTTAATCAATAGCAGCCGTAACCCTCCCCGTCCGCACGTGCAATCACTAGGAACCTGAGATGCCCACCTGACCTCTGTGCGCTGGGGGAACCGGTGTAATGAGTGCTCCGGAGAGGACTGACAACCTTGAAGGTTCTCAGCAGCCTGAGCCTCGCCAAGCTGACGCGTTCCTAAGTGTCTCTGGATCTGCTTGCTTGGAAAGTCACCATAATGGACACATCAGAGAGACGGGCTCTGCTGCGAAGTCACGGACTTACCTGGCCAGGCACATGATCATCCCACAGGTGAGCTCCGCAGCACTGAGGCTGTTCCCATTGGGGGTGCTAGAGAGCCAAGAGAAGAGGGGACACGTCAGTGGGCCCGACCCAGCACTCCCACTCCGGGGCCACGAGAAAGCCTCGCATGCCCGCTGCGGTGTCGCTCCTGCAACATGAGTTTCTCGGTTCTAAGGACAAACTCCCAACTCTGTGCCACTGGCCTGGATCCCCTGATAACCTCCTGCCCTAAATTCCAGGGCTGGAAAGAAACCCGTTTTTCCCTGGCTGCACGTGTCCATGTGGAGGCACTTCCATTAGAGAAGCACGTCTGGTCGCTCCCTCCCCAAACTCCCTTCCCCCCAAAGCACAGGAGGGTTACACAAGATTTGGAGATCCGTGTGGTGAGTCCTTCTCTCTCTCTCTTCCCATTTCAGGATCTACCTGCCCACAGGAAGTGACTGTGCCATGCCATCAGTCCTACTGCCTCGACTGGTGGGCACTAATCACCCCCACACCTACACTGGGCTGCCTAGCCTCACTTTCATTCGTAATAAAGCTGATACTTGCTATTTTGATCTCGCTACTCTTATCACTCAATAAGTTTCGAACTAAGAGAAGCGTCATTGATTTGCCCCCTCACACCCCAACACACACACGACAATGCTGACTCCACCTGTTTTACAGAAAGGAAACTGGAAGGGGGCAGAACGACTTTTCTTTTCTCAAAAATGCACCACACATGTTCACCCATCCTTTTTTCCCTGAAAATGAAGGTTACAAGGAGAAACAAAGTCCAGAGGTCCTGGTGGGGACATAAAAGGATTCTCAGAATCTGTTTTGGATGACCTGGCTTCCCTTTCCCAGCAAACAGGCTATATGGAGAGGTGGGGAGAGGGGCAGGCTCCAAGGCTGGCTGCCTCTGTGTCCGAGGACGGGTCATGGTTTACATTTACACCGCCGGTTACAGACCTCAGTTCAGTGACTGGTCAGTTAGCCCCCACCCAACAAGGGTTTTGGGGGGAAGGGGAAGGGAGAGACCTTGAGGGCAAGGAGGTCCCCAAGGGAAAAGACAAAGCTTGAGGGCAAAGAAATCTGTGGCACAGGATGCCAAAGGGGAGCTGGAAATGCGTGCCCTCCAGCACTGACATGCTGCCATGATCTCTGCTCCTGGGTTTCTGCAAAAACAGCTCTAAATGGGACCCTTTTCCTCTTGGTCTTAGAGTGGTGAAAGAGGTAAGTGAGGGCTTAGCAGAAGGATGCAGGGAAGTGAGAAGAGGAAAAATGTAGAGTCACAGTACAAGCAATGGGTGTGCGCCCAAGCAAGGCAGCGCAACCTGAAGCTGACAGGAACCTGACCACAACGGTACCATGAGGGGCGAGAGAGGAGGGCAAAGCGGCAGTAGGGAATGCAGATACATCTCCTGCCGCACTTCCCGACTCCCAAACCAGGCTGCAGGGGTGCAAACGCTGCACCAGGGCTGGGCTTGGGAAAGGCTTTGAGAACCAAAGAGAAAGTCAACGGCACCAAATCTGGGACCCACTAAGCACTGACCACCTGTCTGAATGCAGGGCCCAGACCGGGTGGCCCCTGGCAGCCCTTTGGACTCTGCCAAGGCTTTCTCTGCAGCGTCTCCTCCTCCGCGCCAACCCCTCAGTCGCCACAACTCACTTCATGACCAGGACCCCCTTCCTGGTGGCAGCCTCCAGGTCCACGTTGTCCACACCGGTGCCAGCCCGGCCCACCACCTGCAGCTTCTTGGCCGCGTTGATGACATCAGCAGTCACTTTGGTCGCAGAGCGGACGATAAGGCCTTCGCAGTCCTGAGGCAGGAGGAGAAACACCTGGTCCCCAAGGTGGGTCTCAGAGACCTCTTACACCTCAGGCTTACTCCTGAGCACGCGGCTCGTTCCCAGGCCCGTGGAGAGTCAGTGCCGTCACCTGTGCTGAGACGCCTCTGCCATTCTCACTACAGGTTGCAGGGACATGCAGACTGGGATCCAAGTGGACCTTCATTTAGAGGTGAGGACACCGTGACTCTAAAATGCCAAGAGCTTTGCCTGGCACACTGGCCCACAACGCCTACTGCTGGGCCAGCTGTCCTGAGGCAGCTCCCCCAGGGTCTGCAGCTCAGGGAGTGCCCAGAACCAGCAGAAGAGCAGCCAACCCGTGATGATGAAGAGTTCCTCTTCATCCCTGAAAACCCCGTAACACCTGCATGCTGCTTTGACCAAGGCAGGAGTTCCCAGATGTGGCTGAGTTTGGCTATCTTCAAGGAAGGAAGGAAGGCCATGTTTTTTGTATACATGTCTCACAGACTTCACCAGTCAAGCTGGGGTTCAAACCCAAGCTCCATCCCTTCCAAGCTACACATTTGAGCTTCAGGCTCCTCCTCAAGTGTGTGAGGAGGATACCAGAAAGGACAGGGACAGCAGCCGGTGCAATAGATGGTCCTGCCCAATAGGCAACACTGTGCTACCGAGGGCAGGGACGGGAGCCCATTATTTGTAGGACTGTATGCCTGGCACATGGAAAGCACTCAACAAATGCTGACTGGCTGATTGAATAAATGAAGTGAACAAGGGACACAACTATTAAGAGAAAAATACCTCCTAAACTAGAGACCAAAGAGAGGGGTGGTGAGGGAGAACAATTAAATGGGGGTATGGCTGTTCGGAGCCCAGGCAATATTCAACTAAAAACATGCATACGTAAAATTTAAGACTATCACAGTCATGGGCTATGCTTTACACCAGGACAGGTTTCCTCAGGCTCATCCAAAATCCTGTGGTGTTTTCGTGGAACAAGGATATTCTTACCCAAACACCAAAGTAAAAATCGTAAAGATATGCGGCAGGTAAAGCAAGTGCATGCTCTGCCCCAAACCCCTCCTCCACCCCCACCCCCAGCTTGGTGAGGAAGCTACAAGGGTCTCAGCAAAAGCCCCAAGCTGGGAATCAGGAGGCTAGGCTTCTAGTCTGCAGGTCTGACGATGACAAGTTGGGTCACGGTGGCAAGTCTGGTCACTCTTTACACCTCTGTGTCCATCTGTAAAATAAGCAGGTTGGAGCAGACGGTCCCACAGGTTACCCGTCCCAGGTCTGATAAGGTACCTGTGAGCGTCTCTCCTCACCATCCCAGTGGCGCTCTCAGCCAGATCCCTTAAGAACCTTCTCTCTCCCCTCCCATCACAAGGATTCTGAGATGGAGACAGGCTCCTAGGAGGGCTCACGCTATGTTTATTGTGCAAGCCTGGAGCCTAGGGACAATTTTGCACAGATAGGATTAGAAGTAGAGAGTGTCCACCACTAAGAAAGCGAGAACTATTTTTCTCCAATGAGAGGAGAAGAGGAATGAAGTGTATGCTGTACTACAGAATATTTAGGTCTTGAGAGTTTCTAACCCTGGAATGATTGTTCAAGAGACATTGCGGTATTATCTCTCAGGAGGTGTCTAGAAGCAGGTTTCATCTGTCCTCACTGGTTGGGAACCAGGCGTCACTGCAGAGACCTAGATACAGGACCCCTCATGGACACTCTAAGCCCTCTGAGGTCGGCAGTTCAGAAACAAAACTTCAGAAACATTCAAAGGAATGTCATGAACACCTGATCTAACCCTGTTTCACAGGCTAGAAACTAAAACCCCCCAAAAGCTAAGGCCACCTATTCCCTCCAACTTTTCTTTTCTTCCATTGATTGGGTGCTTATATGTATGGATCTGGTATTATACTAGACTCTATCAACATAAACAATAGAAATTTAGAAAAATTAGAGCAGAGGTAAATGAAACAGACCAGAAAAAAGAACAGAGTATAAATGAAAGCAAAAGTTGTTTCTTCAAAAAAAAAAAAAAAAAAAATCAATAAAACTGATGAACCTTTAGCTAAATGGACAAAGAAAAAAGAAAGGATGCAATTAACTAAAATCAGAAACGAATGGGGTAAATTACTACCAACCCCATAGAAATAAAGGAATATAAGATGAAATTGTGAACACTGATACACCAAAAATTAGATAACCTAAATGAAACACAAACTATCAACAGTGACTCAAGAAGAAACAGAAGAACTCAACAAACCAATAATTAGTAAGGAGATTGATTCTATAATCAAAAATCTCCCTACAAGAAAAACCCAGAACCAGATGGCTTAACAGGGGAATTTTACCACACATTCAAAGAAAAATTAACACTGATCTTGCTCAAACTCTTCTAAAAAACTGAAAAGGAGGTAATACTCCCTAACCCATTCTACAAAGCCCAAATTACCCTTATACCAAAGCCACATAAATTCCATAAAAAAGAAAATTATAGACAAAATCTCTTATGAATATAGATACAAAAATCCTCAACAAGACACTAGCAAATGGACTCTAACAGCATGTGGAAAGAATTATAGAGCACGATCAGGTGGTGTTTACCCCAGGTATAGTAAGGCCGGTTCAACACATAAAAGTCAATGTAATGCACCACACTGACAGAAAAGAGGGGGAAACACAATCACCGCAATCGATGGAGAAGAGGCATTTGACAAAATCCAGCACCTCTTCTGGAAAACAACATTTAGGAAGCTAGGAACAGCCTGATAAAATGCATGTACGGAAACCTCACCATCGTCCTTCCTGGTGAAAGATGAAAAGTTTTCCCTCTAGGATCAGGGACAACACAAGGATTTCCGCTGTCCCCACCACTGTCATTCAACATTGCCCTGGAAGTTCTGTCCACAGCAATTAGGCAAGAAAAAAGAAATAAAAGGGATCCAAATAAGATCCTCCCTATTCACAGATGACACAATCCTACATAAAGAAAATCCAAAAAACCCCACACGAATGCTACTGGAGCTAATAAATGAATCAGCAATGTGGTTAACTACAAAATCAATACACAAGAATCAGTGGTGTTTCTATAGAGGAGCAATAAACAATTTGAAAAGGAAACCAAAAAACAATTTCATTTTCAACAGCAACTAAAAGAATAAAGTATCTACAAATTTAACCAAAGATATAAAGGAATTCTAGGCAGAAAACTATGAAACATTGCTGAATGAAATGAACAGTACATAAACAAATGAAAAGATAGTCTGTGCCCATGCATTAAAATACCTAAAGATAACAATATTACTTGAGCAATTTACAGATTTACCATAATCCCAATCAAAATTTCAACAGCCTTCTGCACAGAAATGGAAAAGCTAATCATCAAATACATATGGAAGAGCAAGGGACCCTACAGCCAAAACCACCTTGAAAATTAAGGACAAATTTGGAGGACTCACATCTCCTGATTTCAAGATTTATTACAAACCTGGGTGGTGCACTGGTGGTTCAGTGGCAGAATTCTTGCCTGCTGTGCCAGAGACCCAGGTTTGTTTACTGGAGCCTGCCATGTAATAAAAATAATAATAATAAAAAATTTTTAAAAATTTATTAAAAATCTACAGTAAGCAAAATTGGGTACTGGCACCAGACCAAGTCATATAGACCAATGAAATATAATTGAGAATTCAAAAGCAGATCCAAACTATAGCTAACTGATCTTTTAGTTGTTTTTTAAAACCTTTTTTATTGTATAATATATACAAAGCAAAAGAAGAAAAAAGCAAATAATTTTCAAAGCACACTTCAACAAGTGTTTATAGAACAGATCGATTTTTGACAACAGTGCTAAATCCACTCAACAGGGGAAGCATTCGCTCTTCCACAAATGAGGCTGAGAAAACTGGGTACTCACATGCGAAAGAATGAAAGTGAACCCCTACCTCACACCAATTTGCAAAATTCACTCAAAACAGATCAACTACCTAAACATAAGAGCTAAAACTTAAGAACACCTAGAAAACATGGGGGCATTTAATCAGAGAATGAATTCTTAGCTTTTATACCAAAAGCACAAGAAACAAAAGCAAAAATATATGAACAGGATTTCATCAAAATTTAAAACTTTTGAGTACCAAAGGACATTATATAAAACGGGAGAAAACATTTGGAAGTCATATATCTGATAAATGCTTAATGTTCAGAATACGCAAACTGTTATAACTTAACAACAACAAAAACAAAACAACCCAATTAAAAATGGGCAAAGCACTTGAATAGTTCTCCAAAGATATGCAAATGACCAAAAAAAGCACACATAAAGCTGTTCAATATCATTAGTCTTCAGGAAAATGCAAATCAAAACCACAATGAGATACTGCCTCATTCCCACTAGAATGGCTGTCAGTTTTTAAAAACGGAAAGTGTCCAGCGCTGGCAAGGACGTGAAGAAATAGGGACTTGAGCATATTGCTGGTGGAGACGCAAAATGGTAGTTGCTTTGGAAAACACTTTAAGTTCCTCGGAAAGTTAAACATGAACTACCATGTAACCTGAGAACCCCACTTCTAGGTATATACCCCCCAAAACTGAAATCAGGAACTCAAACGTGTTTGTACACCAGTGTTCACAGCAGCATTATTTGCAGTAGATGGAAGCAGCTCAAGTGTTCAGACAAATAGATAAACAAAACGTGGTATAGACACACAACGGAATATTATGCAGCCCTAAAAAGGAATGAAGTTCTGATACATGTAACATGGTCGAGCCTTAAGACATCTTATAGAGCGCTGTAAGTCAGACACAAATGGACAGATATTGCTATATTCTACTTACATGAAATAGCTAGAACATGCAAATTCATAGGCAGAAAGTGAAGTGAAGGTTACCAGGGGCCAGGCAGGGTGGGAAGGGGTCGGGGAATGAGGACTTAATGCATAAAGGGTGCAGGGCTTCTGTTTGAGGTGATGGGAAGTTTCTGGTAATGGAAGCTGGTGAGGGTAGCACAACGTTGCACATGACTGATCCCACCGAACGGTCTGCCTGGGAGTGGCTGAGATGGGAAATTTTATGTTGTATTTACAGTTCCACAGTCAGGAGAGAGGGAGAAAGACAAGACAATTAAATGGCAATACATGATCCTGGAATGGATCTTATAACGGTAAGAGAAAATTACCAAAAAAGGCATTATTGGGTCATATGAAAAAATTAGAATATATAATGTAAGTTCAATGTTAAATTTCTTGAACTTGGTAGCTATTCTTGAGGTGGCTTATGAAAGTGAATGTCCTTGTTCTTTGGAAACAGACATGGAAGTATTCAGTGTTCAAAGAGTATGGTATGTAGAACCTACTCTCAAAGATTTAGAAAATACATTGGTAAATAGACCTCCAATAGATGGATGGAAGAGAGATGAATAGAATGGTAGCGAATGACACAGCATATGTGGCAAATGTTAAAAGCTGGTGGATCTAGGTTTTGGGGTGAGGGGTACATCAGAACTGTATGGATTTTGTATTATTTTTGCAATGGTATTGTAAGTTTAAAATTATTTCTAAATTTTAAAAAGTCTAAAAAAAAAAAAAAAGCTAAGGCCAGAGCCAAGGCCACAGTCAGAAACCTTGGAGGGATTTATGAGCAAAATAGTTACTGATTTTTAAGCAATTACTTTGTGCTAGACACTGTGCTTCACAGCAATTCTAAAAGACAGATATTATTATCCCCAGGTTACAGACAAGGAAACAAAGAATCTAGGCAACTTCTGAAGTCACAAGCTAGAATGTGGCAGAAGATGGAATTGAATCCAAATTAGCACCAAAGTCCTAGCACTCAACCATCTCCCAAATACAGTTTAAAGAGACTAATGCCACCAAATTGCTTCTCCAAGCAGGCGTCTGGCATCTAATGGAACCCCTTACTTTCTGGGGTCTGCCTGTTTGGGGAGAGCAGAAACACTCGAGAGCACAGATGCCTCTGGAAATGGAATAGCAAAAGTTGTCTCTGGGGTACAGGCTGGCACCCGGTTGACACTCAACAAAACTTCTCCACTGACAAATTTAATCCAGTGATTTGACAGGCCTGTGGAAAGCCTCCCCACCCTCTTGCCCCAAATAATTAGAACACGCCCCATGCCTGAAAATCCACCAACATAAGGCCCCTGTTTTACTTCAGAGTTTTAAAGTCCACATGGATTTAAAAATATCAGCATTAGATATTTAAAAATATCAGCACTGAAAGTCTCCCTGGCGGCGTGGGAGAGGACTGCCAGGAATGAGTCCAGCCCGGGCACTGTGGGATCAACAATCCCGTCCTGACCAAAAAAGTGTAGCTAATAAAGTATCAGTGGCAGAGAGAGTTCAAATAGAGTCGAGAGGCTACTCTGGCGGTTTCTCTTACCCAAGTTTCAGGTAGACCTTGCTACCTGTCATAACCTGCCAACCCCAACCAGGACCATTCCAGCCAATCCTAAAGAACACCTAGGGCAATATGCAAGATCCCACAAGGAAAAAAAAAATTCCACAAGGGTTTCAGGCACTAGAGTAACTTTCTAGAAACCTACTATCTCCAGATAGGTCCCTGTCCAGATAAGTCCTGAAACTAGAGGGCCCAGCCTCTCCAGAACATCAGATAGTTCCATCTCCCTACCCCAGATTAGTGACAGACCCTTCCACCATGAAAAAGTTAGAATGGCCATAGTCCAAATACCCGTAAAGAGTGGGAGAAAGATCAAAAGTGATGGTGAAGTTATACAGAGAAGGTAAAGTTTAATAAACAAGTATGATTGATGAATCATTATGTTGATTTTTTTTAGTATCCAGTATCTTAGAGCAGCTAGGAGTAAAAATCTAAAATTGTGGAATTGCAACCCATGTCAAACTCTGAAATCTGTACTACAACTAACTGTTGTGCTGTGCTTTGAAATTTATTACTTTTTTGTATATATGTTATTTTTCACAAAAAGGAAAAAAAAATGATGGTAAAAAAATATACATTCCTTCTAGCCTCTAATGTTCTGGAGCAGCTAGAAGGAAAAATCTGAGATGATGGTATGTAGCCCATGACAAACTCTGGGATCTGTCCTGTAACTACTTCTTGACAAGTGCTTTGAAAACTACTGCTTTTTTCCTTCTTTGCTTTGTATTATGTTATACAATAAAAAAAAGTTAAAAAAAATCAGTATTTGAATACAGGGGGATATTTTTATGATCTTGGATCATAAGCCTTTCATAAGCAATAGACAAATCCCAGAAACCACAAAAGTTTGACAAATTTGGTTAACATTCAAAACTTAAGCTTCTATAGAGGAAAAGATACTGTAACAAGGGAAGTGACAGGCTTGATATAGGGAGAAAAGTCCTTGTAACATAACAGAACAAGGATTTCTATTTGAAAAATATCAAGACTTTCTAAACCAATCTTTTTAAAAGAATTCAATAAAATATGTAAATATATAAACAAACGATTCACGGAACTACAAAGAGGCTAATAATTTATAAAAAGACTCAACATAAAAAAGACAACATACATATCAAAGAAGTGTAAACTTTTGAATGTGACATTATCAAACATTATACTGGCAGAAAGAAAACTGATTCACTGTTGCTGAGCACAGGGAAATAGTGTAAATTGCACAACCTTTCGGCTGGGCAATTTAGCAGTACGTAGCACATTTTTTAACGTGCATTTCTTTACAACCAGCAGTGGCACCTTGGATGAATGGTACATGCTGAAGAAATAAAATCTCCTTTGAAGGGTCAGCCCAGGACAAAGGGCCATAGATCAGCTGACGAGAAGAAAGCACAGGCCAGGGGCCATGCAGAGTTGTCATCTTATCACTGAGCCTCGCTCCTGTTTAGTTTCTGGGGCCCACATCTCCAGTCCAGGATTGCCCGGATGCCCTACTTTCCCAATCATTCCCCGGCTGGACCCTAAGAGCTGGGCCAAGCCTACTTCAAAGCTTGGGAATCTGCTGTCCACAGCAAAGACTGGCTGAAGCCAGCAAACATCACAGTGTCGGTTCAGCACTTGCCTGTTCTGAGCAGCCTGGCTTTGGAGACACCCACTCACCATCCCTGGCCCACACTAGAACTGCACAGCCCACCCTGATCAGGACTACCTGGCTTTCAAGGCCTCTCAAAAACCTGTTAAAACCCTCTATCCAGTCATACACTCAACACATAATATTTGAGTGTCTCTGTGCTCAATAGCTCCCTCTGATCCTTCAAACCCACCCTGGCAGCTCCAGGCTGCCATCCCCACTCCTTCACTCAGACAAAAGCTGATCCTTTGCAAATGCCCACACCCGATGTGAAGTTTGCTATGATTCCAACTTTCTTTTCCAGCGTCCCAAGACCCTCTACTCCTCAACACTCTCTGAACAAAATACACGGCCGGACACTGCATTTTTCGTGACCGTTTCTATGAGTGAGCTTCCACGCATGAATGCTGTGGCTGGGACGGAGCTCCCTCCATGAGGCTGAGCTCCCCCTCCCCTCAGCTGCCTTTAATCGGAAAACAGCAAGCCGCTGTTCCGCAGATTGGGGTGGTTCCTAAACTATGCAGACTCAGCAGTAGAAGAAACCCATTCCTGCTCCTCAAGTTCTCACATGCTCCCTTCCCCAAGGAGGGCAGGCTTAGACCTGGGGTAATTCTAACCCTGGCTCGGGCCACTGATTCTATTAAATCATAGAGGAAGTCAGTGAAACTCTCTTGGCCGTGCTTGCCAGCTGTGGAGAACGCAGGCATGTCCTATTTTGCACACGTGTGATCCTGATTAACTGCTGCGGATTTACCTTTTGTAAAGTAAACGTTAGTGCAGGCTGGGAACGTGCCATTTAAAAGTGCCTTTCAAAAGATGGATTCTTGCATGGAAATTTACTACCTTCATCTTTCCTGAAATTCTAAGATAAAGTTAACAATGTGCTTCAAAAAGTTAAATGCATCACCTGTGATTAATTAAGTGGATTTTATCCAGCTTTGCTATTTAATGAAGCAGAAGAAAATATCGCATGTAGTAAGGATAAACATTATTTCAGGGAACTTTAGTGTGTGGGTGTGCGTATATAAATATATCTGAGAATCTATATGTATGTTTGTACTGCGTTATGATGTAGGATGAATTTCTCATGGCGGGTCATGGTCAAAGCTTAAAAGCTACTGAAATATAATGAGATTATTTTAAACATGTTTTCCTAAATAATAGGTTTATTTAAGATGCAGCACCTACTGATAGAAACGGGGTAAGCAGTCTACTTTGTTGTGTTTCAAACAAGATACTAAATCAGTGTTTTCCAAATTTTTCAACTGAGACCCACAGTAAGACATCCATTTTGTAAGCTGCATTTTTATACTCACATATAATGGAAATAAATTTCATAAAACAACACTCTGCCTTACTAGCATTCTTCAAACGCTGGTCAGAATCCATTAATGAGCTGTGGCTTGCTGAAGCTTGAAAAGCGCCATTCTGGAGGAATGATTATATTTCCTAAACACGGAGCACAGAATGAGCAAACTGCCTACCCAGAATACAAACGAGTGAGAACTGGCACCAATCCCAGTCCTAGCAATAGTGCTAATGATTCCTTCAGTATTCAAAAAAAACAATGCCAACAAGGAGGGGCAGGAGGCAGTATCCCAGATGCCTCTCCACGCAGAGCAAAGCATAATGTGGAAATAAGGGCCCTTCAGTGGACTAAGAGAAGTTTAACCAAATGCTCTCAAAGGTACACATGAAAGCTGCTCTCCCAAAGGGCACACTAGTGCCCAGAAGTCACTGCAGGCAACAACCCACTCCCAGCCCCCTCCTGCCAAGAGTCTGTAAGGCTTTTAAACCATTCTGCAAGTTTTGGCTCCAGATTTCCAGGACTCACCCCATGGACTACCCCCCAACTACAGTGAGACCACCCAATCTTGTGTTCAATTCTGTCCTCCCTGCCCCCCATCCCTCCCCTGGAAGTATAAGATTTCAAACTTCCATCAGAAAGCTGGAGGCTACCCACAGCAAGGCTCAGTCCTGGAGCCACTGCCTGCCACGCCAGCCCACGATGGTCACCCGCTTCTCTACTTTCCAAGCAGGCCAAGGCTAGGCTGCTGTACCGCCTCATGTAGCCTTTAAGTGCAATGTCCATTGTGTCACAAGGGGTAGCGGCGCTCCCTAACAGCGCGCTGTTTGTAGAAAGGGACCCGTCAGAATCTTACTGCGGATCCAGGCCTGGAGTTGGATACCTGATGCAGCCCCATAGGCTGGGGGCAGGGGCATTCCAGGGGGCAACACAGCAGCAGGTGCCAGAGCAAGCAGGAAGGGCACAGGCAATTTGGAGGACCACGCGGTTGGAAGGCAAAGAAAGCATCAGCTGTTACCTCGGCGGTTTCTTTGAAGGGGTCCTGGGAGGAAAGGATGGCAGAGGGGGTGCACGAGTGCGGAAGCTGGTAGGCAGCAGGAGGGGAATACCCGGGAGGGCACGGGGTGCGGGGCAGCGGAAAGAGGCGCAGGAACTGCGGTGCAAACGTTCGCAAAACAAATGCCCTAAATTGGGCCAAGGCCGCCCAATCTCGCAGGAGCTTTTCAAACAAGGGAGATAAAGATTTGAAGATAAAGCTAATTAGGCATCACAACAAAAAGAAGATAAGTTGCCGAGAAAGAGTTGCTCGGAGAAAAAAATCCATGCCTGGGGGCGTGTGGGGTCACATTCCAAGTCGGGCACGGCGGGTCCCGACCGCCAGCGAGGTGGGGGGGTCAGGAGGAGTCCCCGTGGCCCGGACCGCCTCGTGGGCGCCCCCCCTTTCCTCTGGGCGTCCTGGGGCGGCCGAGGGGGCGGTGAAAGCCGGCCGCAGTCTTGCATCAGACGAAAGGCGGGTGCAGCGTTTGCTGCTCCAGCGAGGCCGCCTTCCCTGCGGAGCTCCCACGGCAGCCACGCGTCAGGCTGGGGCGCCGCCAGCGCTCCCCGGGCCGCCCAGCGAAAGTTCTGGGCTTCCGTGGGGCGAGCCAAGCCCCGATCCCGGGGGGAGCGCGTCGGGGCCCGGGCGGGGGGGTGGGGGAGGAGGCGGCGCGCGGGTATCCGGGGCCAGCGCTTCTCGTTGCTGCGGGAGGCGCGCACGTGGGACGCGCTGCTGAAAACTGCACAAGTTTGCATCCCGCCGCCCGCCGCCGGCCAGCCTCTGGAGGCCCCCGACTGACTGAGTCGGGGCGAGGGGTGGTGGTAAGGGACCCTGGGGCGGGGGTGAGGATGGTGGGGGGGGGGCGCTACCGCCGGTCCTCGGCGGAGGGTGCCCGGAGCGCGCGCCTTTCTGCCACCCGCCTGACCTGCAGCTCGGCTATCAGCTCCTCCTGGCTCAGGTTCTGCTTCTCCACCACCAGCAGCCCCCCCTCCTGCAGGATCTTCCGGCAGCAGGGATCCAGGCTGTCGCTGATGAGCACCTTCCGTACGTTTGCAAAGGCCATGGCTGGGGCTGATCTCGGAAGCCGCTGCTCCCTGCGCGCGGGACCTCAAACCCAGAAACACCGCTCCACCTGGGGGCCGGCGCCGCTCGAAAAGCTGCTCGGGCTCCCGGGGCCCCTTTATCCCCTTTCTGCTCCTACCATCTCCTTTTGATTGGGCGGAAATGTTCAAACTCGCCCTGACTCCGCCTCCCGCCCGCTGCTCGGAGCCTCCCAGCAACCCGCCTGCTGCATTGTTCTCCCACCGCGGATTTCTCGGCCGCGCTCGAAGCTCTTCCCAAAACACAATTTACCCTTATTTATAGCCTCGTTCTGATCCTGAGAGAAGAACTTTACTTCTTCCCCCTTTAGGACTCGTTCATGAATTCCTGCGCGCGTATGCGCAGACTTATCGTGGGCAAGGTTCTGTGCTGAGTCCAGGAGGAGGCTGGAGTGTCAGAAAGACGAAGCCCCTTTTCTTGGGCAGCTTAATACCGAAGGGCACCAAGCACGCATTCACGGCAGGTTACACAGTAAAAAAGTAATGCGGAACTGTTCCTGAGACCTCTCAGATCAGCAAGTTTCTAATTTCAAATGAACGGTACAGTGAGAATTATGAGTTTAAAAGACATCAAGGACTTTAAATCAGAATTTTTGGTTCACCTTTTATTTTCTCTTCTTCCTCCACTTACCCCTCTGATTATGAAAAAGAGGGAAAGGAAAATGAGATGTCAGCCTGGCCTCGTTTATGTACTGACCAAGGCGGCACTTCCTAGGACTTTGTTTAAACCCCACAACCACAGTGTTCTTGGGGTTTTTTTTTAAGGTTGCCCAGGACCAAGCAGAATCAGGAAGGCTCAGCAGCTTGATTTGAATTCAGCTCTATAGACAGTGTAGTTAGCAATTGCGTGCCCTTGTTCTATACCATTCACAAAACTGAACTTCAAGACCCTTATGCTATAAAACTGCAGTATTAATCCTATGGAGTTAGCATTTTTGCACGGATAATTCCTAGATAATGGGTTCCATATCAGATTTTAGACCAAATGCTCCCCGTGGGAAAGTATTTTGTCTATCCTGTTGATTTGTTGAGAAATTTTGTTGTTCACACTTTCTAGCACTCCAGTGTATTCTCTCCTTTTCTCGTTTTCTCCGGAACTGCCCAACAGCCCTAGGAGCTCTTCCCTCCAGGGTAACTTTCTTTCATGCCTACAGAATCCCCTATGCCCATTTCAGTGCAGAATCTAAACCCTGCTGTCTCTTAAAGTACAATCCCACCCCTTTCCACCAAGTCAAACCTCTTTACTACTATCTAACAACCCTGCACACAGAGACCCTCTATTATCTATGCCCCACCTACTTTTAAAACGAACTTAAGTTGTTCAGTGAGAGGCGCTTCTGAACCTATTAAGCGAAGAGTTAACAGACAAGAGTCAAACAATTTCCACATTGAAAGGAGAGGGGGAGGGGTCATAATTTTTACTATAAAAAATCAGAAATGGTCCCTCCCTTTTTTTAAATTCCTAGGCACTGTCTTCCTTATCTCCCAGTGCCTTGTATAATATGCATTTGTACATTGTCTTGTCCCCTCCCACTCTCATTTCCTTAAGATCAGACATAGCTTTAAATATGTTCCCACTCGGTCAGTGCCTAGTAACAGGCTCAGGAGAGTTTCATTCAAAAACTGATCTTTAGGCGGAGACCCAGTTCGATTCCTGGTGCCTGCCCATGCCCCTCCACCCCCAAAGAAAGTTAGTTTTTGACCACCTACTATATGCCAGGCATTGTAGTTTGAGACTGGAGATAGGATGATACATGAAACACAGACTCTTTCCATAAAATGAGAGAAAACCAACATTTAACATCTAAAATTGATGTGCTGAAGGGCTTTGGGAGGGAGGAGGAAAAACACCCAGCACAGCCTGAGGACACCAGGGAGTTCCAAGCAAAGCTGCCTTTGAGCTGACCCGTACCCAGCAAATTCCAGGGGATGAAAAAAAAAGCGAGCTCATGGTCAAGTGCCTCGTCTTGAATAGGCAGCTGGATGGGAAGAGCCAGAAGACAGAGAAGAAAGAATGACATTTACAACCATCCAGAGATGGGAAGAATTGCCGGAGGTTCATGGCGACTTTTCCTCTGGCTGGGAGCAGGAGATAAGACTGTCAGGGGCCAGGTCCTGCTTACCTGAGGAGTTGAAATGCTAAAGGCAGTTCACAGGCTCTGAGTGACTTTTTTAAGAAGTGAAATGATTACATGTGCTGGCTGAGCTGAGCAATTATGCATACTTACACTTCTTGTATACTGATACTGCTAATGAAGATAATAAATCCCCCACTCCGCTCCACCCCCAACCAGCCTGGAACATCTAATGCAAGGTGAATGTTTTTCTCTTATCCTCCAGGATTAGAGCAGGGGAGATTTTCTCCTCCCTACATTACTGCCTGCATCCATAAAACAAATACTTTGTCCCTCTTGGATGTATTGGGAAAAATGGCTCAGCCGTCCTCCCCAGACTTTCACTCCTTTCTCCTCCCCTGGCCCCCAGACCTACCCCCCAACGCCCTGGGAAGAGAGAGACTCTTGTGATTAGCCCGCCTGAGCTAAAGGTCGTTTGTTCGTCCCCAATCCCTCCCCTTCTTGGCTCTTGCCCACCGCAGCAGGCCCTACCTCGCTGCACCTGACATAGTTGTTCAGCTGCTCTGCCTGTAGCTGTGAAGATAAGGGTAATAGGGAGAGGAGGAGAAGTAGGAACCCCCTTTTCTACATGGAGCCCGGCAGTGATCTCTAAAACTCGCATTTTCAGTAAGAAAGCAGACATTTTGAGAGGCAGACGATTGTCAGCCTCAAAACAGAAACGTCTGAATTTTAATTCCAGATTCTCGAATCCGGAATGTAACCGTAGACAAATTACATAGCCTCTCTAAGACTGAGCTTCCTTCTGTATAATATGGGACTAACAATAGGATAGTGCTTACTTCGGAAGTTCGCTGTTAAGACTAAATGAGACAAAGCATGCAAATAAGTGTAGTGTATTATAGTGCCTGGTACTCATCGTTCATTCATTGCATTCAATCAGTACTTGTATTTTGAGATCCTGTTATGTGCCAGGCAGTGCTGAGGATTCTGGAAACAAAGCTTAGAACAAGACAAACACATGTCTCTGTTCTCATGGAGCTTATATTCTGATTGGGGATAGGAAATAAATAACTGACTGAACATCATACTCAGGATAAAAGTATGATGAAGAACATAAAGCTGAGTTTCCAGTTAAGAATGGTTAGAATAGCAAATGTTATGTATATATAACACAATTAAAAAAACTTAACACCAAAAAAAAAAGGATATAAAACGGGCAAATGTGATACAGAGGATAGGGGGATGGGGGGAGAGGCATCTATTTTAGACTTTATAATCAGAGAAGGCGTTTTTGAGATGATGAGACCGAAATAAAGATCTCACTATGCAAAGAACAAAGGAAAGAGACTTCTAGGTAGAGAGAAAAGCAGAATCTGTCTGGAATATTCGAGGAACTTGCCTGCAAATATTTATGTAGCACTTAAGTATAAGCCAGGCCTTGCTGGACACAGGGATTGCAATGCTGGACGAGTGACCCAAGTTCTCTGCTCTCAGGGCCCTTGCAATGCAGCGTGTGAGCCGGGGTGCAGTGTCTCTGTCCTGGCTGGTCAGGAAGGTCTCTTTGAGAAGGTCGCTCTTAAGCCGAGACCCGAAGGTGGAGACAAAGCCAATTGAAGGACATCTGGAAGAGTATTTGGAGCGAAGGGAACAGTTAGAGATCAAGTCCCGTGGGTAGGATAGAGCATGGCTTCTAGGAACTAGCAGAAGGTCAGAGCTCCTGTAATATGGTAATAAAACAGGAGATGACGTGGGGGAGGTTGGCAGGGGCAGATCGTTCAGGCATTGTGAATAGTCTGGATTTTATTGGATGCAACAGAAACACAATTTAACCAGGCCTAAGTAAAAAAGGGAATGCATTGGCAAAGGTGTCCAGAAAAAAATGAAGTGTGGATATTATTAGGTATTCAAGTTGTATCCGAGAAGTTAAAATTTAGGGGATAATTATGATTACCACATGGTCATATGGTATTTCTTTTTCACTTTCTAGTATAGTAGACAGAGGGAAATACGTGAAATCTCTGGACTCTAATCCAATTGCCTTGATCTCTGATAATGATTGTATAGCCTTTATCTCGTGTCCTTGTGATTGTAAAAGCATGTGACAGACCCTCACTTGTACCCTTTTCGTCGGGTTTTTAAGGTTAGACTCTTATGCTCACTAGAGACAGCCCCTAATGTTTATTAATGAAAGGCCTCCAGTCGGCCCAGCATTAACTAACCCCCACCCCACCCCAATTCCAAGGTTATCTTGATAAACGGAGCTGGGTCTAACCAAAATGGGCCCGCCTGACATGTACAATAGTGTAAACTTTAACCTCTAGGGAACTTGCCCTCATTATAGTTCTAAAAATCACGGCCACTGTCGTGTTAAGGCCACTATTTTCTCCCAGATGTCCCGTGACTAAGCGTGGAATCCCTCTGCACATGCTCAGTAAGTCATCCCCCCTAACTGTATCATCTAGAGCCACTGTGCTCCCGAGCCTAGAACTTGCCCACCTTTTGACACGAAAAAACTATCAGAATTACTGCAGTTCAACAGACAGATTTTTCAGGCCAATAGACTGTCTGATGTTTGCTCCGTGCCTGACAATAAACTCTTTCTCTGAAACAAGAGTGTCTGTCTCGGGACTTGGTCATTTGAGCACTTGAGGCAGAGAACCCACCACTTTGTCCAGTAGCAAAATGTCTCACTGAAAATCTGTGTCTCTCTTGTCTCTGCTTTCCTCTGGGTTCACTTCATTTCCAAGAGAGGAAGATGTGTCAGGGATGTCACAAGTTGGGAAAAAGTATAAGATTGTGTCCACACATCCTGACAGGTGAGAAGATTGCACTAGTTTTCCAATAATTACCACAAAAAAATTCCATACCTGACCCTCATTGGGTCATGCCCCGTGCCTATTCTGAACCAATCACCGTGGCCAGGGAAATGAAAATGCTGATTGGTCAGTCCCAGGCAAAGCACTCACTTCAGATCTGAGGAAGGGACCCAATAGCACAGACTGAGAGTCCGAGAAAAGTAGGTACCCAAAGGAAAATTCAGTGTTGAACCAAAAAAAAGGTAAATTGGGGACGGGCTGACAATTCAACAGTTGGCCACTCCAACACGGTAAGGAATTTAGATTTTATTCTAAGTGCTAAGGGAGACAATTGAAGGGTTCATTGTAAGGAGGGTATAGCATTATTTTACTAAACTTATAAAAGATTTTACACTCTGTATAGGCACACGCAGAATCTCCTTTGCTCCCGTGTGACAGTGACAACGAACACAATGATAGTGATTAGCAGGGAAGTGAAACGCTCTGATAGTGCAACTGTTAAGAATCAATGAATAATGGATGAGGTGATCCACCCGAGACAATGACCCATCTGACTCAGGGAAAATGCCAAGGAAGTCTTGGGAAACACCACATCAAATTAAGGGAAAAAAGAGTACGGTTTTGTGAAAATATAACGGAATATAGAAGAAAACAGCAACATAATTGATCATAATTTTTCTGAAGAAAGAATACATCACTAGAAAGGGCTGGTTTGCATATTCAAAAAGATGAGCCCAGGTGGGTTTTGTCCCAGCACTGTACCAGGAAAGGGAGGAAGAGGGAAAGAGAGAGAAAGAGATAGAAGGGCTGCCATGGTCCCTAACAAGGTGTGATTTGATGTGGGAAAGGGACAATTCAGACTTTACCATAGTCTGTATGAAAATAGCCCTCTGATTACACAGTAACACTTTGATTACTATTCTTCTGAGTAACTATTTTATTTTCCAGACATCCTGATGCCAGTGAGGGCTGTGGGGTAGATGTTTCCCACACATCCCGTTGTCCAGTGGCAAAAGAAGAAATAATCTGAAGTTTTTGAAGGCTTCCTGGTCAAAGGGAATGCTTTGAGACAGGGGTGGGGTGGGAACTGGTATTGCAATGACTAGACAGGGAAATCCCCCCATGTGTAAACACCATGGCATTGTGGCTTTTACATCAATCTTGTGAGTTGAGCTAGTGGTGGTCTCTGAGACCCTCATAAATGCTAGGGGCCTGATAAAAATCACATTTTTGAACTTGCTAAACTGAGGATTGTTTCCTGGGAAATCTGTCAGAGAGCTTCCCTCTGCTATCTCCAGCTCTCCTCTTCTCACCTTTGGCCAGAGTGACCTGAAATTGCTTTGTCAGTGAACTCTGTAAAAATCTGATGAAAGACAGGGATCCTTTCTCTTTCAAAATGGTGCCAACAGTTCTGGGGGTTCATGACTTCCTGAAACCTATTCCCCAGGCCTCCTAAGATTCCATGAAATTCTGGTTCAAAGCCCATATGTCAAATATGGATTAGGGATTGCAACGAAGTGATAAAATAGTTATGGTAATACAAGTATCTACTGAGAGGTTCGGGCAAGATGGGTGAATAGGGTAGACGGAGCTCAGCCCTGCTCCATGGAGAAGTTAGAGAGGGGACAGGAGGGCGACGGAGGTGGCAGTTCAGGAGTGCAACTGACCTGGGGGGAGCCTTCTGCACTCACAGAGCGGCCGTGGTTGCCGAGGCCGAGGAGCTGAGAGGCCGAGAACTGGTACCTGGAGCAGAGGCGCGGAACCCACACAGTGCGTGGAGTGGAGCCTCGGGCTAGGAGGTAAGCCAGGTGGCATTCCTGGAGTACACCACCCTCACCAGCGCAGAGCCGGTGACTCACTCATACCGCATGCACCTGAACCCCGTCACCTGCCCCCACTCCTCACGATCCAAGTGCCCCTGCCCCCCATCCCCACCCCAAGTGCAACCCAACCCACCTTTCTTCACCCCTCCCAAGCACTACCTCCCCCTCCCTGCTCCCTGCAGGCTGTCACCAGCGACGGAAGGCTGGAGCGCTTACCTCCATGCCCAGGCTACACCTGCTCCCAGCCCACAGTGTTGCACAGCCTCACCCCGCCTGCCCTGAGCTCCATGCATCAGTTTACAGCACTCCCAGGCCCACGTATGCGCCCAGTCCTCAGTCACGCTTCCAAGCTCTGAGAAAGCCCTGACCAGCGCAACTGGGTCACATCCGCCCCCAGCCCACGGAATAATGCCGACCAGTTGCCATAGCTGTGTGCATGCACACAAGGGCCCATGCCTTAGACCGGTGAACACCAGAGTTACGCCCCCCAGACTGGTACACCCACATAGCTACATCCTCCCTGGCTGCCAGGTGCCCAAGTTCAAAAGCACCAGCATAACATCCACAACCTGCACCTATACCTGCAACGCATCACCACTGTGTTGTGCCCTGCCCCGTACCCTGCTTCCTGCTACACATCCACCCTGCAAACACAAGATTTTAGACTATTGGAGGAAATCAATTCCCAAAGTAAATCAATCAAGATATTTCCATGTGATGAAAACAACAGATCACCAAGGATATCACAATACAGACAGATATAGTCCAGCCTAACGATCAAATTAAAACACCAGAGAAGACATAGATGTTGGAACAACTAATCAAAGATGTTCATATAACTCTACTTAATGAAATAAGTGGGATAGCAAATGACATAAAGGAGATCAAGAAGACAGTAGAAGAGCATAAAGAGGAATTTGAAAGAATAAATAGAAAAAAGCAGATATCACAGAGATTAAAGACTCTGTCGACCAAATAAAAAAGATACTAGAGACACACAACACCATATTTGAAGAGACAGAAGAAAGAGAAAATCAATAAAATTGATGGGCCGCTAGCAAGACTGACAAAGTAAAAGAGAGAGAGAGGATGCAAATAAACAAAATCAGAAATGAGAAAGGGTGTGTTACCACAGACCCTGAAGAAATAAAAGATATCATAAGAGGATACTATGAGCAACTATACGCAAACAAACTAGACAACTTAGGTGAAATGGACAAATTCCTGGAAACATGTAAACAAACTACACTGACTCAGGAAGAAATAGAAGATCTCAACAAACCAATCACAAGTAAAGAGATTCAATCAGTCATCAAAATCTTCCTACAAAGAAAAGCCCAGGGCCAGATGGCTTCACAGGGGAATTTAATCAAACATTCCAGAAAGAACTAACACCAATCCTGCTCAAACTTTTCCAGAAATTTGAGGAAAAAGGAACTCTACCTAACTAATTTTTGAAGTTAATCTCATTTAAATATGAAAACTGGGTAAAGATGCTACAAGAAAGGAAAACTATTGGCCAATCTCCCTAATGAACATAAATTCAAAAATTCTCAACCAAATAGCAAATCAAATCCAACAACACATTGTTCTAGTTTGCTAGCTGCTGGAATGCAATATACCAGAAACAGATGGCTTTCAAAAGAGGAATATAATAAGTTGCTAGTTTACAGTTCTAAGGCTGAGAAAATGTCCCAATTAAAACAAGTCTGTAGAAATGTCCAATCAAAGGCATCCAGGGAAAGATACCTTGGTTCAAGAAGGCCTATGAAGTTCAGGGTTTCTCTCTCACCTGGAAAGGCGCATAGTGAACGTGGTCAGGATTTCTGTCTCATATGAGAAGGGCACATGGTGAACACGGTATCATCTGCTAGCTTTCTCTCCTGGCTTCCTGTTTCATGAAGCTCCCAGGAGGCGTTTTCCTTTTCATCTCCAAAGGTCACTGGCTGGTGGACTCTGCTTCTCATGGGTGTGTTGTTCTGCTCTCTCAGAATCTCCTATTCTCCAAAATGTTTCCTCTTTTATAGGACTTCAGAAACTAATCAAGACCCACCCAAATGTGTGGAGACATGCCTCTACCTAATCCAGTTTAACAATCGCTCTTGAGTAAATCACATCTCCAGGGAGATGACCTTATTACACTTTCAAACATACAGTATTGAATAGGGATTATTCTACCTTTATGAAATGGGATTTTGATTAAAACTTGGCTTTTCTAGTGTTCATACATCCTTTCAAACCAACACGCACATTAAAAGAATTATACACCACAGCCAAGTGGGGGTTATACCAGGAATGCAAGGATGGTTCAACACACAAAAAATCAATTAATGTAGCACAGCACATTAACAAATCAAAAGGGAAAAATCACATGATCATCTAATTGATGCTGAAAAAGCATTCAACAAAATTCAGCATCCTTTTTTGATAAAAACACTCCAAAAGATAGGAATCAAAGGTAACTACTTCAATATGATAAACGGAATATATGAAAAACTGATAGCCAGCATCATACTCATGGAGAGAGCTGAAGGTTTCTCCCCTAAGATCAGGAACAAGACAGGGATGCCCACTGTCACCACTACTATTCAACACTGTGCTAGAAGTTCTAGCTAGAGCAATCAGGCAGGACAAAGAATTAAAAGGCATCCATGGAAAGGAAGAAGTAAAACTTTCATTATTTAGATGACATGATACTATACTTGGAGGATCCTGAGAAATCTACAGCCAAGTTACTTGAACTTATAAACAAAATCAGCAAGGTGGTAGGATATAAAATTAATGTGCAAAAATCAGTACTGTTTCTATACACAAGCAATGATCTAACTGAGGAGTCAGTTAAGAAAAAAATTCCATTCAAAATAACAACTAAAATAATCAAGTACTTAGGAATGAACTTAACTAGGGCTGTAAGGGATTTGCACACAGAAAACTACATAACATTGCTAAAATAAATCAAAGGTGATCTGAATAGGTGGAAAGACATTCCCTACTCATGGACAGGAAGGCTAAATATAGTTAAAATGCCAAATCTACCCAAATTGATCTACAGTTTCAACACAGGACCAATAAAAATTCCAACAACCTACTTCGAAGACTTACAAAAGCTAATTACCAAATTCATCTGGAAGGGAAAGAGACCCTGAATAGCTAAAAGCATCCTAAAAAAGGAAAACAAAGCAGGAGGATTAACACTTCCTAACTTTAAAACCTATTATAAAGCCACAGTAGTCGAAACAGCATGGTACTGGCACAAAGATACAAGCATTGATCAATGGAATTGAATTGAGAGTGCAGAAATAGACCACCAAATCTATAGTCAACCGATTTTTGACAAGGCCCCCAAATCCTCTGAACTGGAACAAAATAGTCATTTTCAAAAGGTGGGCATTGACGAACTGGATATCAATAGCCTATCTTACACCCTACGCAAAAATTAACTCAAAGTGGATCAAACACCTAAATATAAGAGCTAGCACCATAAAGCTTCTAGAAGAAAATGTAGGGAAACATCTTCAAGACCTAGTAATAGGAGGTAGCTTCCTAAACTTTACACCCAGAGCACAAACAACAATAACAAAAACAGATAAATGGGAACTCCTCAAAATCAAATGCTTCTGCACCTCAAAAGACTGTCAAAAAGATGAAGAGGCAACTAACTCAATGGGAGTAAATATTTGGAAATCACATATCAGACAAAGGTTTGATATCCTGTATATACAAAGAAATCATACAACTCAACAACAAAAGAACAAACAACCTAATTATAAAATGGGCTAAAGATATGAATAGACATTTTTCTGAAGAGCAAATGCAAATGGCTCAAAAGCACATGAAGAGATGTTCATTTTCATTGGCTATAAGGGAAATGCAGATCAAGACTACAATGAGATACCACCTCACACCTATAAGAATGGCTGCTATTAAACAGGAAACTATAAATGTTGGAGAGGATGTGGAGAAACTGGGACATTTATGCACTGCTGATGGGAATGTATAACGGTGCAGCCACTATGGAAGACTGTTTGGCTGTTCCTTAGGAAACTAAACATCAAGTTGCCCTATGACCCAGCAATAGCACTACTTGTCATATGCCCAGAATACCTGAAAGCAATTACACAAACAGACATTTGCACATTGATGTTCATAGCATTATTCACAATCACCAAAAGATGGAAACAAACCAAATGCCCATCAACAGATGAGTGGATTAACAAAATGAGGTATATACATACGATGGAATATTATGCAGCAGTAAGACAAAATGACATCCTGAAGCACATGACAAGATGGATGAGCCTTGAGGACATAATGTTGAGTGAAATAAGCCAGATACAAAAGAATAGATACTATATGATTCCACTTTTATGACTAGGGTAAAGGTAAAATCAGAGGCTCATAATACAGAATATAGGGGTCTTAGAGATATATAGAAGCTAGAGACGGGTGAATGGTTAGCTAATTAGGTTGAAGTCTGTTCTAGTTTGCTAGCTGCCAGAATGCAACACACCAGAGATGGATTGGCTTTTAATAAAAGGTGATTTATTTCATTAGTTCTTCAGAGGAAAGGCAGCTAACTTTTCACTGAGATTCTTTCTTACGTGGGAAGGCACAGGACAGTCTCTGCTGGCCTTCTGTCCAGGCCTCTGGGTTCCAACAACTTTCCCTGGGGTGACTTCTTTCTGCATCTCCAAAGGCCTGGGCTGAGCTGCAAGTGCTAAAATGAGGTATGCTGAGCTGCTTAGGCTGTGCTACGTTGAGTCTCTCATTTAAGCACCAGCCAATTAAATCAAACATCATTCATTACAGCAGGCATGCCTCCTAGCCGACTGCAGATGTAATGAGCAAGAGATGAAGTTCACATACCATTGGGTCATGTCCACAGCAACAGAACTAGGTACCTTCACCTGGCCAAGTTGACAACTGAATCTAACTACCACAAACTCCGATGTAAGGGAATAGATAGAAGTGAAGGCGGTTCTCCATTGGGTCTATAAATATTACCATACTGAAGGTGAACAAGATTGAAAGGAGTTGTATAGACCTACATGTCTCACTGATTAACACTAGGAATATAACTTAGTTCTTGCAAGAACTACTTCAAAGGTATGATTCATGTACAAAAGGGTGTTTAAGTCCAGGGTACAGAGGGAAAACTGCTATTGCATGCTATGAGCTATTCACAAATGGAAACCATCAGCACTACCACAGCAGCAATAGAGGTAAATAATGGGGGGAGGGACAAGAGTTAAGAGTAGGTTCAGATTTCCTATTTGACAAGGGTGTGTTTATTGGTTTTCTTTCTCTTGGGAGCAATGAAATTATTTAAAATTGAGAGTCCAGGAGTTTGGACACTATACAAGATCCCTGATAAATGTAGGTGGCTGAAGGAGGCACTGACTGAGAAGTAGATTGGTGAACGATGGTGTATGCTTATGAATGAAGGTTGTGCTGCTACAAAAAAGGAACAGAGTCGTGAGGCTTGCAATGATGTGAATGAATGTGTGGGACATCTGGTGAGTCAAATAAGCCAGAAACAAAAGAACAACAATGGTTTGGTCACCTTTAGAAAATGTGTACAAGAAAACAGGGGCCTAGACTGTAAGACTTTATAGCAGACACATTTAGTCCATAGTGGTAATTATTATTTCTGGATTTTGAGAGGCGGTTTTATACATATACATGTACATATACATATACATATACATATACATATACATATACATATACATATACATATACATACACATATACATGTACATGTACATATACATATACATACACATATACATATACATACACACACACATATACATACACACACATATACATACACACACACATATACATACACACACACATATACATACACATATACATATACATACACATACACATATACATACACACACATATACATATACATACACATATACATGTACATATACATATACATACACACACATACACGCATATATATATATACAAAATGCTATTTAGAGATCAGAACAAAGCTAATCAGGTTGGGATTAAAGTAACTCAGAACACAGGGGTAAGGAAGACAATGTCTATGTTTTAGATCAACCACACATAGTTGATGGATCTAAAACCAAAGGAAGAAAAGTTTACTTGTGGAACTGAAATTTTCTGTAGCACATAATAGCTTTTTTGAACAACTGAAACGTAGGGAGCCCAAAATACAAAAGAGGTACTTTAATCCTGTGTAGGCTAATGTAATGCCTAGATATATCCTAGACTATATTAAGCAGATAATCAAAAAGTATTGGCAAAGTCCCTTGAGGGATGGGAGAAACAATATGGAATTATTAAACTTTGCCAAAAATATGGAATTATTAAACTCTGCCATCAAGGAATCCCCTGATACTGTGTCAAACTTTAGGAACACCCAAACCAATAGGCCATGCCCTTGATCATGAGGCTTACTCTTGTGAAGCTTATGTAGGTAGCAGAGAAGCTTAGACTACCTATAGGTATGCCTAGGAGTTACTTCTGGAAGACCTTCTTTGTTGTTCAGGTGTGGCCTCTCTCTAAACCCAGCTCTGCAAGTGAAATCATTGCCCTCCCCATTACGTGGGACATGACATCTAGGTGTGAAAATCTCCCTGGCAAGGTGGGAGATGACTCCTAGGAATGAATCTGGCCCTGGCTCCGTGGGATCAACAATTCTGGCGTGACCTTTGATCACAAGTGTAACTAGTAAGGCATCAGTGGCAGAGAGAGTTCAAATAGAGTCGAGAGGCTACTCTGGAGGTTGCACTTATGCAAGCTTCAGGTAGACCTTGCTACCTATCATAACCTGCCAAACCCCAACCAGAACCATTCCAGCCAATCCTAAAGAACACCTAGGGCAATATATAAGATTGCACAAGGATTCCATGCACACCAGTGCAACGTTCCAGAAAACTTCAACCTCCAGATGGGTCCCTGGACCAGATATGTCCTGAAACCCAGAGGACCAGCCTCTCCGGAACTTCAGATAGTTCCAGCTCCCTACCCCACATTCATGACAGACCCTTCCAATGTGAAAGATTTAGAATGGCCATAGCCCAAACACCCTAAAAACAGGGATAGAAAGATCAAAGGTAATGGTGAAGTTATACAGAGTAGATAGGATTTAACAAATGAATATGATTGCCGAATCATTAAATTGATATCTCTTTTAATCTCCAGTATCTTAGAGCAGCTAGAAGTAAAAACCTAAAATTGTGGAATTGTAACCCATGTCAAACTCTGAAGTATGTTCTACAAGTAGTTGTGGTGCTATGCTTTGAAATGCTTTGCTTTTTAAAATATATGTTATTTTTCATAAAAAAGAAATGAAAAGGCCAATTGTGGTGATAAAAATAAAATTAAGCCCTCTAGCCTCCTGTATTCTGGAGCAGCTAGAAGGAAAAATCTGAGAGGATGGTACGGTAGCCCATGACAAACTCTGGGATCTGTCCTGTAACTACTTGTTGAAGAGTGCTTTGAAAACAATTGCTTTTTTATTTATTTGCTATGTGTATATGTTATACAATAAAAAAGTTAAAAAGAATTTAAGCAAAATAGAACAGAAGTCAGATGGTTGGATTGTTGTTCACCATTTGGGCCATAGGTAATTAGCTTTGCTCATTCTGCCTATAATCAGGCATCCATTCAGATTGGGTAGTAATAAAAGATGATGCAGAGAGAAACAGATTGACAAGTTGGTTCAGATGTGTACATAATAGAAAAACAGTAATATACTATAAGAAGATGAAATGCAAGGTTCATCATAGATGAATGGTTAATCTTGTTCCGTCATTGTGAGACAATCTATTGTACTTCACTAACTAGACACAGAATCTTCACTTATTAACTTTTATGATTATATTGTTATTGCATAGAGGCTTTTAATGCATTGGGAATCGAGGAGATAAGATGCCTACAAAAAGGAGTCATTTGAAAAGAGGAGAATAAAGTGCTGTCACCCATGTCATCTCCAGAAATTTCCACTCAGTGTTACTATTTGTAATTTTTAATTCAACCCACTGTTAAGATTAAAATTATTAGTAAATGAGTGACAACTGTTGAAAAGGGAAAGAATAATATTAAGTGTGCTTTCACACCAGCAAGACTGAAAGAAATTCAGCTGCTGAAGATATCTAACAAGAGTGATTGTTCATTTTCTCTTTGCCTGATATCTCCAAAGTTGTTCTTTTATCCTACGTGTACTCTCTTGTAAATTTTCTCTTCTAAATATAAGGAACAGAACTCATCCAAGTAAAAATACAGTTGGTTCCATCCCTTACACCAGGATACATTTCAAATGAATTGAAGATTTAAATGTAAAATGCAAAACTATAAACTTATCAGAGGAAACCATGGGAGAATTCTTTCATGGCATCAAAATGAAGAAGGCTTTTTTAAACCATGGTACAAAACTCAAAACCATAAGAGAAAAATTGAATTCAACTGCATTAAACATTTTCCGCATGGCAAACTAACAATAAAAATTAAACTGCCATAAGAAAGACAAATAAATAAATAAGTAAACGACAAACTGGGAGAAAAAATATTTTCAATTCCTATCATAAACCAAGACCTGAATCTCCAATATGTAAAGAGCACCTATAAATCAAAATGACAAAGTCCAACAAGCCCAGTGGAGAAACAGGCAAAGGATACCAATAATTATTTCCCAGAAAGGGCATTCAAACTGTCCTGAGACATATGAATGTATGCACAGCTACACTCCTAAGAAGGTAAATGTAAGTTAAACCACCCCGAGATATGTCTTTTGCTGATCAGACTGGCAAAGATTGAAAGCTTGTCATCAGACTGCATTGATGATGAGCGAGAAGCAGGCATCTTATATGTCGCTGATGGGAGCCGAAATTGGCATCAACTCTTTGGAGGACAATTCAGCAATTTCTCACAGAATGACCCCTGGACAAACCTTTCTACCCAGCAGTTCCACTTCTAGGAATTTATCCTAAGATGAATTTGTGCCCATCGACTTATTTACAATTATCCATCCCAGCACTGTTTGTAAGAGCAAATGCTAGAAAATAACCTGAATGTCCCTCCTTAGGGGACTGGCTAAATTTTGAGTTACCAATTCAGTGAAAGAAAGAATATGTTTCTGTTAGAAAAAAAATCAAGATATTCTTTGTATGGTGATTTGGAAAAATCTCCAATATATACTGTTAAATATTAAAAGCAAGATATCACAGTACATATATTGATATTGGGGCCTCAGTGTATATATATATGTACTGAGCATTTAAAATGCTCCATGAGTATAATTCGGTAAGTTCTCACAACTCTTGCAATTTTCTCATTTTACAGATAGTAAAACTGAGGAATGCTGTTTTATGTACCCCAACTTATACAATTTAGAGAAGTAAAATGACTCACCAAAATTTATGCAGCAATAAGTGGTTGTGGGAGCCTAGAGCTCGAGCAGTTCCCTGAAACTCTGTGAAACTCAAAAACACACAACAGCCGTGTGGCCTAGGTCAGTTGATTAGCGCTGAGCTTGCCTCCTTGAAGAAGAAAGAATGTACAGATGCTCAACCTACATGCTCCCAGAATTCTTGAGACATTATCATATTTACTGCTATCGACAAAGTAACCTATAATTCTTCCCTACACACTATGACAATAGTTAGTTTTCTCCAGGTCACTATACACTGGACTGTCTTTGTCTTAGACCTATAACTGGCCCTGTTGATTCCTGCCTGATGGCAGAGCGCTTTCTCACTGAACTCTGAATCCGCTGCCTTTACAGCAGCTTGACATTTCTCCTCTCCTGCACGTAAGTTCCCCTAATGGGGTTTCTGCCCAGTCTGTGCCTGGGGCTTTCTTTGGTCTTTTGGCCGAACAAGCCCCTTCGGGCTGGAACAACTGGCCATCCAGCTGGGAGACTAAAGAGAGCCTGGCTGCCGACGGCACGAACTCCGGGAAAGAAGACTCCTTGGGCAGAATTCTGGGGTGGCCTGCGGTGTCCATGTGCGGAGGGGTGGCTACACTCCTAGGTGAGTGGGGACCATCGAGGGAGGATGGGGATGCTCATAGCTCCCCAGCCGGACTAATAGCCCTCCTGCCACAGGCCGTAGGATGGATGGGATTTCATAAGAATAAGGAAAGCCACCAGGCTTAGAGGCTGTGTGATCAGCTGTGGAAGCACCTTGACATCCAGAGCAGTCGTCTGCCGCCCGGAAGAGGAACTTAAGTTAGAAAGAAATATGCGGGTAGCCCAAGCAGCATTGAAGGATGCTTGAAATGAGAGGCTACGTGGAGTGGATGGAAATTTAGAAACATTGGCATGCTCTTATGCTAGTAAAGATGGAAATTACATAAGGCCCAAGCAAGACATACTCTGAAGTCCCCTGATGAGATCCCAAGGTGTGGGCCCCAGTGGATTTTAATGCAAATGATGAAAACCCCCAAGTTGACTAGGAAAGGGAAGATGAGGAGCCCACATTTGTTTGCCCTCTGGTCCAACCTAAGGTTAAGTCAGAGCATGTCCCAGTCTAACCAGGCCCCCACGTGGTCAGGGATGGGGATTTGCCACTGAAGCAGACCTAGCCACGCTCTGCTGAGCAGAAAATATATAATATATGGTACAGTGCAAGACTTTCCCACCTCTGAGTTATTGGAGCTCAGTATAGGCAAAAACTCAAAGAATTTTTATCAATTTTTATCAGGGCATGAGATGAATAAATTGTCATCTCACCACTTGTACTTCTCTGCATCAATGCATGTATTTGCTAGCCTCCAAAATGGAAACAAATTAGCTACTTAATTGGTATATATTTCAGTGCAAGGAAGTATGGCCCAATGAGGGACATTTGGCCCATCAACCCCCCCCCATTGGATCACTATTGACACACTGCAAGATGTATGAAGGGGGCTAAGGATGAAGCATGTGCTCTACACACCTAATGCCATTGGACCAGACAGGGTAACTTGCACTGCGGAAATGATGAGACAATTCTACACACTGCTCCCAATCAGTGGTACAGGACTTTGGTACCTATTCTCAGCCTACTTATGGGACAGCCCATCTCACAGCCTGCCCAAATGATTGCACACCTGGGGGAGACAGATCACCTAAGATGAAGGGGAGCTGGAGTCAGAGCCACAGGTCGCATCTGGAGGGGGCATGATGGCCCAAAGCAGGTACCATGTAAACAAATGTGGGCAGATCTAGTAGCTGCAGGAAACATTACTGAGGATATTGATGGACAGCCAAATGCAGTAATGGTTAGACTGTGGAGTAAACTACCCAAAGAACAAAGAATTACTAAGTTTGAAGCCAGGTTTCTGGAGGAGGGTGCAGGTTTTGGTCGAAGGACTTGGCTGATGCCAGGTAAGAAGACCTCTGCTCCCCTGCCTCAGGAGGCTGAGAGGCCTCTTTCCCCCTTAACTAAGGGGGTTAAGATCTCCAAATAAGAGCAATATGTGGGGACACTGGGGATGGGAAGCCTCCTAGAACTAACCTTTGGTCCCCCACAATTGAACATAGGGTTTTGGCCCTAATAGACACCAGAGCAGAACACAACTTAATATATGGGAAATGACTGTGAACTGGGAGCCCTATGCTGACCATTGCAGGATATGGGGCCAAGGCATGAAACAACACAGCAGCAACTATTAATACAGATTGGTTGATTGCTGCCTCAAACATATACAGTGTTTGAGGTATATCGCCCATCCCAGAATATTTATTAAGAATTGATATCTTGCAAAATATTACCTTCAAACTGCTATGGGAGAATTCTGCCTCTGGTGCCGACAGGTGGAGCTGTCCTGAGAGGGCATGCTAAATGGTCACTAGTGAAAGTACTTTCTCCCAAATGCACCGTGGCAGTGCATCAGTATATATTACCAGGGGGCCACCAATAAATTACCACTGCCATTAAAGAATCAGAGAGACTGAGCATTATCATTCCCACTCGTAGTCCTTTCATTAGACCAGTCTGGCCAGTGAAGACACCTGATGAAACCTGGTGAATGACTATTGATTATAGAGAACTAAATACGGCAATCCCTTCTTCATTTGCAGCTGTGCCAAACATTGCAACATAAGTACACAATTAGGCCAATTTTATTTTGCATCAGATCTTGCTAATGTCTTTTTCAGTATCTCTTTAGATCCTTCCAGCCAGCCTGCATTTGCTTTCACGTGGGAAGGACAACAATGGACATTTGCTGTGTTGCCACATGGGTACCTTTATGGCCCCACTATTTGCCATGGTTTAGTTTCTCAGGACCTAAAATCATGGAAACCCTCTGAAAATACAACTCTGTTTCATTACATTGATGATGTTATGCTGACCAGTAACTCCTTTCCAGAACTAGAAACCACTAACACAGTGGTGCCCCACCTTGAAAGCCAGGGATAGGTGGTAAATTGAGATAAATTACAGGGACCTGGGTGCTCTCTCAAATTTCTGGGTGTTGTCTGGTCAGGTAAGACAAACTATTTCATCTGCTCCACTCCATACACACCTAAGCAGTTAATACTTTTCTTAGTTTATTAGGTGATTGGAGACCATTTATACTTCTTTTAGCACAAACTTTTAAACCTTTGTACATGCTGGTCCACAAGGGAAAGACATTGGAGTGGGTTGTCCCACAGCAAGCTACCTTTGAAAAAATACAAATGAGCCATAGCACAGGCACAAGATTTGACGAGGGTGGACCCAGATGTGCCATGTGAACTAGATGTGGCCAGTACTGACACTGGCTTTAGGTGGGTTTGTGGCAAAGGCAACAGGCAAAATGGGTATCTCTTGGCTTTTGGTCTCAGCTCTGGAAAGGGGCAGCACTAAGATATAGCTCCCTGGAAAAGCAGTTGTGTGTGGCCTACAATGCCCTGCTATAAATCAAAGACCTGACACACAAGTGTCCTGTGACTTTACAGGGCTATCCCCATGCAAGGGTGGGAGCATGACACCACTAACAAACCGCTCTTGGGAGTGCTCACTTAGCTTGCTGACAAAGTGGAAAGCTTACCTCCTATAATGCAGCATTTTCAACAACAGCCCATTAGGTACAGAAATGCATGGCATTTTAGGGCCAGTTTCTTATATGGAAGAACAATGCTTACCTCTTCCTGCCAATCCTCCTAAGGTGGCTACCCCCATGCTCACCATTGATGGATGTGGAAATATACCCAACACTGTATGGTGTCCTGATGAACTGACACATGAACAACCAGTTACCTGGACCACTGTGGCCACCCTAACTAGCACTGACACTGTCTGGTGGGAAAGTGGAACCATGTAGAGTAGTCAGTGGGCTGAGCTGAGGTGTTCTAGTTTGCTAGTTGCTGGAATGCAATATACCAGAAACAGAATGGTTTTTTAAAGGGAGAACTTATTGAGTTGCAAGTTTACAGCTCTAAGGCCATGAAAATGTCTCAATTAAAGCAAATCTACAAAAATATCCAATTAAGGCACCAACAAGAGGTTATATTCACTCAGGAAAGGCTGATGAAGTACAGGGTTTCTCTCTTAACTGGAAAGACACATGGCAAACATGGCGACGTCTGCTAACTTTCTCTTCAGGCTTCTTGTTTCATGAAGCTCCCCCAGGTGCGTTTTCCTTCTTCATCTCCAAAGGTCTCTGGCTGCGTGGGTTCTCTGTGACTTCATTGCTCTCTTGTCATTCTAAAGAAGGACTCTCCAAAATGCTTCCTCTTTTAAAGGATTCTGGTATACTTATCAAGATCCATGTGGAATGGGTGGAGTCACATCTCCCTCTATTCAAAAGTTAATACCCACAATTGGGCGAGTCACATCTCCATGGAGATAACCTAATCAAGCTTCCAACATCCAGGGCTGAATAGGGATTAAAAGAAATGTTGCTCCCACAAGATTGATTAGAATTAAAACATGACTTTTTGAGGGTACATAAATCCTTTCAAACCGACACATGAGAGCTGTGTGGATAGTCATCATCCTTGAGCCAGGAGATGCACTAATTATTTGTACTGACAATTGCCTATGTACTAATTGACAGTGTGGATGACCATATGGAAACAAGAGCAATGGACTGTCATTGGTCACCCCTATGGGGGAATGGGATATGGGAAGACATCTAAACTCTTGCCACAGGTGCAAGGTAACTGTTTTCCACATTTCTGCCCATAATACTGACTCTTTACCAGGCAACATTGAAGCAGATTCTCTGGCAGAAATATGTAGCATAGCGTCAGCATCATGTGAGGCTGCCGAGTGGTTCCACAGGAAAACGGGGCACTGAGGGCATCAGGCTTTGTAGAGATTGGTGCAGCAGTTCCAGCTGCCCACCATGAGACAGCAGTTAAAAGAAGTTGTGGATGCCTGCCCCTCCTCCTTTCTGTGATAACTGAGAATGCTCCCTCATCAACTTGGCCACATCGTCCATGAGCAAACTGCAACCACCTGTGGCAGGCACATTATATTGAACCCATTCCCCTGCCTGAGGGAGCAAAGTATGCTTTCACAGCCATATACATGGCTACAGGACTGTTGCTAGCCTTCCCAGTGGGAAAAGTTAATCAAAGAGCTATAATACATGGGTTGGAAAAGGTAAGCACTTTCTTTGGGGTACCTACACATGTGGACAGTGATAGAGGGACCCCACTTACTGGACAGTTGACCCAGGCCTGGGCCACTGAATGTGATGCCCTGTGAACATTTCACTTGCCCACAACCCAACCACGGTGTGGTTAATTGTAAGAATTCATGGCCTTTTAAAGGAACAACTAAAAGACAGCAGAAAGTATGTATAGCAGTGGACTTGATGGCTGTATCCAGTTTTGAGTATCATCAATTCTAAGCTGAAGGCGACTGTCCCTGCTCCTGATGAAATGGTGACCTCTGGGCTGTGCAAGTTTTTGGATACAGGAAAAAGGGCTGGCAATGCTGCAAACACAGAGAGGTAAGGATGGTAGTTTGCTTTTGCCTGCGCCACAAGCATTAGAAATTGGGGAAAATGAGGTCGATCAGCTTTGGTTTTGGCCAATACAGCTGTATGGGTTGGGAATCTTAAGCCCCTGGGGTACTGGAAGTGTTCAAAATTTAAGTGTTAGACTGCAATATATTCATAAAACGCCAAAGGACACCCCTACCCCAAGGTACTGTGTATGCCATTGTGGTCTTTTGAGGCCTAGACTGACTGTAGATGTAACTCCTGGGGTTTCTGCAGGTCCAAAGGGGAGACTATGGTATGTGAAGCTCCCTCATAATACACCCTCTCCAGGAACACGTCTACCTACAATGGGAACTGAGCTTATATATTGTTAGGTTGCCAGGACCTCTCCCTGACTGTTCCACATCACCGTCTTTCTTTTCATTGTAGCACTGTGGGAAATACACTTCTGCAGTGGGCTTCTGCTGTAACATTTGCACATGACAGGTCTCAGGCCTGGGCATGCACTGAGTTGCCGTCATCTGGTTGTCCAGTGCCACCCGCCTCCCATGGACAGTCACTCCTGCCAAGTGAATGATTGGGACACGATGCTGACATGGCAGAACACCTGCCAGCAGCAAGTTTGGAAAAATTTCTTCTTTTTCTCTGCATCACTAAGTTCTTTACTATCCCAAATTGAGATTTATTCCTATATATATTCTCTAGTCTTGGAACCTGTCAACAAGTCCTGGCCTATACTTGGGTATTCAGAGTTGATGGATTAGGACGGCTCACTGCTAAAACTATAGCTGTGGACAAAGTGGCTGCAGTGTGCATGGAGTGTGTTGAAGGATATAAAGATATAGGGTGGTTGCCTACTGAACTAACTGTAATATAACCATTCGTTTGCAGAATGGTAGCCACTTTCAATGGCAAAATGTAAGTAGTAAAAGTGGAGCCTATCCTTCCTCTGAGGGGTGGTTCTGGACCTGGGGGCAAAATGGCTGGCCCTACTTGCCCTATGACTGGATTGGACAGTGCTCACAGGGGCACCCTATATGCCTGCTACTGCTTATGGCACCTGACCACAAAACTCAGTAACTGTGAGATGGTAAAAACTAGACATAGAGTGAAGCAGACCGCCTGGTGGTTTTATCCTTTAGCTACAGTTGTTCCAGTTGGTGCCACAGCAGTAATTGAAAACCATGTAGCTGCTCTAGCTAATCACACTGTGCATGCACGTAATGAATCAAGATTAGCCATATCTCCATTAAATGATGAAGCTACACAACTTGGGAAAGCAGTCTTGCAAAACAGAATGACACTAGATACTCTCACTACTGCTCACGGTGGCACTTGTGCTTTAATAAATACCCAACGTTTTGTGTGTGAATCTGATAACTCACAAAATGTCATACAAGTCTTACACCACGTGCAGAACCATACAGAAAGTCTTCAACATTCATCCGAGGATCCTCTATTGGAGTGGTTTCATTCTTTCCCCTGGCCATGGCACCATGTGTTAAGAGGATTACTTTCTTTATGAGCTGATTTTTTAATGCTTTGTTGCTTCCTGTATTGTTGCTGTGGATTGTGGATGCAATATCTGTCCAATGGGCAGTGCAGACTGCTGCCTGGGGGTGGAGTGTGGGAGCCCAGAGCTCAAGCACTTTCCTGAAACTCTGTGAAACTAAAAAAACACACTGCAGCCTGCGTGATGTAGGTCAGTTATTCAGCGCTGAGCTAGCCTTCTTGAGGAGGAAGGAATATACAGATGGTCAACATACACAAGAAACCAGACCCCTCTCTGCACAGGGTGTTCACCTCTACCCTGCATTTTCCCAGAATTCTTGAGCTGTTATCATAGTTACTGCTATCTATAAAGCAACCTATAATTTTTCTCCCACACACTTTGACAATAGTTATGAGACCCCCTCACCCTACCCAACTTCTAATACACTGGAATGTCTTTGTCTCTGGCCTCTATAACTGGCCCTGTTGATTCTTGCCTAATGGCAGAGTGTTTTCACACCGAACCTGAATCAACAGCCTTCACAGCAGCTTGACTTTCCTTCTCTCCTGTATGTAAGTGTTCTAGTTTGCTAGCTGCTGGAATGCAATATACCAGAAATGGAATGGCTTTTAAAAAGGGGAATTTAATGATCATGATGATGAATATACAACTATGTGATGATTTTGTGAGTTATTGATTATATAACAAGAATGGAATGATCATATGGTAAGAATGTTTGTCTTTGTATGTGGTCATGTTTCATATAAAAATGATTATGGTAAAGAATACACAACTATGTCATGATATTGTGAGTCATTGATTGTATACCATGTATGGACTGTATGTTTGTGAAGATTTGTCAATAAAAATATTTTAAAAAAAGGGGGGGGAATTGAATAAGTTGCTAGTTTACAGTTCTAAGGCCAAGATAATGTCCCAATTAAAGCAAGTTCTATAGAAATGTCCAATCTAAGGCATCCAGGGAAAGATACCTTTGTTCAAGAAGGGTTTCTCTCTCAAGTGAGAAGGCACATGGCGAACAGGGTCAGGGTTTCTTGCTCATCTGGAAAGGCATATGGTGAATACAGCATCATCTGCTAGCTTTCTCTTCTGGTTTCCTTTTGTGAAGCTCCCTGGGAGAATGTTTTCTTTCTTCATTTCCTGAGATTGCTGGCTGGTGGACTCTGCTTCTTGTGGCTATGTCGTTCTGCTCTCTCAGAATCTTCCACTTTCTCCAAAATGCTTCCTCTTTTCTAGGATTCCAGTAAACTAATCTAGACCCACCCAAATGGGTGGAGACACGTCTCTACCTAATCCAGTTTAACAACCACTCTTGATTGAGTCACATCTCCAGGGAGATGATCTAATTACAGATTCAAACATACAGTTCTGAATAGGGATTAGAAGAAATGACTGCCTTTACAAAATGGGATTAGGATTAAAACATGGCTTTTCTAGGGTACACACATCCTTTTTAACCGCACAGTAAGTTTCCCCTAATCGAGTTTCTGTCCCAATCCGTGCCTGGTGCTTTCTTTGATCTTCTGGCTGGTCAGGCCCCTTTGGGCTGGAAAAGTGGTAAAGTTGGGATGACAGCATTTCTTTAAATCTCTAGTTGGATTTCTAACTTACTGTTTTTTGAATTTTTCAAAATGAAATCTAACATCCTTCAAGCTCTAAAATATTACATTCAATACTAGAAACTATAATACGAAAGACTTGAATGTTGTAACTATGATGGCAGGAAGAAGATGGGGATTCTATGTTGCGTGTGAAGTTGTCTAAGATATTCGTGTTTCTCAACAAATGTGAGTCTTGTGTGGTAAGATGAATAGTGACTCCCCGAAGATGCCCACTTCCTAATCCTCGGGACTTGGGAATGTCACCTTATATAGTGAAAGGGACTTTGCAGATGTGATTAAATTAAGGATCATGAGATAGCAAGATTAATCTGGATTAGCTGGGTGGGTCCAATGTAATCCCATACTTTAAAAGAGGGACACAGGAGAAATTAGAGTGAGAGAGAAGGCCATGTGATGGCAGGTGCAGAGATTGGAGTGAAGCACTTTGAAGATAGAGGAAAGGACCACAAGCCAAGGAATACAAGTGGCCTCTAGAAACTTAGGCAAGGAAATGGGTTGTCCCTTAGAGCCTGATGAAGGAAAAACCATCCAGATATCTTGACTTTAGCCTTGATTTCAGATTTCTGGACTCCAGAGCTGTCAGAGACTAAATCTGTGTTGTTTTAAGCCACCAAAGTTGTGATAACTTGCTACGGCAGCAATAGAAAAATGAATACGCAAAATTTCACGAAAGATTAAATAGTGAAACAAAACGACATTCCAAATGTTAGAAAGGGTAGAAGGAATATTAGTAGGGCCTCTTGCATCTAATTAACCATGGAATCTACACTTAAAAAACCAAAACCTTGGTAGTCTCCAGTAAGCCTAAAGTGAGACCAAATGTGCGTGAACAGTGGATTCCCTCATCATACCCTCTCCATCTTCTCCTGCCCAAATACCTATTTCTAGAATTGACCAGTTGATGGTTAAGGATGTCGCGGGCCAGAGATGAGGACAGGAAATGAAAGTCAATATGCACATATCTTCCAACAAAGTTGAAAGGGCTGCATTTTGAGTCGTTGGAGCTTGGCACTATAAGCAAAACCTGAAAGAGCTATTTAAGGGAAGGTGTGTCTGAGACACAAGGGAATTCTGTTTTGTGCACTCAAGTGACAGAGTATGGAGAGGGAAGGGAGTGCATCTCCCTACTCCTTCATTCATTCCTCACAAACACGTATCACTGAATGAATATAACATGCCTGGCAGATACTGGGGTCCTTGCTGTCATGGAGTTTATATCTAGGGGAGGCAAAAAAAAAATCAATTAATCATATCCATTAGGGTGTGGTGCTTTGGAGCTGTATGTAAACATGCCCTTAAATCTAATCCGTTCCTGTGGATGTGAACCCATTGTATGTAGGGCCTTTTGATGAGGCGACTTTGGTTAAGGTATGGCCTACCTCCATCTGGACAAATAGCAATCGCATGAAATTCAGATATATATAGAGAAAGCCATAGAAAGCAAGAGGCTGAACATCAACAGAATCCGGAAGAGAAGGGAAAGACCAGGAGATTGCTCCATGTGCCCGGCCAGGTGATAAGGGAGCCAAGGCTTGCTGGGAGCCAGCTCCAGAACACCAGCCATTGGGAAGAACCAACAGAAAGGGAAAGGGTGTTCCAGGTGGAGGAAACAGTGTGATGCAGATCCTCTGGGAGGAATGGGGAGAGAAGTGTGACACGTTCACTGAAAGAAAGAAAGCTGGTGTGGCAGGAATCCGGAGAGCAAGCAGGCACTGGGCATCCCTTGGTGGCTCCAGGACTGGCCACAGGGCTGTGGTGTCATCACGGTGAGTGTCAGCAGGGTGGCAGCAGGGAGGTAACCTCACGCCGCTCTGCAGGCAAGTCAGGAATGAGCCAAGAAATTTGCACTTTTACTGTTAATGTAACGGTGAGGTTTGAGAACATGTAAGTTACATCTAAATGAAGGGCTCCTCTGTGGTTTGTGGTGTGATCCTCTGTCCCATTTTAGAAAATCACCTACTCGGATCCATGTATAGAGGAGAGTCAGTTTGATCCATTGATGCCACGAGGGTCCAAGGCAGGGTTGGTTTGGGACAGAACCCTGAAATTGTCACTTTTTAAATTATTTCCATAACCATAGGATGTGGATTTCCAGAGAAAATGAGCATATCTAGGAGGGCACCAAATAAAAAAGACTCTTCCCATTTCATTCTCTTGCCATTGCCCAAAATGAGCCAGAAAGACCTGTGGAGTGCAGAGGTGTATTCCTCTAAAAGCCCCCCTCAAACCCCAGCATTTTCCTCCTAAAACCCCAGACTCCAAAGTCAGGTTTCCTTGACGTATACTAAACCCAAGAGTCTATGCTTCTCTAGCACAGTGCATGGGGAATTTCAGACACAAATACATGTGGATGAGATCAGTCCCCATCAGCAAATTCCAAGTCTCCACTTCCACAGTTTTTCCAGGTTCTTGAAGTCGTGTTGACCTTCCAAAGAGCACCCTCCCCATGCCCTAGTCCTGATCTTGAAGTTATTGCTGTATCTTCTTATGTCACCTTCGTACCTTCTCAGGCCCAGGCTGCCCTCTCTCTAAGCCCTCATGTCCTCAAAGAGATGAGGCCATGTTTTACCTGGACTCCAGGTTCAGTTCTTTGACTTCTGATAAAAACCTTAACCTTTCACTTTAGGGCAATCTGGAATAATTCTTGACTGATCTACTCTATCTTAAACCCACCCTTTTGCATGGGCCTCTCATCTCTAGTTTGTATCGCAGAAAGTGAGAAGGGACGGGATGAACTAGGCCACTGCCTCTAGTTCTGCTGTCAGCGCTGAGTCTGTTTTAGTCATGGCCCTGATCAATGCATTCTCACCAAAGTGCAAGTGACAGATAAGAGTTTAAAGCAATTTATCTCAGAAGTATTTGTAGGCACATTTTACCTATTCAAATAAGATCTTATATTACCATAGTAATTTTATAGCTCACAAAGTAATGATGATTCATTAAGGCATAATACTGACATTCTCAGCACGATAACAGGGTCCAAGTTTACCCTCCTACCTGAAACAGCCAAAACACTAAGAAAAATACATGAAACATGGTTTTCAAGAAACTGGACACTAAGCAACAGGAGCCAATGATCCTTGAGGAACAGGAAACAAACGCGGTGGGCCCTATATGCCAAGCCTATTGTATGGAAAGAGTTTCCAGGCCTTGGCGGAGGGACAGAAAACCAAGGTGAAGCCGTACAGTCAACCTGAGCTAAGGAGATGGAGCCAGTAGACCAGATAAGCTGAGATAAGCCAAGATAGCTTGAGTTCACAATGCAGAGTTCTGGAGAAGAAAGAGCTGAATAGAGATAATTCTGGAGAGCTGTAAGAGAGGCCTATCCAAGTCCAGGGAAATAACCTGAAAGGATGTGAAGGAACAGCTTGGAGTTTACAAATGGCCAGGAATAGTTCCTGTTCCCACCAGCCAGAGTGGCAACCCTCATAATTCACTGAATATTGGGTTTGTCTCAGTGAGGAAAAACTGTCTCTGGACTAACCACTGCTTTGGTCTTGTAAAACAATGCTTAAAAGAAATACCTGAAAGGATCTAACTGTGTCCAAATAAACTTTTCTTCATCCCAGAACAACTTGAGACTATTTATAGGAATTCAATAACAGCCAGCAAGCCACAAAGTAAAATTCACAATACATAGAATTCAAGCATGCAGTAACATTATAAAGAATTTAGGCATGCAAAGAAACAAAAAACATGACTCATAAAAAAGGAGAAAAACAATCAATGGAACTGAAACCAGAACTTGACTCAGATGCTAGAATTAGGAGGCAAGAACATTAAAACAATTATTATAACTGTATTACATATATTCAAAAAGCTAAAGGAAACACTTAATATATTAAATATAGACATTGAAGACATAAAAAAAGACCTAAGTCAAAATTCTAGAGATGAAACTACAATGTCTGAGATGGAAAGCCACTGGACGAGATTAACAAGAGATTAGACATTACAGAAGAAAATATTGGTGAACTTAAGCCATATCAATGTAAACTATCCAAAATGAAACACATGGAAAGGGATGACTAGGGTAAAAAGATAAACAGGGCATCAATAAGTTGTTGGAAAACTTCAAATGACTTAATGTAAATGTAATTGGAGTCCTCCAAAGAGAGGAAGGGCCAAGGGGCAGAAATAATATTTGAGGTAACATTGGCCAAAAATTTTTCCAAGTTTGATGAAAATTTTAAACCAACAGATTCAACAAGCTCAGTGAACTCCAAGCGTGAGATGTATGAACAAAACAACACCAACCATCACATAATTAAGTTGTTAAAAACCGTGATAAGGAGAAAATCTTAAAAACGGCCAGAGAAAAGACGTGTAAGAGAGGGGCAAAGATAGTAATAAAGACGATAACGACGGAAGATTTCTCATCAGAAGCAATGTAAGCCAAAAGAAAGTGGAAAAGCATCTTTAAAGTACTGAAAGGAGAAAAAATATCTATCATCCTAGAATTCTATGACCAGCGAAAACATCTTTCATAAATGACGACAGCTTTTTCAGACACACAAAAGAATTCATCACCAGCAGACCTTCACTACAGGAAATATTAAAGGAAGTCCAACAAACACTAACTGCACACCTACTGTGTATAAAATGCTATGCAAGACTGGCAGTGTGAGAGAAATCCAAAGCTAAGGAAATACATGCTCTACCCTCAATGGCGCTTACACTCTGTTTGGAGAATAGAACAAGTGTTAGGGACAGATGAGGAAGTTCTCAGGGTGACCTGAGAATAGAACTGCACCATCAAAGCGGCAAATTACATCTGGTACTGATGGTCCACTTTAAAATAAAGAGCAAAGCCACTTCATGCACTGGGCACTGCTGGCCCAGGACAGTCTTAAAACACTTCTTAAAACACTTCTCAGTGAGAAGTCAGACACTAGAAGACTATAAAAAGAAAAGGCATAACTCCTATTCTTTCAGTCAATGAGCATCTATTAGGGCTCCACTGTGAGATGGAATAAATGTTGAGGCTATGAGAAGGGATAAGGCAGTGTGTTATTATGATTATTATCAGGATTATTAAACACAAGTAAGTGGAACAGTGGTTAGCGGAGAGGAGGGCTAGGTCACAGAGGCTAGCATTCCCAGAAGCCTTCAGTGAATGGACAGGCTGAGGCGTTAAGGAGAAATAGGACTGACTAGGCAGTGAAGAAGAGCCTTTCCAGAGCACTCTAACCCTGGCGTGGAAGCAGCAATGTACAAGAGGTGGGATGGAGAGAGTAGCCTTTCCTGACTGTGGCAAAGGCTTTTATTGGAAAAGTGGTTATGGAAAAGCCTTTATGTCATGGAGAGATTTTTAAATTCAGACAGTTTATTGGTTTCAAGCTGTTAATAGGTGGGAAAAAAGGACAGGCTAACTGGTCAATTCTAGAATCAAACCTATGGTTTTATCTTTATTAGCAACTTACTCCAACTAATTCTAGAACCAATGACTAGATAATGTATAATATAAGCAGGTTAGAAGCGTGTTTCAGTATTCTCCAGAAGGCAAACAGAGACTAAGGAAATTAGACAGCTAGATGAAGTCACATTGGTAATCCAGTAATCAGAAGCTGTACCAATGACATCACCCATATTGAGTTAAAGACAGGTGCTTGTTTGAAAGGATGTATACCCCCTAGAAAAGCCATGTTTTAATCAAAATCCCATTTCATAAAGATGGAATAATCCCTATTCAATACTGTATGTTTGAAACTGTAATCAGATCATCTCCCTGGATGATGTGATTTAGTCAAGAGTGGTTGTTAAACTGGATTAGGTGACTACATGTCTCCACCCATTTGGGTGGGTCTTGAGTGGCTTCCTGGAGTCCTATAAAAGAGGAAACATTTTGGAGAATGGGAAATTCAGAGAGACCAGAGAATGCTGCAGCACCACAAAGCAGAGAGTCCATGAGCCAGCGACCTTTGGAGATGAAGAAGGAAAACGCCTTCCAGGGAGCTTCATGAAACCAGAAGCCAGGGGAGAAGAAGCTAGCAGATGACTCCGTGTTCACCATGTGTCCTTCCAGATGAGAGGGGAGCCCTGACTGTGTTCGCCATGTGCCTTCTCACTTGAGAAAGAGACCCTGAACTTCATCGGCCTTCTTGAACCAAGGTATCATTCCCTGGATGCCTTAGATTGGACATTTCTATAGACTTGTTATAATTAGGCATTTTCTTGGCCTTAGAACTGTAAACTAGCAACTTATTAAATTCCCCTTTCTAAAAGCCATTCCATTTCTGGTATATTGCATTCCAGCAGCTAGCAAACTAGAATAAGACACGAGTTGACAGATTCTCATTTTGGCACATAGTGGCTATATGATCTTTGATAACTCACTTCTCTATGTGTCTCAGTATCTTCATTGTTAAAATACAGTTGTGAACAGTGCTGAAAAAAAATGAATGTGAAAATGCTTTGAAAATGAAAGCCTTAACTGATACTCGTTATATTATTGTTCTGTGATGAGAAATAAGATCCACTTTTGTTCCGGATATGTTTTAATAACATTAATAAAAAGAAAGCAAATGGCTTCGAAGTTCAGCACTTATTTTCTGTTATTCTGTAATCATTTTCACTGAACTTGTTTTTCTTGTAGCCAATTTATTCACTGACCTTTCCTTTGTTCCAATATATCTTCTTTCCCTACCTGTCCATTCAAGGTTATAAAAGGTGTTTCATATACTCATGAACCAAACAAAAGAGTTGAGGCATAAATTGTGGATATTCATCTATGTAATTGTTTATTCACATTTATTGACCAATTTCAATATGTCAGGTACTAAGTATTTAAGAAAGAATCAATATTCTTACAAAGATCCCAGCAAATGAGCAACATTCAAATCAGCATCACCATTACAAACCAGTGTGAAAGGTGGTCTGAGCAGGTGCTCCCAGATGATCCAATAGAAATTAGACTGACTGGCCGGCGGGCATGGGGTGGGGGACACAGGGAAGGGACTTGGGGATTGAATCATGTCACCCCAAAACGTCATGTTGAATTCCTAGCCCCCAGCCCTGCAAGTATAAATCTGTTTGTAAATAGGACTTAGGAGGAGGTTATTAGTTATGGCGTGGCCAAACTGAATGAGGGTGGACCCTTATCCAATGTAGCCCAAGTCCTTACGAGCAAGGGAAACTGGACACAGAAGTAAAGAGAAGCCAGATGTCAGAAGGAGTCAGAGAATGAGACAGATTGATGGAGGCAGATGCAGGCCCTGCCAATGCCTTGATTTTGAAGCAATAAATCCCTTTTGTTTCAACCAGTCCATTCCGTGACAGCAGCCCTGGCAAACCAAGGCAGGGGTGCTGAGGAAGCCAGCAGTGTTGGGAACACCGAGCTGAACGTGAGAGACCACTGGAGCAATCCAGTGACCAGCTCATACTTCAGGCAGGGGAAGCATGATGCCTAAAAGCACTAATGCATGAGAAACCATGACATGCTTAGGAGACAGCAGGGAGACCGGTGATGTTAGAGTGCAAGACGTGAGGGTGCAGTGATGAGCAAGAATGCAGAAGAATGGACACGGGTGGGGTCAGGGAAAGTCATGCAAATGAGTGTATGTGTTACAGAAAAAGAGACAGGGAAGATTGCAGGGTAGATGACGTCAGGTGGTGGGATTTCACCCAGAATATGTAAAAGAATGTCTAGGTGTGGATGATTGACAGCCGCTCAATTGTAAAATACCCAGCTTGTGTGTTGTTTGGTCCTTTTACTTCTCCTACTGGCCATCCTTCGATTATTTTAATGACAATTAGCATTATGACAAGAGATTCGAATAAGAGAAAAAAGATTAAAGTCATACTTGAATATTTAACTCTAACAAGCTTGTGAACAGGTTAAGTAGCTCTCCCACTGGTCATCCGAATGACTCATGGAAAGGGTGGGCCCAATGGAGATACGCGTGTGAACAGGTTGAGTAGCTCCCCCACTGGTCATCCCCCACTGGTCATCCCCCACTGGTCATCTCCCACTGGTCATCCCCCACTGGTCATCCCCCACTGGTCATCTCCCACTGGTCATCCCCCACTGGTCATCTCCCACTGGTCATCCCCCACTGGTCATCCCCCACTGGTCATCCCCCACTGGTCATCTCCCACTGGTCGTCCCCCACTGGTCATCTCCCACTGGTCATCCCCCACTGGTCATCCCCCACTGGTCATCCCCCACTGGTCATCTCCCACTGGTCGTCCCCCACTGGTCATCTCCCACTGGTCATCTCCCACTGGTCATCCCCCACTGGTCATCTCCCACTGGTCATCCCCCACTGGTCATCCCCCACTGGTCATCTCCCACTGGTCATCCCCCACTGGTCATCCCCCACTGGTCATCTCCCACTGGTCATCCCCCACTGGTCATCTCCCACTGGTCATCCCCCACTGGTCATCTCCCACTGGTCATCCCCCACTGGTCATCTCCCACTGGTCATCCCCCACTGGTCATCTCCCACTGGTCGTCCGAATGACTCATGGAAAGGGTGGGCCCAATGGAGCTACGCGTGTGGAGTCAGTTTGTGAGCGATAATGCCCAAATACCGTCTGGCTGTTTAGGACAAAGAAACAATAACTTAGGCAGCATTTCCAATCCATCTGGAGAATTGAAGGGCTGTTACAAGTAACTTGGCAACATAGGGAGGCAGGAAACATTGGTCTGTGAATGGCTCTAGAATGGAATGTTGTACAGAATCACGATCTTGGTGTAAAGACACAGCAGAGAGAAAAAGACAGCTGGCACACCGGAATCTTACCCAAACCTTGAGGGTCAACAGGAGCCAGAGAGAAAACGGTCTGGTTGAAGTTTGGAGGAAAATTAATAATGCTCTCTTCCTCTACTGATCCTTTCGCTTGGAGCACTGGAAGTGCTTGGTAAGCAGCTTCATTATTCATAACCTGACTTCTGATGCAACTGGAAAATTGGAAGTCTTCATTAAATACTCCATCCTACAGCAGTAGAAATAAAAGGGCTGGGTAGTATTTCCCAGGCCACTCCAGGAAGACGGGGTCCATTCAACAGGCAATAACATTTACAGAAAAGCTCTGTGTGCCTGGCACATAGTAAGTGCTCAATATATGTTTGCCTCGATTATTACAGTTCAGGGTCTAGCATGTGGTAGGTACTCAAAAATTATTTACTGTGGAAGGGACCCAGAAAGAATCTTACCATGTGCCTCGACCAGAACTCTTGCCTCTCCATATTCCTTCCAGGGTCCTCTCGGCAGACACTGTAGCTGATCACCAATTCTGTTTCTTCCTTACCATGGCCATATAGACCGCAGTTTCCAGATGTTGACATGGAACTGAATTCTAGCCAATGGAATGTAAAAGAATTGATGGGAGTCAATTTTAGGCCTGGCCTTTAAAACCTCCTTCATAGTTTCCACTTCCTGCAATGATGGTGTAAGATCCTACAGGACCAGTGCCCCCACAGAAACTAATGATAAAATCTGAACAAAACGCAAAAAGCAATGGTCTAAAGGTATTGGGAAGCAAACAGAAGGACAGATGCTAATGAAAAAACACATGCTCTGACAGAAGGCTTGTATCCAGAATATATGTAAAGAACTCTCAGAACTCAATAATAAGACAATCCCATTTTTTAAAAATGGGCAAAAGACTTGAACAAATACTTTGCGAGATCAAATATACTAATAGTCAATAAGCACACACAAAAAAGAGGCTCAACATAACTGCTCCTCAGAAAAATGCAAATGGAAACTACAATGAGATTTTACTATACACCTATTAATATGGCTAAAATTAAAAACTTACTGGAAATTCCAATCATTAATAAGGATGTGGAGCAAATAGAACTCTCATACATTCCTAGTGAGATGATACAAGATGCAAAATGGAATGGTCATTTTGGTAAACAGTATGGCAGTATCTTATGAAGTTAAACATACACTTACCATACGACCCAATAATCCCAAGGTATTCACACAAGAAAAATGAAAACAAATGTACACACAAACATATGTATCCAAATGTTCATCGCAGCATTATTCATAATAGCTAAAAACTGGAATTCAGCCAAATGTCCATCAACCGGTGCATGGATAAATGAATAATGGCATACTGATACAAGGAAATACCACTCTGCAATAAAAATAAATTATCAACACAAACATCAACATAAATTAATCTCAAAAACATGCTGAGCAAAAGAAGCATGGCACAAAATAATGCATATTGCATTCCATTCACATGAAATTCTAGAATAGCCAAGACTTTCTAGTGGGAGAAAACAAACCAATGGCTGTCTGGCACTAGAGCTTGGGAGAAGGGATTGGATATAAGGGGGCACAATCGTGGTTATGTGACTGCATACTATTAGCAAAAAATTATCAAATTGTTTCATTAAAATGGATGAATTTTATCATATTGAAATGCATATCCCACTAAAGCTGGGAGAGAAACTTTGCATGAACCTTTCTTCACCCCTCATTTGCTGGCTGATGGTGGCACCCAGAGAAGTGGAGATGCTTTGAAAGCCGTGTGTCATGGTGGGTGAGGCCATCACCTGGGCCTCTTAGTGACCATGTGGGTGGACCTCTGACAAGGTCACTGACCAGGGACTCCCACTATGAATGAGAAATAAACATTAACGCTGTTATGCCCTAAAATTTAGGGGCTTAGAGAAACTACAATTTCCTTAACTAATGTAACGCCAAAGTAAATTTCACAGTCAAGATGGCTAAATTGTTCTTACTCAAATCATATTATTTAAAGAAAAACCAGTGATAACCTACATTTCCAAAATAAAGGAGCAACTAAGTAAATTATGATATATCCATTCTATATAATATTTATTATATAACCATTTACATAATTACTGAGGATCACGTAATCTGGAGATACTCAAACTGTGAAATGAAAAAAGGCAGAACTCAGAATTGTATCTACATTACAGTATCAGGAGCCCCGGGCACCTTAAGTTGTGATTGTCCAAGCTTTAAATATGTTTAGGTTTGTCTGAAGTGACCCATCTGGGGTATGTTTGCATGTAGGATTGAGGAAGCTCCAGAGTAAAACTCCATCCTAAGGAAGAGAAGACGGAGTCACAAACACTCAGCCCAGGAACAGAGTCAATAAAGAAGAAAAAGTGATTGTGAGAAGAATGCTGTCTGCCTTTTAGTTTACCCTCCCCCAAATTCCATGGACTCAGAGATTCAGGGAGAACAGACCGCAGTAAAAAGTCTGCAAAAACCAGAAGCGCTTTTTCAGTGAAATCTCTATGCGTGACCTTGAGAGCCTTCGTTTGCACTGCTTTGTAGCAGTGTCCCTGGTTCTAGAACGCTGGGCGCTGGGTTTGCTGATGGAGTACAAACAGGTTTTCGTGGCTGGTGGAAGGAAGTTTCGCACGGGGGGGGGGGGTGGTGGTCAGGGCAGCTCCTGAGGTTTTGGAGGTTTCTGTGGCAGCATCAGCGACACATGCCATTTCCAGCTGCTAAAAAAGAAGAGGAAAACTGGAGATGATGCACGAGAGCTAGGAAGGTTAATTCCCAAGGCCTCCAGAAGCTGTCAGGAGAGATTTGAGGAGGAATGGAATTTCTGCAGAATGAATAAGGATGGAAGGAGAGAAAAGTTGTGTGATTAGTTACTATTAGTGTGATCTGGCTGGTCTAGTCTGCAGTTACATAAGATTTGTCTCTGTGTGTGTGTGTTTAATTACATCTTTGCAAAACAAATAAGCAAACAAAGTGTGAGACAGAACATAGAAAAATTAAAATATCATAAGATGATAGGGTTGCAGATAGCCTCTTTCCCTTATTTTGATCGCTCTTCATGTTATTGTTATCTGGCTTTTATGGAACTTAATACACAAAATTCAATCCTCCAATTATTAGTCCTACAATTTCTGAACAAATTATTCCTTCTGTTTCCATAGCATAAGCATTAGAAGAATAGAAAAAATAAGACATCCTGAGCTCCTCTAACCAATATATTTTCTAAAACAGATCTATATAAAGAATTTTTTTATTCTTTTTTTTCTTTGCTTCCTGTTCCGTCCCCTCAATAGCAAATTTATCATTCTTCTGGATTTTGATCATGGCCCATTTTTTAGAAAGAAATTAGGGAGGAAACAAGAGAAAGTTTCCTGGGCCAGCTGTGACATTGTGAGTCAACAAGGCTTAGGATTTATTATCTGGCATTTCTAGTCTGTCCAGAACCCCTGGCTCACCAGTGACTTACTTTGATTGATGATTAACATGAGTGTCACAGTTTAGGATGAATGAAACGCTCTCCTGACATCTGAAAATTCCATGTGTTTATAGGAAATCTTATTAGTCCAAGCATCAGAAAATATTTTTTTTGTAATGCATTCATTCACTCATTGAATATTTATTTATTTATTCGTCCCACCTGTATTTCCAGGCCCAACAGTGGGTCAGATGTTGGGGGTAAACAGATAGGTTATGCCACTATTATGAGGGTACAGATATATGGAAACAATTAGGTACCCAAAAGGTTTCATAGTAGCGATGTGTGTTGTGGAACGTAATTGGGAGAGAAACAGGCAGTTTTCCTCAGAAGAAGAGAGTGCAGCCTGGCTTCCTTGTTATTGCTTGTAAAATTTACCAGGGCTCACAAGATCTTTCCAGGCCACAGTACTTTTCCTCTCTGCCAAACACTGACTGCTAAGCTGTTGCTAACTGTTTAAGGTTTTTTTTATGGCAGTGTATACTTGCAGGTACCAATTTTTATATTCATTAGGAAAGGCTAAGCTGCTTATAACAAAAGTCCCAAAATTAGCTTAGAAAATGAAAGCTCTCTGGTGGTTCAGTGGTAGACTGCTCGCCTTCCATGTGGGAGACCTGGTTTGTTTCCGGACCATGCACCCCTCTACATAAAAAAACAAAAGAAAGTTTACTTCTTCCATAGGTGATGGCGCCATAGTGAGCAGTCCAGGCTGGTAGGCATCTCTACTCCCTGAGGCTTTTCAGGGACTCAGGTTCCTTCTGCCGTGTTGCTGTGCCATCCCCCCTTCGGTACTGACTTTGCTTGCAGGATCAAAGTTGTTCCTGACATAAGAACTTTTAATTATTTTCTGAATAGTGCACAACATTTTCCAACACAAGACTGAGAGTATGTGTTAGAAAACAACAGTGAAAAGATATAAAATGGGTTAATTATCTTTTCAAAACAAGGGTATACGAACCTTGGATTATTATTAATTTTTTTTTACCAAGCTGGAAATCCAAAATATTTTTAAAGCAAAAAGATAAAAGGATGCAGCTGGTCTTTGCACTTCTACGACACGTGTTCGAAACCAACATTGGTTGAAATGTGCCAATGAGCAGACTTTTGTGGACTTAATATGGGACCTCAAATTATTTATACCTGGAAATCCTAATAAATGTAAGTATGCTACTCCCTGTAATCTTTGGGGGTCACTAAATTAAAAATAGAGGACAAATAGGTACTCCTTAGCCATTGGAACTATTGCCTTGCCTAAATTTCCCATACTCATAGCACCCAATACTCTAAAATATCCCCCACCCCTATATTTAACATTTCTTTAACACAGGACCATCGAAGCAGACTTCTTTGCCTCTTTGCTTCCTTTGCTGCTGTCCTTATTATTTCTTTCCCCACTTTTTTTCCTCTTATAATGCATCCCTCCTTCTCTGAGGCAATCCCTACTCCACTCACCTTCGATGCTCACATTTCTTTGAACCTAGACGCAGGCAAACATCAGCATTAAGCATCTTTGCATCGTATTGCATTTCTGGACCTCTTACACAATTTAGGCTCTCTGCTATGTAGAGAAGAACCAAATAAGAATTGAACTTTGTTCTTGACCTTGAGAAACTCAAATCAACTGGGATTAAATACTTGGATAAACCAGTTATTTATTTTTCCCCCCCTTGAAATGTTATAAGCCCAAGGGAATGATATTGTGGGAGACAAAGTTTAGTACGATAATCCTGTGAATTTTCCTAGACAATTTCTTCTCCCTTATTCTTTTGTTTTGACCCTTATTCTTCATTCTTAAGCAGACACATTGAGTTCCAAGAAAATCAAGACCCAAACATACCAGAAGTCTCCACAGGTTCCTGCAGTCCTGTGGCCGTCACCTCACCTCATGTCAGCCACGTGCAGGTACCTCTGTGGATCATTTCTTGAGCACTCCTTGACAACAGAAATTTCACTTGAGACTAAGGACATAGTGAGGTGCCTGAGTCATAACATGTTTTTAGTTGCTTTATGTATATTTTGGCACATATAGTGTATATTATGTGTCAGACATTGTCACCAGCACGTTTACATTCATTCATTGCTTCATCACTCATAACAACCCCACAAGTTGAGTTCTGTTACTATCTTCTATAACACAACAGTGATTAGATTAACCTCTACACAAGGCAAATAGAGATTTAAAAACTCTCCAGTGTCACACAGCTGACCTTGTGGCAGAGCTGTGGTTTGAACCCAGGCAGTCTTGTTCCAAAGTCTGCACTTAACCACCATAGCAAATCTTCCACTTGCTTTATGGAAGACAAGTAAATACACAAAACCAAGGAAATATCTTTAGACTGCCTGCCTCTGGCTTAGGATACGCTTAGCACTAATTTCCTGAACTGATTGTTATTTAAAGTACTACCAAGGATGGGAATGCCAGTGACATTCCTTTGGTTCCTGCCTGGCTCTCACTGTTTCAAGAGCTCCCCTTCCCACAGCACAACCACTGGTCCTCACTTGCTGATTCACCTCCATCCTGACTTAGAGATGAATTGATCCCACAAGGAGCTTAAGTGTGAAATCTCATTGATTTCACACTGCAGTGTGAAATCTCATTGATTTAGAATCAAGTCTGTTCTTGTTTGGCATTGGTTTAATCAGTTTGATAATATCATTGGCTTCTAGGTATATGAAAACAGAAAGTTTAGGAAAAGGCTGCAACATGAGTGTGCTGATTTGAATGTATTATGCACCCCAGAAAAGCCATGTTTTAATCCTCATTTAATCTTGTGGAGGCAGCCATTTCTTTTAATTCTGATTCAAGAATGTAGATTGGAATCTTTGATTAGATTATCTCCATGGAGACGTGACACCCCCAATTGTGGGTGTTAACTTTTGTTTAGATGAAGATGTAACTCCACCCATTCCAGGTGGGTCTTGATTAGTCTACTGGAATCCTTTAAAAGAGGAAACATTTTGGAGAGAGCTAACAGAAACAACAGAAATGACAGCGCTGAAAGAAACTTCAGAGCAGTGCTGACAGGCAGAGAACAGAGACATGGATGTTTGGAGACGCCTGGAGCCCAGCAGACGTCACCATGAGATATTAAGCAAACCAGAACCTGGAGAGAGTCAAGGGAAGCCAAGAAATGAGAGCCAGCCCTGGAGAAGTAAAGTGAGGAACCCCCACAGGCACAGAGTCTGAAAGCAATGGAGCTCAGGAGCAAGAGGCCAGCAGATGCCAGCCACGTAACTTCCCAGCTGACAGTGGTGTTTCTGACCCATCAGCCTTTCTTGAGTGAAGGAAACCTCTTGTGGGTGCCTTAGGTGGACACTTTCACTTCCTTAGAACTGTAAACTTGTAACTTATTAAATTCCCCTTTATAAAAGCCATTCCTGTTCTACTATGTTGCATTCCGGCCGCCTGCAAACCAACACAGTGGGAAAAGGTCAGACTGCAGAAGCTTGATCTACTTCAGATGCACAAAATATGTCCCAGAGAAGAAGCATGGAGAGAGCTGCATTCAAGTCAGGTGGAAGCGCTGCTTTGAAGATATTTTAACTAATTCTTTATTCTTCTGTCTTTCTCCTCAAGAGAAACTAATTGTCCTGAAACTTCAAAGAAAGCACACTCCTAATCTGTGGTTCAAATTGACCTAAGATTATAAATTGATCTCATTTTAAAACTAGCCATGCATAGATGTGGACAGAGGTCAGAATCACAGTCAGAAGAGCCAAAAGAAGCCTGGAGGTCTTCTAGTTGCCGGGTCAATAACTGGTGACCCACAGCGTATTTCAGAAAGTAACCTGAACTCTCTGTGCTCAGGGCAGGTTTGTGCAACATGGATGAATGCACCACCAAGGTCAGAACCGTAGGTAAATATGGAGCCCATTACTGCACCTTCTTCAGGAAAATGGTGAAGAATTGAAGTCAACCAGTGTACCAAGTACACTTGTTCCTTCTATGGCAAAACCTAAATGCTCAAATGAACTAGGGCGTCTGGGATTGTGGTTCTTGCATGAAAACAGCAGCTGGTGGTGTCTGGATCTAAGACACCACTCCTGCAGTCAGAGTAAAGTCTGCCATCGAAAGACCAAAGGAGGGTGATGGGACGGTGGCTCAGTGGCAGAGTTCTCGGTTGCCATGCAGGAGACCTGGGTTTGATTCCCAGTGCCTGCCCATGCAAAGAGAAAAAAAAAAAAAAATAGACTGAAGGAACCAAAGACATTAGAAATTCCACAACTGGAAACATCTCTAGCTCATAATAAGTGGGTTAATTTTTTGTAAAGAAAATAATTTGAGCCAACATTGGAAAATTAAGGGATTTCACCTACTAATGAAGACTTAGAGTTTCCTTTGAAGAGTGTGACAACCTTGCAACACTGGCCTGGTGTCCTGACTCAGGTAGCCGTCCTCTCTAAAAGGGGAAGTTACTCCCTGATTCCCTGAGGCCAGGAATTGATTGTGCTATTGGGGAATCGAGAGGTACAGAGCTCAAGTGACAGGAATGAGTTGAATCACAAGTGTTTGCATATCACACATGGCATTTCATCATGGAAGAGATCCTGGGGCTGATATTATCAGAAGTTGCCTAGGCTCCAGAAGAACTCTACTGGGCTTGCTGTGTGCCCCCAGCAGCCTGTCTGGGATCTCCAATGCTCCTTGGCCTGGAGTTAGCTTCGTTTCTTAGTTCCAGGTCTTGCACTCACCCGTCACAATCACAACAGCTTACTTCTGGTTTTCAGCTGCTTCCTTCTCTCCCCACACCAGCTCAGAGTTGATTTCAATATCCACTTCCAACATATAATGGACCAATTTTACTCTTTCAACAATTTCTGGTTGCCTATAATGTGCCAAGTGTACACGGTGCCAGGAGATTGAAAATAAGGCACGGTCCTGTCCAGAGAGAAACTTAAATGTGGGCTATGGCGTCACGTGACTACAGGGTTTGCGGGGAGAAGTTGGAGTACGTCTGATTTCGTTAATGGAAGTCTGCCCACCAGGTGGCGCTCAAAAGGCCAGTTTGAGAAAACAACTCCCAACAACAAAAAAAGGCAAAATTTACAATGTTGAAGATTCCAGATAAGACTATGACTTCGATTCCTTGCATAAGTGTATTTGTGTTTTATGAAACGACTTAAAGTTACATTCCCCAGCCCCCAGGACCTTGTGTGTGAGGTACGAATGTGGAGGAACCCAAAGCCCCTGTAATCCCCTGTCCTTCAACACCACCTTTACCATCTCCTCGAGACCGGACACCCCAGAGGGAAGTTAGGGAGAAGCGGCGCCAGGTGAGGTGTGCTCTTAGGAGGAAAGTCTCCCATTTGAGTGGAAGGCTGATTCTTCCAGGAGCCCATTACCCACCAAGCTCAGAGTCTTCAGGAAACAAGTCACGTTATGGCTGCTCAGACCCTGCCCTCTCAACGCCTGCCTTTCCTCCGTGCAATCTGATTACATTATATTGAATTTTTAAAAGAGAAATCTCATCCAACTGCTTACAGCTTTTCAGAAAATAATTCTGATTATAATATATTAGAAGAAATGCAAACAGAAATTAATGACTTCAAAAAGATACAATTCCTCCATATATCAACTCTTGGAGATACGATTGTTAAGGGTATGGTACACATTCATTTAGAACAGAGTTCTGAACTTCAGCACAATTGATATTTTGGGTCAGATAACTATTGGGGGTGGGTGCAGAGAGGGGTCTGTCTTGTGTATTGTAGGATGTTTAACAGCGTCCTGGCTTCTCCCAGCCTTCCCCTCCCCAGCTGTGACTACCAAAAATGTCTCCAGGCATTGCCAAAGTTTCAAATTATAAATGCATTCCTGTGACTAGATTTTTTTTTTTAAACTCAATAACAAATCTTGGTCCACTTTTATATATTGTAAAGTGTAAATCTGTTACATTATTTTAGTTATTTGTGCCATAGATATCTAACCAGATATTTTCCACTGTTGATCACTTAGGCCTTTTCCAATTTCTTATAACTACAAAGGTACTGGGTGAAAAAATATGACTTAAAACCCAAACTGTTCTGCAGTCACTTCTGCCATGAAAGAGGAGAGGAAAATCTTATATTATATCAAAAGGGAAACAGATATCTACTACATCCCTATTACTTATAAATCCTGATGAGTAAAAGAGAAAAAAATATCTCAAATGTGGAAACTTCTACTTGTTTTCTGTATTGCTAAAGTCTGAGGTCAAATTAGCGGTCCTTTCAGAAGTATTATAGAAGCTTTCTATATGCAAAGATGGGTCCAGCATTGGAAAGTGAAGTTCCAATACATAAAACAGTAAAACAGTGAGGCAGCTTGATTAACCATAAGTAGTCCCAGGGGAAGCCATGCAACACGGAACTAAAAGGATGTGGGACGTTTCTGAAATGGAGATGGGCACCAAACAACTTGCAGGACATCGGGGCTGTGAAGAAAGGTGGGCGGTGAGAAATTCCTCATGGCAGAGCAGCCACAAGACTTTTGTGTGTGAGGATGTCTAATATTACTTTTTGAATGGCTTCCTTTGTGTGCTTGTAAAAATTCCATTTGTTATCTAAACCTTTAAGAGTTGCTACAGGTTCGAATGCCTTAAAAGGTGTTTTTGCTATTTTGTTTTATCCTGTTTCATTTAATGAAGAAGGGAAAATCAAGGAAAGGGATCTGAGGTCCACATCTCGATTGGTCCAGATCAAAGAGATGAGATCACCTGTAAGAGGTGAAGTGCAAGCAAGATTAAATATCCAGGCAGAGCTGGAAATCTGAGAAAGAAAGAAAATAAAACACCTGAAACTCACAGAAATCAAGGGGAGAGTAATGAATACCCTACAGGGCATATTAGGATTCTCAAGCCAACTTAACTGACATCTCAGGGGACAGGGTGAGATTGCATTACACTGCTGAGTTACCAACTGAGAATGAGTTACATAAACAGGCCTGCAATGACATCTTGTGAAACTTTTTTCCCAATCCTTCCACGAATATTTATTGAATGTCTGCTATTCTAGTGGTTGCAGCAATAAGCAAGATATATAGTGATTGTAGAGCCATAAAATCTTCATTTCAACAGTTGAAGCTTATATTTTCTTAAATTGCTGGGTCAAAGTATATGATAATTTTAAATTTTTGGAAAAATTTTTTGAAGTGATCTTTCCCATTCAGAGATCAGGTTTTCTTTCAGATTTTGTTTTTATTTGCTTATAGCTTAATAGGTTCTCCATATTTAAATCATATCCATGAAATATTTGCATTAACATATCATTGCATCCTAAATTGATTTGTCCTACTAGTTTTCTGGAACCACTATTTGTTCAGTAGTTCACATGCTTGTGATTGATCCAGGACAAATCACAATTCTATAATTGATTTGTGATGGTTTCCTCATGATATTTTAACTTCTTCTGTGCAGTAAGATCTGCATCTGAGCTATTATTTCCCTATCTTTCCTTACTTTAGAACCACAATTATTTTTTAAAGTACTATAGCTTTATGAATAATTTAATATCTGGTGAGGCAAGAACTACCCCTTTACTCCCCTTTTCTTTAAAAAAATTAAAAAATAATTCTTAGCAACCCTAAGTTCTTTATTCTTTCAGTTGAACCAAAGAATCATTTTATCAAAATAAAAAACAAAAATCTCATCAGGACTAGGTTAAAACTGTAACTTAATTTAGGAAGCTTAATAATCAATCCTTCCATCATGCTGTGTCTCTCCAGACCTGTGCAGGATCTGAGATTTTTCCCTACTCGCCAGTTGAGAAGTTAGCCTGCCACTGTTTCGTGGATGTTGGCGGAAGACCAAAGATCCCAGGGTCAGAGACAAAGGACTTTATTTTCCACAGCATTAGCCATAGCCAGAGTGCCAGCATTTGCACCGTTTCCCTGATCCCTACTTCCCACCGGACAATGTAAAGAAGGTCAGGTGCTACCTGCATAAGCACGAGTGCATTGCAAGAGAAGAAATCTGAGCTTCGGGAAACCAAATCTTTGATAAAGGAAATTTGTCCTGAAGGAAGGCACTATCTTTTTTATAGGGGACAGTAAAAATCCTGCCCTTGCTCTGGACAGAGAATTCATCTCTTGCTTTAAGAGGATTTTCTATACATATGCCCTTGAAATGTCTCTACATATATCTGGAATAAAGGCTGCCCGTACCTCTCCTCGCAAGATGTGTAGAAACGTGAGGGGTCCATGAAGAATTGTTCCCCAAAATTTTAATCCTAGAATAATATCAATAATAATAAGAAAAAAAAATTAACAATAACGCCTTTAAGTAGTCGTTTCAACTTCTTTATCTCTTTTAAAGTGTTAGTGTGTTCCTTTGGGTCATATCTTCATTTTTTCCTAATGTGACCTGTGCTGGTCTGAAAGGATGTATATCCCCTAGAAAAGCCATCTTTTAATCAAAATCCCACTCCCTATTCAATGCTGTATGTTTGAAACTGTAATCAGCTCATCTCCCTGGATGATGTGATTTAGTCAAGAGTGGTTGTTAAACTGGATTAGGTGACGACATGTCTCCACCCATTTGGGTGGGTCTTGATAAGTTTCTGAAGTTCTATAAAAGAGGAAACATTTTGGAGAATGAAGGAGATTCAGAGAGAGCAGAGAATGCTGCAGCACCACAAAGCAGAGAGTCCACCAGCCAGCAACCTTTGGAGATGAAGAAGGAAAACACCTCCAGGGGAGCTTCATGAAACCGGAAGCCAGGAGAAGCTAGCAGATGATGCTGTGTTCACCATGTGCCTTTCCAGATGAGAGAGGAACCCTGACTATGTTTGCCACGTGCCCTACCAGCCAAGAGAGAATCCCTGACTGTGTTTGCCACGTGCCTCCTCACTTGAGATAGAAAGGGACCTTCATCGGCCTTCTTGAACCAAGGTATCATTCCCTGGATGCCTTAGATTGGACATTTCTATAGACTTGTTTTAATTGGGACATTTTCTCAGCCTTAGAACTGTAAATTAGAAACTCATTAAATTCCCCCTTTTAAAAGTCATTCTGTTTCTGGTATATTGCATTCTGGCAGCTAGCAAACTAGAACATGACCCATAATTTTTTGCTGTTGGCTTAGGCATCTTATTCCCTTGATTAGTTTATTCTGGAGGTCTTTTTTATTCTTTTGCATTTTCTTTTTGGTTGCTTTGTTCTCTGTTTTTTGGCATACAGTTAAAATTATTCTAGATCTCTGGCATAGCTTCTGTTTAACTTGTCAGAGTTTTCCAGCTCTTGTTTTTCTGGTTCTTGTTGGCTCAAAACCAGATGCTCACAGTGGCCTGCCTCAGGGGTGAGATGGGGGTAGGCACGAGGCACCGCAGCAAGGGCTCTGCGGGTGAAGGAGGCGCGCCGGGTCCCCGCGGGTAAAGAGGCGCGTCGGGTCCCCGCGGGCGAAGGAGGCGCGTCGGGTCCCCGCGGGTGAAGGAGGCGCGCCGGGTCCCCGCGGGCGAAGGAGGCGCGTCGGGTCTCCGCGGTGCTGTTTTTCACTGACCCTCAAGACCTGGTTTGTTCTAAGTCACTGTTTTAACAGTTGGATGGTCCGTACTTTTCAGCCAGCAAAGGGGCAGGTTCCCGAACGGGTTGTCCAAACCAGTCCCAGTGGTTCTGATACATTTTCCGAGAGTATCTGAACAGCCCTTCACCCCGTCGCACTTTCTGTCTGTCCGGCAGGTGATGCTGTTGGACACGTAAGCGCGCTCAGAGGCTGCTTGCCTTGTGGCTCAGGTACCTCTGGCTGGAAGGGGCTGAAATTGCGGGTTTACTGTGTCATTTTGCCAGCCCAACTCTGGCCAATGTGGGGCTGTACCCCCACTTTACTTGTGCCAGAAGATTCCCCAGCTGACCCCGTATTCTGCCAATCACCAGGCAGAGATCAGACCACCAGCTGCCAGTTCCTTCGGGGATGGGGGAAGGGCTTTCAGACCCAAGCGTCCAGACGGGCCGTGTTTTCTCAGACCCTACTCCTCGTAGACGTGGGTCTGAAGATGTGCTCCCCCGTCCCCCAGGTCTCCAAAACGGTGGGTCTGTCTCATGCGGTGACAGAATTTAGATTCTGGGTCCGCAGTGGAGGCGATTGCAGCTGTGTCTCTGTGCCCCACCCGTGCTGAGAGTACCTGAGATTCACCTTTCTAGTCAGTTCATCATCTGTAGGTCCTTCTCCAGCTTATATCTTCCTCCAGAGCTCTGAAAAATTCAGAATTGTCCTTTTTTCCCATTGAATTTCTGTCTGGAGAGATAGCAGCCGGTGAAGTGAGAGGCTGATGGCAGTAGCCACTACAGCAGGGTGCCTGCAGCAGACAATCTGTTCTTACTGATTTTTAAAAAATTTTCTTCTTATTATTTTTTGGTGTCTTTTTTCTGTTTTTTCTTTTTGTTCTTATTAATTTAAACAATTTTCTTCAGTTGGTTTCTTTGTGTTTTCTAGTGGATATTATCATTTGTAAATAGAAATTGTTTTGTGTTCACCTTTCTAAAAGTTATCACATTGATTTCCATTTCATTTCATAACATAGTAGCCATATCCTCTCAAATAAACATAAATAATAGTACAGATAGCAAGCATTGCAATGGAATGACTTCCAAAGCACAATATTGGTTCATTGTCTGAAGTATATATTCTTTCTAATTTTTAAGGAAACGTTCTTCTATTATTGTTATATTATATTACAATATAATATTATTATATTAAGACTTTTAAATATTACTTTGCCCTTTTATCCTTGATATAAACCTGATCTGTCGTCACAATTTTTCTTTTAATAGTACTGTCACATTTGTTTCACTGGTATTTTGGCCAACATTTCATAAATAAGGTTAGACTGTAATTTGTTATTTTGATCTGACTTAACACCATGGCAGTGTTCTTGAGCGCTTTCCAATCAATTCTGAGCAATTCTCCCCTCTAAATCTGAACCAGCAGCTTTATCTTCTTTCTGACTATTTAAAAATATGTTTCTGACAAACAATTCTTTTGTCCTTTTCAGATTGCCAAGAATATGCTTTCTCAGCTTTTCTCACAGTAAGGATGCACTGGGAAATAAGAAAGTACAGGGAAAAAACATTTTTTTTTTTTTACTGAAATGTAGTCACTTTGAGTCCAATTTCTTGGCCCAGCAGCAAATTTTACAGGGAACTGGGACAAGGATTCATTGTCTTATAAAACACAATTAGCATATTTGGGTACTTACAGTCATTCCCGTACCCGTATCTACAGACAAATACTTTGCTGACTACATCAAGAACATTCAAGGAGACATAAAAGTAGTACGTCAGCCCCTTCTCCAAGATTACAACTCAAAGTGAGGCCTGGTTTATGACCAGAAGCAACCTCTGCGGTGATTCTATAAAGAGCCCTAGTGAACACGCAGTTGACATTCTCTTCCAAGCAGACGTGTGTGGCTGCTTCTCTATGTGCACACTTCAGGCTTGTATTTGGTTGTGCCACCATCCAATAGGTACCTCAGATAGGCAGAGTCTCACACGAAGCTGACTTATGGACAGTTGAATTTCTCTTGCCTCTGATTCCTAGTTCAGGCCATCATGGTCAGGGTCATAGAATTAACTGGTCACAAGGTATAGCAATCTGAAGAAGTGAAAACCATTATTTGTGCCACTCTTCTCAGAAGAGGTATGACTATAGCAAGCATGATGCATAGTCCATCGCCTTAAGAGTCAAAGATTCAGAACACATGACAAGAGGCCTTCAGGGTTGTTAAGGGACTTTTTAAACCTCTGACTTAAAACTAAGAAATAAAGATGAATGAAACACTTCCAAATGGCAATGTGAAAAGTTCCATGGATCTTCTCCCCAGAGAAAGAACCATTGGTGTTAAAGATGAAAATAACAAAAAAGAACCATTTGAAGTCTCTAGAAATTGTCCTATGGCCATACAACTAAGAATGAAACATTTATTCAAAAACATGCTCTAAGTCCTAGTAAGAACAATGAGAGTTTGCAGCATTTGAGCCATAATCCATGCCTTCCACTCTACCCCCAACTTGGGATCATAAAAATCTACTCTGGTGGATGCAACCCAAGCACGGGGCACTCTCTCGCTGAAATTCCCAGTCAAGAGCTATATTTTCTCCCTCCTAGTATTTATGATTCCCTCCCTGCTCTATATTTCAGAACCCCTATTCCAGGAAAGCACAGTTGAGATGTCTCAGGCTTCTTTCCCTCACCAAGTCTCTACTCATAGGGCAGTGGCTCTACCCAGGGCATCACAGTCTGGTAACAATGAGCTCAGAATGGCCTTATTCCAGCTCATTCCCGGAACAGAATTTCCACATTTCCACTCCAGGAGGAGCAAGCTCAGAGGAGAAGGGGCAGTCTTCCCATCTTGCCTCTTTTTGCTCATCTGTACAGCAAGGGTGCCATTTCAAAATTATGCCCCTATCCTCATCCCCAGCTCCAGAGCAGGGATGCATGTGTTCTTTTTTGCTGAAGAGAAGAGGCAGACCATAGGAATACAGGGCCCTGTAGCTCTCCTAAAGGGACAGGCTCTAGAAACAAGAAAGATGGTAAACTAATGTATTGGCCTGGGCCCTCCAGGGAAACAGAGCCAATAGAATAATCTATAAATACCATGAGAATTATTATGGGAATTGACTAATGTGACTGTGGGAATTGGCAAATCTGAATTCCACAGGGCCAGCCACAAGTTGGTAACTGATGAAAGTTTCAATGAATTCCCTAAGAGAAGCTGGTTGGTTGAAGTAGAGATATAAATTCCTCTTTCTGAAAGCTAAAGTCATCAATTCTCCATCTAAGGTCTTCAACTGGTTGAATGAGACTTTTATCATTGTTGAAGGTACTCTCCTGAAAGTACTCTCCTTTGCTGATGGTAATATAACCAGCCATAGATGCAATGAAGAACTAAAACCCATAAAAAATATACACACAGTAACAAACAGGCCAGGGCTTGCTTGGCTAAACAACTAGACACCATAACCTAGCTGAGATGATGCAGGAACTTAATCATCACAACTAACCCGAAATTTAACAATGAATCAGGAGAACTTCAGTCAACTAAAAAGAGTCCTCTTTAGTAAGAGCAAGCTTCAAAGGCTGGTCTCAAATTGTACCCCTGTAAAAGGGGTGTGACATTAACTAGATCTGAGTGAGGGGCAAATTATGGCACAAAGCATTGTCAGAAACAATAGAGCATTCAGCTATAAGTTAGTGGACGCCTGCAGCTGTGTGTGATTACTATATAGGCAGACTAACACAAAACTGAAAAGGAGAAGATCAGGGAAGGAGACAGAGGGAGCGTGGCTAAAATCACTGTCATATTTTGGGGGAGGGAGGGAGAAGAGAACGTCAGGGGGACTGCACACATGACCAATGATGCACCCTCTGGGGAGTGACGCCAGAGATCACACATCATGGGGGAAAGAGATCTCACAGCACTAGTCCAGCCAAGTCACCAAATAAACAAAAAAACAGGAACTATAACAAACCCTGGGGAGATGGTGTCTGGTTTTCAACAAAAAATTATATGACATGCTCATGAACAGGAATGTGTGACCTATATATGGGAAAAAAACAAGTAATGGAAAATGCTTTTGACAGGCTTCAAATATTGCACTTGACAAACACTTCAAAGCAGAGATCATAAATATGTTCAAAGTTCTAAAGGAAGCTATGTTTAACAAAATTAAAGGAAGGTATGATGAAAATATCTCATCAAATAGAAAATAGAATAAAGACATGCTGTGCTGGTTTGAAAGGATGTATGTCCCCTAGAAAAGCCATGTTTTAATCCTAATCCCATTTTGTAAAGGCAGCCATTTATTCTAATCCCTATTTAGCATTGTATTTTTGAAACTGTAATTAGATCATCTCCCTGGAGATGTGATGTAATCGAGAGTGGTTCTTAAACTGGATTAGGTGACAACATGTCTCCACCCATTCGGGTAGGTGGGTCTTGATTAGTTTCTGAAGTCCTATAAGAGAGGAAACATTTTTGGAGAATAAGTGATTCAGATAGAGCAGAGCAGAATGAAATAGCCACGAGAATCAGAGAGCCCACGAGCCAGCAACCTTTGGAGATGAAAAGGGAAAATGCCTCCCGGGGAGCTTCATGAAACAGGAAGCCAGGAGAGAAAGCTAGCAGATGAAGCCTTGCTTGCCGTGTGCCCTTCCAAACAAGAGAAAAATCCTGAACTTCACTGGCCTTCTTGAACCAAGGTATCTTTCCCTGGATGCCTTTGATTGGACACTTCTGTAGACTTGTTTTGATTGGGACATTTTTCTCAGCCTTAGAACTGTAGACTAGCAACTCATTAAATACCCATTTCTAAAAGCCATTCCATTTCTGGTATATTGCATTCCAGAAGCTGGCAAACTAGAACACATGGGTATTATATAAAAGAACCAGATGAAAAGTCTGGAGTTAAAAAGTACAACAACTGAATGAACAATTTACTCAATATATTTGAGCTGGCAGAATAAAGAATCAACAAACCTGAAGACAGATTGACAGAGATTATGCAATCTGAGGAGCCAAATGAAAAAATAAGAAAGCCACAGAGAAATATGGGACAACATTAAATGCACCAACATATGCATAAATGTCAATACCAAAAGTATAGAAGAAAGTGAAAGAAGCAGAAAAATAATCAAAGAAATAATGGCTGTAAAGTTCTCAAATTTGATGAAGCTTTAATTTTTACTCGTCACATTCAAGAAGATGAACTACTCTCAGTAAAATAAACGCAGAGATTCACACCCAAACAAATCATAGTTGAAAGACAAACAGAAAATCTTCAACTCTGTTGCTTCCTGTTTGAACGGAGCTTGAAGGATATTAAGAAATGATGAGAAAGAAAGAAAGGAAGAAGGAGAGAAAGAAAGACACAGACGGGCTCAGGGGGTCTGAAGCTTGAGTTTACTTCAGACAGACTTCAGACAACTTTATTCTTAACCAGATCCTGGTTATATACCACAGGATGTCAATAGGCATGCATGCATTTCCTGAGGGAACAAAGTTCTTATCTTTCAGTGTTCTTCCTTCGTATTTAAAATAACCATTTGGGGTAAACAAACATTTTCTTCCTCCGAAACTGTCTTACATAAATCAGATAACATAAAGCAGCTGACTGCCGCCACCACCCTAATGCCGTCTACTCCCAAGTAGTTCCGCAGGTCTTACGTTAATCCTATCTCCTACAGAACTCAACAAGAGGAAAATGACACATCACTTACAAAAGAACCCCACTAAGATTAACAGTGGACTTCTCTTTAGAAATGATGGCAGCCAGGGGACGCTGGGAAAACATTTTCAAAGTGCTGAAGGGAGAAAAAAACTTGTCAACCAAGACTAGAATATCCAGAAAAACTATCTTTCAAAAAAGGAAGACAAAATAAAATCATTCTTAGATAAACAAAAACTTAGAGAATTGATTACTAAGATACCTGCCTTACAAGAAATACTAAAACAGGCTTCCAGGAAGATGGCAGATAAGGATAGGCCAAGTTCACTCCTGCTCCAACCACCTAATTGTGGGTGATAAATTTTGATTAGATGGTTTCCATGGAGATGTCTCCATGCATTCAAGGTAGGGTTGTTTACTGGAGCCCTTTAAGAGAGAACCCTTCAGGAAAAAGCTTCAGAGCTACCAGAACCAACAGAGCCATGCAGCCAGAGACCTTTGGAGATGAAGAAGGAAAACACCCCCTGGGAGCATCATGAAACAAGAAGCCAGGAAAGAAAGCTAGCAGATGTCACCATGTGCCTTTCCAGCTGAGAGAAAAACCCCAAACTTCATTGACCTTTCTTGAGTGAAGGTAACTTCTTGTTGGTGCCTTAATTTGGGCACTTTCATAGCCTTAGAACTTGTAAGCTTGCAACTTAATAAATTCCCCGTTTTAAAAGCCATTCCATTTCTGGTATAGTGTGCTCTGGCAGTTTTCAATCTAAAACAGATTTTGGTATCAGGGGTGGGATGCTGCTGCAATTTGCAAATACCAAACATGTTGGAATGACTTTTTAAATGGATAGAGGGAAGATTCTGGAAGAGTTGTGAGGGGTTGATAGAGAAGGCCTAGAATGCTTTTGAAATGTGGACTTGTAAGATGCCTCTTACAAGACTCTAGACAGAAATGAGGTGTGTGTTATTATAAACTGGAAGGAAGGTGATCCTTGTTTTAAAATGGTAGAGAATCTGGAAAAATTGACTAGTGGTTTTGGTTGGAAGGCAGGTTTTAAAATTCATGAATTTGGATATGTAGCAGAAGAGATTTCCAAATTAAATGTGGAAAGTACATGCTGGTTTCTCCTTGCAGCTTATAGTGAAATGTGACAAGAAAGATATAAGCTGAGTACTGAACTCTTGGTATAAAGAAACCAGAAACTGGTGGTCTGAAAAACACTGGGCTTCTAGAAAGGGAGACCCCAATAGTGCTCCACATGAAGATTTCACCAAACATGGAACAAATCAGCCATTTCAGATTAGCCCAGACTGGAGATGGAATTCTCTAGGAAGAGTTTGTGGAAATTCCTTTTATCTGATGGGCGTGATCCCTGCTTACTACATAAAGCGAACAGAGTGTTGTGGGATCTGTATAAATGGAACCACTGCCAATCTGACTAAGAAGGAAAGAAAAGGGACACATTTGAGGAAAAATAAATTCAGTGGCAGGACTATGGAAGCTAAGGTCTGAAGTCCAGAAACTTTGGTCCTGGAGAGCAGACCCACCCAAGTACTTGGAGAGGGTGAGTTTGCCTGGAAGGCAGAGGTAGGCCTTTCATCTACTTGCAGTGGAAGAGTTGTGCTGCCTCAGGCCTTGGAGAGGGTGGAGCACATTCTTTGGGGACTGGGGAGAGCCTGGCTGTCGCCACATTGTTTGGGAGGGGTTGAGTTCATGACCTGGAGATGGCAGAGAGCCCCAGGGTAGCCTCAATGCTTGGAGAGGGTGGAGTTGAGAAAAAGGTGTCTCCCCAGTGTCTCTCTCAAGGTTGCATTTGGAGAGAGGTGGGCTGCTGCATAGGCCCTTGGACAGGGTGGGACAGCTGCTTTCTAAAACCCTGAAGATAAATGGCTCACATACTTTCAAATCTAATAGGGTTTGCCCTGCAGGTTTTCAAAACTGCTTGGGTCTGGTGAGCTCTGTGTTCCTTCCAATTTCTCCCTATGGAAATGGGAATATGTATCCCATGACTGTCTCTCCTTTGTATGTCGACAGTAAATAACCTGTTCTGAGTTTTACAAGTCTGGAGCCAGAAGAAATTTTTCCTTAGGGCAGACTATGCCTGTAGCTGACTTTGATGAGATTTTGTACTATTTCTGACTATGTATTGTGTTTGTTTTTACTGAAATGATTTAAGGGTTTCGATATTGTGATGGAATGAATGCATTTTGCATTTGGAAAGAGCATGTCATTTTGGGATCCAAAGGGTGTAATGTGCCAGTTTGAATCTGCTGTGTACCCCAGAAAAGCCATGTCCTTTAATTATCATTCAATATTGCTGGGTGGGAGCTTTTTTATTACTTCCATGGAGATGTGACCCATCCAATTGTGGGTGGTAACTTTTGATTAGATGGCTCCCACAGAGATGTGTCCTCACGCATTCAAGGTGGGGTTGTCTACTGGAGCCCTTTCAGAGGGAACCATTTTGGAAAAAGCTTTAGAGCCACCAGGACCAACAGAGACCTTTGGAGATGAAGAAGGAAAACCTCCCCAGGGGAGCTTCATGAAAGAAGTCAGGAGTAAAAGCTAGCAGATGTTACCATGTGCCCTTCCAACTGAGAGAAAAAACCCAAATTTCGTCAACCATTCTTGAGTGAAGGTAACCTCTTGTTGGTGTCTTAAAATTTGGACATTTTCATGGCCTTAGAACTGTAAACTTGCAACTTAATAAATTCCCCTTTTAAAAAGACATTCCCTTTCTCATATAGTGCATTGCAGCAGCTTTCAAATGAAATCACCAAGGTTTGCTAAACCCTAACCAAAATCATTCCTGCCAACCCTAAAGAACACCTAGGGCTACCTGAGATTTTACAAAGGTTCCTTTCCAGATTACTTTGCAGAAGCCCACAACCTCCAAATGGGTTCCTAAGCCAGATAAGTCCTGAAACCAAGAGGAGCCAGTCTCTCCAGGACATTAGTTAGTTCCATCCCCCTATCCCATATTACCGACAGCCCTTTTCAACCTAAAAATGTTAGAGTGGGCAGAGCCCAAATACCCCTAAAGATTGGTGGAGAGATCAAAGGAGAAGTTACAGTTATAACTAGAAGATAGGATTTAACAAATGAATATGACTGTTGAATCATTATACTGATATTCCTTTTAGTCTCCAGTGTCTTGAAGCAGCTAGAAGGAAAAACCTAAATGATATGACAGTAAACCATACAAAACTCTGAAATCAGTTCTATAACCAATTTTTGTGGTGTGCTTTGAAATTTATTGCTTTTTGTATATATGCTATTGTTCACAATAAAAAAAGAAAATAAAAAAATACTAAAGGAAGTTCTTCAAGCTAAAAGCAAATAACACCAGAGAATGATTAGATTCCATATGAAGAGCAAAATTTGTCAATAAAAGTTAGTAGAGTTGTATATTTCTTCTGCTTTTTTCTCTTAATTTATTTTAAAATAATTTCAGAAACGATATCCATACAATTTTATTTGGGGTCCCATGACATACAGAAATATACTATATTTGACAACAACAGCGCAGAGGAGGCGGGTGGGAACAAAGTAGAACTGGAATATTGGAAGGCATCAATTGTAACTGAAATTCACAGGAAAAATTGAAGAGAGACACAAATGGTAAATGTGAAGGTTAATACAACAAGCTACAAATCTTTATTAGTCCTCCCTTCTTCACTCACTTCCTTTAAAAAGCATAGCCCAGCCCGAGGTCTGGAGCCCAGCCTCATGCCCAGGTGGATGAGGCCTTCTGGCCCCCTTGAGCTCAGTGAACCCCTACCAGGTCCCACATCTCCAGGCTTCAAATTCTATACATAAAGATAGAAAGAATACATTGGAGTTATTTTTGGAAAGAAATAAGTCTCGAGAGACAATTTAATGTTTTTACTAGGAGATTTAAATACAATGAAGGTCTACAGTTACTTTTAGCATTTTTTCCTCCAGTCACTCTGCGAACTGACCAGATGGCGTGTCTGCCAGAGTGAATAATGTCCCTGGTTTCCTCTATTTAGGGAGGTAAGCAAGGAGGTGAGGGAGAGACATCATTTGTCCTATTTTTTTTTAAAGCTTCCCCTTCTTTCTAACAGAATGCTTCCACCACTCTCCCCAAGATTCCGTGGGCTCTCTCGATCTCCATCTCTAGTTTCTATTGTGGAAAAAACACTGAATGGGGAAATCAGTCTAGGGTCTTGGTTTGCAAAAAAATTTAAATGTAGTGAGTTTTTTTTGGAAAAAAAAAGGCATAGTATATAAAATAATACTTATAATCATGTATTGGTGGGTTTGTAACATATATAGATGTGATATGTAGAGCAATAGCACAAGAAAGGGGAGGGGACAGTAGAACTATATATGAGCTATGTTTCTACATCTGACTGGAATTAGTGAAAATGTGAAGTAGATTATGATAGCTCAGGATGTATATTGTAAGCCCCAGAGCAATCACTAGGAAAATAACTTAAAAAAAAAGTGAATATATCTCAATAAAATTGCATTAAATATATATAAAATGAGAAATCCTAAATGGAATTAAAATATTACGCAGAAAAAGTTTTCAGTGCAAAAGACAACAATAAAGGAGAAACAAAAGAATAAAAAATTATGAGAAATAGAGAAAAAAAAATCAATAAATGTGAATTTGTTAAACCAATAAAAAGGCAAAGATTTTCAGTCTAGAATAAAACAGGGTCCAAATGTGTGCTGTCTATAGGATCCCTACTGCATAGTCAAAGAATCAAGTAGGTTGAAAGCAAAAGGGTAGAAAAGATATACCATGCAAGCAGTAGCCATAAGAAAGCTGAAGTCACTATACCAGTATCAGGCAAAATAGAAACAAAAAATGTTGCTATAGCAATAAAGGAGAACATTTTGTAATGATAAAAGGGTTATTTGATCAGGAAGATAGAGCAATTATAATAATTATAATTGTCATAATAATTATAATTGTTGTATCCTACCTGTCCCAGTTTGAAGTTATTATATACCCCCAGAAAAGTCATATCCTTTAATCCTCATTCAGTATTGCTGGATAGGATATTTTAACTGTTTCCATGGCGATGTCACCCACCCAATTGTAGGTGGTAACCTCTGGTTAGATGGTTTCCATGGAGATATGTCTCCATTCATTCAAGGTAGAGTTGCTTACTGGAGCCTTTTGTAAGGGAAACATTTTGAAAGAGCTTTAGAGTCATCAGAATAGAGCTCACACAGCCAGAGATCTTCAGTGCAAAAGGAAAATGCCCCTGGGGAAGCCTTATGAAGTGAAAGCTAGCAGACGTAACCATGTGCCTTTTCATCTGGGAGAGGAATTCTGAACATCATTGGCCACCTTAAACCAAGGTATCTTTCCCTGGACGCTTTAATTTGGACATTTTTATAGTCTTGGCTTAATTTGGAAGTTTTCACAGCCTTAGAACTGCAAACTTGCAACTTAATTAAATTCCTCCTTTAAAAAGCTGTTCCGTGTCTGGTATGCTCCATTCTAGCAGCTTGAAAACCAGAACACACTCAACAATGAAGATCCCAAATATATGTAGGAAAAAATGACACAATTGAAGGAGAAATAGACAAATCACAATAATAATTGGAGATTTCAATAGCCCACTTTCAGTAATATATTGAACCAGGAAGAAGATCTACAGGGAAGTAGAAGACTTGAACTGCACTGTAAACTAACTAATCCTAACAGACAGTTATGGAACAGTCCACAGTATATCTTCTTGCTCACACTTGGAGCAGTCTCTGGGATAGACCATATGTGAATATATAAAACAAGCCTCAATAAATTTTAAATGATTGACATCATACAAAGTATGTTCTCTGGCCACAATGAAATGAAATTAGAAAACAATAACAGAAGGAAACTTAAGAAATTCACATTTCACAAATAATGCATTGCTAAGTAATCAATAGCTCAAAGAAGAAATCACAAAATAAATTAGAAAATACACTGAGATGAATGAAAAGAAAACACAACATATCAAAACTTAGGGGACTACAGGAGACAAGATGGCAGCATAACAAGGTCTGGAATTTAGTTTGTCTTCCAGAGAAGCTAGTAAATAACCAGGAATGATACTGAACAATTGCTAGGGGAACATTAGTGACTGGTCACACAGCATACACCAGCTTGGACCAGGTGGAATGGCTGAGATCCCACACAGGACTGTAAGTTCCCCAAGCTGTGGAAGCTGGTGCCCCTCCCCCACAGGTATGGCAGGCTGGTTTCCTGAGGAGAAAGGAAACAGACTTTACTAGTAGCAAGGGCTTAGCTCAATCAAGCTCCAATTGCAGAAATAATTAACAAATTCTGACTACTGAAACAAGCTCCCTGCACAGATAAACCTGAAATAAACACAAAGGAGCCAGGAGTTTTTGCCCAGGCAGAGAGGGGGTGAGGTTGATGGGGAAAAAAACAACAACAGAGGCTTTTTGAGATGGACAGCACAAAATCTTTTTGAGCTGGACCCCAAGTAAAGGGGCATATAGAGCCTGGAGAGACACAGAGCTATGTATCAACTCAAGCTCTTGATTGACAAACTTGAAGACTGGGGTTCTGGCTCTGAAAAGACTTTTTTGCTTTTTTTTTTTTTAAGTTCTTAAACAGCTCATTAAATAGAACTGCAAACCTCTCAGTTTCCAGCACTGCCCCAGGCAATGACAGAGCTAAAGCATGTCAGAGAGACAAAGTAACTAGTTAGGTAAAAGGAGTTAATTCCCTAAAGGGTGTATCTTCACCAAGAAAAGGGGGGTGGGGCCCAGCTCAAATAGAATCCCTCCTTTAAAGAATTCAGGCCCCAAGGACTGGAAAACAGAAACATCAACTCCACCTACTGCTTCATGTCTGTCTCACCCACGCCCTTGGAAGGAAGAGTCTGGTGAAATTAAAGGCATTGCTAAATTTAAGCTGGTGGGAAGCTGTGGACAGATAAGCACCACAAGCTGGGCAGGATAGGAAAAGCACATAGTCAGGAGGCTTCATAGGAAAGTCTGACAAACTGCTGGGTGTCACCTTCAGGGAAAAATAATGCTGGTTATTCTCCTCTCCTGAGACATGTTGTCATTCAATTCCCTGAGATCCTGCTCATATTTTTCCATTCTTTTCCCTATTTTTTCTTTTGTGTGCCAGATTTCAGATGTCCAGTCCTCTAGATCACTAATCCTTTCTTCTGCATCTTCAAATCCATTGTTATAACTTTCCACATTTTTTCATCTTTTCTGGGAAGGCCTTTCCCAGGGCCTTTCTGGTCTGGGAAAATACAACTGAAGTCTACAATATCTGAGAAGATCCTCTTAAAAAAAGGCTCCATACAGGCAGGGCAATAAATAGAAAGATGAGAACTGAAAAATTCTGATCAGCTAAACAGAACCTATACTAGAGGTCTAGAATAAGTTGAACTGAATGTCAAAGAACAGAGAGAGAACAAAGCCACCCAGCAAGAAAAACCCTAGGTAAGACAGTGAAAACAGCCCCCAGAATAAACTAATTAAGGAAATCAAATGCCTAGACACCAGCAAAAAGTAACAAGTCATACTAGGAAAATTGAAGATATGGCCCAGTCAAAGGAACAAACCAACATTTCAAATGAGATACAGAAGTTGAAACAACTAATTCAGGATGTTTGAACAGACATGCAAAATCTCATCAAAAATCAAATCAATCAGTTGAGGGAGGATATAAAGAAGACATTGTGCAAACATAAAGAAGAACTCAAAAGTTTGAAAAAACAAATTGCAGAACTTATGGGAATGAAAGGCACAGTAGAAAAGATGAAAAAATATGGAAAGCTACAACAGTGGATTTGAAGAGGCAGAAGAAAGGATTAGTGATCTAGAGGACTGGACATCTGAAATCTGACACACAAAAGAAAAAATAGGGAAAAGAATGGAAAATATGAGCAGGGTCTCAGGGAATTGAATGACAACATGAAGTTTATGAATATACATGTGTCCCAGAAGGAGAAGAGAAGGGAAAAGGAGGAGAAAGACTAATGGAGGAAATAATCTCTGAAAAACTTCCCATCTCTTATGAAAGACATAAAATTACTGATCCAAGAAATGCAGCATACGCCAAACAGAATAGATCCTGATAGACATATTCCAAGATAAATACTAAGCAGACTGTCAAATATTTGAAAGACAAAGAGAAAATTTTGAAAGCAGTAAGAGAAAAGTAATCCATTGTATACAAGGGAAGCTCAATAAGACTACGTGTGGATTTCTCAGCAGAAATCATGGAGGTAAGAAGACAGTGATATGATATATTTAAGATTCTGAAAGAGAAAAAAATGTGAACCAAGAATTCTACAACCAGCAAAACTGTCCTTCAAAAATGAGGGGGAGATTAAAGTATTTTCAGATAAACAGCCACTGAGAGAATTTATAACTAAGAAACTGGCTGTGCAAGAAATAATAAAGGGAGCACTACAATCACATACAAAAGACAAGAGAGAGAGAGGACTGGAGAGGCGTATAGAAATGAAAATTTCAGTAAAGGTGAGAAGAGAAAAAATTAGATGTGACATATAAACTCCAAAAGACAAAATGGTGCAAGAAAATACTACCTTTACAATAATAACATTGAATGTTAATGGATTAAATTCCCCAATCATAAGACATAGACTGGCTGAATATATTTTTTTAAAAACCAGACTTTTCTCTATGTTGTCTAAAGGAGACTCACTTTAGACTCTAGGACAAAAATAGGTTGAAAGTGAAAGGTTTGGAAAAGATATTTCATGCAAACAACAACCAGAAAAGAGTAGTGGTAGCTATACTAATATCCAACAAATCAGACTTCCAATGTAAAACAATTAAAAGACCCAAAGAAAGACACTATGTATTAATAGAAGGAACAATTTAACAAGAAGACATAAATGTAAATATTTATGCACCAAGCCAGACTGCTCCAAAATATATGAGACAAACACTGACAACACTGAAGGGAGAAGTAGACACCTCTACCATAACAGCAGGAGACTTCAATTCCCCATTGTCATCAGTGGATGGAACTTCTAGACAGAGGATCAATAAGGAAACAGAGATTTTGAATAATACAATAAATGAACTAGACTTAATAGACATTTACAGAACATTACACCCCATAACAGCAGTATACACATTTTCTTCAACCCTTCATGGATTGTTCTCAAGGGTATTTCATATGGTGGATCATAAAGCAAGTCTCAGTAAATTTAAAAAGATTGAAATTATGCAAAACACTTTCTAAGATCATAATTGACTTAAGTTGGAAATCAATAACAGGCAGAGGGCCAGAAAATTCACAAATATATGAATACTAAACAACACACTCTTATATAACCAGTAGGTCAAGGAAGAAATTACAGAGAAATCTGTAGATAGTTAGGGGCAAATGAAAATAAAAACACAGCATATCAAAATTTGTGGGATGCAGTAAAGGCAGTGCTGAGAGGGAATTTATTGCTTTAAATGCCTATAGTAAAAAAAGAAAGCAAAAATTGAGGAATTAACTGTTTGTTTGGAAGAGCTAGAAAAGGAATAGCAAACTAACCCCAAAGGAAACAAAAGGAAAGAAATTACAAAGATCAGAGTAGAAATAAATGAAATTGAGAATATGAAAACAATTGAGAAAATCAACAAAACCAGAAGATGGTTCTTTTAGAAAATCAATAAAAATCGATGGACCCTTAAAAAAAGAGAGAGAGAGGGAGAATGCAAACAACTAAAATCAGAAATGGAGGTGGGGACATAACCACCGACCCTACAGAAATAAAGGAGGTAATGAGAGGATACTATGAGCAATTATATACTAATAAACTAGACAATGTAGTTGAAATGGACAACTTCCTAGAAAGGCATGAACACCATCATCATTTTGAGAAGAAATAGATGACCTCAACAAACAAATCACAAGTAAGAGATTAAATCAATTCATCAAGAAGCTCCCAAAAAAGAAAAGTCCAGAACAAGATAGCTTCATGTGTGAATTCTAGCAAGCATTCAAGAAAGAATTAGTACCAATCCTGCTCAAACACTTAAAAAAAAATTGAAGAGGAGGGAAAGTTACATAACTCATTCTATGAAGGCAATATCACATTAATATCAAAGTCAGACAAAGATACTACAAGAAAAGAAAATTACAGATCAATCTCTTTAATGAATATAGATGTAAAACTCCTCAACAAAATACTTATCCTGCAGCTCATTAAAATATACACCATGACCAAGTGGGATTTATTGCAGCTATACAAGGACGGCTCAACCTAAGAAAATCATCATATCAATAAGTCAAAGCAGAAAAATCATCTGATCATCTTGATTGATACAGAAAAGGCATTTGACAAAATTCAACATTCTTTCTTGATGAAAACACTTCAAATGATAGGCATAGAAGGCAAATTCTTCAATGTTATAAAGGGAATATATGAAAAATCCACAGCTAACATCATTCTCAATGGAGAAAGACTGAAAGTTTTCCTCTAAGATCAGGAATAAGACAAGGATTCCCATTATAGCCATATGTTATTCTACATTGTGCTGGAAGTTCTAGCCAGAACAATTCTACAAGAAAAAGAAAAAAAGGCATCCAAGTTGAAAAGGAAGAAGTAAAACTCACACTGTTTACAGATGACATGATACTATATGTTGAAAATCCCATAAAAACTTCAGTAAAGTTACTAGAGCTAATAAATGAGTACAGCAAAGAGACAGGATACAAGATCAACACTCCAAAATCAGTAGTGTATTCTATATACTAGTGATGAGCAATTTGAGGAGGAAATCAATAAAAAATCCCATTTATAATAGCAACCAAAAGAATACAATATTTAGGAATAAATTTAACTAAGGATACAAAAGACCTATGCATAGAAAACTACAGGAAATTGCAAAAAGAAATGATGGAAGACCTAAATAAATGGAAGGGCACACCATGTTCATGGATTGGGAGGCTAAATATAGTTAAGATGTCAATTCTACCCAAATTGATTTATAGATTCAATGCAATATATTTTAAATTCTAACAACTTACATTGTAGAAATAGAAAAAACAATAACTAAATTTATTTGGGTGCTCCAAGTAGCTTAAATCTCTTGAGAAAGAAAAATGAAGTAGGAGTTCTCACACTACCTGACTTTAAAGCATATTACAAAGCCACAGAGGTCAAAACAACATGATACTGGCATAAAGATAGATATACCGACCAATGGGATAGAATTCAGGGTTCAAAAACAGATCCTCTCATCTACAGACAATGATCTTTCACAAGGTGGGTCAACTGGGGCAAGGCAGCCACTTCAATAAGTGGTGTTTGGAGAACTAGATATCCATATGCAAAAGAATAGAAGGCAATCCATATCTCACACTTTAAACAAAAATTAACTCAAAATGAATCAAAATCTAAATAGTAGAGTTAAGGCCATAAAACTTTTAGAAGAAAATGTAGGGAAATATGTTATAAATCTTGTACTAAGGCGGTGGTTTGCTAGACCTTACACCCAAACAAAGAACATTGAGAAAATAAATAAATAAATGTGATCTCTTCAAAATTAAACACTTTTGTGTATCAAAGAACTTTATCAGGAAAGTAAAAAGACAGCCCATAGAATGGGAGACAATATTTGGAAACGACATATCAGATAAGACTTTAGTATCCAGAATATATAAAGAGATTCTTCAACTCAACAACACAAAGACAAACAGCCCAATTAAAAAATGGGTAAAAGACATGAACAGACACTTCTCAAAAGAGGAAATACAAATGGCTAAAAGCCACATGAAAAGATGCTCAACTTACCTGCTTATTAAGGAAATACAAATCAAAACCACAATAAGATATCATCTCACATGCACTAAGTGATTGACCATTATTAAAACAAACAAGGAAACAAACAAAATGACAAGTGCTGGAGAGGATGTGGAGAAAGAGGCGCACTTATCCACTATTATCCATTTTACTCTGGGGATTAAAATAGTACAACTGCTGTGGAAGGCAGTTTGGTGGTTCCTCAGGAAACTAAGTATTGAATTGCCATACAAGAGGAACTGAAGATAAGGACACAAAGACATTTGCACACCGATGTTTATAACAGTATTTTTTATGATTGCCAAGAGATGGAAACAGCCCGAATGTCCATCAATGGATGAGTGACTAAACAAGCTGTGGTACATACACATACAATTGGATACTATGTAGCGTGTAAATAGAATAAAGTTATGAAGCATGTAACGACATGGATGGACCTTGAGGATATTATGCTGAGTGAAATTAGCCAGAAACAAGAGGACAATTACTGTATGGTCTCATTAATGTGATGTAATACTAACGTATGAACTTTGAGAATTGAAGTTAAGAACACAGATTAACAGGAGATAGAAAGAGGGTTGAGATTGGGTATTTGGTGCTGAAAGAATACAGATTGTGCAATAGGACTGATTTTAAAAATTCAAACATGGATATCACAATACTACCTGATGGTAGCACAATTATACAGGTACACTGAATGAAGCTGAATGTGAGTATGGTTGAGGGAGAAGGGCTGGAAGCATGTATGAAACCAGAGGAAAGATAGAGGATAATAGCTTAGGTGGTACAATTTAGAAATGCCTAGAGTAGACAAGGATGGTGATTAAATGTACATGTATAAGAATGATTTTTGTGTAAGGGAGAATAAATGAATGTCACCATGCAAGGGGGTGTAAATGGATGGTATACAGGAAAGTTACAATCAATGCAAGCTAGGGTCTATAGTCAACAGTAACATTATAATATGCTTCCACTGAATGTAACAAAGGCTTTATGCCAAAAGTAAATGTCAACAAGTGGGGGACATGGGAGAGGGGTATGGATTCTACATGGAAGAAAAGGAAATATCTTGGTATAAATTATGGTGGCAAAGGCATGTCTATTTACTTAGTTTGGATTTCATGAGGTGCAAATAAAATTGGTTAAAAATGAACAGAGAGAAACAAATGCTAGAGAAAATGTGGAGAAAGATGTACCTATTCACTGATGACAGGGAAACTGAGAGGTGCACCCCCTCTGGAGGGCAGTGTGGTGGTTCCACAGGAGACTAGGGGTGGGGTTGCCATATGATCCTGCAATCCTGTTACTAGGTGTTCTAGTTTGCTAGCTGCCGAAATGCAATATACCAGAAATTGAATGGCTTTTAAAAGGGGGGATTTAATAAGTTGCTAGTTTACAGTTCTAAGGCTGAGAAAATGTCCCAATTAATACAAGTCTACAGAAATGTCCAATCTAAGGCATCCAGGGAGAGATATCTTGGTTCAAGAAGGCCGATGAAATTCAGGGTTTCTCTCTCCGCTGGAAGGGCACATGGTGAGCACAGTGTCATCTGCTAGCTTTCTCTCCTGGCTTCCTGTTTCATGAAGCTCCTTGGGAGGAATTTTCCTTCTTCATCTCCAAAGGTCACTGGCTGGTAGACTCTCTGTTTCTCAAGACTGTGCCATTCTTCTCTGCTCTCTCTGAATCTCGCTCATTCTCCAAAATGTTTCCTCTTTTATAGGACTTCAGAAACTAATCGAGACCCACCCAAATGGGTGGAGACACACCTCCAGCTAATCCATTTTAACAACCACTCTTGATTAAATCACATCACCAGGGAGATGATCTAATTACAGTTTCAAGCATACAATACTGAATAGGGATTAGAAGAAACAGCTGCCTTTACAAAATGGAATTAGGATTAAAACATGGCCTTTCTAGAGTACATACATCATTTCAAACCAGCACACTAGGTACATACCTGGATGAACTGAGAATGGGGACAAAAATGGATACATGCACACTGATATTTATGGTGGCAGTTTTCACAATTCACAATGGATGGTGGTGGCCTGAGGGTATAAAGACTGAGGAATGGAAGGGGGAACGGTGGTGTTTATGTACAATGGACTACTGAGTGGCTGCAAAAAGGAAGTTGTGAAGCATGCAGCTAGATGAGTGAAACTCAAGGACAGTATGTTGAATAAAATGTCAGAACAAAAAGACAAATATTATCATGCCTTACTCATATGGATTAACTGTAATATACAAACTCAGGGAATTGAAGTTGAGGGCATGGGTTACCAGGTTGGGGCCTATTTTAAATGTTCCTAGGTTGTAAATTCTTACAGCAATCACATTTATTTAGGGGTTGTAACTGATATTCCTAAATTCTTAGATACTGAGCTATTTGTATATAATCTGTTCATTCCCTGAAACTTTAGCAATTTTGCCACCTGAGAGTCAGCGTTAGAAGAGTGAAGCAATGAAAGTCACTATTATCCCATACAGAAGCTGGTAAAAAAGCTGAAATAGTGATTGAATTTCATGTAGAGAGATGAATGAAGCTGATCTGGACAGGACCAAGGTAAATCAGAACACTGGGTAAAGGACAATATGGCCCATATTTTCAAACTTCAATCTCTGTGTGAGCTCAAAGCGAGAGAGGTTTATTTGGTGCAAAATTTATATTTTTGGTAGCACATTATCTATTTTAACTTGTATGATCAGTTTACTTGAACACCATAATTACATGGAATCTTGAATAGGGTGTGAGATTTTGTTGATTTGTACAGGCTAGTGTGATTCCCCAATATATCCCAGAGTAATTTGGGCAGAGAATAAAAACGTACTTGCAAAGTCCGATATTCTTGCAAGAGTGGGGACAACCAATTCAATAAGCGGAGTCCTTGATCTTGACTTGCCCTGTGAAGCTTATTCCTACAAAGGGGAGGCTAAGACTACTGATAATTATGCCCAAGAGTCACCCCTGGAGAGCCTGTTTTGTGACTAAAATGTGGCCTTTCTCTCTAAGCCAACTTGGCAAGTGAATGTATTGCCCTCCTGCCTACATGGACATGGATACCAGGTACATATCTCCTTGGCAATGTGGGATGTAACTCCCTGAGATGAGCCAGGATCTGGCATCATTGAAATGAGAAAACTTTCTTGACCAAAAGGGAGAAGAGATAAATGAGACAAAATAAAGTCTCAGTGACTGAGAGATTTCAAACAGAGTTGGGAAGTTATCCTGGAGGTTGTTCTTATGCATTATATAGAGATCCCCTTTTCAGTTAATGATGTATTGGAGTGGCTGGAGGGAAGTACCTGAAGCTGTTGAATAGCGTTCCAATAGCTTTGATTCTTGAAGACTATAAACAATATAGCTTTTACAGTATGACTGTGTGATTTTGAAAAACTTTTGTCTGATGTTCCTTTTACTTAGGGCATGTACAGATGAGTACAAAAAAAAAGGAAAAATAGGGGGTGATAAAGGGTGAAAATTGGTTAAATTGAAATACTGTGGGTCAATGAGTGGGAGTGGTGAGGAGTAAGGGATGTCTGAGTTTTTTTCCTTTTTTTCTTTTTCTGGAGTGATGTAAATGTTTTAAAAATGATCATGGTGAAGAATACACAGCTATATGATGATATTGTGAGCCATTGGTTGTATAATATGGTTGGACTTTATGTGTGTGGATATTCTCAATAAAAATACTTTAAAGCCCTTACATAATGGAGCTAAAGCAATGCTTAGAGGGGGAACTTAACTGTAAACATCTATATTAAAGTAGAATAAAGACCTTAAATCAATAATCTAACCTTCCACCTTACTATAAACAAAGAACAAACTAAACCTAAAGTAAGCAGAAGAAAAAAATAGTATAGATTACAGTAGAAATAAATGAAAGAAGAAATAGAAAAACAAGAGAAAAAAAATCACAAAACAAAAGATGGGTTATTTGACATGATCAACAATTTTGACAAATCCTTAGCTACACTGACCAAGGAAAAAAGAAAGACAACTTCAGAAATGAAAAATGGGGCATCACTACCTTACAGAAATAAAAAGGAGTAAGAGAGAATACTATAAACCACTGCATACCAAAAAGTTATATAATTTAGATGAAATGGACAGATTCCTAGAAAAACACAAGCTATAAAAAGTTCCTCAAGACATAGAAAATCTAAAAAACAAGTAAAGAAGTTGAATTTGTAAATTAACAATTTCCTCAAATAAAAACCCAGACCCAGATGGCTTCAATCATGAATTCTATCAGATATTCAAATATTTAATAATAATTATTCACAAAGTCTTCCAAAAAAATAGAAGAGGGAAGAACACTTGTCAACTCATTCTATGAGGTCAGTATTACTCTGATACTAAAATCAGACAAAGACATCACAAGAAAAGAAATCTATGGATCAACATTATTTATGAATATAGACACAAAAATTTTCAATAAAATACTAGAGAAATAGATCCAGCAACACATTAAATGGACTATGCAGAGTGACCAGGTGGCATTTATCTTAGGAATGCACAGTTGATTTAACATCTATAAAACAATTAAACAATACATCACATCAATATAAGAAAGTACTAAAACACTTAATCATCTTAATGGATTATACAAATTTTGATAAAATCCAACACCGTTTTTGTGATAAAAACATTCCCCAAACTAGGAATATTAGGGAGCTTCTTCAAACTGATAAAGATCCCCCATGGAAAATCCACATCTAATTTCACTTAATAATGAAAGACTGAGTACTTTCCTTCTAATATCAGAAAGAGAATGAGGATGTGAACTCTCACCACTTTTATTCAATATTTTACTAGAATTTCTATCCAGGGAATTTAGGCAAGAAAATGAAAAAATAATGCATTCAAATTGGAAAGAAATAAGTAAAGCTTTCTCTGTTTGTAGATAACACAGCCTTGTATTTAGAAAATCCTTAGGGATTCACTAACAACTATTGGAGCCAATAAATGAGCTCAGAAGGGTTTCAAGATATAGATTAATATACAAAAATTAAGTGTATCTCTATCCACTAGCAACGAGCAATCTGAAAATTATGTTAAGAAAACAATTCCATTTACAATAGCATCAAAATGAATAAAATATTTAGGAATAAAGTTAACAAAAAACGTTTAAATCTTGTACTCTGAAAATTATAAAATATTATTGAAAGAACTTAAAGAAAATCCAAAAAAAGAAGGAAAAAAAGGAAAGATATCCCATGTTTATGGATCAGAAGGCTTAACAATATTAACATTGCAATATTCCCTAACTTGATTTAGAGATTCAGCACATTCTTAAAACTCCTAGCTGGCTTGTTAGAAGAAATTGAAAAGCTGACTATGAAATTCATATGTAAGTAAAAGGCATCCAAATCCATCACATACAAAGGAAGCCCAATAAGATTACATGTAGATTTCTTAGCAGAAATCATGGAGGCAAGAAGATGGTGGTATGATGTGTTTAAGATTCTAACAGAGAAAATCTGTCAACCAAGAATTCTACATCCAGAAAAATTGTCCTTCAAAAAATTAGGAGGAAATTAAAACATTTTCAGACAAAAAAAAAATCACGGAGATAATTTGTGTCCAAGAGCCTGGCTCTGCAAGAAATACTAAAGGGAGTGCTACAGGGAGATAGGAAAAGACAGGCGAGAGAGGTGTAGAGAAGAGTATAGAAATGGAGGCTATCAGTAAAGGTAAAAAGAGAAAAAAATTAGATATGTCATATAAAATCCAAAAGGCAAAATGATAGAAGAAAGTACTGCCCTTACAGTAATAACACTAACTGTTAATGGATTAAACTCCCCAATCAAAAGACATAGACTGGCACAATGGATTAAAAAACAGGACCCATCTATATGCTGTTTACAGGAGACACATTTCATACCCAAGGATGAACTTACGTTGAAAGTGAAATGTTGGGAAAAGATATTTTGTGCAAAGAACAATGAGAAAAGAGCAGGAGTAGCTATACTAATACTGATGAATTAGACTTCATATGTAAAACAATCAAAAGAGACAAAGAAGGACACTATATACTAATAAAAGGAACAATTCAACAAGAAGACATAACAATCGTAAATATTTATGCAGCAAGTCAGGGTGCTCCAAAATACAGAGTCAAACACCGAAAAGAGAAAAAGACACATCTACCACAATAGTTGGGGACTTCAATTCCCTGCGCTCATCTTGGATAAACATTTAGACAGAAGATCAATAAAGAAACAGAGAGTTTGAATAATACAATAAACAAACAAGACTTAACAGACATTTATGAAACATTACACCCCACAATGACAGGATACACCTTTTTCTCAAGTGCTCATGGATCATTCTCAAGGGTAGACCATATGCTGGTTCTCAAAGCAAGTTTAAGATTGAAATCATACAAAACACTTTCTTGGATCACAAAGGAATGAAGTTGGAAATCAATAACAGGCAGAAGCCCAGGAAATGCACAAATATATGGAGGCTAAACAGCACACTCTTAACCAACTAGTTGGTCAAGGAAGAAATTACAAGAGAAATCAGTAAATATCTCGAGGCAAATGAAAATTAAAACACAATATATCAAAATTTATGGGATGCAGCTAAGGCAGTGATAAGAAGGAAATTTATTGCCTTAAATGCTTATATCAAAAAAGAGGAAATAGCAAAAATTGAGGAATTATCTTTTCACTTGGAAGAACTAGAGAAAGAACAGCAAACTAACCCCAAAGCAAGCAAAAGGAAAGAAATAATGAAAATTAGAGCAGAAATAAATGAAATTGAGAACACAAAAACAAGAAAAGCCAGAAAATCAGAAGTTGGTTCTTTGATAAAATCAATAAAATTGATGGACACTTAGCAAGGATGGCAAAAAGAAAAAGAGAGAGGATGCCAATAAATAAAATCAGAAGTGAAAGAGGAGACATTACCACTGACCCAGCAGAAATAAAGGTGGTAATGAGAGGATACTATGAACAACTTTATGCTAATAAACTAGACAACACAGATGAAATGGACAACTTCCTAGAAAGGCATGAACAACCAACACTGACTCAAGAAGAAATAGATAGCCTCAACAATCCAATCAAAGTAAAGAAATTGATTCAGTCATCAAGAAACTTCCAAAAAAGAAAAGTCCAGGACCAGATGGGTTCACATGTGAATTCTATCAAGCATTCAAGAAAGATTTAATACCAATTCTATGCAAACTCTTCAAAAAAATAGAACATGAGGGAAGGCTACCTAACTCATTCTATGAAGCCAACATCACCCTCATACTGAAGCCAGACAAAGATACTACAACAAAAGAAAATTACAGGTCGATCTCTCTGATAAATATAGATGCAAAAATCCTCAACAAAATCATTGCAAATCAAATCCAGCAGCATATTAAAAATATTATACACCACAACCAAGTGGGATTTATTCTAGGTATGCAAGGATGGTTCAACATAAGAAAATCAATTAATGTAATACATCATATGAACAAATCAAAGCAGAAAAGCCACATGATCATCTTGATTGATACAGAAAAGGAATTTGACAAAATTCAACATCCTTTCTTGATGAAAGCACTTCAAAAGGATAGGAACAGAAGGAAACTTCCTCAACATGATAAAGGGAATATATGAAAAAAAAACCAAAGCTAACATCATCCTCAATAGGGAAGTATTGAAAGCTTTCCCCCTAAGATCAGGAACAGGGCAAGGATGTCCACTGTCACCATTGTTATTCAAATGTGTGTTGGAAGTTCTAACCAGAGCAATTAGACAAGAAAAAGAAATACAAGGCATCAATATTGAAAAAGAAGTAAAACTCTCACTGTTTACAGATGGTATGATGCTATATGTCAAAAACCCCCAAAAATCCACAGCAAAATTACTACAGCTAATAAATGTTCAGCAAAGTGGCAGGTTACAAGATCAACACTCAAAACTCTGTAGTGTTTCTATACACAAGTAATGGACAATCTGAGGGGGGAATCAAGAAAAGAATTCCATTTACAACTGAAACCAAAAGAATAAAATATTTAAGAATAAATTTGACTAAAGAGACAAAAGACCTATACAAAGAAAACTACAAGAAATTGTTAAAAGTAATCACAGAAGATCTAAATAGATGGAAGGGCATACCGTGTTCATGGATTGGAAGACTAAATATAGTTAAGATGTCAATTCTACCTAAATTGATTTACAGATTCAATGCAATACCAATTAAAATCCCAACAACTTACTTTTCAGAAATAGAAAAACCAATAACCAAATTTATCTGGAAGGGCAGGGTGCCCCGAATTGCTAAAATTATCCTGAGGGGGAGAAAATGAAGACAGAGGTCTCACACTATCTGACTTTAAGGTGTATTACGAATTTATAGTGGTCAAAACATCATGGTACTGGCATAAAGATAGATATACTGGCCAATGGAATAGAATAGAATGTTCAGATATAGATCCTCTCATCTATGGACAGTTGATCTTTGATAAGGCAGTCAAACCAACTCACCTGGGATGGAACAGTCTCTTCAATAAATGGTGCCTAGAGAACTGGATATCCATATGCAAAAGAATGAAACAGGACCCATATCTCACACACTTTACAAAAATTAACTCAAAATGGATCAAAGACCTAAACATTAGATCTAAGACCATAAAACTGTTAGAAGAAAATGTAGGGAAATATCTTATAAATCTTATACTAGGAGGCAGTTTCCAAGACCTTATACCCAAAGCAAGAGCATTGAAGAAAGAAAGAAAGAAAGAAATGGGAACTCCTCAAAATTAAACACTTTTGCACATCAAAGAACTTCATCAAGAAAGTAAAAAGACAGCCTACACAATGGGAAACAATATTTGGAAGTGATATATCAGATAAAGTTCCAGTATCCAGAATTTATAAAGAGATTGTTCAACTCAACAGCAAAAAGACAGCTGACCCAATTACAAAATGGGCAAAAGACTTGAACAGACACTTCTAAGAAGAGGAAATACAAACGGCCAAATGGCACATGAAGAGATGCTCAAATTCCCTGGCTATTAGAGAAATGCAAGTCAAAACCACAATGAGATGTCATCTCACACCCACCAGAATGGCCATTATCAATAAAACAGAAAATGCTACGTGCTGGAGAGGATACGGAGAAAGAGGTACACTTATCCACTGATGGTGGGAATGTTAAATGGTATAATTGCTGTGGAAGGAAGTTTGGCAGTTCCTCAAAAAGCTAAATATAGAATTGCCATATGACCAGCAATACCATTGCTAAGTATCTACTCAGAGGACATGAGGGCAAGCACACAAGCGGACATTTGCACACCAATGTTTATAGCAGATTATTTACAATTGTGAAGAGATGGAAACAGCCAAAATGTCCATCAACAGACGAGTGGCTAAACAAACTGTGGTATATATATACAATGGAATGTTATGCAGCCATAAGACAGAATAAATTTAGAAGTATGTAACAACATAGATGCACCTTAAGGACATTACTCTGAGTGAGATTAGCCAGAAACAAAAGGACAAATACTGTATGATCTCACTGATATGAACTGACATTAGTGAATAAACTTGGAGAATTTCATTGGTAACAGAGACCATCAGGAGATAGAAAGAGGATAAGATATTGGGTAATTGGAGCTGAAGGGATACAGATTGTACAACAGGACTGAATGTAAAAACTCAGAAATGGACAGTACAATACTACCTAACTGTAATACAATTATGTTAAAACACTGAATGAAGCTGAATGTGAGAATGATAGAGGAAGGAGGGCTGGGGGCACAAATGAAATCAGAAGAAAAGATAGATGATAAAGATTGAGATGGTATAATCTAGGAATGCTTATAAAATTTATATTTTGACTAGTGCATTTCCTAATATAACTTATGTAGACAGCTTAATTGAACACCATAAGTACATGGAACCTTGAGTAGGACATGAGATTTTGATGGTTTGTCTAGAGTGATGCCCCAACAAATCCCAGAGTGATTTGAACAGTGAATAAAAAAGTATTTTCAAAGTCCCCTTTGGGGAATGGTGAGAAAGGGGGAAAATTCAACTTCCCCAAGTTGAATCCTTGATATTCTCACAAGCAGTGTGGACAACCAAAGCCATAGGCTGAGCCCCCAGTCTTGGGGATTGTTCATATGAAACTTAACCCCACAAAGGATAGGTCAAGCCTACTTAAAATTAGACCTAAGGGTCACCCCCAAGAGAACCTCTTTTGTTGCTCAGATGTGGCCTCTCTCTCCAGCCAACACAACAAGCAAACTTACTACCCTCCCTGTGTCTACATGGGACATGACTCCCAGGGGTATGGACCTTCCTGGCAACATGGGACAGAAATCCTAAAATGAGCTGACACTCAGCATCAAGGGATTGAGAAAACCCCTAGAATGAGCTGAGACTAAGCATCGGGGGATTGCGAAAACCTTCTCGATCAAAAGGGGGAAGAGTGAAATGAGACAAAATAAAATGTCAATGGCTGAGAGATTCTAAACAGAGTTGAGAGGTTATCCTGGAGGTTATTCTTACACATTAAATAAATATCACCTTGTTAGTCAAGATGTAGTGGAGAGGCTGGAGGGAACTGCCTGAAAATGTAGAGCTGTGTTCCAGTAGCCATGTTTCTTGAAGATGATTGCATAATAATATAGCTTTCACAATGTGACTGTGTGATTGTGAAAACCTTGTGCCTGATGCTCCTTTTATCTACCTAAATATTAAAATAAATTTAGTAGATTGAAATGCTAGTGATCAATGAAAGGGAGTGGTAAAGTTACGGTATGTATGAATTTTTTTCTGTTTTCTTATTTCTTTTTCTGAATTGATGCAAATGTTCTAAGAAATGATCATGATGATGAATATACAACTATGTGATGAAAAAAAGAAAAAAGAATGTTCATATTGTATGTTGATTGGTTTTATTAATAAAAATAAAAAAAAATCTGTAGTGTTTCTATTCAATAGTAATGAGCAATCTGAGGGGGAACTTAAGAAAAAAATTCCATTTACAATTGTAACCCAAAGAATAAAGTATTTGGGAATAAATGTAACTAAGGATACAAAATACCTATACAAAGAAAGCTACAAGAAATTACTAAAAGAAATCATAGAAGACCTAAATAAATGGAAGAGCATACCATTTTCATGGATTGGAAGACTAAATATGTTAAGATGCCAGTTGTACCTAAAGAGATGTACACAATGTATACAATAGATGCAATATCAATTAAAATCTCAAAAACTTACTTTGCAGAAGTAGAAAAGCCAATAACCAAATTTATTTGCAAGGGCAGGGGGCCTGGAATAGCTAAAAATATCCTGAGAAAGAAAAATGAAGTCAGAGGTCTCATATTACCTGATTTTATGAAGCTATAGTGGTCAAAACAGCATGGTACTGGCATAAAGATTGATATACTGACCAATGGAATTGCATAGAGTGTTCAGATATAGACTCTCTCATCTATGGACAATTTATCTTTGATAAGATAGTCAAGCCAACTCATCTGGGACAGAACATTCTCTTCAATAAATGGTGCTTGGAAAACTGGATAACCATATGCAAAAGAATGAAAGAGGATCCATATCACAGCTTATGCAAAAATGAACTCAAAATGGATCAAAGACCTAAACACATTAGAGCTAAGACCATAAAACTTTTAGAAGAAAATGTAGAGAAACATCTTTTAAAAATTGTACTAGGAGATGGTTTCCTAGATCTTACACACAAAGGACAAGCATTGAAGAAAGAAATAGATAAATGGGAAGTCCTCAAAATTGAACACTTTTGGGCATCAAAGAACTTTGTCAAGAAAGTGAAAAGATAGCCTACACAATGGGAGACAATATTTGGAAATGACATATCAAATAAGGGTCTAGTATCCAGAATATACAAAGATATTGTTCAACTCAACAACAAAAATACAAACAACACAATTAAAAAAATGGGTGAAAGACATGAACAGACACTTCTCAGAAGAGGCACATGAAAAGATCCTCAATTTCCCTGGCTATTAGGGAAATGCAAATCAAAACCTCAATGGATATCATCTCACACCCACCAGAATGGCCATTACAAAAAAAAAATGGAAAATGACAAGTGCTGGAGAGGATGTGAAGAAAGAGGCACACGAATCCACTCTTGGTGGGAATGTAAAATGGTACAACCACTGTGGAAATTAGTTTGGTTGTTCTGCAGGAAGCTAAGTATAGAATTGCCAGGTGATCCAGCAATACTATTGCTAGATATCTATTCAGAGGACATGAGCACAAGGACACAAATGAAAATTTGTACACCCAATGTTTAGAGCAGCATTACTTACAATTGCCAAGAGATGGAAGCAGCTCAAATGTCCATCAACAGATGAGTGGCTAAACAACCTGTGATATATACATACGATGGACTATTACACAGCTGTAAGACAGAATAAAGTCATGAAGCATGTAACAACATGGATGGAACTTGAGGACATTATGTTGAGTGAAATTAGCCTGGAACAAAAGGACAAATACTGCATGGTCTCACTGGTATGAACTAACATTAATAAATGAACTTGGAGAATTTCAGTTAAGAACAGAGATTTTCAGGAAATAGAAACAGGGTAGAGATGGGGTAATTGGAGCTGAATTGATACAGATTGTGCAACAGGACTGGCTGTAAAAATTCAGAAATGGATAGCACAATACTACCTGATTGTAGCACAATAATGTAAGTACATTGAATGAAGCTGAAGGTGAGAATGATAGAGGGAGAAGGGCTGGGGACACGTATGAAACAAGAAGGAAAGATAGATGATAAAGACTGAGATGGTATAATCTAAGAATGTCTAGAGTGTACAATGATAGTGAACTAAATGTACAAATTTAAAAATGCTTTTGCATGAAGAAGAACAAAGGAATGTAAATATTGCAGGGTGTTGAAAATAGATGGCCATTCATATTTTAAAACTTCAACTTTTTTGTGAGACTAAAGCAAGAAATGTTTATTTGGTACAAAATTTATATTTTGACAAGTGCATTTCCTAATTTAACTTGTATGAACTGTTTAATTGAACACCATTAAGTACATGGAACTTTGAATAAAGCATGAGGTATTGTATGTTTGTTCAGGTTAGTGTGATGCCTCAATAAATCCCATAATGATTTGGACAGTGAATAAAGAAGTATTTGCAAGGTGCCCTTGGGGGAATGGGGAGAAAGGGGGAAAATTCCACTTCCCTATTTGGAGAATTCTTGATACTCTTGTAAGCAGTGGGGACAACCAAATCAGTAGGCTGAGCCCTCAATCTTGGGGTGTGTCCCTATGAAACTTATCCCTGCAAAGGATAGGCTAAGCCTACTTAAAATTTGGCCTAAAAGTCACCCCCAGAGAACCTCTTTTGTTGCTCAGATATGGCCTCTCTCTAAGCCTACACAGCAGGCGAACTCATTGCCCTTCATCTCTCTACATGGGACATGACTCCCAAGGGGTGTAAACCTCCCTGGCAATGTGGGACAAAAATCCTGGAATGAGCTGGGACTCAGCATCAAAGAATTTAGAAAATCTTCTTGACCAAAAGGGGGAAGAGAGAAATGAGACAAAATAAAGTGTCAGTGGTTGAGAGATTTCAAACTGAGTCGAGAGGTTATTCTGGAGGTTATTTTTATGCATTCAATAGATATCACCTTTTTAGTTTATGGTGCATTAGAGTGGCAAGAAAGGAGTACCTGAAACTATAGAGCTGTGTTCCAGTAGCCATGTTTCTTGAAGATGATTGCATAATGATATAACTTTCGCAATGTGACCATGTGATTGTGAAAACCTCGTGTCTGATGCTTCTTTTATCTGTGGTATGGACAGACGAGTAAAAAATATGGATAAAGAATAAACAAATAATAGGGGGAACAAAGGTTAAAATAAATTGAGTAGATTGAAATACTAGTGGTCGATGAAAGGGAGTGGTAAAGGGTATGGCATGTTTGAGTTTTTTCTTTATTCTTTCTTTTGCTGGAGAGCTGCAAATGTTCAAAAAATGATCATGGTGGTGAATACACAACTATGTGATGACATTGTGAGCCACTGACTGTAACCATGTCAAGAATGTTTGTATGTCAAGAATGTTTGTATGTCAAAAATGTTTATATGCTTGTTCATTGTTTATAATACAAATATTTTTTTTAAAAAAAGCATCCAGAATAACCAAAACAAACCTGAAGAAGAAGAACAAAGTTGTAGGACTCATGCTCCCTGATTTCAAAACTTACCACAAAGTTACAGTAATCAAGACAGTGTGGTGCTAGCACGATGATAGATACATTGATCATGGAATAGAGAGTTCAGAAATAAACCTTTCACTTATGGTCAATTAATTTTCCAAAGAGAGGGAAGACAATTCAATGGGGGGAAGAATAGCTTTTTCAAGAAATGGCGTTGGAACAACTAGATATCCACATGTAAAAGAATGAATTTGAACACCTCCCTCACTACACACAAAAATCAACTCAAAATGGAGCATAGAGGTAAGGGTTAGAGCTAAAACTAAAAATCTTGGAAGAAAACACAGAAGTAAATCTTTGTGACCTTGAGTTAGGCAAAACCTTCTTAGATATAACACTGAGAGCACAAGCTACCAAATAAAATTTATTTGTTGGATTTCATCAAATCTTAAAACTTTTGTGCTTCAAATAATACCATGAGAAAAGTGAAATGACATCCCCTGGGGAGTGCAGATGCAAAATGATTGAGTGGAGATTGTTCCCTTCACCAGAAAAATGAGTAAGTTGGAAAAACAGACTGGAATGAATGAGGTGGGAACCTTGGAACTAGATTGGACAGTTAGAATAACCAGTGAAGTGACAGATGAAGGGAGAATCTACTGAAGATTCAGCTTTTGTAAGTTGAGTATGAGCCAGCACCAGCTCCCATTCCTTCTTATATGGCTTAAAATTCAAATGTGAAAAACCAATCATAAACATTTGTTATTAGACATACAATGTATAAAATCGTAGTTTAGGACAAGGACAGCACAGAGCGAAATGGCAGAGGGATGTCGGTGCAGAGTACGTGTAGGCTATTGAAGTTAAATTGGTATCAATACAAACTAAAGTATAGTAGACTTAGAATGTTAAATGTAATTCCTATGGTAACCACAAAGAACATATTTTAAAAACTACACAAAAGGAAATCAGAAGTGATTCAAAATGTCTCATTAGGAGAGATCATCTAGACAGAAAGGATGACAGTATTGAGGAAAGGAAGGCAAAAAAAGTATGACATGTCAAAAACAATTAGCAAAATGGCAGAAGTAAGTTTGTTTCATCAGTAATTACCTTAATGTAAAAGGACAAAAAAACAACATGATCATCTCAATAGATGCAAAAAAAAGGCATTTGACAAAATCCAGCATTCTTTTTCTTTTTTTAAATAAAAATGCTCAGAAAACTAGGAATAGAAGGGAGCTATCTCGACAAGATAAAAGCCATTTATGAAAAACCCCACAGCTAATACCACACTAAATGGTGAAAGACTGAGACCTTTCCCCTAAGCTCAGGAGAGAGCAAGGATGCCTGCTTTCACTTCTGCTATTCAGCTTGGTACTAGAAGTTCTAGCCATATGAATTAGGCAAGAGAAAGAAAGAAAATGTTTCCAAATTGGAAAGGTGGTGGCCAGATGCCCAGGTCTTCTCCTAAAAGCCCAAAACAAGCCTGCTTTAGCCAGGGACAAAGATTAAGAAAGTAAACAATCTCCTGGAGGGGGAGGAGTGGAATTATGGATGTAAAAATGGCACTGATTGTATCTTAGTTTTAAACACTAATCTTAGAAAACATCAGGTCTTAGGCCTCTTTAGTGACTGTACTAGAGGCTCGATGTCCTCATACCATAGGGAATGTCTTTGTTCTGGAATCATATATTGCCTTGCACATTTCTGTTACTTTTGCTGAGCACTGACATCTGGAATGGCTGCCCCGTTAAATTCATGTCTGGTTCTGTGCCTGGTGTGTTTTCAGGTCTTGTTGTGACCCTGCCTGGGCTCTGCACGAACTCAGTCTGGGCCTGAACAATTGGCGAACCAGTCAGGAGACCAAAACATTGCTGGCAGCAATAAGCATGGGTCCAGGGGAGGAAGAATCTGTGGCCTATATCGTCCATGTGGGGAATAGTGGCCGCCCTCCTGGATGGGTGAGAGTATGGGGGATGCCCTAAAAACCCCAGCAGGGTTGCTAACGGTTTTGCAACAAATAACAGGGCAACTAAATTTTAGCAAAAGAAAAAGAGAATGCCAAGTAGCTCTGGTCACAGTCTGGCCCCTTTTAAGAGCCTTATTATGGCCACAGAGGTACAACAGGCAGCAAAACAACAGCCCACCATCTAGAGAAGAATTAAAACTAGAGTGGTACACATAACTCACTCAAGTGGACATGAAAGATACATTAACCAAGTGCTTGCTTTATGTGGATGATCAATTAGAAACATTAGCCCTAAATATGCTCAAGCCTGTGGTCGAAAATTACCCTGAGTTTGAGTCTGGAGAACACTCACTAATCTGGGGTGGGGCCCAAAAGCTTGGCATTCCATAGATTCTTCATCTGATGATGAAGAGGAGGAATAGGAAGTGGTTTGGAAGCAGGGGCTTTGGGTGGGTTCTGTGGCAAAGGCAGCATTCTAAACAAGTATCACTAGGGTTCTGTCACAATCACAGAAATGTGCAGAATTAATATATAGCCCCTTAGAAAAGCAATTGTGTTCAACTGATGATGCTCTATTGCAAGTGGAAAGTGTGACACAGAAATGTTTCATCACTGGAGGTCCACCCTCCCTATACAGGAATCGATTATGGACAGGGCCAATAAATCACATTCTAGCAGTGCACAATTAAATACCTTAACAAAGTGGAAAGCTTACGTGTTGCAATGCAATGTTTTCAATACAACCTTCTTAGTGCCAAGATGGACGAAATTTTAGAACCAGGGCTATAGGTAGAAGATTCAATAGTAAAATTGCTGCAGCTGAAATAGCTGTTGAAACATCCACTGTAGAGGGTATAGGAACAATTCCCAAATCCGCTTGGATTACCGATGGAGCTGCTAGTGGGCAGCCACCCACATGGACAGCTGTGGCATTATAACCCAGTCCTGCCACCATATCATGGGAGACTAGCACTGTGTAAAGCATGGAAGGTAATAGTGCAGGAACTAGCTGGGCTGTTTACAAAAATCTCATGACCTGGATGGCAACCTGGAAACAAGAACAATGGGCAGTCATAAGTTGCCCTCTATGGGGATGAAAGCTGTAGGAAGACATGTGGGATGCTGCCAGCAATGAAAGTTTACTGCCTATCACGTCCCTGCCCACACTACCCAGGAATGTTGAGGCAAGCACCCTCACTGGAGTCTGAAGCACACTGATAAAACTCAAGAAGCAGCTGAATGGCTTCATTGAAAGCATGGACACTGGGGGCATCAACCTTATTGCATTTCATCCAGCAGTTCCAGCTACCCACCATGTGCCAACACCATCTAGGCATCACACAAGAGTACCTGTTGTGCTCCTTGCAATGACCATGCTGATTGCCTCACCAGATGGGACACGTCAGCAGATCACAGGCTCCAGTGACCCAGTGGCAAATGGATTACTTTGGCCCTCTTCTTCTCTCAGAAAGGTCAAGCACCCAAGCAAACACCTTTCTACAGTGGGCTTCAGCGGTAACCCATGCCCACAATCGAACTCAGTGTTGGGTTTGCACAGACTTGCCATCTTCGGAAGCTACAAGCTTTTGCTGGACCATAGTTCCAGCTAACTCATGGAACATGCTGTCGACATGCAGAATTTGACACATCAACAAATCTGGAGTAAGACTTTCTCTTTTAAGACTGAAATCCAATAAGCATCTTATGATGAGATTCAGGCTTCTATCTTTTCCCTTGTGAGGGAACAAGTAAATAAGCCCCAGTCTGTAGTAGGATATGCTGTGCATGATGGACTAGGATGGCTGACAGTGGAAGCAGTAACTTTAGACTACGTCACCACTGTTTGCATGGAAGTTCTTAATAGAAATAGATATGTGGTGGCTACCCTCATAAATGTGTACTTTTAGCATTTAGCTGCAAAATGATAGCCTTTTCCAATGGCAAAGTGCCTCCAACAGACAAAGAGCATATGATCCTCCCTTGGGTGGCTATGGACTTGTGGGCAATATGGATGGCCCTATTTACCTTACAGTTCGACAAGATGCTATCTGTAGGGGTAGGCATATGTCCCTGCCACATTATATGATTCTTTACCACATACTCCTGGTAATCGGGAAATGGTTAAATCTAGGTATTGAGTGAAGCATACCTCCTGGTGATTTTATCCTTTAACTATTCTTGTTCCACAGGACTCTGCAATGGTTCCTGAAAAGCACATAACAGCCTTCGCTAACCACACAGCTCAGACACTTAATGAATCTAAACTGGCAATATCATTATTAAATGAAGAAACCACCCAATTATAGAAAGAAGTCTTACAAAATAGAATGGCTTTAGACATTTTAATTGTGGCACAAAGTACAACCTGTGCCCTTATAAACATACAATGTTGTGTATAGATTCCTGAACACTCACATAATGCTTCACAAGCTTTGAATCACATGCACGATCACCTATACAGGACTGATCAATTATTTGCTGACACTCTCTCTACTTGGCTTAATTTTCTTACTCAACCTTGGCAGCATTTCTTTATAGAATTATCTGCCCTCTGTCGGCTTATTACACTCTGTCATCTTCAATATTGTTGTGGCACATGGATGCAATGTCTGTCCTATGGTCAACACAGCCTTTTATGGGGGTAGGGGATGGGTGGTGGAATGTGGCAGCCTGAAGCATGGGTCTCCTCCTAAAAGCTTATAACAAACCTGCTTTAGCCAAGGACAAAGGTCAAGAAAGTAAGCAATCTCCTGGAGGGGGAAAAATGGAACTATGGATGTAAAAAAGGCACTGACTGTATCTTAGTCTGAAACAAACACTAGTCTTGGTAAACATCAGGTTTTAGGCAACTTTAATGATTGTAGTAGACATACTATACGGAATGTCTTTGTTCTGAATTCACACATTGCCTCATGCATTTCTGCTCCTATGCAGGGTGCTTATGTCCAGAATGGCTGCCACCAGAAAGTTTCCCCTGTTCATAAGTCACAATAAATTCATGTCTGGTTCTGTGCCTGACATGTTTTTCAGTCTCACGGCAGCACCTGCCAGTGTTCTGTGAAAACTGGTCCTGGGCCTGAACAGAAAGCATGAAGTAAAACTATCACTATTTGTAAACAACACGAGCTTATATATAGAAAACTGAAGAAGTCCACAAGAAAAGTACTAGAGCTAATAGACAAATTCAGTAAAGTGGCAGGGTACAAGATCAACACGTACAATTCAATTGTGTGTTCAATTCCCAGCCCATGTACTCCCCCCCAAAATCGATTGTATTTTAATTCACTAACAATGGGTAATCTCAAGAGGAAATGAAGAAACAAATTCCATTTACAATAGAATCTAAAAGGCTAAAATACCTATGAGTAAATTTAACTAAGGATGTGAAAACTTATACATTGAAAACTACAAAACCCTGATGAAAGAAATTAAAGAAAGCCTAAATAAACATAACAAGACACCCATCCTAATGGATTGGAAGACTTAATATTGTTAAATTGTCACTACTACCCAAAGCAATCTATGGATTCAACATAATCCCTATCAAAATTCTAGTAGGCTTTTTTGCAGAAATGGAAAAGTTGATCTTCAAGTTTATACGGAACTGCAAGAGACCCCAAAAAACTAACACAATTTTGAGAACGAACAAGTTGGAAGACTCACACTTCCAGATTTTGCAATTTATTACAAAGCTGCAGTGATCAGCCCAGGGGATTGCTGGCATAAGGTTAGGCAAAAAGACCAATGGGATAGAAATGAAGGTTCAGATATGACGCACGTCTATGGCCAACTGATTTTCAGTGAGGGTACCAAGTATATGCAAAGGCAGAAAGAATAGCCTCTTCAACAACTGAGGCTGGGAAAACTGGCTATGCAGATGTGAAAGAATGACACTGGAGTCCTATCTCACATCATATACAGAAATTAACTTAGAACAGACCAAAGTTCTAAATATAAGAGCCCAAACCATAAAACTCTCAGAAGATAAAGTAGGGACAAATCTTCATGACCTGGGATTTGCCAATGGATTCTTAGATATGACACCAAAAGCCTGAGCAACAAAAGAAGCAATTGGTAAATTCTACTTTATCAAGTCGATTGTCCTTTTGTATATCAAAGGATGTTATTTAAAAAGTTAGAAGACAGGTTGAGCCAGAAGTGAAGGTGTAGTTTTGGCTGCTGGCTCGGAGCAGCCCTGGCCTGTATGGTTATCATTCTAGGGGGAGATACATGGGCCTATAACCTGTCTTCCCCAATCAGACGGAGGGACTGGGGCCACACCAGAGACATACAGTAGGGATTGGAGCGGTGAGGACACATAGGAAGAGCAGAAGGAAGCCACAACAGGCTACTCCTACCAACCCCTGGACCAAGGTCCTGAACAAAATGAGGTGGAGTTGGCACCAGTAGGGAGTGGAAAAGATTTCGCTATTGATATACAGAAGTCAAACCAGGCCCTGAATCCATATTTGTCCCAACTGACCATTAGAGAGTGGAGAGGAAGAGGAGGAAGAAGCTACAGCATTGAACAACCACAGCTCTATTCCATGGACCCCAAACACACGGAGCTGATGAAAAGGATGATGGTTGAAGCAAGCCTACCCGTGCCAGGGGATCCTGCCTGGACTCAGGAGATCTCAGATGCCTAGTGGGAGAATGTGGTACAGAAGGCTCTCTAGCCCAGCAAGTGTTCCCTGCTTGGAGGTGGCCACTCTGAGAGCTGCCTTATTTCCTTTCATTCCAGGGAAGGACCAGAACAGGATTAAACACATCCCTGGTTTTAATGTCCATCTCCATTCTCCCCATCTGCCTTTCCACATCGAGGCAAATCAGACTTAGAGACCCACTTCATTCAGTTCTGTTCAAATGGGGACATTGGCCCAAGGCTGACTTACCTTGGCGTGTATGATTCTGTAGAGAACAGAGCCCCTCATGTGCACAGCTAAAAGCACATGAGCTGTGCCCTGGAACCCAGGTTGAGCCCTCCTCAACCCCTTGCCCTTTCAAGGTGCCCAAAAGGGGCAAGTAAGCGTCCAAAAAGAAATGAATCGGTGTTGGCAGGGGGAAGGGAGAATTCATAGTCAGCCTAGAAAATGGGAGAGAAAGTTGTAAACTGTGTATCAGATAAGGGCTTACGTCCAGACGCCATGTAGTTTCAGAGAGTCACATCAGAAGTCAGGAGTCAGAAAATGGGTCTCAGAGGCTAAATGCAAGTGTCATTAAGGCTGTTCGCCTCTGGATTCTCCAGGAGAGAATCCATTTCTTGCCTTTTCCAGTTTCTAGAGGTTGATATCCCTTACACATTTGAATGTGGTTAAATGGGGAAAGTTTGGATGTTATTAGAATAAAAATTTTGGAAAAAATGTAGGACTGTACAACACAGACAGTGAATCCTAAATGTAAACTATGGACTATAGTTAATAGAATTATAATGATAATCTTCCATCAATTCTAATAAAGGTACCATACTAATTCAAGTGTTAAATTTTTTTATAAACCTACAACTTCTCTAAAAAAAAAGTATTAAAAAAAAAACTGTTGGTCACAATGTAGAGAAATTAGAACCCTCATACCTACTGGTGGTAATGTAAAAAGTTGCCTGCTTTGGAAAACAACTTTGCATTTTCCAAAAAATAAACATAAAGTTACCAAATGATTCAGAAATTCTACTCTTAGGTTTATACCCAAGAAAAGTGAAAAAATATGTCCATGCAAAAGTTGTCCCCAAATGTACATAGGCGTATTATTTATTACAGCCAAAAAGTAGAAACAACCCAAATATTCATCAACTTATGAATGAATAAATAAAATGTGGTATATCCATACAATGGAATATTATTTGACAATTGAAAGTGATGAACTCTTTCTACACACTACAACATAGATAAACCTTGAAAACATAAGGCTAAGTCAAAAAAGTTAAGCACCAAAGACCACATATTGTTTGATTCAATTTATATAAAATGTCCAGAATGGGAAAATCCCTAGAGGTAAAAAGTAGAGTGTGGCTGTCTAGGGTTAAGAAGAGAGAATGTGGGACGTGGGGAGGCAGGGGAGGAGAAGGGGACTCCTAATGTGTATGGGACTTCTTTTTTTATTATTCCAATTTTTATTTTTTTATTAACGTAATATTCACACAACATGAAATTTACTATTTAAAAGCCACGATTCTGTGGTTTTTAGTACATGCACCATGTCGCGCAACATTATCATATCTAATTCCAGAACATTTTCATCATGCAAAAAGGAAACCTTATACCCATTATGCAGTCACTCCTCATTCCCCATCCTCCAAGCCCCTAGCAAACGCCATTCTGCTTGTATATTTATACTACATTTTGTTAATACATTAATCTCTTGATGGACATTTGAGCTGTTTCCATCTTTTGGCTATTGAGGATAATACTGTTACAAATGACAATGTGCTAGCACATGGAGTGTAAAACATCAGTAACTTCCGACACCAACTGCAAATGACTGCCATCACATGGGGAAAGTTTGGATGTTATTAGAATAACATGTGTCAAAGCTCCAAACTCCCCCCGCCCCAATCACTTGATTCCTCTTTCTGGTGAAGCCAGCCTCCACCCTAAGTCTACAGATATGTCTAGCCCCACCCCTGATATCTCTTTAGCATACAAACTATCTGGTGAGGTCCTGGGCCCATCATGAATGACAAAATACATTCCTATCATGGGAAATTCCAAGGATGCAGAGGATCCTTGGGAAAAAAAGATGCCAGATTTCTTTTTTCTTTAAGTAGAAAGTGAATTGTTTATTAAAGAGAAGTCACCTGTGAGTTACTCTGCTTACATTAGCATGGTTGACTAAAACTTTGAATTGAAACTTGCCTTCAATAACAAATGAACTCTAAAAAGCAAACTCGTAAGGGTCAGTTCAAGTAGCATTGTCAGAGCTGCATCTTTAGAGACAGGTGATCACTCAATTCCCCAGTGAAGCAATCAGTCACTTTTTTGGATGCTAAAAATATAAACACAAAAACAGCCATCACAGAAGTTTTTTTATGCAGTAAGATTCTAAAATGAGAACAGACTGTACCTCGAACAACCCGAGGCTGAGGCTCTGCAGGCAGGTTTCTCTAGGTGAGGTTCCCTCCTGCCCCTGTCTTGCCCCTTTCCCACCCTTAGCTGAACCAAAGGGTGTTCACGGCTGCCCTGTTATCATTAAACCCACCAGGAAACTTTCCAGGGCCACAACCACACTGGTTGAGAAGTAAGAAGAGGAGGTCCCCACTCAAGCCCTGCCCACCACCCTCTGCAGCTCTGGCTGCAGCAGGTAGCAGCGGAGTTGAGTTGTGGAGTGGGCAGCCTCCCCCATGTGTGGTTCAGGACAGAGAAGATCCATGACTGGCCCTGAGTCCAGATCGTGCATCCGCGGAGTGCTAATAATTAGTGGGTTTCCAAACATGTCTCCAAATGCTGATAGTTCGATCAGACCCAGCTGCACAACGGGGCTATCTATAATGATGTGAAAGAGAGTTTTGGCGTGGATGCCCCTGTCCAGCTCCTCTGGAGAAGGCTCATGGTGCTCCAGCAGCCTCTTGCAGGTGACATTTTGCTGGTTGTAAACTCTGAAGATCATCAGTCTCTTCCTTTTCATAGAATCCCATCTCCAGCAGGGAAATGATGGCCCAAGGATCCAACCCAAATTCCCCTTTCCTTATCATCTTTTTGAAGATTCCAGGCTCGGCCTGGAATAAGTGTGTCTATGACTGGGTCTTCTACACGTTCAGATAACCACTCCATGACCTGAATCACTGACATTGAGGTTCAGTCAAGGACGCTCAGGGCTCTGCTCCCTGGGAAGTCCATCTGTGTGAGCTGGGGCAGGGTGTTACCACGTGCTCTTTCTGTTCCTCATTTAACATGAAGAGGGCATCTGAGATGCCTTTTCACATAATCCACCTGCATCAAGGGGTCAGTGATAACAATTGATGAGAGACTTCAAGATTTTCCTGAACTCTGTCTGAAAGTTTTCCGTGTTGTGCTGTGCCATGACCTGGTCCACACTGCAGGGCAGCAGGCTGACCGTGGGTCAGAATATAGCATCTCGATCTGGAGCTTTCTGGCCTTGTTTCTTCTTCTCTTTTGTGGACACATCATCTGCCTTAGGAACCGGGGTGCCTTTAAAAAAATTTGTTTTAAATCAGCAAGATATCTTTATACTGAAAATTGTCTTCTAAGATGGATTGGTATCACTTGGCACCCTCTCTGAAACAGCATGTATGAACTTATGATATGCAACACTTTTGGCGTCTTGTAAGTTCACACGTGTGCAATGTGCAGCTGCCGTAGCTTGTTCACAAAGTCCTCCCTCTGCATCGGGTCTCCTCTGGGACTTCTTTTTGAGATGATGAAAATGTTCTAGGATTGATTGTGGTGATGATTGCACAACTCTGTAAACACACTAAAAACCACTGAGTTGTACCCTGCAGTAGGGTAAACTATATGCTGCGTGAATGATATCTCAATAAACCTGTTTTTAGGAGTCATCTTTTTCTTTGTTCTATTTTGGAATATAGGTCTAGAAAGCTTATGAGTGAACTATTTTAAGTTTGTTGCTGTAAACAACATGTTCCTCATTTAAATACATAATTACTGATGTGATATTAAGCGGATTTTTCTTTAGAATTCAATCTCTAGGCTTAAATTTGTGCTGGCATCAATCTGCCACTGGTGGTATTTTTCAAGGTAGGATCTATATTCATTTCTATCGTCCCACTATCTATTGCCATGCTGGACACATACTAAATGCTCTGATAAGTATTTTTCAAATGTGCATGCAACTAAGTAAGGGACTGACCTTACTTGAATAGTCAGTGCATGTGGGATTGAAGCAAGGGATAGGAGAGGAATAAGACAGAGAAGGAAGATCTGAGTGGAAAAAAATGTGAATTTGTAAAAGACATCTGTGCCTCCATTTCCCTCCACATACGTGCAGAGTGAAATAACTCATAGAGATAGAGGTAGCTCCCTCTGTTTTCAATCTTGTTCTTAATCTCCCAGTGTTCTCCTGAAAAGAGACAGCTGTTATCTCCTGCAAGATGCTACTCTCTGGATTTATCAGTTAATTAAGGTTAGATCATGCTTCTATAACATCCATCCCTTAAATATCAGTAATAAAAACAATGAAGATTTATCTTTTGTTGATTCCACATGTCCAACAAAAGTTGTCTGTGGCTCTATTCACTCTAGTACTCAGGATGGTGGAGGAAACACTATATGAAATGTTGTCAGTCATCCCACCAGTGGGAAAGAGAAAAATTTTGAGTCACTCAGAGTGGCAATTAAATGTACAGTCCACAAAGTCATATCCGCTTACAACTCATTTTCCAAAATTAGTCATGGCTTTACAAGGGGCCAGGAAATACAATTCTACCATGTGGCTGTGTGTTAGTTAGATTCAGTTGTCAACTTGGCCAGGTGAGCATACCTAGTTCTTTTGCTGCGGACACAAGCCAATGGTACGTGAACCTCATCTGCTGCTAATTACATCTGCAGTCAGCTAGGAGGCGTGTCTGCTGCAATGAGTGACGTTTGACTTAATTGGCTGGTGCTTAAATGAGAGAGCGCCAAGTAGCACAGCCAAGCAGCTCGGCATTCCTCATCTCAGCACTTGCAGCTCAGCCCAGGCCTTTGGAGATGCAGAAAGAAGTCACCCCAGGGAAAGTTGTTGGAACCCAGGGGCCTGGAGAGAAGACCAGCAGAGACCATCCTGTGCCTTCCACGTAAGAAAGAACCTCAGTGGAAAGTTAGCTGCCTTTCCTCTGAAGAACCAACAAAATAAATCCCCTTTTATTAAAAGCCAATCCGTCTCTGGTGTGTTGCATTCCGGCAGCTAGCAAACTAAAACAGGCTGGAAGACAGAAAACTGGGAGCATCTGGCAAACAGTATTAATGACTACCACACTAGTCACTCTAGAATTTAAACAAAACTCCAGTATTGCCACGCATGCTAGACATATATACTTTTAGATAGCCTTTGCCCTTTTTTGTGTCCACTGCTGCCAGATCTCTAGCCAGCAATGCATCATAGCGAGGTGAGAATGCGGAGAGCTGCTGCAGGTACAGAGATCTAGTTAGGGCTAATTTATCTATTGTCCACCCTTACAAAACCCTACCTACTCTATGTATCACTTGGGCTTCTCCCGTGTTCTTTGTATGTACCTACATCTACATATATGTCTCTTTCTCCTATTGATTCTGTTCTTCATATAGATCTATAAAGAGACATTTCAGGGAATTGGGTTACAGGAACATGGGAGTTAAATTTTGCTGAAATCTGTAGAGCAGGCCAGCAGGCTGGAAACTCGGGCAGGATTTTATGCTGCCGTCTTCAGGCAGAATCTCTTCTCTTGGAAACCTGGTTTTTGTTCTTAAGACCCTCAACTGATCAATGAGGCCCAACCAAATCATTATGGGTACTCTCCTTTACCTAAAGTCAACTGATTGTGCGTTTATGTCAACTGCATCTACAAAACACTTAAAACAATGACACCTAGATTAGTGTTTGACTGAAAAACTGAGTACTACATAGAGTCTGGCCAAGTTGATACATAAGGCTATTTCACCTGCCTAAACCCTAACCTCATAAAAGTATTGATCACCTACTCCTTTGTACCCTACAGTATTCCATATATGCATCTACTGAGACAGCTGTAAGATTTTCCTACCTGCATTTGTTCACATCCCCGTGTTTCCCTTACAGTCTAGGGACCACAAATACATCTGTATCCTTAGCAACTGGAGCTATGTAGAAGGTCAAAAAGCATTTGTGGAATGAAAACATTTGTGACTATAATGGCATACATAGCTCAGAAAGGAGTTGGAAGACGCAGCCTGGAAGGGTCTAGAGTCTGCAAGTAGACACGCCTTTGGAAGAGGAGTTGGGAGAAGGGGGTTAGGGTAGAAGACTGGCTCCAGGTGCTGAGAGAAAGGCCACTTAGACTAAACATGTGTTCAAGTAAGCAACAGGTGTTAGCCCCAACAAATGATTGCTTTCATGAAGGCTCAACAAAACGTACAGGATTGTCTCTAGAAGAGGAGAGCATAATTTCCAGGAGTTTGAGAACAGGCAGTAGTTAAAGGTTCCGACAAGTGGCTGGCACTGGAAAAGTCTGACAGCAGGAAGCCTCATCGTACCTGTGGTGGTTAGATTCAGTTGTCAACTTGGCCAGGTGAAGGTGCCTAGTTTTGTTGCTGTGGACATGAGCCAATAGTATGTGAATCTCATCTGTTGCTGCTTACATCTGCAGTTGGCTAGTAGGCATGCCTGCTGCAATGAATGATGTTTGACTTAATCGGCTCGTGCTTAAATCAGAACACTCAATGTAGCACAGCCAAACAGCTCAGCATACCTCATCTCAGCACTTGCAGTTCAGCCCAGGCCTTTGGAGATGCAGAAAGAAATCACCCCAGGGAAAGTCGTTGGTACCCAGAGGTCTGGAGAGAAGGCCAGCAGAGATCACCCTGTGCCTTCCCACATAAGAAAGAACCTCAGTTGAAAGTTAGCTGCCTTTCCTCTGGAGAACTAACAAAATAAATCCTCTTTTATTAAAAGCCAATCCGACTCTGGTGTGTTGCATTCCGGCAGCTAGCAAGATTGAACAATACCATTCCCAGCACCTAGCATGTGCTTAAAGACATTTTTCTAGTGAATAAACAGTCCCTGTTCTCCAGAGTCTGATTGGAGAACAAGACTATTAACCTGTGAAACTAAGTGCTGTTAAGAGGAAGCGTCTCAGGTGACAACTAGGTAATTATGTCACTAATTCCCTCCATGCAGTCCAACCCAAATTTACTTACAAAGTTTTATGATAAGTGTCTCTGAGGAAAATGTTAATAACATAATTCTTAAAAATTTTCAGGGGACCTCTTTCCTGTTTCGTTTCATGTGCCTCTTCATTAACACAGTTATCATTGTTTTTATTATTTTGAGTGTGTATAACCAGCACTGGAGAATAAAGCCCATGTTTGGGCAAATACATAAATCTGGCTTCAGTTCATAAAAATAAAAAGTTATTTTTGGGCATTGTAGGGAAATCTTCTCTTTCAAGTCAAGTCGAGTCAACTAAACCTGTTTACAGCAGAAACTTACCGATAGAATTTGAGAATCCCTCATTCCCACTCAATCTTTTCAGTGTTCTCATGCACCAAGACAAGTGTGCTAATACTCTGAGATAAAGCCAGTAATTGAAGGCAAAAATTGTTCGGCAGAATTCAAAATCCCTAGACCAAGAGTGAAAATAAATGACAAAACCAATCATAAACATTAATCTTTTGTTTTTTTGTTAAAGCAGTTGTAGGTTTACAGAAACATTACTGAGAACATAACATATTCCCACTCCCAACCCCTGCCTGCCAGTTTTCCCTCTTATTAACATTTTGTGTTAGTGTGGTATCTCTGTTACAACTGAAGAAAAATATTATTATAATTATATTAACTATGGTCCAATGTTTATTTTTGGATTCACTCTTTACATCGTATGGTTCTGTAGGTTATTTTAAACATTTATTGTGGAAGCATATCATGCTGGTTTGAAAGGATTTATGTACCCTAGAAAAGCCATGTTTTAATCCTAATCCCATTTCTTCTAATCCCTATTCAGTACTGTATATTGGAAACTTTAATTAGATTATCTCCTTGGAGATGTGACTCAATCAAGTGTGGGTATTAAACTTGGTTAGATGAAGACATGTCTCCACTCATTCTAAGTGGGTTTTGATTAGTTTACTGGAACCCTATAAAAGAAGAAGCATTTTGGAGAAAGCTTCAGAACGCTGCAGAATCACAAAGCAGAGAGTCTACTGGCCAGCGACTTTTGGAGATGAAGAATGAAAATGCCTCCTGGGGAGCTTCATGAAGCAAGAGGCCTGGAGAGAAAGCTAGCAGACTTTGCCATGTGCTCTTTCAGCTGAGAGAGAAACCTTAAATGTCATCAGCATTCTTAAATCAAAATATCTTTCCCTTGATGCATTAGATTGGACATTTATATAGACTTTTTAAAATCAGGACATTTTCTCAGCCTTAGAACTGTAAACCTGCACTTATTAAATTCCCCTTTTTAAAAGCCATTCTGTTTCTGGTATATTGCATTCTAGCAGCTAGCAAACTTGAACACATACATACAACCTAAAATCTCCCATTTTTAAGCACTTTCTAATATATGTCAGTGGTATTCATTACACTCACAATGTTGTGTTACAATCACCATCATCCATAACCAAAATTTTTCTATCATCACAATCAGAAACCTTGTGCCAGTTAAGCATTAACTCTCAAATCCCACCCCTCCTCATACCTCTGGTAACCTGTATTCTAATTTCTTACTTAATTCATACACATTTTATTCATCGATCTGTAGAGAAGAAATGGCCCCACGCCATTCCCAGATTTGTCTTATTTTCTGTGATTGTTCATAACAGATTGTTTCTACTTAAATTAACACAGCTGCCCTTGGAAATGGTCTGTGAGAAAACAAGTCTTGCATTTCAAGATCAGTTATAAGAAAACCTTGCAGTCTTCCCACTAATGCTGGCTCAGGTCTTTAGCTCTGGCATGTGTAGACTAAATCAGTGACCCATTGTGTTATGCTATTGGAACCAGACATCAGAAGAGATGTTGCCACTCTTCTAGAAAAGATAAAAGCGTTGAGACTTACACAAATATCTTATTAAAAAACCAGGTCAGGAAGGAAAGGACATGTCCACGTTGTATGGAACACCCTGACACCTACCTTTGAGTTTAGTTTTTGCCCTTACATTCAGGTCATCAAGCCCTGACAGCAGAGAAATGCATTTTCTATAACCCAACTCTCTTATAAACTTTTTCAACTTCTAAGAGAGAACCCATTTGGACCTTTATATTGAGGACTCCATTTGGCCACATTTTAAGAAGAATCTTAATAACTGGAAGGCATACTTTAGGGAATCTGCCAGATCTACAAATAAAACAAAATTTTATGTATATGTCACACCCACTAAAATGAAAAAAAAAAGACAAATGGTACCACTTGTTGAAGAGGATGTAAAGCAACTGGAATTCTCAAACATTGTTAGTGGGAGTGCAAATTGGCATAACCACTTTTGAAAACTGTTTGGCAGTTATCTACCAAAGTGAATATACATATGTCCTATGGTCTAGAAATCCCACTAAGATATCCACATCACATGTTCTCCAGAATACACGCGCTAGAATGTCCATGACACAACTATACATAAGAGCCCCAAACTGTAAATAACATAAATATCCAACAGCAGTAGAATGGATAAAAGTATAGTGGTATATTCAAAAGGCATCCCACACAGCACAGAGGATAATGGAACCACAACTTCATGGGTGAATCTCGTAAATGTAATGTTGAGAGGAAGAAGCCAGACATAAGAATTATGCATGTTTCTATCGACAAAATGTTCAGAAACAGACCAAACTAATGTATGGTCTTAGAGGTAAGGCTAGCCCTTACACTTAGGAGGGCCTGAGAGGAGTGTAATGCTCTGTTTCTTGATCTGGATTTTGGGTACACAGGTGTGTCCTCTTTGGGAAAATTCATGGACCTGTACGCATGTGATTTGTGTGCTTTTCTGTAAGTGCTTTTAAAAAACGTAGGACCATGCCGGAGACCCAGGTTCGATTTCTGGTGCCTGCCTATGCAAAAAAACAAAAACAAAAACAAAACAAAAAATGTAGGACCTTAAGGGGTCAGTGTTGCTACCTCCACATGCAAGCCTCTTAGCTAGGCCCTGAGGAGAAATTGAGAATTGGGAATTAAAAGTAAAAAACTTGGACCCACCGCCAGTTGAATAGCTTGATCTAAATTAGGCCAACCTAATTCTTCCTGGACAGTGTATGGCATGCCTGGCTAAGTCATGGTGACTGGCGAGTCTGCTGGCTTTCCACACTGGGTCATCTTCATAAAGGCAAGGCTTACCAGGAAGTCAATGAGATTGCGAGAATTATCACAGATCATGAGCAGAGGCAGGTGACTGGACACTGGCTATGGACAGCCGGACGATCCTGATGATCCAACAGAAGAGAGCCAGGGAGCAAGTGGGACGCCTGATGCTTCCGAATGTGTGTCAACACAGGAGAGAAAATTCTCATTCTAACAGGCTTCAAAGTGGAGTAAGCAGGAGGTTGAGTTGGAAAAAGCTGAAGGATAATAAAATATTAACTAGCATATTGCTCTCAGGTAACACACGGTGTGCAGTGCTGAGTTTAGGCAGTGATCCGTAACTATTTCAGGCACACCGCAGCCTGCCGCCAACGCGCTCTTCACACACACAAAAACATAAAATGCTGCTATCCTAAATGTTCACGAAAGGAATACTTCTGTGCTGATGCTGGATTTTAGTTCAAGTAAAAGATAAACAATTATAAATACAGTTTAGAAAAATTTTCTCATTAACCTATTTTTTTTTTCCTGGGGAAATGCCACTTTTATTTGATTTTAGCCATTAAACAAGCAAACTAGTTTATGGAAGAAATAGTAGCTGAATTGGAGAATCATTGCTCTAAGGAAAAGTAAGGCTCATTAGAATTTAGCCCATCTGTACTTCAGTTTGCTTCAGAACTGTTTTTTTTTGTAGGTAAACAGCTACTACACAACCTTGGTTTTGCTCTCAATTTGCCTTGCAAATCCTGTTATTTGACTACTTAAAAGATGAATCGGGTGTCCAATTTACTGAGGATTTACTCTATGGAGGAAGAGCTCCTTGCAGCCTCCTTAAGGTGACCCTGCTTACTTCTTATCTTCTGTATCCAGTTCTTGCAGAAGAATTGGTGACTATCAGAGGCCCTCAGGGTGGCTTTGTAGACTCTCTGCAATGCAGATTCCAGGGACTTGGGCTCATTCAGCCCTGGAGGAGGTGACTTCCTGGGGAGGGAAGATGGAGAAGAGGCGGCTGCAAATGAGTGTCCCTGTGGCTACCAGGGGTGGCTTTGGTGAAGAACCCTAAGATTCTCCTTGCTGAGGACTTTGGCTCTGCAGCAGGACTGCTTTGCCTGGAGTGTAGAGGTTATTGAGCTTGGTCAGCTCTCTTTTGTAGTGAGTAAGGTGTCTTTCTTTTGACATGGGCAGGCTCCGGAAATCGAGCCCAGGTCTCCAGGATGACAAGAGTGAATTCTACCACGGAGCCACCACTGCGCCACCCTGCAGTTAGTAAGGTCTCAGGGAGACAGTTTGATGGTTTCTTACTGTAGTTCAATTTGTTAATGTGCTGGCAGCAGGCCCAATATAAAATTGTGGGAGTGGGTCAAGTCTCCCAATACTTGGAAACCTCAGCTAAGTCCATCTCCACCAGCTCTCTGCTCTCTGTATTGCTTCGCCCCATAAAGGGTGACTTTAGACCAGTCCTTAACCACTTCTTTTTCAACTTGCCTCAGGGACGAAATCCTCCCATAACACTGTTGTTGGTCAAATGAGGTAAAACCTGAGGGGGGATTGTAAAGTGTAAACTGCTTAAAGGTATATTCCTTGATTAATCTGGTTGTGATGAAACACAGAAAGTAGCTAAGTTCTGTAAAGCTTCATCAGGTGGTGTCCTTTCATTCTAAATTCCCTACATAGCTCTATTACAAGTTCAGTACTGTAGCTGGAATTCCAGTTTTTTTCTTAGCCTTAAGTGGCAAGGGAAGGGAGGGCACTGCCTCATTCCTTCTCAGTCTAGAAAGTGAACATGGTTCCCATTTGTGGTTATGCCCAGGAGAGGGACCCTTTCTTCATATCTTTAGCAAATCAAATCATTAAGAAATCTATTGGTTTTGAGTTCCATTTTCATAGGACAAAATCATGGCCAGCATTGCAAAAAAGGCAGGTGATAAAGAATCTGGGCATAAATATCAGCTCCATCAGAGTGTGGCACTGGGGGCACAAACCACTTTGAAGGACAAAAGGAATTACCAGAGTGAGCTGGGAGCGGCTATTTTGTGCTATCTGTTTTACAGGTATGATTTCACTTCATCTTCTATAATAGGGATTGGCAAACTACCACCCAAAGGCCATTTTGGCCGGCTGACTGTTTTTGTAAATAAAGTTTTACTGGAACACAGTCATGTGCATTCATTTACATATTGTCTGTGACTGCTTTCACCGTACAATGGCAGGGTTAGGTAGTTTTAAAAGAGACCCAATGGCCTATAAAGTCTAAAATATTTGCAATCTAATTCTTTGCTGAAAGTTATCTGACCCCTGCTCTATAACCATATGAGGTGGGAATTATAGCCATTGCACTGATGAAGAACTGAAACACAAAGTTTAAGTAACTAATCCAAAGTCACACGGATAGTAAACGGCAGAGCTAGAATTCAAATCAAGGTTGACCTTCTTTCCAAGGCCTTTCTCTCTCTCCTATTACTGCATAACAATTTCCCCAGTTATCAAGTGCCTACATGGACCTGGTGTTTTACACTGTGAATCTCATCTCCTTTAGTGGATTTAAACTACTGTGCATTTTTTTCAAGGCTCTACATGATTTAATTTCTGTTTGCCTTTCCTGCCTCATCTCCAACTCCTCCCCTAGTGAGCTGAGCTTGTATCAACCTAGTCCTTTCACAATTCCCAAGCACACATTTCACCTCCTGGCTCAGTGCCTCCATCTCACACCTCCCAATAAAGGTCATTCCTCACTCTTCAGATCATGCTTTATCCCCCAGGAATCCTGTCTTGACCACCTATTCAGAAGTGGTCTGTCCTGTCCCCAAAATGTACTTACTTACTATTGATTTAGCACGTACCATATGCTGCTTTGGGTCATTTTTTAAAAATGTACATCTTCTAAAGAAGATTATAAATTTCCTCAGAGTAAGGACAGTACACACCCCCTCCACTCACACACACCCTGGTACCGTGTATCATTCATATATGTGCCATATCAGTGACAGACACTTCCAATATGAAAAAGTTAGAATGGCCAGAGCCCATGCACCCTTAAAGAGAGGGATGGAAATATCAAAGGGGACGGTGGAGTTATACAGAGAAGATAGGATTTAACAAATGAATATGAATGCTGAATCATTAAATTGATATCTCTTTTAGTCTCCAGTATCTTAGAGCAACTAGAAGTAAAATCCTAAAATTGAGGAATTGTAACCTATGTCAAACTCTGAAATATGTTCTACAACTAATTGTGGTGCTGCGCTTTGAAATTTATTGCTTTTTTGTATATATGCTTTTTTTTTTCACAAAAAAGAAGGAAAAAAGTCGATTGTGATGATAAAAAATATTTAAGCCCTCTAGCCTCCTATGTTCTGGAGCAGCTAGAAGGAAAAATCTGAGAGGATGGTACGGTAGCCCATGACAAACTCTGGGATCTGTCCTGTAACTACTTGTTGTAGAGCGCTTTGAAGGCTATTGCTTTTTTATTTCTTTGATGAGCAGTCTTCCACAGAAATAAACCCTGTTCCCTTTCCACATCTCAGCATGTAACTGAAAGCACAATTCCAGGAAAATCTGGGTATGTGATGTGAAAGGTGATGACATGAAGTAAACTGGGAAAACAGTGCAAGGAAATACTTCTAAAAAATCATGTTGTTTTAAAGATAAATAGCCATTTTAACCATTTTAAGTATATAATTCAGTGGAATTAATTATATTCAAAATGTTGCACAACTTATCACTATCATCCATTACCAAAACTTTTTCATTACCCCAAACAGAAACTGTGTACTCATTATACAATAATTTCCCATTCCCTCTCCCCACCAGCCCTTGGTAACCTCTAATCTACTTTTGTCTCTATGAATTTGCCTATTCTAGATATTTCATGTAAGTGGGATTATATGATATCAGTTCTTTTGTGTTTGACTTCTTTCACTGAGCGTAACATTTTCAAAGTTCACCCACGTCATAGCATGTTTCAGAACTTCATTCCTTTGCACATATACACCCTCATTTTGTTTACCCATTCGTCTGTCGATGGACCCTTGGCTTAATTCACAGTTTTGGCTACTGTGAATAATGCTGCTATGAGCATTCCTGTACAAGAATCTGTTTGAGTCCCTGCTTTCAGTTCTTTGGAGTATATACCTAAGAGTGGAAATGCCAGGTGATATAGTAATTCTGTGTTTAAATTTTTGAGGAACTGCCAAACTTACATTTGTTTTTTAATCTTAGACTGCTAGGTTAAAAAATAAAAAGCTATATGAGATTTCCCTTCAGCCATATGAGTTAATGGTGTCTTTCCTGGGACAACTCAATGACTATCAGCTTGAGATCAGAAGTCAGACTTAGGTTTGAGACCTGACTCTGTATTTACCCGCTCTGTGACTTTGGACAAGTTGTTGTACCTCTCTGAGCTTCAGTGTCCTCATATTTAGAATGGAGGATGCAGTAAGTACCTAATTGAGTTGCTGCAAGGAGTAAATTAAGAAAAATATTTAAAGCACAGTGTCTGGAATAATTGAAACTCTTAATAATATTGTCAGCCATTATTTTTCCAAAGCTCTGTCCCTAGAGGCACACCGGATCTTCTAAGACAGGCTCGACCCTGTTCCCCTACTGCTGCAGATTAGCCATCCCTCCTGACTGTGCCATCCATCAACACTCCCGTGACCCACTGTGATCTGAAGGGTTACCACGAAAGTCAAGGATGAAAACACTGCCCATACACTTATACTATAGTACAAAACAGAAATACAGTATTTGGTCTCTTTCTTTCTCTCTAAAAACTGTACAGAGCAGATATGTAGTCTTAAACTGGAGACAGAGTTGAAAATCAGTCTTGTGCCCTGGTCTGCTAATGTGATGCCTCAGTGTCCCTCGAGTAGATACCTCATTTTGGTCCTTTCTATACAACCTCAAGAGAACCCAATATTGTTTTGCTAAATTGTTAACTTGGGGCTAAAATTTAGCCCTGCCTACCTATTCCTTTCTTCCCTACACCTGAGCTGGTTATAAGTTCAAGACGTAATTGGGTTTTTATATTAAAAAATATTTTTCTCTAGGATGAGGAATTGGGGCTCACGCACACCACATATAGAGAAGCTACTGGTATTAACCGTGGGCATTGATTCCAACCTGCTTAGCTGAACTCTGACTTTACAGCTCCAATCTTTTTCCTCTCTACGTGGAGAGCCAATTTTTCACTATGGTCCCTGCAAACCTTGGCTTCAGGTTAAAACTGCATTCTCTGTAGCAATCAGAACTCTTAGGATAGTTATTCCCTTGATTCTGTGTTTTCAAACCCCTTTACATTATCTTTATCTCTAGAGACTCCAGTCTGGGATAAATTCTTGTTCTGACTTTCCACTTCTTCAGGGTAAACCCACATATCACAACAGATGTAGCTAAGGGCATAATCCCAATTAACTGTCCATCTCCCAACTCACCCCCACCTCACTACTCCTTCAGAAAAAAAGTCTTGACATATAATATAACTCTCCATAAGTCTTCCATTTATTTATAATGGATACCCAGGTTGGCTGATTGTTTTTTCAGTTGACCTTTTGGAGCTGGCAAACTTGTTTCTTTATATCAGCTGCCAAAGAAAATGACCGTGAATAAAATCTCACAGAAAAAAAATGTGCGTTATGTTCTCTTCAAAGTAACAGATGGACAGACGGTATTCCAGGCAGGAGAACATGCTGGTACAATCTAAGCACATAAAACACAACCATATGGGAACAGAGTTTCCCACTGCATAGGCCTGAATGGAGATAAACATTTCATGGGCTGTCTGGGTAATCTCTATAAATAACTATAAGTGTTAATAATTAAAGCAACTGTTAAAGAGTCCGTTGGTAATGGACCAAGTGCCTTTGAAAGCAGATAAAGACCTTTCTGGAAAACAGAAACTCATAGAGGAAATCCAGGAGGAGAAGGAAACAAAGAGAAATGAAGGTGTCTGTGTAGCCGAAGCCCTGGACAGGAAGGAAATTCCGGCTGAGACAGTTAGGAAGTTAAATAACTGAGTGCAGCCCAAGTACAAACAAACTCGAGGATCAGGTAAAGGCTATTCTGAGAAGTGGGCCAGGGAAAGCTCGAGGTGAAGGGACGGAAAGCCTACAGAGCTCACATATTAAGGGCCGTTCATGACTTACCTCTCTTCTGGGAAATCATGAACTCTGCCTCTACTCTGGGTTGTTGCTCAGCTCTGAAAAGTTCCTGCTGCACTAAGGATGAGAGCCTGTGGCTACTGAAGAGTAGTCTGAGTTACACAGACGTGATGGTTTGAAAGGATGTTTGTCCCCTAGAAAAGCCATGTTTTAATCTAAATCCCATTTCATAAAGGCAGAATAATCCTTATTCAATACTGTATGTTTGAAACTGTAATCAGAGCATCTCCCTGGAGATGTGATTTAATCAAGAGTGGTTGTTAAGCTGAATTAGGTGACAATATGTCTCTACCCATTTGGTTGGTCTTGATAAGTTTCTGGAGTCCTATAAAAGAGGAAACATTTTGGAGAATAAAAGATTCAGAGAGAGCAGAGCAGAACGACATAGCCATGAGAAACAGAGTCCACCAGCCTGCGACCTTTGGAGATGAAGAAGGAAAATGCCTCACGGGAGCTTCATGAAGCAGGAAGCCATGAGAGAAAGCTAGCAGATGACACCATGCTCGCCATGTGACCTTCCAGATGAGAGAGGAACCCTGACCGTGTTCTCCATGTGCTTTTCCAGATGAGAGAGAAACCTTGAACTTCATTAGCCTTCTTGAACCAAGGTATCTTTCCCTGGATGCCTTAGATTGGACGTTTCTATAGACTTGCTTTAATTGGGACATCTTCTCAGCCTTAGAACTGTAAACTAGCAACTGATTAAATTCCCCTTTTTGTAAGCCATTCCGTCTCTGGTATGTTACATTCCGGCAGCTAGCAAACTAGAACACCAGAGGAGGGGAAGGCTACATCCCACCAGGGGTCTGTGGACCTGCTCTAAGCTCAGTGCAGAGTCCTGAGGGGAAGCAGGTGGGGACCACCAGAAGACAGTATCCCTGCCCCAGGGAGCACTGAGTCTAGTTGGGGAAACAGAACCAACAACTTGCACAAAACATCTACCAAATCAATAAAGGGAGCATAAAATAAATGTGGCCCTATAGACATTTACGGGGTGGGAAATCTGATACTGGAAGAAGCAAGGGATTTAGGATAAAAAAACCCTGTAGAGTGAAAGAACTAAGCTTCAGCCACTGCAAAAAGGCCTCAGGGCCAGTCCTAGACCCTGGCTAATTTTGTGTTCCTTCAAATTAATAACTTTTAGTAGAGAGGAAAAGCTGATTTCTATTAATAAAAATTGAAGCCCTCTTCTTTATATTCAGATAAGGGAGCTATAGTATGTACTACCTGTAATGGAATATTTTACTTATTAGAAGTGTCTTTATTTCAGTTTTTTCCAGCACTCAAAACTGTAGTGCATTAGTCACTCACACTCACCGAGGATAGTCATAACTTATTTGGATATAGTTATCCAGGCTTGTTAAAAATATGTTTTTTTAAAAAATGTTTTTCTTAAATCACTGGAAGAGTAGCAAGACAGTGGTATGTGAAGGGTGACTTTATTTTTTATCTAAATACTTCATTGTTTAATTCCTTAATAGCAAGAAAGAACGTATTCACATATCACTTTTATAATCTGTATTTTTGACTCTATTTTTAATTTCCTCTCTGCTATTTATTTATTTATTGGCTTACTTGCAAATGACACATTTACTACATTTCTAAAGTTTTTGTCCTCTCTTCAGCTTTCATTTCAATTTTCCAACCAGATGACTTCATCCAAGGCATACCTGAGGCAATTTAAAGGGATTAAAATTTATATTAAAAAAAAACCTTAAGCACTGTACTATGCCACATCTCGTTTGGTTTCAGAATTTCAGCTGCCAGCCTCAGGTCTTCTCAGGATAGGGCTCTAATTATACCAATAAGTGTGCATGTATATATCCCAGAAAATCTCAAAAAAGATAAATCCACAGCTCTTGGAGTGCTTTTACATTTCTTTCCAAGGTCACTTTATACTTCAGTAGGTGTACAACCTATTTACCTTTCATCACTGTGTGGGTAGAAACCTGAGTTAAATGGCGTTGAATCGCTGATTAATTCTGGAGATGTTTTAGGGCCTCTGCAACTGAAGCCTGGGGTAGCTGGCCCCACCCTTACTCTCGTTCTTTGTATAACTGTGCTCACATCACTGAAACTAACTCAGTTTCCTCATCTGTAAAATGGGGATACCAATATCTACACAGTCTAGCTCAAAAGGCCAATTTAGGTCCAAATGAGACAATGAATGTGAAACAATGTTGTAAACTGGCCATTGCTGGCCATGTGTGTTATTTTATGTGATGGGGAGAATGTTAGATTGGTAAAGGAGTATTCCAACGAGAATCCCAACTTGCAGGATCCCTTGACTTCTTTTTTTTTTTAAATTTTTTATTAATCAAAAAAATAAATTACAAGAAAGAAACACAAACATTCCCAACACATACACTCAACAATTGACAATATAATCACATAGTTGCATATTCATCATCATGATCATTTCCCAGAACATTTGCATCAATTCAGAAAAAGAAATAAAAAGACAACAGAAAAATAAAACTAAAACAGAAAAAAATAATTTACATACCATACCCCTTACCCCTCCCTTTCATTGATCACTAGCATTTCAAATGAAATTTATTTTAACATTTGTTCCCCCTATTATTTATTTTTATTCCATATGTTCTACTCATCTGTCGACAAGGTAGATAAAAGGAGCATCAGACACAAGGTTTTCAAAATCACACAGTCACCTTGTGAAAGCTACATCATTATACAATCATCATCAAGAAACATGGCTACTGGAACACAGCTCTACATTTTCAGGCTGTTCCCTCCAGCCTCTCCATTACATTTTGAATAACAAGGTGATATCTACTTAATGCGTAAGAATAACCTCCAGGATAACCTCTTGACTCTGTTTGGAATTTCTCAGTCATTGACACTTTGTCTCATTTCACTCTTCCCCCTTCTGGTTGAGAAGGTTTTCTCAATCTGTTGATGCCGAGTCTCAGCTCATTCTGGGATTTCTGTCCCACGTTGCCAGGAAGATCCACACCCCTGGGAGTCATGTCCCATGTAGACAGTGGGGGAGGGTGGTGAGTTTGCTTGCTGTGTTGGCTGGAGAGAGAGGCCACATCTGAGCAAGAAAAGAGGTTCTCTTGGGGGTGACTCTTAGGCCTAATTTTAAGTAGGCTTGACCTATCCCCTGTGGGGTTAAGTTTCATATGAACAAACCCCAAGACTGGGGGCTCAGTCTATAGCTTTGGTTGTCCACACTGCTTGTGAAAATATTAAGAATTCAACTTGGGGAAGTTGAGTTTTCCCCCGTTCTCACCATTCCCTGAAGGGGACTTTGCAAATACTTTTCCACTCACTGATCAAATCACTCTGGGATTCATCAGGGCATCACCTGGACAAACCAACAAAATCTCATGTCCTACCCAAAGGTCCATGTACTTAAGGTGTTCAACCAACTAGCTGCATGTTATATTAGGAGATGCACTAGTCAAAATATAAATTTGTACCAAATAAACATTTTTTGCTTTAGTCTCACACATAAGTTGAAATTTTAAAATATTAATACCATCTGTTCTAGTTTGCTAGCTGCCGGAATGCAACACACCAGAGACAGATTGGCTTTTAATAAAAGGGGATTTATTTTGTTGGTTCTTCAGAGAAAAGGCAGCTAATTTTCCACCGAGGTTCTTTCTTACATGGAAGGCACAAGATGGTCTCTGCTGGTCTTCTCTCCAGGCCCCTGGGTTCCAAGAACTTTTCCCGGAGTGACTTCTTTCTGCATCTCCAAAGGCCTGGGCTGAGCTGCTTGTGCTGAGATGAGGAATGCTGAGCTGCTTAGCAGTGCTTTGTTGCAATCTCTCATTTAAGCACCAGCCAATTAAGTCAAACATCACTCATTGCAGCAGACACGCCTCCTAGCTGACTGCAGATGTAATTAGCAACAGATGAGGTTCACGTACCGCTGGCTTATGTCCGCAGCAACAAGACTAGGTATGCTCACCTGGCCAAGTTGACAACTGAATCTAACTGACACACCATCAATTTTCAGCACACTGAAGTAATGACATTCTTTTGTTCTTCCTCATGCAAAAACATTTTTTAAATTTGTACATTTAGTCACTATCATTATACACTCTAGGCATTCCTAGATTATACCAACCCTCCTCCCTCTATCATTCTCATATGCAGCTTCATTCAGTGTTTTAACATAATTGTATTACAGTTAGGTAGTATTGTGCTGTCGATTTCTGAGTTTTTATATTCAGTCCTGTTGCATAATCTGTATCCCTTCAGCTCCAATTACCCAATATCTTACCCTATTTCTATGTCCTGATGGTCTCTGTTACCAACGAAATATTACAAGTTTATTCACTAATGTCAGTTAATATCAGTGAGACCATACAGTATTTGTCCTTTTGTTTCTGGCTAATCACACTCAGCATAATGTCCTTAAGGTCCATTCACGTTGTTACCTACTTCATAACTTTATTCTGTTTTACAGCTGCATAATATTCCGTCTTATGTATATGCCACAGTTTGTTTAGCCAACTGTCTGTTGATGGACATTTTGGCTGCTTCCATCTCTTGGTAATTATAAATAATGCTGCTATAAACGTTGGTGTGCAAATGTCCATTTGTGTCCTTGGCCTCATGTCCTTTGAGTAGAGACAGCATATAAATGGGTCCTGTTTTGGAATCCATTTTGCCAGTCTGTGTCTTTTGATTGAGGAGTTTAATCCATTAACATTCAGTGTTATTACTGCATGGGTAGTACTTCCTTCTACTATTTTGCCTTCTGGATTTTAGATGTCATATCTAATTTTCCTTCTTTTTACCTTTACTCATAGTCTTCCTTTCTACCCTCTTCTTCACACCTCTCTCTTCTGTCTTCGTATCTGTCTCTAGTGCTCCCTTTAGTATTTCTTGCAGAGCTGGTCGCTTTGTCACAAATTCTCTCAGTGATTTTTTGTCTGAAAATGTTTTAATTTCTCCCTCATTTTTGAAGGACAATTTTGCTGGATACAGAATTCTTGGTTGGCAGCTTTTCTCTTTTAGTAATTTAAATATATTATCCCACTGTCTTCTTGCCTCCATGGTTTCTGTTGAGAGATCTACATATAGTCTTATTGGGCTTCCCTTGTATGTGATGGATTGTTTTTCTTTTGCTGCTTTCAAGATTTTCTCTTTCTCTTTGGCCTCTGACATTCTGATTAGTAAATGTCTTGGAGAACGTCCATTTGTATCTATTCTCTTTGGGATACACTGCACTTCTTGGATCTGTAATTTTAAGTCTTTCATAAGAGTTGGGAAATTTTCAATGATAATTTCCTCCATTAGTTTTTCTCCTCCTTTTCCCTTCTCTTCTCCTTCTGAGATACCCACAACACGTATATTTGTGTGCTTCATATTGTCTTTCAATTCCCTGAGTCCCTGCTCATATTTTTTCCACTTTTTCCCTATATTTTCTTTTTCTTGCTGGATTTCAGATGTTCCATCCTCCAGTTCACTAATCCTATGTTCTGTCTCTCGAAATCTATCATTGTAGGTTTCCATTGTTTTCTTCATCTCTTCTACCTTGCCTCTCATTCCCATAAGTTCTGTGATTTGTTTTTTCAGACTTTCAATTTCTTCTTTTTGTTCATTCCTTGCCTTCTTTATATCCCCCCTCAATTCATTGATTTGGTTTTTGATGAGGTTTTCCATGTCTGTTCGTATATTCTGAATTAATTGTTTCAGCTCCTGTATGTCATTTGAATTGTTGATTTGTTCCTTTAACTGGGCCATATCTTCAATTTTCCTAGTGTGAGTTGTTATTTTTTGCTTGCGTCTAGGCATTTAATTACCTTAATTAGTTTATTCTGGAGATTGCTTTCACTTCTTTTACCTAGGGTTTTCTTGCTGGATGAATTTGTTGTCTATCTGTTCTTTGATGTTCAGTTCAGCTTTATCTGAACCTTTAGCTTAAGTTTTTTTTTAACAGAGGAGAATTTTTCAGTTCTTGTTTTCTTGTTTCTTGCCCTGCTTGTATGGTGATGTTTTTTCCCCACCCTTAGGAGGGTCTACTTAGGTATTATAGACTGCAGCCAGATTTTCCCAGACCAAACTGGCCTCCTATCATGGGGAAAGATTCACCTGCATTGGTTTTCCCTGAGGGTGAGACCCAGCAGGTTGAAAGACTTTCCTGTGAAGTCTCTGGGCTCTGTTTTTCTTATCCTGCCCAGTATGTGGTGCTTGTCTGCCTGCAGGTCCCACCAGCATAAGATGATGTAGTACCTTTAACTTTGGCAGACTCTCCCTGCTGGGGGCCTGGTGGAGACAGAGGAGAGGTTGTAGGCTGGTTTTAATGGCTTCAAATCACCAAGCCCTGGAGTCTAAATTCCTTGAGGGAGGGATTCCACCTGAGTTGGCCTTCACCCCTCCCCTGGGGAAGGCAGAGTTTCCAGAAAAGCCCCCAAAGGAGCTCGCTTCTGCCTATGCCTGGGGCAGCTGCAGCCTGAGAAGTCCTGCTGCTATATCCAAAGGCAGTCAAGCCTTTGTAGAAACACAGCCACAAAAACCTCTGTTTCCTTCTTTTCTTTTTCTCCCTTTTTTCTGACAGCCCTGCCCCCTTGGCACCGGGGCAAATATGAGCAACCTGTTTTGACCAGGTTCACCTAAACTGGGGGCCTATTTTTAGTAGCAAGAATTTGTTAATTAATTCCACAATTGGCATTTGATTGTGCTCAGTCGCTGCTGCTGATAAAGTTCCTTTCCTTTCCACTCTGGGAAGCAGCCTGTGGGGGAGGGGCTCTGGCTGCTGTGGCTTGGGGAACTCACGGGTCTGCAGGGGCTCGCAGCCGGTCCAGCTGGTCCAGACTGGAGTACGCTGTGTGTCCGGTCACTGACGTGGCCCCAGGAGCTGTTCTGTACTGTTTCTGGTTATTTAGTAGTTGTTCTGGAGGACGAACTTCACTCAAGAAAAGCCAGTGCACTTCAGGGTTTCTCTCTCAATTGGAAAGGTATGTGATGAACATGGTGACGTCTTCCTTATCCCTTGACTTCTTGATAAACACTTTCTTGAACCGATGGGCCAGAATAAACGGGGGAGTAGGGAAGGAGTAGAAAGAACACTGGTCTGGACATGCAGGCGCCAGGTGAGGGCCCCAGCACCACTCTAAAAAGGGACACATGAATTTGGATACATCATGTAAGCTCTGTAGTTTCTTCGTCTGTAGAATTAGATGCTTAGACAAAAGCCCTTATGTATTCTATAAGATGCTCAAGATTTCAAGTGTTTTCTGAAATATTCATACTATGAACTTAGGATCTTGTCTCCTTCGCTGTGCTGTTCTCCAGTGCCATATTCTGGGACTGACATAGTAGGTATGCAATAAATACTTGATGAAGAGAATTATGACAGTCAAATCACAGCATTTGTTTGTATATGGAGTAATTTCCTATTTCTTTTATATTTTATATCTTCTTTATATTTTTATTTCTATCCACAAAGATGAATGCAACTCCAGATAATTAATATTAAATAGTTTTCTGAGACATACTACCTAAAGAAATCCAAGAACCCAAAAATGATTCTAAGTTTGGGGTGAGGAAAAAAAGTTATCATGCCTTGAATGGGATTTAATTTTAAATTCAGAGTCTTCTGGGACTTAGCTCCATTACTTTGTCAGTGCGATTTCTTCCACCACTAAAATTTTAAAATTGAGAACTGCCAACTTTACTTTACTCCTTCTGACCCCTATTCACTCATCTGGGCTTCACTTTGGCCTTCCAAGATGTCCCACAATCCTTTTGAATATCTAGGTTCAGTGTCTTTCTAGGCTCAATGTCTTTGCACATAAGATTTCTTTGATACTGAATCACTTTCCTCTTCCCTCTGTTACCCCAGGAACTCCTATTCTTCCTTCCAGGCTCACCTTGAAACTTTTCCAGAAAACGTTTCCTGACCAGATCAGATTCCAAACTGGTTAGCCGGGTGAATTGGGCATAAGCAATAATAGTAGTACCACCATCATAGCAATGACATGAGAATTAAATGATTGAAGGATTTATAAACAGAAGCATGTAGAACAATAAATTTTGCTTACAGTGATGTCAAATATTATTATTACCTGTGTGGTTGACTTGAGAAACTCAAAAGCTCCTTGAGAGTAGGAACACAATTTTATTCACTGTTGTATTGTTCGCACTCAAAATGCCCCTAAATATTCATTGTATAAGTGGATTTATCTTTTCTCCTTTGCTGAAGCCATACTGGGGGACCCTTCACATGATGAGAAGTGGCAAAGCTGATAATGGAGCTACAGTGCTCAAAGAAAAGAAGATGGGTCTTGGATTGTGGGTGGAGGGTGGGGACCTGTGGAGAAAGGGAAGTACTAACCAAGTCTGCTAGATGCTAGAGCAGTCTTGTTCAGAGTAGGATAAACTTTGGTTAAAACCATTTAAAAAGCCATGAGTAGTGGTAAATTACAGAAAATTAGCAAGTCAATGGAAGTGACAACTGACTCTGTTGAGTGTTGCAGTAGGTTGAATTATGGACCCCAACTAACAGTTCTTAATCTTAACCCAGGTCCCCGTGAGTGTGAAACCATTGGAAATAGGACTTTTTGATGATGTTATTTTTGATGATGTTAAGTTGTGGTCATTTAACAGCATGGATCTTAATCCACTTTACAGGACATTTTATAAAGACAATCCAGAAGTCACAGTTGTCAGAAAGGAGAGGATATCACCATGCCAAGGGAGGCAGAGATACAAGCCTAGGAGTTCCAAGCAAGGTTTGCTGGCAGCCAGCACCAAAATGCCACAGACTCCGGGAGAAAGTAAGCCTTGCTGATATCTAGATTTTGGACTTGTTCTAGACTCAGAACTGTGAGCCAATAAAGTCCAGTTGTCTAAGCCAACCCGCTCTGTGCTATTTGTCATGGCAACCTGGCAATCCAAGACAAACGTAGATATAGTAAAACAAATCAAAGCAATTTAACTCCTGCCTCACTCATCCTATAGGATTGAGCCATTTTTTTTTTTTCAGTCTGTCTACCAGTATAGATATTTTCTTTTCTGGTCTGTGTTTCATTGCCTCAGTGCTGAGGTAATTTCTTCTGTGCCCCTGTTGTACACTACGCAACAGTCACAGCCTTGTCTTCTCATGAGGTTATTGTTCTTCCACCAGATTGCTCTCAGGGCCTGTGTCTTTCATTTCGGTGTCTCTACAATTCAGCCTTACGCCTGGAAGGGGCAGGCATGCACTAACACAGTAAAGGTTCAACTGGCAACCAACTGAATGGATAGACGAAGAGCTAAATGCCCCCACAGAACAAAACAAAACATAACCTGCTTCCCCCCAACAATAACAAAAGGCTGCATATTACCGGTTAGTCAATCAATCAGGCTAGACAAAGACACTAAGGGTTGAAATTCTCTTTTTTATTAAAGTTCCAGTAGATGGCTGTGTTCTCCAATTTCAGGAATTGACTAATCCACGTGTTCCCCATGTCATTTAAATCCTAAAGAGTGGTCAATTGGCCAGACACAACCCAAATCCTCCAACCTGGATTATGGAATCAGAGAGCTGGCACTGGAAGTAGCAGTTAATCTACTGAGAAAAGGAACACTTCATCAATTGTTGTAGTCCAGGTAAGATTATCTGCTCCCCTTTTCGTTGTTCTTCCCCTCCCCTCCCTGAGTACATGAGAAACATTCAAAGTCTCTGGGTTTAGTTAAAACTCTTTCTGTTGAAATAGGTGGAAATTAAATTCAAACTAGATAAATAACATGGTGGGGGGGGAATTGGATGAATTTAACTCAAGAGTCAAGGGACAGATCAGGGATGGCTGAACTGAAGAGCTCAAATAAATCTCCCTCTTTTGCTCTGTTTTTCCCTCTCTCTGCCCTTCTTTCCTTTGAGTTGGCTCCCTATTCAGGTCACATCCTTCAGCATCTTCAGATTTATGTTATTTTCCAAGCAGCAATTCTGGCAGAAAAAGAAGGCCTCATTCCCTTTAGCTTCTGGGTCACGCGCCCATCTCTGAACAATCACTTATGTGGGGTGTGGGAGGCTCTGATTGGCCAGACCTGAGTTATGTGGGCCCAGTTCTGGAGCTGGGGGATGAAAAGATGGATAAAAGAACCAACCCTGAAGGAAGAGTGACTCTTCCAAAGAAAAATTAGGTTGGTGTTACATGAAGTGGAAATGGATGTGGGTCATCAGAAAACAATAGGGTGTACTCCAGCCCATCTCTTGCTTCCCTTCTTCCATACATATTATTTGAAAAATGCCCCACTTAACAGTGTCCTATGATTCTACATATGCATGGAAGGGCATTCTCTCACACGCCAAATGGAGACAGCATTACTTCGTGACTAGCTCCCCATCCATGACCTCTAAGTGATCTTCATTCTCTCTTTCTGACAGTCTATAGCTAAACTGCAAATCTGACCACTTGCCACATGGTCAGTGTAAATGGTGGGGGGAAAACAGAGTAACTGCTGTATGAAAGTAAAGGAAAAAGGTAAACAATAAGCATTAAGATTGTCCCTCCGCATGTGCCAACTTCTGCTAATTACAAACAGCAAGAGTTATCTGCCCTAGAGGAAGGAGTCTTAATATTTCCCTCCATGAGAACAACTGTGATGGACATTGGAGTGGATTCCCTGGAACAGAACTGCTTTGGCTGCCCACTTTTACTGTGGTTTACAGCTATAGTGTTGTCTTACCTTTAGACCTTGGCCTGGGAGTTTCTATCTTTTACTGAGAGGGCTTAGGGTTGATTCATTCTCCAGTCTTTGGTTTAATGGGCTCCATCTTGGCCTGTGTCTAGGGGCAATTTGAAATAATTATCTGGGGGTGAAGAGCATTAACTCATCTGTCTCTTGGCGCTAGGCTGTATCCTAGTGGATAGCTCTTAATTAGGGTGACCTGCTCTGTAGCTGTTATCCAGGCGTAATTATTAATAGCACCCCTACTCACAATCAAAATTGTCCCAGTTTGGATGATTAATTATATGGTCACCCTACTTAAAATGGGGCTAATTTTCCTCTTATTCAGACAGGGCCAGCACAGCAGGAGACATGATACAGACCCTGGGGATAGTCTTTTTGTTACCATGCCATCACTAGCGATAGCAAGGGGCAGATCATTTCATTTGACCAACTTGGCACAGCTCAACACATTTGATTCTTGACCATTTAGGTTTGCTAGCTACAGGTAGAAAGGTCATCTTTAAGGCAGGCTAAAACTTTTTTTTCTCTGCTTCTAAATGACCAGTTCAGCACCAGCATGTCTCTTTCTTGATGACATTTATAAAAACAACAAGTGGCCCAAACCTTCCTAAAATCATGGATATTTTCTATCAAGTTCTTTAAAACTCCACCTTTGGAATGCTGAGGGTCTGGGAGCCAAGAAAAATAGGTGGTTGTTCAGCCAGTTGTTTGACTACCATGCCACAAGGATTTCCAATTCCTTAGCCTGGAGCAGAAATATTTTTTTTCCTCCTGTCACTCTTCCTTGGTGAACTTACACTCAGTCAACTGCATGTTTAGGAATCTGTACTGCAACATCCCTGCCCACCAATACAGAACTACTCTTTTGGCTACAAGAGATAGACAGAACTTAACTCAAAATAGCTTAAGCACCAAAGAGAGTATTTTAGGTCATGTGACTGAAAAGCCTGGTCATATCTTGGCTTCAGGCATGTCCAAATAATTTTGTAAGGATTTGCTTTCACATGAGTTTTTTTTTTTTTTCCTCTCTCTCTCTCTCTCACACACATACACCACCTGCTCTCTTTGGTAGCTTATCCCTTGAAACGCAATGGAATTTACTCATGTACCCTCCACTGAAGTGAAGGTGGAGACGGGTCTGCAGCTCTGTAACCCACAGAACTAAGGTTGAAAAGGAGGTTATTTCCTCATCGTTTCTGTTACCAAAAAGAAAAGAGTGGGGGGAAGACAGATGCTTGCTAGCAGCGAAGAAAAAAGAGGTAAGGATAAAATATTTGCTTAATTTAAAATTAAAACCCAAAGTCACAGGCTTAAAAGTTTAGACTTTTCAGAAGTTTCTGTGTGGCTTTCAAACCTATTGTCAAACTGGAAAAGTCTTCATCCTTTCAGCACTGGGGCAGGCTTTGTTTTCCTCCTTTCACTCACTTTTACCTTCCCCTGTGGACACACGGGACTGGAGAGAGCACATGATGAGGGAGAAAAGAATGTCATTTTTTTTCTGGTCTCAGACTCTGCATATGCCATCTGGATAGGTACAGTTTATTCATTCCAATTTCAACATCCTTAACAATGATACCTAGTAGGAATGAGCTAATTCAACAAGTATTTGCTGAGTGAGTGCCTGATCCCTTACCCATTCTCTCTCCTCTATCTTCATCTTCTGCTGCTCTCCCAGAGCCTCTCCAGCAACACTTAAAATCTCCAAGGATCTTTCCTCTTTAAAACAAAGAAAAGCCTCACCAACAGAAACCTCCTCTGATACCAGTTACCACCCCTTCGCAACCAAGCTCACATACTGAGTGTCTATTTTTGCTGTTCTCTCCTCTGGCCACTCATGCCTCTCAATGGAACAAAAGGTCTGTGTTAAGGACACCACTCTGAGAACACAAACGCCTGTGTGTGGCTTTGGTTAGCGCTTGTAGATGCTCAGTAAATATCTCACTGTCGGAATGTTATCCTACGTGCACGCCAGGCCCTGTGACTAGTGTGTAGTAAGTGCTAAATGAATCTCTGTTGAAGTAATGAGTTAGATGATTGGCATCAGAGCAGAAAGGATGGGTTTGATATGGAGATGGGAATTACAAGTGAAATTTTAAGTATCTTAAACGGAAGTTAGAAATGTCAGAGAAGAAGCACAGTGTGGCATATTAGGAACAAGAGGATAGCAGCCTCAGTGAGAGGGTGGAGAGAGTGTTAAATGCTACAGCCAAGCCTATCTTCTTTTTAGCCTGGACACTGAGAAGAGGCCATTGGATTGGCCAGGCATTATCAGTGCTCTCTGGAGGGTGGAGTTGCAGTGGAATGCTGCCAGACAGTAAATTTGTAGGGTTCAAAAAATGGAAGGACACAGCACAATTAATTTAAGCAGGGGGTCCAACAGGTGAGGTTTGACACAGCTTTGGGGAGGTGGGTGATCACGTCTGCATGTTTCTTATCAACCTGCACCTTAAATTAATCCGGCGCATTTTATCCCTGTGGGGGAAGTCTATGTGAATCTCCAGAGGCAGAGAGTTACATTCTACAAACGGAGGAACTCTTCTTCAATGGAAGCTAAACCCCTCACTTCAGAATGCTCTCATTCATGTGGATGCAAACTGTGAGATGCCAAGGGAAGATGACAGGTAATCGGGACCTTCCGTCTGACTGCTTTTCAGACACTCCTCAGCTCCATCCCAGGACACCCTCTTTTCTAGGTGGGGCCATTACCTTCTCCTCACTCTCCCTGAGAGAACACAGCTTGCATTTATTTTGTCTTCTTGTGGACCTTTACTGAACTTCCCAGGAGGGTCCTGGGTGGGCGTTCCCAGAATTGGACAGGAACTTGCGGGGGGGGGGGGGGGTCATTACAGATTCCTGTCACTGGACGTCTGTCCTTTTCTGATAGCCACAGCCTCCACCTCTCCTCTCTCACTCTGCAGTGGGTGTCTTTTATGGAAGGAGGAAACTGAAAGCGAATGAGAGAAAAAGAAGCACGAAGTCCAGCACATTCCTATTTCAGCAGCACACGGGTGTTCATGCGCCTTATATTTGATTCCTGTAATTTATGGGCAATCTCTCAATGTAAATCGCTTTTCTTGAAAAGATGCCCGGGAGACAGCCAACGTCGGAGGGAAGAATGTCACCGCGTCAGGATATGGAAACAATCGGCTCTGTACGGCTTTAAGGATGAAGCGACGACATCTCAAAGAACCTGAATTCCTGGTGGACAGCCAAGTTCTTTCATCCGCCCCCAGCAGGATTTCAGAAGCTTAAAAGAAGAAAAAGCAAAAAAGATGAAAAAAGGAAAATCTTGCATATATTAAAAACAACAACCACCCGTCATCCCAAATCGAACCCATACCAAATTTCCTCCTTTCGAAAGAAAAGAGACAGCTCCCGGTGGGCGCTGCGGCGTGGGGACCAGGTGACCTCCCCCGCCCCCCGGCCCCCACCCCCCGGGCCTAGCGGGGTCCCGCGTGCTCGGCCGCCGTGGTGGCAGGAAGTCCCCGGGAACTACAAATCGGGGCATGCTGGGAGCATTCCCCGCTCCTCCCAGGAAATGTCCTTTGTCCAGCCCCACAGGAAGCCCCCCGCGAGGAGTCCGCCGGGCACCCGCAGCCTGCCGGCCAGCCCGCTGCAGCCGCCGCCGCGCAGGGACCGACGTGCCGGCGCGGGGCTCGGCGGGGGCGCTGCGTGCCCGGGGCCTCGGGGCGCGCTCCGCTCGCAGGTAGGAGCGCGGCTGCGGCTGCGGCTGGGCCCTGGGGGCTGATCGCCACCCGCCCGACCGCGGCGGGGATGGAGGGAGGGCTGCGGGACGCTGGTGCTGCGGTGGCCGGCCCAAGTTGTGCCTCGGGGACTGGAGCGTGGTCTGGTCCCCTGGGGCCCGCGGGTCCCGGCGACAGGGGCTGCCGGCGGCCCCCCACGCCCCGGCTGAGCGCCAGCGGGGTCTTTGGTGGGGAGGGGGAGCGCGGAGAGCGGGCGGCCAAGCCGCGAGGGCGAAGGGCAGCAGCGCGGCGAGAGGGAGCCGGGCCGTCCCGCCCACCACCGAAGGGGGCATCCGAGACCCTCGGAAAGATGCGGTGTGGGGAGGAGCCTGGGAGGCCGGGAGAAGGTGGAGGGCTTTGTGTGCAGCTGCCGACCCGGGCGGGCTGCGCTCCCCTGGCCGGGCTGGCCTGCGCCCCCGCGCGCTGGCGGGGTTGGAAGCGGGGCGCTGGGGAAGGGGGGAAAGGGGAACAGCCGGTCATCGTGGGTCCTTGTGAAATGTGCCGTTCCTTGCCCTCTCCCCTCCCTCCCACCCGGACTCAGATATCAGCTCTTTGGCTGCCATCAGACTGGGCAGATGGCGCAGTGGGGACGAGTGGGTGCAAGGGTGGGCAACTCCTCTCGCCGCCGGAGCGGGGTTGCCGTCCAGCTCCCGTCGCCTCCTGGGCTTTCCCAACCTCAGATGGCCTTGGGCTGGGTGTGGGCGGTGGGGGACAGCTAAGCTGGAGCCTCCACCCGGGGGGAACTGCGGAGGCTGAAGACGCGGAAGGAGGCGGGGTGAGGGGCGTGTTGGGAGGAGAGAGACTGGAGGAGGCTGAGGGGTGAGAGGCGGCACCGGGGGGCACTGAGTGGACATTGTGGCCAGTGTACATATGACCAGGCCCCGGTAATCGGGTTACCACTTCCTTTGGGGCTTTCCACGATTTTCCTTTTTCCTAACCGCCCCCCTCCCCCAACCCCCACCAGTAGTGAATCACCCACCTCCCGCTTAGCTGGATTCTGTTTGGGGATGTCGTACCCTTATTTAGCCCTGCCCTGTGGGGTGACACGGATATTCCGCATCCCCTAGGGCGTTTTCTTCCTCTCATAGGACTGAGGGTGTGGTAAAGACAGCTGGACGATGGTCAGCAAGTTCATTGTCTTTAAGGAGCAGTGATGGAGGAGTGGACAACTTTGAACACAGCTCGGGTATGGCTACAGTAACCCACCTCGCCTCCGTCTATGGAGTCTCTCTGCCTCTCCCTTCTTCCCTCCTCGTCCCCTCCCCCGCACCCCCCCAGCATCCCCCCTTCCCCGGTGCCATCTTATTGTTTTCTTCCCGCTCTTAAGAAGCCAACGTAAGACTATTATTTATTGTAGAATAAGTTGTAAGAGCCAAGTGAGCCTTTAAAAATGCCACTTGAGTGGTGAGACAGCAACACCCAAGGCTCAGGGTGAGAGGGATGAAGTGGGACTCGAGCCCTGCCCCCTGTATATAAATAGCTTGTGGGGAGAGGAAAGCCGTTTTCACTGCCTGCCACGGGTTCAGATGTCTGAACTAAGAATGGAGTGAAGGAAAAACCAGTTGTCTGGGCCGAGGGCATGAGAATGGACGAGGGAAGAGAAAAAGCTCTTTGAATCCGGATGATTTCCAGTTGGACCACATTATTGGTTGTGCATGTGTTAGAGGTGGGAGTCTTTGTCCAGGGAGATTAGAAGTCCAGCCGGGTCCAAGAGAGGATGAGATGACATCAGAAGGGACGTAAGACCATACATGGGAAGCATGGTTGACCTTAACTTTATAGAAGGAGACATAGATGGCCTGCAAATCAACTGAGATGACAGGGGTAAGCCAATTCGGATCAGACTGAGAGCTCAGGGGTGCAAAAGGGTGACTGTACTGAAGGTTGTGTGACTATGGCTGATGCATTTGCAACAGTTCCTCACCCTGCGAGAGAGAATGTGAATGTGCCTGCTTTTGTACAAAGAAAGAAAGGGGGGGAAAAAGCTGTAGTGGTGTTTGGAGGTCTGGAGCCTGAGCCTTGTGCTGAGGCCATTTGGGCTTTTCATTATACTAAAGATCCCACTTCATTTTTCTTTTATTTTCCTCCTCTCTTTAGTACTGCACACTATGTAGGGTTGAAAGGGCATTCGAAACCTTTCACGATTCAGTGCCGACCTACCCCTTTCCTATACTGGGCCTTGGCCACCCCAAACTACCCACCTATGCTTGCAGCTAGCATCTCCCCGTTCCCAGATGCAGCAGATATTCTTCCACCTCTGTGCTACCATCAGGTTGGACCCATGGCGTTTTTGTTTTTTGTTTTTAATTTTTTTATTGAGGTATCTTCATGCACCATATCAACCATCCACAGTATACGATCGGTGGCTCACAATATCATCACACGGTTGTGTATTCATCACCATGATCATTTTTAGAACATTTGCATCACTCCAGAAAGAGAAATAAAAAGAAAAAAGAAAAAACTCATATATCCCATATCCCTTACCCCTCCCTCTCACCAGTAGTATTGCAATCTACCCATTTTTTAAAACTCCTTATCCCTAGGAAATAAATAAATTATTTATTTTCTGTCCTTATTTTTTTTACTCCTCTGTCCATACCTTGGATAAAGGGAGTATCAGCCACAAGGTTTTCGCAATCATGTTGTAAAAGCTGTATAGCTATACAATCACCTTCAAGAATTAAGACTACTGGAACGCAGTTCAACAGTTTGCAGTACATCCCTCTAACCACTCCAACACCTATAAACTAAAAAGGGATACCTATATAATGCATAAGAATAACCTCCAGGATAACCTCCCGACTCTGTTTGAAATCTCCCAGGCACTGAATGTTTATTTTGTCTCATTTCTCTCCTCTCCTTTTGGTCAAGAAGGCGTTCTTAATCCCATGATACCAGGTCCCAGCTCATCCCCCGAGGTCGTGTCCCGCATTGCCAGTGAGATTTATATCCCTGGGAGTCATATCCCGCGTAGCAGGGTGGGCAGTGAGTTCACCTGCCTAGTTGGCTTAGAGAGAGAGGGGCCGTATCTGAGCCACAAAAAGAGCTTTTCTGGGGATGACTGTTAGGCATAATTATAAGGAGGCTTAGATTCTCCTTTGCAGGAAGATGTTTTATGAGCCCCCAAACTGAGGGCTTGGCTTATTAAACTGGTCGTTCCCAACGCTTGCGAGACTATCAGGAATTCCCCAGGTGGGGAAGTTTGATATCTCCTCCTTTCTCCCCAGTCCCCCAAAGGGACTTTGCAAATACTTTTTTATTCTCTGCCCAAGTTACTCAGGGCATCACACTAACCTGTACAAACCAACAAGGTCTCACTCCCTATCCAAGATTCCATGCCACTAGACCCATGGCTGTTGGTCCCTGCACTGTCTCCTGATTACTTTTGTCCAAATCCTAGCCTAGCTGATGTAGCTCCCTTGTAGAAATCTCCCTAGGTCTCCCAGTCAGAATTAATCTTTTCCCCAAGGTACTGTCTATCCTTTTGATGACATGCACCTCATTCTGTCTTGTGACAGTTAGAAGTTTATCTTTCTCACCTTCAAACTGTAAACTCTTTGAGGGTGTGGCTCTCTCTACCCAGTGCTTTATACCTAGCGGCTGCAAAGAGGATGTTTGATTTGGAAAACATGAATAAATGAATGAATGAGTATATGAATGAATGATTGAAAGAATGAATACATCTTAATTCATCTTGTTCCTTGTCAGTAAGAGAAGATGAAGCCTTTCTCATAACCTGCAAAAATTCATTACAATTGTTAAAGTAAAATATCTAGTACATGATAGACTGAAGCTTTTCTTTGTGTTCCTGGGTTGAGAGACCCTAATCACAGCGTCCAGAAAAGCATTCATTGGTAGTTTGGTAATAAGCTCCTTGCCAGCCTAAATTTCAAACTCTATGGGCAGCTTATAGAATGGACCAATCCCAAGTGGATAATCAGTGTCCTTTGCCATGCTTCTAGACTTAAGAAGGTGACTGTTTTCTCTCGATTGTGAAGGTACAATGTGCTCACTTAAAAGCAGCACTACAAAAAGACTTGCTATTTGCAACTGAGCTACTGACATTCAACGTGTTGTTTCGATTTTTATAACCAGAACAAACCTACCGGGATTAAAATGAAGTATGTAGAAGTGCAAGACAGATCAGACTCTCAACTTTCCCTTGAGACTACTGAAATTTAGGAAATCCTTTAATTATTTATAACTGAGCAGCTGGCAATTTTTCATGCTTCCTTTTTATATGATTGCAACAATTGTCACCATTTACGTATCAGCTTCTGAACTGGTAATTTACACGTGTTGCCTCATTGAGTCTGATGGTTTACATATTACGCCTCCATTCTAAAAATGAGGAAACTGAGGCTCAGAGAGAAGTTGAGAAATGTGTCTGGAGTCTCAGAGTTTGAACTAGAGATGAACTTCTGTTTCACCATCTTCCTCTGAGGTCTTCTAAAATCACTATTTAGTGGCTCTCATTCTGAGAAGCATTGGTTTTCCATGATGCATTATGTTTAGGTCCTTAAACTCCTATGGCCATCAGTTGGAAAGACAGGGTTGAGAATCTTCAGTAAGACCTATGGGCACAGCACAGAACTGTTTGCATGGAATTCTTTTCCCCTTTCTCCTAGCCTATCTGAATTATTTCTGTCCCTCCCTCCTGGACAAGTCTTACCTCTTCTAGGTGGCCTTTCTTGACCACCCCAGTCTACACGCAGCCTCTCTCAATGAAATACCTCAGCAAAATGTTTTTCTAAAAGTGGATTTGAGTGAGCTTCAGCAGCTTGCTGGAATATTTGCATATTCCCTGCACATAGCAGGGACTGTATATCTAGAACACAGACCGGCGTATGGTGTGCTTTCAGAATCTGTGAATTGATGGATTGATGAAATGCGGAAACATGAAACTTTATTTGCATGTTGACAGTTTGCTCCTGTTGTAGGAGATGGATCAGAAGTGAGGATAATCATTTTCTTAGTTAATTTTCATCTTTTTCACGTGACTGCCAAAAGAGGTTAGCACCCTCTGGAAACATGCCAGAGCAGACCTGTGATTTGCTGAGTTTTATGAGCCTGACTAACACCAGCACTGACTGATAAGAACATTTTAATGATATTGGCAAGCATGGGTGGGGCCATTGCTTCAGTACCTACTCCATGCCGTCATACTCATCCTTTACCTCGTCTTGCAGGAAAGCCCTTTTTGCTTATAAAATTTGCTGCTCAGAAAATTAGAGGAGTTTCCTTGCCTCTGCATGTATGGAAAACAAACAGAAAGACTGGTGAGGAAGGGTGATAATTCATTCCATTTTCACCTCTGATGGAGTAGCACGATTTGTGTGGGACTTGAGTTTGGGCTCTACTGCATTATGTATTAATACAGAATAGGAAAAAGATCAGCGGCTCTGATGCCATGAGCCACCAAAAGATTGAAGCTATCTCCTCAGGCAGTTAAAACCTTCTTTTTCCCATCAGAGTCTCTCGGCCATGTTTGGGTCTGACTTCAAGTCTACTTAGTGCCTTGCAGTGTGCAGTGGGTTGTTATGAGAACCTTAGTCATTTTAAAGGAGCCTACGACAGTTCTTGTGATCTACTCGGCAAGTCAAGCCTCGCTTATCCACAGTCTAGCAGCGGTGTCCCCAGTGACAGCTGTTTGCCCTGCCTCAGGTTACCTCTTCTGCAGAGGGAGAAGTCTTGAGTCCTGTGCATTCAGCTCTACTTTGCTAAAATATGTGTAGCAAATTTTATGTGTGGGGCTCGCTTTTATTCCCAGGGGCATTTTAGATATGTATGGTCTTCTGAGAGTCTTAAGAGGATCTCACCATAATCTTCAAAAGAGGAACCATTCTTTCTAGACTTTGTTTAGTAGGAAATGCATAGCGTTGGTCCCAGAGTCCCAGTGCCTTACCTGTCCTTGGCTAGCACACCTTGTTTGATGGCTTGATGAGGCTTAGGGCACTGCATGAAGACTTCTCTAGTTGTTGACCTTTTTCTCCCCCACACTGGAGGAAACTTTGTGGATTTCAAAGAATCACTGATTCTTTAAATCAGTTTTTTAAAGAATCCCTCAGGGAGGGATTAATGGTAAAAATAGCATTAGGTGGTTTTGAAAGCTGTGGATTAAAAAAAATTACAGTGAAATGTAAACTCCACAAGGCAGAGATTGTTTCTCTTTAACTGTAGCCTGCACATCTAGAATAATGCACAGCACATGTGGTGAGTGTTCAACAATTTAGCATATTTCATTCTAAATCTTTCCTAATGTGATGGCACTGCCAATATTTTACAAGCAAGTTAGGGCAAACGATGTAGGCTTTAAAATTATATAAGCTGGGGAAATGATTTTGTTCATATAAACTTTCCCCATCTTTCTCTTTCTTTTTTGAAGTGTGTGTGTGTGTGTGTGCCAGATCTGTTAGTGTAAAACCAGTTTACCCCAGAAATGAGAATCTAAAGAGTGAAATAAACTTAAAGAACCCTCCTCTCCCTCCATTTTTAATAAGGTAATCGTCAATTAAAATTAACCTAATGGAGACATAGCTGGAACTGGTCTGGGGATACTACCCTAGGAATGTCTGTTTTCCCAACTCTTTACTGGGTAACTTGTGTTTGTTGACTGAATTGGGCTTTGATCAATACTTCTGGTCACCCACTTCCTTTATGGCATGTGTCATTTTTGCAGACTTCTCTGGGGCCTGAGTTTGTCTCACTACTTAACTGTGGACTTTTATGAAAAGCGTTTTCCAAGTGGATAATTATATAAAGGTGAGAAGAGAAATCAAGAAATGCATGCTTTTCCTAACCTAGAAAGAAAAACAAAACAAAAAAACCCCCTTGAAAACTGCCAGAGAATACACTTCAGTCTGAATATACACTCTTTAATGTTCAATACAAATTTCTCCTATATTTGGATGTGCTGCCCCACTCCCACCCCAAAGGAACATCTTATATAGTTCATTATATTGTGATTTCTTGTAATTTTTGCTTTTAAACTTCTCTGAAATTTCACAATTAGGTTGAAGTGTTGATCTGTTTTCATTCATCACTTAATTTTGAGGTCTGTTGTTAATTCCAGTTCTGTCTTTCCTCCCGGGAAAGTAGAGAAGCAATTGTCCTATCAGACTGGGGAGTCAAGTAGCATTTCCCACCATGAGTGCAAACACAGCTCTGTGCTGCCTCGGACCTTTGCACAGCTGGATTGGGTGTTAAAACCTGCGGGGGTGGGCTGGGGGTACCAGTTGACTCTCATGGGGTCCTCTGATACTTCAAGGGCTACTGACATTTGGCCAAGGAATGCAGGATTCCTTTTTGAGAACGTTTTGTCTAACTTTTGAAGCTCATTGTTACTTTCTGTCATGACCAACTGTTTAGCAGGATAATTAAGCTCCTGGGGCTGACAGGGTTTTGGATCCCAGCTAAGAGAGTTAGGTTGTTTCCGTGGCTCTGCCTTACCTGATGTGTTCTTGATCAGATCACTTGATTTCCGGTTCTTTTAGTTCTTCTTTTTTAGATGTGCGGGAGAGAGATAATTATACCCAATGTTAGCCATTTCAAGAGATATGTGAGGTCCCAATATATGGAGGAATCTCTTGTCCCCACAAAGAGATTATAGTTAAGAGGTAGTAGGGGAGGAGGGGCAAGTGAACAATAAGATATGGATTGTTGTAATTATGCTTATATTAATGAAACTAATATTAGACAGAATAAGATAAGGGCAAGTGCTGTAAAGAGCCATAAAAGCGAGGTAATAATGCTATCTCAGCCCTTACCTTGTGTTAGGCTTGTGCTCTCAGCACTACAATGCATTAACTCAATGCTGACAATAACCCTACGAGGTAGGTACTCTTATTTCCATTTCATAGATGAAAAAAATTAAGGCTCAAAGAGGTTGGGCAACCTGCTTAAGGCTACACAGCTAGAGACTGGGTGGAAACAGATGATCTTGCTCCCGAATCTGAGTTTTTAACCTCTACAGGTTTCTTGAGGAGAAATGGCGTGGCATAAGGGAATATGAGAGTAAGCTTTTTGGCTGGGATGTAGGGGACAGAGATCAGGAGGGCCTGGGGCTACATTGTTGAGGACAAGGAGTGTGTGGTTGTCTGGAGACAATCGCGGGGTCAACCAGGGGTTTCCGAGCAGGAGAAGGAGTGAGCGGCAACTGTGTTCTAAGAAGATTGATCTGGCTGGAACACTTGGGTGCATGCAAGTATTAAGCGTGACTTCTGCAGAGATACTGGCAATGGTAAAAAAGAGGGGGAAAGTAAAAGAAAGGACACGGCAACTGATTTGATTGAAAGGGGTGATGGACGGGTCAAAGCCGACTGCAGGGTTTTGAGCTTGGGTGAGTAAGAACAGAGAAATCCTAACAGAAATGGGCGCTGTCAGGAGGAGCTGATTTGAAGCAAAGATTGGGGTTGAGAACTAAAATTTATTTTAAATAGGGCTAGGGCCAGATGCACTGCGTATGGAAATTCACTTAAGTCTTTAACAGCTTTCAAGATGAGTCCTTTTTTCCTCCATTGTATAGATAAAGAAACTAAGACTCAAAGAGGTGAAATAACTGTCCCAAGGGCTGTAGTTTATAAGTGGCAAAAGTTATATTTGAACCTAGGTCAGCTTCGACTAATTAGCATGTGCAAAGATCAGAGGGTGTGTAGGCTGCCTCATGTCCCCTGTGGCTTTTGAGATGCAGGGCAGCACTTCAGGACTGGAAGGGGATTTCAGGCTTCTCTGCCATCACATCTTTTGTGCTTCATTTGAAATGTGGATCTGGAGTATGGGTAGAGGTTGGGGCTGGAGGTTCAGATTTGTGAGTCCTCAGAACAGAGGAGATATCTAGCAGGGAGGATCAAAATCATGAACAGAGAGGGAAAAGAAAATGTGAAAAGGAGCCTTGAAGGTTGACCTGCTTTAGGAGTTAGAAAGAGGAGACAGTATGGTCAATATGAGGAAGTATGAGGAAGACTAGGTGGGTGCAATCTCATGCACACTGAGCAAGGGGAGAATTTCCCAGGAGAACATCTCAAAAGAAATTCTGCAGTTGTTAACTGAATCTCTGTTATATGCCTAGCACTTTATGGTGTTGATGGAGAAATCAAAGGATGAGAAGAGACCATTGGATTTGGAGAATAGAAAATTATTGCTGGTATTGGTGTAAGCCCGGCTCACTACAAGTTAGCAATTAATATTATCTGGTATTAGTCGCCTAAAATGGCTCACATTTGGGAAGCCCAGGTTTGGTCCTACAGGAGAGCATGTGGTGGCATGTTAGCATTCATCAGTGCTCACTGACACCTCTCCCTCCTGTTCCCAACAGCCTGAAAGACTCATTTGGCCAAAACGTGGCATTGCAAGAGCCACTCTAATACAGTTTGATAATCAGTTTTAAGCATTTAACAAATTATACTGCAGATGTTCAGGAAGTCTCCTCTCGGCCCCCTTTTTTTTCGCATGGGCAGGCACCGGGAATCGAACTTGGGTCTCTGGCATGGCAGGTGAGAACTCTGCCACTGAGCCACCGTGGCCCACCCAGAAGTCCCCCCTTTTAATGAGAGGGTTTCATAGTTTGAATGGGAAAATATCCTTAAAAGATTCAGGTACAGACTTCGTGCACTTTCTTCTCTTTCTCAATGACTTTTTTTTTCAAATGCTCTACAAAGAAAGTGGAAATATTCAATGTTTACCATAATACTCCATTAAGTCAATATTAATTCAAGCAACTGCTTTTTTCTAGCCAACAAGATGTTCTGTTTTTCTCTAGTAAAAACAGTAGATGATTCAAACCCCACTAAATCAGAGACCATTTCTGAGCATCATATGAAGTTACCTTTGAAGAGCATTTTCTGTGGGTTTCAGAGGGAAAATAATTAAAATTACAGTAGAAAGAAAATTAGCCAGGAGTCCGCAAGAAAGCAGTGAAAATGAGGAGGAAAGAGGTGACGAAAGTAAAATGTGATCGCTCAAGCTAGAGGAATAAACCATGAATAGTTTAGAATGAGTTGGGGGGAGTCCGGTGTAGGGGTAGATTGTATGTAAAAGAAATTGCATGATCTGACCACTAGAGTCATCCACCAACTCACAATCTTTGTGAAACAGAGACAGGATTCATCTTCTTTGGTCCTCATTTACCTCATCTGGAAGATAAGAGGATCTTTTAGAGATGGTTTTTCAATAGAAAGTTGTGAATTCTTTCATCTGTGGATAGAGTCTCTTCAGTATGATTTAGCTCCCGGTTGACCTGCTCCTGCTGCCTGGCCCACCTCTGAACCGATCACCTCCCGCACAGGGGATGCAAAGCAGTAAAACAGCAGCAGAAAGATGTACTAGGAAAGAGTACAAATCCGAGAAACTGTCTTTGTAGTGGTGAGCCATGTTGGATGAGCTGGGTCCTTGCTTCTTTTGTGCATGTCTTTACGTTGAGCATGAACTGTGGGCTCACTAAATTGTGGAGTTTTGTGTTACTTTGTGTTATTCCCAGACGCCCAAACTTTTACCCAGGTGTTTCCATGTTATTGATTGCAGACAGAGTGACTGCTAACACTCCAAAGATTTGTTAGGAATGAGTTGGTCCACTTTGGTCAGATTTTAATTCTTTTCACTTTGAGAAGTAAGGGAAGGATTAACTAACAAAGCACTTTGTGTCCAGAGGGTATGTTATGGTTTAACCAATATGATTTCTCTCACTGCCCAAGTAGGCAGCTGATGGGAGCCCTGGCCCTGGGGTCAGACTTGCATAAAGTAGAAACGTCCCACAGAGGCAGTGCATTGGAGGTTTGAAGAGCAATCTTTCTCTGGGAGCATCTGCCACATAACAGGAGCTATTAGCAAGCGAAAAGCAGGTAAACTGATGATGCTGGAAAAACCAGATTACCGGTGTGAATGTTAACCAAGCATCCTAGGCTGGATTGGGTTGAGTAGAAAGGGGACTGGAGCAGAAGTTGCTATGAACTGGTGTGTTCCTGATTAATTTACTTAACATTTCTGGGTCTTCATTGCCTGCCCGATCTGTGAAATAAGGTGCTAGCTGAGATCAGCAAACCCCAACCCTGAACTGAATCAGGCAGGCTGCATTTGCCAGGTTCCTCATTCTGCCCCATTCTTTGAAGTGTAATGATATTTTTGTCTATGCAAGACCCCGCTTTTGGATTTAGTGTCCGTGTCTTCCCTTCTCCAGTAGCCCACCAAAAGATCTCATGGCATACAGTGGTGAAATTGCTCTTACCTCCCTCCCCCAAACCACTCTGGATGATTTCTGAAATAAAAGAAATGTTATCGTGAGTCCTCTGGGGTGGTGGTCTATAATTAGAATTTGTTTTGTTTTTGTTCGTGGACCCTTTCAGAGTCCGAGGTAGAGCGATGGGCCGTCTCATCAGAAGAAAGTTCTTCCAGGCAAATTTGCATAAGGTCTCAGAGAGTTCATGGACTCTGAAATCCCTCAGGCTAAGAACCCATGCTTGAGAAAAATGCCGTTATTCTGCTTTACAAGCTTGTGTAGTGCTGCTGTTCCCTTCAGGAATTGCTAGGAACCGGAGGTAAGAGGGATATGAGGACCCCAGACTGAGCCTGACTCGGTAACTGTGGGGTTCAAGCTGTGAATGAGCCCTGGACACTTACAATACCCTTCTTGAGATAGGCAGTCTCACTTCCTGGACGAAAGCTGTGTCCTGTGACAGGTTCTGGTAGAGACGTATGGTGCAGCCGTGGGCTAAGACGGAAAGTCTCCACGCACTTTTGGTTGCTAACACAGCGTGGGAAACGAGGTCTCCTAGCAGCTTTGTCATGGTGCAGTGTGCGGAAACCTGGGATGGCAGCCTCGGAGTTTCTCTGAGCAGGACACTACCGAAATTGAAAAGTCCTGAATTTGGGGCTAGTTATGTAATTCTGTCCTTGTCAGGGTTCATCATTTGCAAATCCCATTTCATAAATCACTAGCATATTATCTTTCTTTTCAACTACCCCCCTTAGGTGACCATTCTGGGATGATCAATTTTATTTTTTTGCAGTTCATCTGCTGGTCACTCGTATCGTTTCATTCATTTGTCCTGGGGACAAAGTGTTACGGCCTCACAGGGTCGTGATGACCCCCAACCTGCTGCCTTTTTCTTGGTTTTGAGTATGGAATTCCTGCCCTAGCAGTGGCAATAAACAAGCACTGGCCGGTAGCATAAAGTAGACGAAAGTGGAGAGGGTATTCTGATCGATTTAGGACATAACAGCAGTTGCTCTATCTCATCAAAAGAAAAAGCCAAAAATGCATCAAACTAAAGTTTTTCTTTTTTGCTTAGTCCCTTTACCCCCTTGCCCATCCCCCCCCCCCCCCCCCCCCCCCCCAGTTCCCATTGTCTCTATTTGATATTAAGCATAGTCATCACTCCTGATTTGGCATAATTTGCAAAAGTAGGTTATTCCTTTTGTGGCAATCACTGACATTTTATTCTGGTGTGCTCAGAATTAAATGAATAATCAGCCTTAAATTTCAGAAAAATATATAATCTTTTATGGTGGACATTTTAAAACCTTGTTATATAAGTATTCCAGCAAATGTAAAAGTAGATAGAGTAATATAATGAACCTACAAACGCCATCGCTCAGCTTCCACGGTGATCAGTATATGGCCAATCTTGTGTCATCTGCACCCCTACCCCTTTGCCCTGGAATGGTGTTGAAGCAAACTCCAGATGTATTGTATCATCTTGCAACTATTTCGTTCTATGTCTCTGAAAGATATATGAACTCTTAGTAAACTTCATCACAAAATTAGTAACTTACAAATGAGTAATTCTTAACTATCAAATAATCTGATCAGCATTCCCAATTCCCCAGTTGTCTCATACTTTTGTTATTTGAATTGGGATTCAAATAAGGTCTGTCCATTGAGATTGATTGATATAGCTCAAAATTTTTAACCTATAGGTTTCCCTTCATTTCTTCTTTTTTAAAAATTTTTGCCATTTTTGCTGTTGTTGAAGAAACTGGGTTACACATCTTAAATAATTTCCCACAGTCTTGGTGTTTGTTGATAATCTGCTGTGTTTTAAGGATGTAATAGTAACTCAAGTATTTATGTATTTATTTTTTTAAAAGGTCTATTCAAGTGTATGTAATTGTTTCACTTTAAGCTGAAAGCAGTCCAGCTGTGGGGTTAAGAATTTAGGCAGGAAAATTAAAGAATCGGATGACTTGATGACTTTACATTTTTATTCCTGCTTTCTGTTTGTGGGAAGACACTGTTGTAGACTGTGCACAGAAGGTCATGGCTGACATGCACTGGCCTGGACCACGCCAGCCGTTCTTCATCAACACCACCAAGTAGTTATTGAGCAGAGAGCTGGAAGAACAGTTTCTTACTGAACCGACAGTGGGAAGTTGGGATGATCGCATGCACTCCCCATTCCGACAGCGGGAAGCTGGGATGGTCGCATGCACTCCCCATTCCGACAGTGGGAAGCTGGGATGGTCGCATGTACTCCCCATTTGCTTTGGTGACAGAATCACAGAATCATCTGGGTTGGAAAAGACTTTCGGATGTCTCACCTGGCTCCCTTCACACTGGATTCAGCATCGCCTCTCCCAGAAGAAAGCTGTTTGTTAACAACTCCCATGTCTTACATAAACTTCCTGTGCCTTCCGAGGCTCTTTTCTGTTTTGTCTTGCAGTGAGATAGATCATCCAGTGGCGCCTCTTTCTGCCGTGGCTGTGTGTGTGCACGCGTCTGTTTCTGAACATCTAAGATAAATCTGGATCCTCCCCGCTGTCCGCTGTAGGGGACACGCTCTGGCCCCCATTTAACTATTTGCATCCAACAATGGTCTTCGTGAAAACCAAGGTGATTTTATGGGCACCAAAAGGCCTTTATGAGTATTTTGGGGTTACTGTGGTCTGTTTTTTAGCTACAGTGAAAGAAAAAAAAAAGACAAGTAAGTATATGTCTTTAGGTCTGTCTGTCTTCTTTGGAAGCAGTGTTTTATGTTAAAGAGGTATGAAGTTCACCAGAGAGGCCAACAGGACATTGGAATTCCGCAACTCCTCGAACACTTGCCTTGCAGACTCTGACCTGGTCGCTTGCAGTGTTTTGTCTATAAAAGGAATTTGACATAAGGGAGTTCCAAGGTCTGTGATTCCATGAAATCCAAACTTCGAACCTTTGAGCCAGCTACTGAGAAGGTGTCTGAAAATAATCCAATGCGAACTGCCTAGGGTTTCTCTTGTTAAATGAGAAACCAAAAAGCTAAGGGTGTATAAAGTTAGATGTGGTGGTAGATGCCAAGTACAAAGGGGAAAAAAATGAACAGGATTCCCATTCTGTTGAGGCGGAATGTAAAACACGGATGAGCAGATGCCTTCATGAAGGTCCTTAGCTTTTGTGCCTTCTCATCGGAGGCCCACATGCCGACTGAGGATGCATGGTCTAACTTTGAGGGCCCGTAGGATCTGTCTCTGTATTTCAGTAATTCTTACTTTGTGTCCCAGGAGTCAGCAGTGGAGGCTCGGCAGCTGTGACAGGCTGAGGCCCTCAGGCCACACTGAGGGGCTCCAGCCCAACCAACTAGACAGGAAATGCCTGACCCCAAGGGCATTCGCGCTATTCTTGACCACAGAGATTAGAAAGGGTCTCAGATTAGCCTTGACCAATGGCATTCTAAATTGATTTCTCTGTTGCTGTGCTTTCGAGCCTTCCTCTGTTTTCAATTTAGGTTTCCCCTCCAGATAAAAAAGAAAAAAAAAAAGCTGTAACCACAAGTTGGAAACCATATAATTTCAGCTTCTCTTGTCTGGAGAGTGATCAACACTGAATTGCAGAAATCCTTTGGTTACCCCTGAAACTAATGCTCATCTCACAAAGCAGCCTGCCACTTGGGGAGCTGGCATTTCGGGTTGGACCATGCGGCTCTAGGGCTGTGGAAGCCAGCTGAGGGAAAAGTCCGCTTCGGTGTGGGCACATTGTGTGCAAGGCGGTTACTTCCTGCTCGTAGAGGGGCCCCCGGTCTCTTGCAGATATGGTGACATTGCCTTGTTCTCCCTAACCTGGCTTCCCCGCTGAGGAGGCAGGACCCTGAGGGCTCCTTTCCCTAAGAGACTGGGAGGCCCTTTACTCTGTTGGTGCTGAAGACTGACAAATGATTAATTCCCTGGAATCTCTGCTTAGACCCCAGTTATGGTCATGAGTTCAGCCTTTTGAACTGCAGGCTTAAATTGTTTTTTTCCAGCCTTCTCCCCAGTCGGGCGTCCCTGCCAGCTCTCTGCTATGGAAACTCTCCCGTGGGACGGAGGGGTGTGCAGGGAACGTGGGAAGTGAAGAGCCTCCGACTGCTGCTTGCGGAGGAGGGGGCGTCTGAGCCCGGGTCCAGGAGGGAAGGAAGGGACCCGCGAGATGAGGAGGAGCCGGGAAAGCATGTGCTGTCTGCACCAGCCTGGCTCCTGGCCACCGGGCCCCGGCACGTGACTCCTCCCGGCCCACCTCTGGGCAGCCTGGTCCCGCAGCAGGGGCGGGAGGCCGGCTCCCAGGCCTCACTCCCAGCACCCAGCGTCCGCCCGCATCGGGGGAGCCACGCGGGGCCCCGGGCTCCTTTCCTGCGTGGCTGGAGTCTCTCTTCGCAAGCCAAACGCCGAGGAGGAGACCGAGGGCGGGGTCCGGGCTCCCGGGCCTGACCCTCTCCCCAGGAGACCCAGCACGCAGAGCGCCACTTTGCTGGGCCTCAGTTTACCTGCGATGAGAAACAGGGTGACCCCCGCTGACCTCACGGCGTTCCCGGGTCCAGCGAGCGGGATCGGCTGGAGCGCAGCTGCAGTCGCCGAGGTCGGGTCACTTCGGGACTTGAGCAGCAGCGGCAGCCCGCCCCCCAGCCCCGCGACCCTCGTCCTGGCCGGAAGGTGGCCGGACGGCGTGGGGTCCAAGTGCAGAGCGCGGGCCGGGCCGGGAGGAAGGCGGCGAGCGCTGCGAGCGCTTTTCCGCTGGGGGCGAGCGGTGGGACCCGTGGTTTCTCGCTTTGCCAAGTCGGGGCGGTCGGGAGAGGGGAGAGGGAATGTGCCTATAAACTCGGGCCAGATGCCACTTCTGGCCTCACTACCCCTTCTCCACCTCGCTCTTCCCCCTCTCTTTTTTCTCCCCTTTCCCTTCCTTTCCTCTTTTTCCTTCTTACCTTCCTCTCTCCCTTCTTTTTAAAAGTTCTTTTTCATATTTACTTCCACTAAATAGCATTCATTGTCTTCAGAGTGACCTGCTGATTAGTTCTTCTTGAGCTCATCTACGATGCACTTGAGCATTTTCCTGCTGATTTTATAGGAAAATGAACGTTACTTTTTTGTGTGTGTTGGGGCGGGGCATACGGTGGGGGGAAGGACATGATATTGCAAGTTCTGGAAACTGAGATTCGAGCAGTCTTGCTGGAAGTGGCCCAACCCCACCCCATACTACATGCCAAGTGGTGGCAACTGGGGTGTTTCTGGAGCTGATAACTTCAAGTGTGAGTTAACAAGCTGGAGCTGAAAATCGCTAGTGCAGCTGACAGCACTGCCTCCCTGGATGACTTCTGCTGCTTACACACATTGCATGGCAACAGGTAGAAGAGCTGTCACCCGTATTCACAAGCCAACCTCCTCATTGAACAGAGAAGCCCAGTGAGGGCAAATATGTACCCAAAGCCAGTGGCTGTGCTGGCAAAAATCAGTGCTCACTCCCTGATTTTTTTTTTTTTCTGCTGTTGCATCTGCCTCAGTGATTAGAACTAGATGCAAAATAAATTATGTCTGTCTGACTAACACCTGTGCCCCCTTATAGATAGGGTGTAAGTCACGGTCTGATGAACTGCACCCCTGCTGCATTCAGCTTTGTGCACAGGACGGGTTATCAGTAGCTGTAGACCAAAATGGAACTGAACCTTTGTCCCTTGCTCCAGTTCCCCTAAGCAACCTAGTTCTTCCTTGGTTTTTGGGAACTCTGCCTGTAGTGCCTCCCAAGGGCCATTCTTGGTGAACAGGGTTAAGCTGCTGATAGGTGATGGGATGTGTGTGTATTATTTTTTTTTAATTAAGGAATTGGCCTAGTTTTCATAATAGAAATACCATTTATTGAGTCTCTACTATGTGCCACCTGCTTTTACAGACATGATCTTGTGTCTGCAAGGTAGGTGTCAACATCCTAGTTTTGATGGATGCAGAGACAGGAAGTTTAAGTCACTTGCCCAAGATAAAAACAGCTGGTAAATAGCAGAAGACTTGAACCCAGGTGTGGCCACACAGCTGCCACACTCCCGGCCATCCCACTTGCTTTGCTTTGCCTAAGAAAGAAAACATGTTGCTAGTTTTTGAGAATGAATGGAACAGGAGTTGGACAAAATGTTCTTGCATATCTTTTGTACTGACTGACACTTCAGTTTTACCACAGTGCCTAAACAATGTTTGTGAAAATAGTCATCTAGATTGAAGCAACCGTCTCCTGTTCTTGTCTTCCCTTCTGTTGCTTCTAGAATAATCATAGATTTTCCCTGAACATATTTATTGCATTTAAACGAGCTAGCTTTTTTGGTGGTAAAAATGCAAGTTTATTGAGAAAATATAATATGCACAAAAGGAAAAGTCGTCTCAGACAACACATTATGAGGAAAATCAGTACAGCTTCTGGTTGAGAATGTGCGTGAAGGAGCCAGACTTCAGGTTTCGATCCTTATCATTGGCTTAACCTTGGGGTAGCTACTTAAATTCCATGCCTGTCTCCTCAGCTATGAAGGTGGAAATAATGCCCTACACTTCATGGGATTGTTAAGATTAAATTAATTAATAGATGTAAAGCCCAAGAGACGTTTGATTTCTGACATTTTAAATAGCCTGGTGTTCCTCTCCGGACTTGTGTATACATGTATGCTAGTGTATATATGTTAAAGATACAAAAGTGAATTCTTTTCCAATCAGCTATTTTTCATCTAGAGATATATTGTCACCACTTTCCTTACCTCTAAATAGTCTTTTCTGACTTGATACCTGTCTAGTACTCAGTGTGATGGCATGGTTGTCCTATACCAATCCATTATCGCTAGGCGTGCAGATTCCCAACTTTGCATTAACAAATTTTAGGTAGATATGCCATAAATTGTGTCTTTTGGTAACAGGAACTTCTTACTCTTTTCAGAGCAAACCCAATTCTCTCTCTCCTGGTATGAATGAGGGTTAGGATATGCTACCTTTCAGGGTTCAGAATCTCTTTAATTCTGGTTGTGAATAGCACTGTGAACCCTAATTGAGGAACTCAGACTCTTTCTTTTTTAAGCTAGAAAAACCATGTTTCCTTGTTTGAAATTTCTAGTATGAATTATCTCTTGGCTCTCAAGAAATCACAACATGCTTTTGTTGTGTTCTTGTCATGTCTGAGGCACTACGAAGAGCCTTCTTAAAAGAGCTTGGGGGTGGATTAGTGGTAGAGTGTTTGCCTTCCATGTGGGAGACCCGGTTTTGATTTCCGGACCATGCACACCCTGTCCCCCCTCAAAAAAAAAGAGCTTGGGGGTAAAACTGCTTCCTGCTTCCCAGGTTGGACCCTTGGACCCTGCTTTTCTGGGTAGAGAGCTGCGGTCACCTCTGTACTATGCTGGGTGCAGCCACCCTTCCTCACTCCCGCTATTTTAGTTTTATGAGTTTCTGGTGATTTGCTTGATTCCTTTATTTATTGATGTAAAGTTCTTGCTGGTCTTACTTAGGTTGGGAGAAACAATTGATCGGCTCCCTGCCCTAGCCCTGCTTTTGGTTACCACAAACCTGTAGGTCATAGGTAAGCAAACTCTACTATTGCCTCTTCACCACCCCACTTCCCTGGGCACGTGTTCTATCTCTGGAGTCTAGGGATGTTCTTGACTACTGAGGTTGTTCCAGAAGGCAAAGAGAGACGAGTAGAAGTGATTTGGGGTCAACCGTGTCTTATGGAACAGACTTCTTAAAAGGTTTATGGCTGTAGTGGGATTTCTCACCTACTATCTGGTAGAAGAAAACCTCTCTGAGCTTTTGAAATCTGGAGTTTTCAACAGCGTCCATTCTATAGAAACGTGGCTGCATTCCTAGATACTGCTTACTAACCAACCTCAGACCCCGCCATTTTCCTATGACACTGAAGGGAAGGGCTTGATTTTTCACTCAAAGAAGGGCTTTCTCATCATTCCTGAGAAAGGAGATAGTGTGATGCCACCTGAGGCTGTGCGTGTGCCAAAAACGATGGAAGGGCTGGCGTGCCTTTGAGGTGTGCTCGAATGACTCCAGGACTTAAAAGAAAATAGTGTACTCTGTATTCATAAAACTCAGGCATTAATTAGTCTCGGCAGTATTTTCCAAAGTGCTTCTTAATTAGTTTCCTTCTGACACCCTCCTGGTGAGAAAGGTTAAGTAGCATTACCCTCCTTCCACTGATGACAATGTGAGGCTAATTGACTTGCCCTGGGCTGTGGGGCAGGGCCCGCCCAGCTAGAACTGTCACTAGGTGACAGAATGGTCACTGCTGCGTTCCACTCCAGACGCTGTAGCCCAGCCAGGGCTGTGCTGGGGAAGCCTCTCAATGGAAGAGGCAAGAAAAACTCCCAGCCAAGGGAGGGGCATCAGCTGCTCAGCCATATTCTTGAATGTTCTGTCTGGGGACTGACGAGACGGTGAGAGAGCTCTCTTCAAAGTCATCACTCAAGATTTGTACCCTGGGAACTGCTCCGCTGCCTTCAAGGAAGCTGGAGGAGAAATGGATGATAGAACGAAATTATGTTTGGCTTTCATTGCCCAGTCTTGGCAGAGGGCCCTTTAAATGTGAAGTGCAAGATTGACATCTATGAGAGGTTTAGGAATCGGATGTCCTTTTTGCCCCGCAATTCACATACGGGGCTTTTCTGTACAGGGGTGACTGATTATGCCTCATGTACGCAGTGCATTCTTGCTAAGGTTTATCTACAATTAAAAAGTTTAAAAAATGTAATAAGGACTACGTGGACAGCTTTTAATACAGCGGTTCCTTGTGCCTCTCCCACCTGCCCCCATTGTATCCATGAAAGCTTTGAATCATCTTTGCTCTCCTCTCCGGCAAGACAGCAGATCTGCACCCCAACGCCAGGCTGTGTATGGACTTAGAAATGAGGTCACTGTACCCGTGCTTCTCTTATACTTGTGCCTTGAATGTACTTTTCCTCTAGCTTCTTAAAGGCCCACTCATAAGTAGCTAAATTCTTCACAAGATTCCTACAGGCTTAAGGAGGGCAAGCTGCAATAAGAGTAAGGAAAGGACTGGACTTGGACGCTGTACCATTAGATTCAGTCCCCTCTCTACTGCTCACAGGCTATGCATGCTGAGGCTAGCAGTGTCCTTTTGAGCTTCAAGTTTTCTCAATTGTAAAATGATAGTACCTACCCCACTGTTAAACTACACAGCCAATGCTTCTAGATATCCACTTCCGAGACAGGAACAGATCAAGTTGTAGTCCCGTGAGAGTTGGCATGTGGCCTCAGAATGAGGAATGCCACCTTTCCTCTGCCACCCAGACCAGCCTCCTTTCCACTCGGTCCTGTTTACTCCAAAACGTGGAGTAAAGCTGAGATTTGCCAACTGGGGCTTAGGACACTGTACATTTTTTTTGGACTGTGCCACTGATTTTCATGGAAGTCAAGACCAGACATGGTGAAGGGGGATGAGACCAGACTGATGTGACCTTTCTCTCTGTGTTTTGCCTGCAGCAGGGATCCCTGGTCATCTCCCCTGTGTGCATCTTCCTGTATGGAACAAGAAGATAAGCAGGGTGTGTGTGAAGCCCGGGACTCGGAGGACAAAGGGATGGGCTCTGATTTCGAGAACTCTGAGGACAGGGAAGAGGACCCAGGAGAAAGGGGAACGGGCTGTAATCTACAAGACACAGAAGACAGAGAGAACCCCCCGGAACAGATGGGCCCCACTCTGCAGCATGAAGTTCTAAGAGGGAACTCAGGTGAGAGGGAAACAGTGCCAGACATGTGCACAGGTGAGGAGAAAGCTGGACTCTCCATGGGTACTGCCCACTCACGTTGATTTTTAGCTCAAGTTTTACAACAGGGGCTGCATTCGTTGTGGAGGCATACTCTAGAGGATTCTTTACTGCCTTATTATTATTATTTTTTTGCATGGGCAGGCACCAAGAATCGAACCCAGGTCACCGGCATGGCAGGTGAGAACTCTGCCACTGAGCCACCGTGGCCTGCCCTGCCTCAGTTCTACTGGTGGGTCCAAACAAGATGCTTCAGTCCAGTCTCAGAGGGGCAGTGCTGGCGGGCACAGGGCAACTCACTGGGGCAGCACTTGGCAGCATCCGGTGTACTACTATAGAATTAACATCTCTAATGACACTCTGTAGCAGGGAACACAGGTAGTATCAGAACCTACCTCGTAGGGTTGTTGGGAGGGTTTAAAGAGTTGCTGCATGTAAAGACTGAACATGGCATAGTGCTGGGCAGTGCTGTGTTTAGTTAGAATCATCACCTCCATTTACAGACAGGTAAATTCTGTGGGAAGTAACCTGCCGAGGTTCATGCAGCCAATAGCCTTGCTGCCAAGGGCTGTCAATACCTCATTCCTCACTTGGAAGAGTTGATACTTGGCTTCCTTCCATCTCCTTGGTTTAGTCTTTGGGCATCTGTTGCTTTATCCTGCTCTGTGCATCCCTTGGGGACAGAAATGAGCTGAAATTCATTATGCCAGCACGAGGAGGTTACATTTCTTCCCGTGACACAGCCTTTGGCTCCCAACTGCCTGCTCCCCTCGGTGTCCGTGAGCCCACGGTCCTTTGCATCTCACTATCATCCTTGACTGCCCTGCTTCAGACTAAGCAGTGAGAGGCCCACAGCTGTGTGTTCTGGACCAGTCTCTAACCCAGGTTACTGGCTCCGGGCTGCCTGCTCACTCCCCTCTTATCTACTGGAACACTCTCCCTCACACTTAGTGTAAAGTACGTAAGTTGGAGCGAGTTCAGTTTGGTTTTTTACCTTAAGCTGTTTCAGACCAACTCTATTTTAAAAATCAGTCCAGGGCCTGGTTATGCTAGGTGATCTTTTCCTGTGGTCAGGTCAGAACGGACCATCGTTTTTTTTAAAAACGTTTTCCTTTAATGCGATTTTACTGAGATATATTCACCCACCATACAATCCATCCAAAGTATGCAATCAGTGGCTCACAGTATCATCACATAGTTGTGTCTTCATCACCATCGATTGATTGTATTCAGACACTTTGATTACTTCAGGGCAAAAAAAGAAAGAAAGAAAGAAAACCCAAAACATCCTGTACCTTTTATTCCCCCTTCCCATCACTGAGCCCTAACATTGGTATAGTACGTTTGTCACTGCTGATGTATTAAGATACGAATACTGTGTTGTATAGCCCACAGTTTGCAGTAGGTGCATTCTTTACCACATACCACTCTGTTATTAACTCCTTGTAATAGTTCTGTGTATTTGCTCAAGTTCATGGAGGAAATTTTTAATATTTGTACTGTTAATCACAGTCATTGTGCATCACAAGACTTACTGAGCTTACACATTCCCAGGTTTTAACCTCTGGCTTTCCTTCTGTTGACAGAGATGACTCTAAACTTCTCCTATCAACCACACTCGCAACGATTCAGCACTTAATTATATTCACAATAACGTGCTATCACCTCTCTCCATTTCCGCTCATTTAAATTCAACCTAAATAAAAATTGTGCACATCTTAACCAACCGCGCCCCATTCTCTAGCTTCATTCTATCTCCTGGTAGCCTATATTCTAGATTCCATGCCCATGAGCTTGCATATGGACTTGTCTTTTTCAGGCTAGAGCTCTTGGAATGCGCACCCCTCCCTTCCGGAGGGCATTCCCAGTCCCACGTGGCTCAGACTCGACCACCCCGCAGGCCTGCAGACCGACCCGGCCTTCAAAGGGCTCTGCTGAGGGGAGCCTAAGGCAGTGGGGTGGGCCGAGACTCCGGGGCAACCTGCCCCCAACACTGCTGCGCAAAGGGGGCCAATGATGAGATTTCCTCGGGTTGCAGAGCCTCTCTGATTTAGGCTTGCCCAAGAGGAGACTCGCTTCCTGAGGGCTTATTTAATACCTTTTAAGAGCCAGGTATAGTTACCGCCCCTCCCCGCCCCCTCTTCTGTTGCAGAGGGGCTGCGGAGCGAGGAAGAGGATGGTCAACCCAGCGTGGCTGAGACAGCGATGTTCCCCGCACTGTCCGAGTCCGACAGCGCATCCCGGAGCCCCCGAGGAGAGGAGGAGGAGGAGGAGGAGGAGGAGAGCGCTGGAGAGAACCGGCTGGGGGAGGAGGCGGAGCAGCCGCCCGCTCCCGTGCTGCCCTGGAGGCGGCACCTGTCCCTGGGGAGTCGACCCAGGGGCGCCCAGTCTGCCCGCCGCCGCTTCCGCAGGCTCCACCACCCCGTGGCCGTGGACCTCGGGGAGCTCGACAGCCTGGTGGCCAGCATCATGGAGGCGCCCACCATCTGCCCGGACTGCGGGGAGAGCTTCAGCCCCGGCGCCGCCTTCCTGCAGCACCAGCGCATACACCGTCTGGCCGAGGCCGCGGCCGCGGCGGGGCTGGAACCCTTTGGCTTCGCGGGCGAGTGCGGGCCGGTGGTGGGGATGATGGGAGTGGGCGTGCCGGGGGGCTTCGGGCCCGGCCCGGCGCTGGCCCGGCCTCCGCACGAGAAGCCCTTCCGCTGCGGCGAGTGCGGCAAGGGCTTCAGCCGCAACACGTACCTGACCAACCACCTGCGCCTGCACACGGGCGAGCGGCCCAACCTGTGCGCCGACTGCGGCAAGAGCTTCAGCTGGCGCGCCGACCTGCTCAAGCACCGGCGCCTGCACACGGGCGAGAAGCCCTACCCGTGCCCGGAGTGCGGCGAGGCCTTCAGCCTCAGCTCGCACCTGCTGAGCCACCGGCGGGCGCACGCGGCGGCCAGCGGCGCGGGGGCGGCGGCGCTGCGGCCCTTCGCCTGCGGGGAGTGCGGCAAGGGCTTCGTGCGCCGCTCGCACCTGGCCAACCACCAGCGCATCCACACCGGCGAGAAGCCCCACGGCTGCGGCGAGTGCGGCAAGCGCTTCAGCTGGCGCTCGGACCTGGTCAAGCACCAGCGCGTCCACACGGGCGAGAAGCCCTACATGTGTTCCGAGTGCGGGGAGACCTTCAGCGTCAGCTCGCACCTCTTCACGCACAAGCGCACGCACTCGGGCGAGCGGCCCTACGTGTGCCGCGAGTGCGGCAAGGGCTTCGGCCGCAACTCGCACCTGGTGAACCACCTGCGCGTGCACACGGGCGAGAAGCCCTTCCGCTGCAGCCAGTGCGAGAAGCGCTTCAGCGACTTCTCCACGCTCACGCAGCACCAGCGCACGCACACGGGCGAGAAGCCCTACACGTGCATCGAGTGCGGCAAGAGCTTCATCCAGAGCTCGCACCTGATCCGCCACCGCCGCATCCACACGGGCAACAAGCCGCACAAGTGCGCCGGCTGCGGCAAGGGCTTCCGCTACAAAACGCACCTGGCGCAGCACCAGAAGCTGCACCTGTGCTAGGGAGGGCCCGGCCGGAGGGAGGGGCTGGCTCTGGGGAGCATGCGCAAGGTTAGATGGCCCGGGGACGGGTCCTGTAGAGAGACGCGGGGAGAGGGCGGGAGGGACAATCCGAGAGCCACTGGGGAGTCTTTGGGTGTTAGGGGTCTTGAGGGGAGGGCTGCCTGAGGGCACTTCTTTCCGGGTGCTGTAGTTTTGCCTGTCTCCTTCCCACCCAAGGAGCCGTTTGGGAGATGTGCTTGAGATTGACGGTTTCTTCCAAAACTGTAGGGAGGGATGAAGGCATGAAGCAGGCACTTTGAGGACCTGGAGAAAGGGGAGTTGGGGTGGGGTGGGGTGGGGTGGGGACGGGCTGGCGGGCAATAGACTGAGGTGGGCCTTAATGGCCATTGGGAATCAGGAGAGAGGCTGTGGTTGGAATGGGTTATGGGGTAAATGCCTGTTCCGGTTGCGCCACCGGGTATTAAAGCCAGCGTTTGCCCTGACCCCACGCATCAACTGTGGTCCCCTGAAAATTAGGGGAACCTTGGCAATCCTGTAGGAGAGGATATTTTCTTTACTCTTCCGGTCCCTTTCTCTGAGTCAGTTAGCTGCTATTTTTGAGGCATCCAGGGGAAACTTGAGCTGCAAAACTACACATCCTCCTTTCAAGGGAGCAACCTCTGGGGTTTAGAAATTCGTTCCTAACTGGTTCTCTGGTCGCCTGGGAAATCTAGGTTCTGCTCCTGGCTCTTTGCTACTTCCTTTAAAATATTCTAGCTTCATGCTAGTTCAAGGTGGTCACTGTGAATGACCGCCCCCTGGCCCCTGGTGTCAGGTGTCTGCCAGACCCAGTTAGGTCCTCAGGTCTCACTTGTGATCTTCTAAATACAGGGAAACGGAACAACTTCAGCTGTGGGTGACTGTCTCCTTCCCAGACCAGCTCCCATGCCTGTGTTTCGAGTGCTCAGACCATCCACAGTTGCCCCAGCCAACTACAGTAAAAGTCAACTAGCTCTGAGTTTCACTGGCCTTAGGTGAGAAATACAGGAAAGCAAGGTGTTCGCAGATTGGGGCACAAGTCTCCTTTGTCTCGTTTCCCTTTACTTTGTGTCTGTGACATCCCCTCCCCACTTTAGAAATGGAAGAGAGACCTGAATTTCCAACTCTATCCTTATTGGTGTGGGACCTGTTCTGAGTAGGAATTTCTTTGTCCTCTAACTGGAGGCTCAGAAGAAATCTCAAGTCTTTACACAAGGAGGGAGCAGTCAGAGAGAGGCGTGAATGCAAAATTGCCAAATAGCACAAGCGACGAATGTTTTCTGGTGGTTATATAAAATGCCAAAATAGCACTTTGATATTTGCAAAGTGCTTTATGCTTTTTAATGATTGTCAGCTGTTTCTCACGTGTTTGTGAGGTGGATCAGTATTAGGACCCCTGTGTTAGGAGTACAGGCAGCCTGTCCTGAAAAGAGGCTGAGACAGTGTGAATTGGTGTGGTCTGGCCTTTGGTGCTCTCCAGCTCAGCTGCTAGGAAGACTTACCTGTTGTGATTTATATAACGAAGTAAGGGCACTGAAAATTCTATGCTAAATGGAAAACTTAAGGCTAGTCTAGAAGGGCCAAAGATGTCCTTGTTGACAAAGCTGGTCTTTGTCTCTTAGAGTGTCCTAGCTATGTTCCATTACGAGTAGGGGACTATAGTTAGATGTCTCTTGTATAGATTTCAGTTCTCTAGGATGAAAGTCCCTCCCGTATGTTAGCTTTTAGAAGTTACGGCTGTGGAAAACGGTATTGTTTTCTTCACTATAATTGTTATTCTACTTTTCATGGAAGCATTTTTACAAACTGTGGGACACACTTGAAGAAAAAAAAAAGCTACGGGATTATTACCACTTTGCAAGTTTTTACAGTTCCAGCAGTTTCTGAGGATGCCGATAATTTACACTTGTTCAAAGCTGTATTCTAGCAAAGAAATTCTTTGGGGACTGTAGAAAGCAGGTTTTTGCCATTATGAAAACATTAAAAAAATAGTTCCTGAGAATTCTCGGTTTGTATAATGCCTGTTGATACTGTCTTAATCAGTTTATTGTTATTCAACAATGTAAACAGATTTTCAAAATATGGATAGTTTTGGAAGACACGATTTCTTTATTTTCTTTTAGTGAAGGATAGTGCAAGCAAAGTAAGCATCCAGTATTTATTCTGACTCATGGAGTCTGAAATCTAAGTATATAATACCCACTTTAAGATAAAATAGCCAGTTTGTAGGTCATCATACTCCTTTTTTATTCCATGCATTCCATTCCATCTACCTCTTCCAAGCTGCTTTAAGTTCTCTCAAGTCTGTACTATAAAAATCTCATCCATCATTTCATTATTCATGAGTTGATTATCTACTTTATGGGCTATTGGCCTTTTGTTGCCAGTCTTTATATTTTTGCACAGTTTCATCTGTGCATCAAATATGTTACGTATCAGCAGCTATAGAGAAAGGGTTTAATGTAAAGAAGACATTGAAGCTGATGTAAAATACGTAGTGCAGTGGAAATCTCTGGATTTCATATTCCTCTCTTGTTCTTTCTAATCCATGGATAAGAGAGTCAGCCACCACCTCAGCCGTCTTTTGTGAGCAAATCCCTTCTAAGAAGAAAACAGTTCAGCCACCGACACCTCGTTCTCATGGCGCGTTCAAAGTGTGATTCCGTGTTTCATGCAATTCTTCAGGGAACGTATCTTGCATTAAGTAAGGGTTAGATGCATTCAGGAAGTTATTTCTTACATCTAGTACTAGAATAATACCGTTTCTTCAGCAAACCCTGTTATCTGTGGTTCACCCTTGGAAATGTTGATGTTTGGAAGACTTCTTCCATCGACTCGTTAATGACTGTAGAGGCAGATGTATTATTTGTTTTCTGGGGAGTTGGGTCAAGTGCAGCTTCCTCTCCTACCCTTGACGGAACAAAACCTGGAGCAGTTTAAATAGGTGAAACGGTTTGACTAAATCTTGAGCTTTGAGCTGAAGAAGATGAGACGTTAACCCCTTGAGCCATGTGGTCTCTTCGAGATCAAGAGGCTGCACATCTGTGAAAAAGTACAAATCAAAAACCTGTGTTCATAGACAATCTGAACTGTTTTTCTGAAGTGTGTGCATTCTGCTTCTGTGTAACATGATTTTACAACTCTTAAAATAGTGAATAATTTAATGATCCTAATAGTAACAGCTTTTGTGTGAGTGTGTATATGTGTATGTGAGAATTGCTTTATTTTCAGGTTGTTTTATTTAATGATGGTTCCTTGGACAGCATTCTGGTGTTCAGCAACCAAAATGGAATATTTGTCATTAAATCCATATCAGTCTTTACCATGTAACGTTTTCTTCCTTATTCGTCATCCCTTGGATATCACTCAGTTCAGTCAGTGGAAGTTATGTTTTGCTAGCACAGAGGACAAACTACCAAATCCAGCCTGTCTCTGTTTGTAAATAAAATTTTTTTGGAACACAGCCACGTCCACACAGCCACGTTTTCATTTTCTCTGGCTTCTCTGGCACTGCAGTGCCGGAGTTGAGTGGATGTGACCCGTATAGCCTAAATACTTACCATCCCTCTGGCCCTTTATGGGAGTTTGCTGACTCCTGTGCGAGAATGCCCGGGCAGGGCCTAGATCACCCTGGAACCCTCCAACGTCCAAGTAGTCTGCCCATTCTTACCAGGAGTGAAGCGTAACACTTGTGCCCCAGTGTGGCCTTGGGGGATTGGGAACTAGCAGTATTATACCATAAGTATCAATTTCTAATCATCTGTGTCTTCATTCCTCGTAAGTACCAACCTGTGGGGCATTTTAGGGGTCGGACAGCGCGGGGGTAGTTACGGAGAAGGGAGACAGTCTCCAGTCTGCTCTGTAATCTACAAAAAATGCATTCCCAACCCACAAAACAAAGTATTTTCTTTCCCCTGCTTTTCAGAAATGTAACTTAATGACTGCTGATAATATTGTATGGAATTTAATCAGCTAGGCAAAATATTTTTTAGCTCATTTTCTGCTCAACTTTATGGAAACAATGAAACAGCAGTTTGTAGGTGGAAATCCACAAGAAATAGAAAAGGGGAACAGCAACAAAGTTCTTATTTCCTTTTAATGATCAATCCACCTCCTTGATGGAACGTCTCCAAACCGTTTCGGTCCCAGCAGGGCCATCCTAATCCCTCCTCAAGGCTGAAGCATCTACTGGTAACCCAGTTCCTGGTTCCTTACGTTTCTCCTGGAAAAACTATATTAAAGTGAGTGAGTGTTTGGTGCCGTATGGGGGTGAGCAGTAAACCTGGGCCTCAGAGCTGTCACTTGAAGGGATGCCTGATCTCAGCTTATAAGCAGGGCAGGCTCTGTCCGTGTTCCATGTGGAGAAAGTGTCTCCGGTCAACATGGAATCCGAGTTCGGTTAACTCAGGCAGGAGGTTTCTTCACCTTAACTGCACATAAGAAGCACACTAGAATGCGCAGATTGATGAATTGGTCTGGGATAAGGCCCAAGTATCTAATCTTATAGAAGCTCCCCAGGTGATTTTTTTGTTTCCTCATGCAAAAGCATTTTTTAATTTGTACATTTAGTCACTATCATTGTACACTCGAGGCATTCCTAGATTATACCATCTCAGTCTTTCTTTTGGTTTCATCTGTGCCCCCAGCCCTCCTCCCTCTATTATTCTCGCATTCAGCTTCGTTCAGTGTACTTACGTTATCGTGCTACAATCAGGTAGTACTGTGCTATCCATTTCTGAATTTTTACAATCAGTCCTATTGCACAGTCTTTATCCCATTAGCTCCAATTACCCAGTCTCTACCCTATTTCTAGCTCCTGATGGTCTCTGTTCTTAACTGAAATTCTCCAAGCTCATTCACTAATGTCAGTTCATATCAGTGAGACCATACAGTATCTGTCCTTTTGTTTTTGGCTAATGTCACTCAGCATAATGTCCTCAAGGTCCATCCATGTTGTTACATGCTTCATAACATTATTCTGTCTTACAGCTGTGAAATAGTCCATCGCATGTATATACCACAGTTTGTTTAGCCACTCTTCTGTTGATGGACATTTGGGCTGTTTCCATCTCTTGGCAATTGTAAATAATGCTGCTAGAAACATTGGTCTGCAAATGTCCATTTGTGTTCTTGCCCTCATGTCCTCTGAGTAGATACCTAATAATGGTATTGCTGAATCATATGACAATTCTAGACTTAGCTTCCTGAGGAATCGCCAAACTGTCTTCCACAGCAGTTGTACCATTTGACATTCCCACCAAGAGTGGATAAGTGTGCCTCTTTCTCCACATCCTCTCCAGCACTTGTGGTTTTCTGTTTTATTGATAGTGGTCATTCTGGTGGGTGTGTCGCCAGGTGATTTCAATGACAAGCCAGGATTGAGAACTCTGTAGGACCAACGAGGCACCTTCTTTTTCTAATGGATTATGGCAAATGTCAAATCCTCTCCACTATTAAGGGAAGGGATATAGGGGCAAACATCACCAGAATGGGGCCTATTTTTCACACATGACTTCCTTGCTTCCTGGCTGCCAAATAAGAGAATAAGCAAGGACTGGGCAAAGGACCTATCCTCATGCTCATCAGATGAGGCCAGAATGGACATCACAGGTTGGTGCTGGCCCGCCACTGTTTTTGCTAATCCCAGCCTGCCTTCCTCTCGCAACCCTTCTTTCTGATCTTCATTCCCCCCACCAACTTCTTTATCAAAGCAAAATTCCATGCTTTACTCCTTTTTGCAGCTGCCCTGCTAACTCAGGTTGTTCCTGTACATTTCTGCCCCTGGCAGGAGAGGGGAGGAGCACCCTTGCCAGTCTCCAACATGAACAGCCTAGAGGTTGGCTCTTGTGTTTTTCAGTGTCAAGTGCTCAGCAGATTATCGTTCCCTGCTGGCAGTCTGTGTGCAAAGTCACCTCTGCTAACCCAAAGCAAATTCCAGTGGTTTTCGATTTCCAGCTGCCCCAGTGGGCTGGATCTGCTGTTCACAGCTCTCTCTGTCCGTCTGGGGACCTGCCTCATCACAGCAGCAGGGAATGCTCAGCTTTACATGGCCCTTCTTGGAGCCTGCCCTAAACTGGAAACCGAGGTGGTGGGTGGTCAGGTGTCTCCTGTGCCAGTTGTCCTGGGTTTAGGAAGGTGGAGAAAAGGCATCCGTGCATGACCAGTGCTCAACCTGGTAATCCACACATATATTTGCCTGATTTTTATCTCAAGCGAAAGGATCGGCAAACTCCAGGTATTACCGGTTATTGGAGATGAGGGATTTGTTGGGAGCTGTTTGATTCCCATTTATTCCATGGAAGAAACTCCACTGAAGTGCCTTCCCTGACCAACCAGGGCTGAAGTGGGTCAGCTGCATGGGTGCCCCATAATAGCCCGTGCAGCTTATCTGTGTATGGTGAGCCTCCTAGGCCCTACGGCTGTGGCTCAGCATGAAGCAGTGACATGGCGAAGGTCTCTGCGTGAACACAGTGAGTGCCCATGTGCTAGGCTTAGAACTGGGAGCTGGGGGTGGAGGGATGAGAGAGGGAAGGAGAGAGACGCTCCCCTGTTCTAACTCTATGGTGGGGTGAAGGTGAAAGCTGATTTTGTTCCCTGCTACCATCAAATCCGACTTCCTTGTAGTGGATTATTTTGCAATCTAAATGTGGTTTATGGGATTAAGCAGCTGGAAAATACCTTTAAAAAAAAAAAAGAATCTTTTTTGTATCAAGGCTTCAAGCGTTAAGCATGTGGTGGGCAAGATGGTACCTTCGGCAAAAGGCTCAGGGGCAAGTGACAGCGAGTCCAAATTCTCTGTCAAGGGCTGGTGTGTCTTTAAATCAAGTTGGGCCACATCCGCTTTATCTGGCTTGGGTGGGTGGGGGAGAAGGACAGTATGTGATCTCAGAGAGAGGAGAGGACAGGACCTGGCTAGCCATTTCTTATCAGTTTTCTTTACTGATAGCAAATGTCTGAGTAAAGCGGAAATTTGCTAGACAAGGATCAACTTGAGGTTTCGTCTGAAGTCACCCTACTGCTCTCTAGATTGAAGTTCATAGATAAAGTAGGAAGTGTGGGTGGGAGCTCAGAGCCAGAGGGTCACCAGACTGAGAGAACCTCTATTCCACCTCAGCCGAAGTTAAGTACGATAGGTAGACCTAACCTGAGTCTCTTCTGTCCAGTGGGACAGAGCAGGCCTGAGGTCTGAGTGCGTGGGGTGGGTTGGGGGAGCAGGGGTGGAGATAATCAAGCAAAATAACAAACACGACGGTTCTTGGAGATTTAGAGGCCATGCAGGTGTTAGGAAACAAAGTGGGCCCAGGGTGGCCGTTGCTGGAGTGAAAGGGCTGCTGAGAGAGCTTCTCGTAGTCTTTTAGCGCCTAGGAGCCTAGAAGGAGGAAAGAGGCAGTTGCTCTGAGTATGTGTGTGAGTGTGTGTTTGTGTGAGTGTGTGCATGTGTGAACTGCATCTCCTGGGATTTCCAGCTCCTGGGGCAAGAGGACGAGGGGATGGGAGGGAAAGGGTTTTCACTCTCTCGGGGGCAGAGGGAGGAAGGAGGAACTAGCCCTGCAGTCCCGTGGAGGCTGGCTGAGTTGCTTCACCCCTGTGCTGTGTGGGAAGCGTCCAACACGGAGTTTGGGTTAACTGGCCGTGACCTGGAGCAAGTCTGTTTTTCTGGTGCCCTGCTCTTCAGAAAGCACTGTCCTGATGGCGTCTCCCCACTCTAAAGTCTAGGTATTCTCAAATAGCTTAAAACTTACTTGGGAAACACCCATAGGTCATCTCAAGAATGATGCGAGACCTTACTTACGCGAGCTTTAGTTTAGGCTGTCATTGGGTGTTAGAGGAGGGAGGAAACCAGTATATGGTGGGCTCCTACTTGTTCCCAGACCTTGGTTCTCACAGCTCTATGATGAGTATTGCCCCCTTTACAGATGAGGTGCCAGGTGCCACTGGGGCTAGGCATGGCATAAGAAACCACTTTCTCCAATAGCTTTGGCTTCTGACAAACAAATAATCAGATGGGGACTGTTATAACGAAGGTTAGCTGCAGAGGTGTGGACGTGCCACAGGATGCACAATGACTCAGATCAAACTGGGAACGGACCTCAGAAATGGGCCACTACCTTCATGTTCTACAGAGGAGGCAAAAGACCCAGGAGGATGAAGAGATTTGCCTACCTTTAATGGAAAAAAATTGAAATAAGAACCTATGGTTTTCACTCTTATTTGCAGAAATGGTCTGCTTCCAAACCAAGAGGATACACTTCATTTCTTCTACCCTCTCTCTCCCTCCCCATTGACGCCCCCCCATTCCCCCACTTTTCCTGTACCATCAAACTCCTGCCTGTCCTGTCCTTGCAGGGCCCCAGTCCCGCAAATGGACATCTCGGTGGGAGGACTGGGGCTGTATGGTCTTGGCAGAAAGCTTAGGGAGCTGGTGTGTTCTTTAAGCCTGCCCTCTGCCCTCTTTCCAAATGTTCTCTCTTACCCTGGTTTTTCTTTCCTTAAAAAATATATTGGGGGGCAGAACGATGGTGGCTCAGTGGCAGAATCCTCGCCTGCCATGCCAGAGACCCGGGTTTGAGTCCCAGTGCCTGCCCATGTGAAAAAAAAAATGCATTCATATATGTATATATTGGAAAGAACATATCTGCCTTCCCCTGCCCTCATTCTCAGCTCTGCACTCTCAGGCTTAGCAAATAATAAGTCAGTATTACAAGAATTGTAGAGCCCAACTTTGTCTTGCTTAGGGAACACTCAAACTGCTGCTACTTTCATCCGCTTCCTAAAAATACAATGTATTCTGAACCCTTTTGCTTGGTTCTTTAAGCAGATCGTCACATGGGAGAGACATGGGGGTACAGGTGTGCACAGGCTGTCCGTGCAGCCTTCCTGTGGTGTTCTCACAGAGCAGCAGCCTAGCACGAGACAGACGAGTCCATCAGCAACCACAATGTACAGTGAGAGGAGCTGTGCTGGGCGACATGGCAGGCCGTGGGTGCCCCATGGAGGGTCACTCCACCCCCTCCCGAGGAGGCCTGCAGACTTCCAGGAACCTGCAGCTTGAAGCACCAGAAGGAAGAGTTGACTGAGGGAAGGGCGCCAAGGAACCAGGTGGCGATGGTAGAAGCTTGACGTGCTTAGAATGCATTCAGGTAATGATTAGAGATGTGGCAAAACCCGTCTTGAAACCTCACCACTGTCTCCCCCAAGCCCCCACCACCCCACACAAGCACTCATTGAACTGGGCTTCTCAGAAGTCCCCAGACCCCTGCTCCAAACTCTCCCCTTTTCTTAGCCATAGGGATTCCAGTGTGTTCCTGGCGGCAGAGTGGAGAGACCTGGATTATGGTCCAGCTCTGCCACTGATTGGGTGGGTGATCTTGGGGATGTCATTTAACCTCAGGAGGAGAAGGAGCCCATAGTTAAAAGCTGGACTTAAGTAACTTCCTGGGCCATTTTTAGCTCTAAAATGTGAACTTCACAAACCCTTTGATCTCCTCCTGGAGGTGACAGGCAGCCTCCCCTGTTTACCTGTGACTGAGCCATTGCTGTTTTGTCTATTGCTGAAAGAAATCCCCATAATATGGACAGACTACATGATTTCGGGGGCCGGTGTGAAATGAAATGGGGGGTCCATTGTTCAGAAGTTAATAAGAATTTCAAGACAGCCACAGAAGAGCATTAAACCAAGCACGGGCTCTGTGTGACTTCACAGGTCACATGCCCATGAGGCTCATAATCCCAGGGATTTTACAGCCTCCAGCTGAGGCAAGGAGGAGCTCAGATCTGGGTTCATGGGAAGCATGTTCCTGCCTCAGTGGTCAGGCTAGTGACCCCCGTGTGTCCACTCTGCTCTCTCGACCTCCATCACCATCACCTGTTGTGGAAGAACTACTCGCTATGTTGGTGCTGGTTCTTTTGTTTCCTAAGGAAAGACTGAAACCCCAGCACAGACTCATGCCTCTTCCAGAGCTTGCAACTGACCCCAGCATCCTCTGCTCTTGGGGACAGAGAGGCAAATCCACTTCTTGTTCATCCTTCCTTCCTCTCCACTCACTCATAATGAATCCCTTTCATTCCTCAAACCGTCAACTCCATCCCCTTCTCTTTACCCTTGGGTAGGATCTCAGGCCATGATAAAGGAAAAGGATGTCCCCCCAAATTTCCCTAAAGTTCCCTGGTATTTTAAGGGGCAGTTGTAGTCAGAGAAGATTTTGAATTATCCTCTCCTTGAGTCACTTAAGAGAGTAGGCAATTTTCTTCTGAATTTAGTTTTTAAAAACAGAATTTCTTTATTTTTGTAGTATAAAAAATTCTCTGTGTTCCATTGTTTCAGGTTTTATAATTAATTTGCAGTGCGTCGGAAAACCTTCAGAGACAGGTGAAGTCTCTTTCCTCCTCCCTCTCATATTGCTTTCCTTTCCTTTCACTCACTCATTCACCATATAGTTTAAATATAAGTAACACGCCCCTCCCCCATGCTTCTCCTCATTTTCCTGGTTCTCATAATGATAATATAGCTTTCTTCAGGCACATTGACAGCTTGAAGTTGTCTTTGAATTCTTTCTCTTTTGGTCCTCCTTTCTACCTCCTTGATTTCCTTCCCTCCCCATCTCAACAACTCAATTTAATTTTGCTTTTGTATCTGTCTGTCTGTCTGTCTATATCTATCTGTCTACCTGTCTGCCTCTCGTTCTGTCTACCTACCAGCAGACCCAGCTGTCTACCTGTTTGTCCATTCTTTGTATAAGGGTCAGGGCTGCACTGGGCCCAGAGAGATGAAGTGATGGGTTCCGCTCTCAAGGACAGACCAGAGTGGCTATAGGGAGGCGGAAAATACAAGAAATAAATTCAGCGCAGTAAGATGTGTGTGAGGCACAGAGGTGGCAAAATGGAAAGCTTTGGACGGTGCATAAGGAGTTCATAATGATGTGCTAGCAGGAAAGGTAGACACACTCTAAGCAGAAGGAATATCGTGCAGAGGCATAGGAGTATGTAAAAGTATGGTATCCATATAGGAAACTCATGCCTTGGCATATGGTTGGAGCATAATATTGGAGAATCTGGGAATCAGGTGGAGTTTATCGGGAAAGCTCGGCAGGGACTAGGTCTTGAGAGCCTTTCTTCTTATCCTGAGTGCTTTAGCTTATCCTGGCAGGGCTGGGCCTCCACGTAAGGGTTTTAAGGAAGAGGATGCTATGGTCAAATTTGTGTTTTGGATAAAGAACTCTGAAAATGCTACTGAGAATAGATTTAATAGGCATCGTGGAAGGTCAGGCAAGTAATGAGAAGGACCTGAACCAAGACTGTTATCAATGTTTTTTTAAAAAAATTTTTTGTGTGCGTGGTCTGGGAATCGAACCCAGGTCTCCTGCATGGAAGGTGAGCATTCTACCACAGAACCAACCGTGCACCCCAATGTTTGTTTTTTTGACATCTGATTTTTAAATTTCTGGGCAGTGTCACTTCATCACATCTCACAATTCACCTGGGAAGGGAGAGGAGAGGAGAGGACAAGGGCAGGGAAGGTGGTAAGGGTATCCAGCAGTGATGGACAGGAAGTGGCAAGGCCCTGTACCTGGGTAGGCTTATGGCCACCAGCCAATGTAGCCTGAGTTCACCTCCTCTCAAGGGGAGGTCTCATAGACTGACCATGATTCCCCACATGGCCAGAAAACCCATCAGTCCCACTCATGGGGCAGAAGACGACAGGAGCTGCACCCTTCCTCCCAAGTGTCTCAGGATAAAGTCGGGCCAGAAAGGCCCGCAAAAGGTAGCATGAGAAAAAGTGAAGGGGAGGCACCTGTCTGCCATGTTGTAGAGGGCGACCTCTCCAGCATCGTTGTCCCAGAAAGTCACCACCCACTGGAGAGGGGTCTGCAGGGGAAGGGCAGTCACTGGGGAGGTAAGAACCCAGTGTTCTTTCCCATAACATGACAACACAGCCCAGAATCCATTCTGGGGTGGCCGAAGTTACTCCACCTGTGAAAAGGACACATTCACCTTCGGGTGATAATTTGGAGATACAATTGTAGGATCAAGGGCGTTGAAATCCAGGTTTCTGGTGTGAGAAGGTGGGTTAGCAGACCACGCTCAGTTGTTTCCTAAAGTAGTGTCCATTCTGCCCCGGCAACTCCCTCCTTTCTGTTTTGCTAACATTTATCTCAGGCAGGCCTTTCTATCTAGCCCGAATCCATGAAGGATCTCCTAGTCTCTACCAATCCTTCCAGAGCTGTCAAAGTAGAATTCCAAGGACAGCTGAACACCCATCTCCATGATTTCCCCTTGCATGTTGAATAAGATCCAAGTTCTTTAGCTTAACTATCAATGTTTATTGCTACGGTTGACGTGGAGACATGCTCTTTTTTCCTATAGTGGTCTAATTTTTCAGAGAAGGTAGGGCATGTTAAAATGTGAGGTAGTTGACTGTCAAAGGGTCTTCAGAAGGGAAACAGAATTTCTGAACGTCTTTAGTACAGATGCTTAAATTATCTTTCTTATGGTGATCAAATTCAATTGAATTCATGATCCATAAGTTCCCTGGGTAAGAAAGAGGGCATCTTGAGGTTGGGCGTGACCCTTGTCAGGGTTGCTGTACCCAAAGAAGGCAGGCTACATCCAAGCCTGGGCAGAAGCAGCTCTCTTGTCCCCACACCTGACCTCTGCCGCAGCCACCCCCACCTGCTTCATTCACCTTTGTCCTTGTTGACCTTGATAATATTTGACTGATAGCCCTCCATTCCGTTTATGAACATGTCACGATTTAAGACCCTCAACTTTTCTTGACTGATTTCTTTTCCTTAGAGAAATTGAGAAGGATGAGGGCCAGTAAGAAAGGGGAAGATGGAAGGAAAGAAAAGAGGGTGAGGAGATAAAAGGATAAAGGAAAAGAAAGTGCAATGTACTGGAGAGAGGGGGGAAAGGAGAAAGAAGGGGGCATTAAAGCTCGAAGTGTGGGATGGTAGGCCTCTCCTTTTTGGACTGAGTAGGAAGTAAGTTTTCAGGGAGAATTCATACCCGTTCCCTTTATTTTACCAGGAGCCCATGCTGTGGCTTCATTAAGTGATTTGAAAGGTTGAAATATGAGATTACGCATTACCAGGATGACAAGTACACATATATCCAGGCATGTTCTAGAAACCTTCAAGGAAACTTGTTTTGGAGGTGGAAACCAGCATATCCCTGCTCCTTCCTCCCGTGCCCAGGAACATCTGGCAAAGGCATCCACATACTTCCAGACACCTCTCAGGGATTCTCCTGAGTGCTGGGGAATGTCCTGTGGGGGACTAAGCAAGAAGTATGTAGCCCAAAGGAGTTGGATCTCTCCCAAAGATCAGAACCAAACCCCAGACCCCGGTGCTCTGCTATCTCAGAGACAAACCTCCCATTTCTCCCTCTCACCAACATTTTGCCACAAAATTTGGGCAGCGCAGTCTGCATAAGTCAAGGTTGAGACATGGATTTTCAGGTCACTCTACGGGGTTAACTGGCTTGACTTCTTGCCAGTTAATAGGACTGTGACAAGTTTCCTTGTTGATAAAATGGGAATAGTGATTCCTACCTCGTTGACTTCTGGTGAGGACTAAATATGGTAAAATATGTCAGTCCCCAAGTCAGGCCTGAAACATTGTAAATGTTTAGTAAATCTTAGTACCCACCCCCTTCCTGGCCCCACCACCACTTCTGCCCCCACTATTTCCATGCTGCTTTTCTAAATTAGAGATAGTGATGGCTGGTAGAGGAAAGTATACCATTAACCACAACTACCTCCAGGTTAGGTGTGAAAACATTTATTGTTCTTTTCTTTGAGCTGTGTGAAGAATAGGGAGTTTTTTAAAAGGAGAGAAATGCTTTACTAGTTAAGAAAGGAACTGGAAGTAATGGGCGTAACTCTAAGTTAAAAGATAACTGGAATAGCGCAGAACTAGCATCTGAGACTTTGGTTAACAACAGCTGAAGCAAATCACTTTCTCCTCTGGTGGGTGGCTGGGGCAGTGGGTGGGAAGCATTCTGGTGGTTTTAAGACCAGAAGTTGGCCATTTTGTAAAAGGAAGATCCTAGGACCTGGGCTTGTGCCTGTGTTCCATTCTACACGAAGCTGAGAGAAGAGATCTTGGCAAACGTCACCTAACGATACCCAGACCCGCCCCTCTGTCACGCGCAAGTCAGCGAGTCTTCAGAGCCTCCTTATGCTGTTCCACCAGTGAGCCAATCCACTGGATGGTTTTCTGCTTGGCTTCCTCCCAGCTAAAGAGGGGCTCATACCCGAGATCTTGCTGGGCTTTCTTGTAGGAGAAGGTGAACACACTGTTTGACAATGTCACCAAGTGGCGGGTAACGGAGGGTTGGTATTTGTAAATTGGGCTTATCAGGAAGCTCACTATTTCCAGCAGGAAAGCAATCCAGTACTGTAGAGACACAGGAAGGCTGATTCGGGAATCAAGGCAGAAGCCCCATTCTTTGCCCAGGGTGTAGTTGAACTCACCATAGCTTTGGTGAGGCGTGTCGTCTGAGATGTAGTAGAACTGTCCGCGGACGGTAGGGGCCTTTTCGGGGTCCCGCAGCGCCCTGGAGGCTAAAACGTGGGCCCAGGCCACATTGCCCACGTAGACGGGGTTGGCGATGGAGAGCTTGGTGTCATATTTCAGGATTCCGTTGTTCTTCAGGGCGTGCGTCATTTGTGCGTAAAGGAAGGGACTCCCTTCCCCGTAGATGTACATGGGCCTTAGAGCACAGGTGCGCAAGGTGCCGCCGCTCTGAAGAGTCCACCCGTCAGCTGCCAGCACAGCCTTCTCGGCGAGTTTTTTGCTGTACGGATACGCAGAGGTCCATCGAGTTTCGCGGTGCTCTTCTTCATGCCCGTTCTGGATGATCTCCCTGAAGGAGTTGGGTCCAGCCACCTCTAGGGAGCTGGTATAGATGAAGATTGGCACGTCAGCCTGGATGCAGGCCTCCAAGAGGAGCTGGGTACCTGCCGGGAGGGAACTCACCGTCAGGGTCAGGAAACGGCCCAGACGGCCGACCCCACGCATGGATCACTTCTACTCCCCACCCACAAGAGAGGCGGTTATTCCAGCTCATGTAGGAACCTGTTTTCTTCCGTGTCCCTAGCGGAGATCTGGTCATGCTGCAGCCCTTGGAGAAATGCAAAAATGAAAGGAGACGGACATCTGGGTTTTGCAGACCAGGAATTTCTAGGCTTTTGGATTTCAAAGACACTTGATATCTGTGTGTATATACTTTGTAAAAGCACACAGCACTGCCCCTTTATATTTTGCCAAGTAAGGACATGAAAAATGGCCTCATATAATCCCTATCATTTTATTAAATACAGGCCATTTTAAATTTTAAAAATGGTGGTAGGCTTTCGTTTCAGAATGCAAACTGTCCTAGTCCTTACCTGAGAAGGACAGTTGAACTCACATCACACACACACACACACACAGAGCTGCATATAGACTATAATACTCTTTTATATATATATATATATATATATATATATATACACATTAAATTATTTATATTTTCGAATTTTGTTCAGAACCAGTAATAACCTTATCACAAGGACTTATCTGTGAAAATCTCTGAGCAAATGGTTGTGGGAAGGTGTGGGAGGCACAAACTCTGTTCCAATTGTGCGTTTCCTCTCAAGCCTACTCCCAGTTCTGGCTGTGACTCCACTTACCCAGGTACAAAAAAGTGGAGGTGGCACCCTTCCTTTTACTGAGCACACAGAAGCCCTCTCTGGCCTTCTGTGTTGACCCTTCTGAGAGCTGAGAAGAGCACACCCTCTGCGATAACAGCTATAATGGGAGAACACGCCACGGAAGGAATCCCGAGTGCCTTCCTTGGAAGGACAAAAGGTTCTTTCTGGGCAGAAGATAACTTTTTATCTTGCTTTTTTTCTATGCTTTTTTTTTTGTCCCTCTTAGGGTATTTATGCAATTTGGTTTTCTAGGAGGATGGCCTCATTTTATTTTTTTTAATTTAAATCTAGTGGCAGAGAAAATCTGTGGTTTTACCTGCACAAGGAGAAATGACCATCTTTTTGAAGCAAATTCTAAACTTGGGATTTCTCAGGGCATGCAAATCCTTAAGAGCCATGGAGAGTAGACATTATGAGAGAGGGGCTAAAAACTAAAAACTAAAAACTGATTAATCTTAACACTCTCACAGTGTAGTGGCGACTGAGGGTCATCTATGGAGAAACTAGCAAAAGTCTTTTGTTTTAGAGCTGGTTTTTTTTTTTTTCGCTTTGTTTTTGTGTGTGTGAGGGGGCTGCATGGTCTGGGAATCGAACCCGGGTCTCCTGTATGAAAAGCAAGCATTCTACCAATGAACCACAAACTGGTGCTATTTTATACTGAGGATCCCAAAGCAATTAGGTGCTTTAGAAAAGGAGTCTCTGATTAGACTAACTTTAGAGGGTAGAGCACAGGGGACAGATGGACACATGGGGTGCTACTGTACCAGGAGGCTGGCCTCCAGAGGTCAGAGTGATGATATTACATGGCCGAGTCCCTTAAGCCAATGTATCTAGATTTAAAGTTGGTTAGAAATCCACAGTTCAGAAAGGGCCACCAAGCATTTAAGGGGTGAGGACCTATTGAGGGTGAATTTTGGACGCCTGGCTGGGAACTACTCTTTAATAGTAGCCCCTGTGGTGAGCTGAAGAAATCCTAGTACGGGTAATGGGAAACCTTTAGTAAGAAAATATTGTGGGAAGGCAAGATCTAGATAATTCTGTCCTGCCAGACCTCTGTGAACCAAGTTTGCTAGTTCTTTGATGAATCCTCTTGGAGGTAGCTGGGAGGACTCTGAGTGTTCCCATTACTCCTGGTCAGTCCTGGGCAGTCCTGCCTGAAGGTCAACAGCTCAGAGCCGTGGCCTATAGCCCAGCATGGACTTGGGGACACCTCTTGTCACGGAGCTCTCAGCTCTTAGCCTTGCTGTGTGACCATCACTAAAGGCTACACAGAAGCACGAACACGATGACTAAGAAAACATCTGCAAGGTCTGGTTCTGACCCGGGGGAGGCAGTAGGTGGTTGGATACCCAGGGTGTGAGGTTGGAGTTTACTTGGCTCTTGATTGAGGTCAGCAGTAGAAAGAGCTTTCATGACCTTTGGGGTCATACCGGTGGGCTTAAATCCTAACTGTCCTATTTACTACCTGCGAGGTCTTGGACCAGTTTACCTACCTTTCTTTTCCCCAGTTTTCGCATCTAAAAATTCGAGCATAGCGGCGTTGAATGCTCTCAGTGTGATAGCACTAACAGAGGCACAGGGCACATAGAATGGGCGTCCCTTCCTTAGCCTGTTTTCCAGTCCTCGCTCCCCCCTCACCCCACCTCTTCCCATGGGTGCCATACCCTTCAGATTGACATCCATGACGGTCTCTCTCCGAACGGCGTTCACCACGTCGATGAGGGAGGCGGCATGAATGACGACCGAGATGCCCTGGCACGCTCTCTTCAGGCACTTCTTATCCAGAATGTCCCCGTCCAGAATGGTCAGCTTCGTCCGGTGCTTGGGGTCTGTGCGAACACAAGCCTGAGGATTGGAAGCTTTCGGGATGCGACTGGGAAAGTCTCCCAGTCAAGGTGACCTTTCACCTAAGCTGTCAAGTGGTGGCGTGGGGGAAGATTCTAGGTGAAAGGAACAAGTGAACTCAGGCGCAGAAGTGGAGCGGTTAGCACGTATTGGGCAAGAGCAAGCATCTATTTACAACCCCGTCTCATTCCAAAAAAGGAATTTGAGCAGTCTAGTGTATTTGGAACATAATATTTGCTCAAAGGAGCAGCGGAAAAATATAGAAAGGAGAATAGGGTGATTGGAGAAAGCTGGATGTAATAGAAAAGAGTTTGCATTTAATTGTGCAGGTCATGAGTGATCACGGATGGATTTTGAATAAAAGGATAAACCTAAAACAGAGTTGTGGTTTAGGGAGCTAGTCCTGACCACGGCACTTAAAATGGAGTGGAGTCATGTGGCATGTGAAAATAAAAGAAAGCGGTGTGATCAAGAGATTCATCAAAAGGCCTTTACCAAAGTTCAGATGAGGAAGACCAGAGCCAGGGTCATTGCACGGGGACAGAGAAGAGGAGGAACAGAACGTTTGAGTTACAGACCTTACCTTGGCGGGTCCTGGTACTGATTGGACATAGGCTGAGAGGAGCGGGGATAGGAATCAAAGTCAGCACTAGAGTTTCTGACCGTGAGGACAGCTGAGTCACAGCAGGCAATGAGGGTGAGTCCGAATGATGGATTGTGACTGAAAAAGCTCCCTGTGGGTAATTAGTGCTGAAAACGCATCAGCCAACAAGGGAAGAAGATTCCGACCATTTAGCCAAGGACAGTGAACGCAACATCAGTGCCTTTAGATGCCTCTGTGAGCCAAAAGAAGTGATACTGCCAGAAACATCAGCTCGAATTAGCCCAGGAATAAACTATGTGCTGCAAACAGTTTGTATAAAACCCACACTTATTTTGTGCTTCATAATTTGCACACAACTCTCACGGTTTTCTTTCTTTCTTTTTTTTACAACTATCTCATGAGATAGATGTTATGATTTCCACTTTACAGTGAGGAAACTGAGGCTTGGGGAGGTGAAGGGATATATCAAAGGGCATACTTCCACCGAGGACACCAACTTTTCCCCCTGCTTTCAAGTCTTCTTTGCTTTCCTCTCTAACCCTAGGGAGGGATTGGCTGTTTGCTAGCAACTTTTCTAAGGCAAAGTAAGGATAAATCAATTTCACTGAAATTTGACAATGAAAGCCAAAGGATGGTGAAAGATGAACTCAGAGCAGAACATTCAGGGCTGAGAATATCTGCCCTGGATTACAAAAGGAAGCGTTTACTTTCCTGCAGCCTCTGCCAAGGTTGTTCAGCCTGGCAGCCCTTTCCCATTGTTAGGCAACTCCCAAAAGACCCTGCAGTGGGAGAAAGGCAGGGAAGAGGCTTCTGGGACACAGGTGGGTACCAGCTTGAGAGAAGAAAGCTTTCCTACTGCATTCCCATCCCTGCTCTCCTTTCTCCCTCCTCCTGCCCCTCTTTTGCTTCTGGCTTCAGACAGACAGGGTCAAAGGAATTGACAGGTCTAGGCGAGAGAAGCAGAAAGCCAAGGAACCAAGAACTCATTGGTCTTCAGGGATCCAGAAAATGCGGAAGAGGGCACCATGGATACCTCAGTGATGGAGCTAGAGCCCCTTCCTTCTCAGAGGCACTGTGGACTTGGCAAGTGTTTTAGGTAGGCTGAATATGCAGCTGTTTATGTGGCGTGAGCTCGTTTGGAGGGAGGTCCAGAGGAAAACTGCTGGACATAATGGATAAAAGCACAGACACTGCAGCCAGGCAGCCTGGGTTCAAATCCAGCTTTGCCATATTCAAGCTGTGAGATCTTGGACAAGTTACTTAACCTCTCCATGCGTGTATTGTCTTCTGTAAAAGAGGAAGATAATATAGTAGCTATCTCATAGGGTTGTAAGGAGGAGCAAAGGAATTGATACATATAAAACATTTTGTACAGTGCCTGGCAGAGTAAGGATACTATGTGTTCTCTATTCTTTTCTCTCTATATATCCCTGCTGCCTGTTCAATGCACTGCCTGCATTTTCACCATTGGGGAAAGTATTCCTTTGGGTTGAACACTGCCTTTTCCTGGCATCAGCTGTTAGACTGCAGATATTGCTGAGACATACAGTTATTGTTGGTCATGGGTGAACTTGTTTCTCAGAAATACCACTAAAGCAGAGAGTGGAGGAAATAGGACATTTGAAGAGGTCAGAAAAGAGGGAAAGAAGTCCTGGAGAGTTGATGAGGGGCCTCTGTGCACGGAAGACACACAGAAAGGAAATGGGAAAGACTGAAGTCTCACTTTGCCAAGGGTCAACCCTTGGACTCAGTGATGGGGCCCCTGTGGTGGGTCTCTATTCTTAGCTCTGATATCCATTCATCAGACCAGCCTCAAGCAAGTCACTTAACCTTTCTGGACCTCCATTTTCTCATTATCCACATGGCTAACTTTCCTACCCTTCTCCTAGGGTTATTTTGGGGATTCAGAAATGAAACAGGTTGGAAAATAGGCTATAAATTCAGCTTTTGCATTCACACTGGGGGTAGCAATTTGGGAAGAGGGCAATGAGCTGCTATGGCAAATTCTATAGTCACTTTCTATATGCTGATGAGACACAAATGGTGAAAAAGCGTGCACAAGGAATCCAAACGAGACCTGCTCGGGCTCATGCTGCCTCTCACTCTGCCTCTGGCTCTTGGGCTTGTGCTTATTCTCTCTCTTACATGCACACACACACACACACACACACACACACACACACATTGGAAATCACTTTCTATTCCTTTTATTTCACCTCTTCTAGAGATGTTACGTGAACCACAAAAAGACCAGAGCAATCAAAATGAGCAGACCCTCTAATGGGGTCTCCAAGTAAATGTTTTTTTTTTTTTGCCCTTTGCAGCTGTTGCACAGGAAATGTTAAGTCAAAAATCCTCAGATTTCTTTCTAGATGAGAAGAAAAGAGGCTTAGAGGCTAATGTGCCCTCTAGTTCTCGATCAGAATATCCCAACATCTAGTCCAATGCCTGCTGTACAAAGTTTCCTTTCTGATGACTTTGAGAACAAGAAAAGCCTTGATTTGGCTTCAGCGTTCCTTGTCTGGTAGGACAGGAACTCCCTCCCGATACTCATGCAGGGTTTAAGGCCGAGACCAGCCCCCATGTCTTGAGTCTACTTACTAGAAAATTCCTCCCGCAATTCTGGTCTGAAGAACTTGTCCAGGGCTCTGATCTCTTGCAGCTCTTTCTCCTCCAGCAAAAAGCGGACAATCCTCTGACCAAGAAATCCTCCTGCTCCTGTCACAAGGCAACTCCACCCAGCCATGGCCAATTTAAGGCACCAAGAAACTCACCAGGAATCAGAAAACACTGGGAAGCAGATTTGATTATATGGTGACCTGCAGGCAATGAAAAAGAAAAGTCAAGTGGTTACAGGCTCAAAAAGTCTACTTTGTTCTATTTTTTTTCCCAAAAGCCCCCTTTCCCCAACATCACTAGGCAGGATTGAAGGAAAATGAAAAAGCTCTAACCTGTTAGATTGGCAAACACCAGATGAAACAGCCTGGCTTCTAGTCTCTTCATCCCCCAGAAGCAGAGCTTTATAGGCTGTTGTACATCTGGCTCCTATGCTGTGGATTGTGGTTCAGCCTCTTCGCCTTGAAATCTCACTTACTACACAATCATTGCTCTACCCTCCTCCAACATCCCTCCTCCCCAAAGAGAAGCCCTGACCTTTGGGTTGCAGCAATTGTTCCTCCCAAGCACGGGAAGAGAAAGTGAACTTCAAGGCCACAGTGTGATAAAGACTTTTGGTTTTAGTCGTACCCAGGATACCTGTCAGTTGATGCCAGCTACTCTGGAACCAATAGTCTGTGAATTTAAATGAGACTGAGAGAAATCCCCAAGGAAAATGTTAATTTTGGTCTTGGGCAGTTAGTACATCTGGAGGAAATATACACTTGGGCAGTTAGTACATTTGAAGAAAAATATGCGTTGTCTCCTTTCTCGGAGTGTCATTTGAAATGTTTCTATCATCTTGCAAAGTTTACCGATTTGCAGTGGTGGCAGCTCCAGTAAACACATTTTACGGGAGGTGGTGATCTTTCCCCTCCAACAGGTTCAAAGGTTTAATTTCCTATAGAGCTCTGGGTGCCTGGACGAAGAGCATCACTCATGTTATGTGATGACAACCATGTAGCTATACAGCCTGTATCACAAGGGTAAGAATCTGGAGTCTTGTGCAACGGTGCCTCTTATATGGAAGCTTGTATTTGCTCTACATTTTGGCTGACAAACCACACTTAACAGATTCCTGAACTGAAGATGCCTCTGAAGCCCATGCCCCAGGTGCCCAAATACTCCTATCAGAAACTCTTCAAGACACTGTGTTTCTTTCACTTCTTAAAATCGAGGTATACATAACATACATGAAATTATCCATGCCTTAAGTGATTAGTCCAATGAATCTTAACCATTATGCATTGCATGTAACCACTACCCCAAACGAGGTATAGAACATTCCCTCACCCAAGAATATATGTCCCTCTCCCTTTCTAACCAATTCTCACTCCCCCAACCCACTCCAGAGACAGCTACTTTCTGATTTTTATTCCCATAGATATTCTTCTCTCTTTATTTCTTTAAAATCTTTGTGGAAATGGATATATATTTGTGATGGTTAAATTAATGTGTCAACTTGGCCCATTGTCTGAAGTACAAATGCCATAACTTCCCTGGTGGGATGTAGAGGAAGGGCTCCAAAAGGCCTAAAGAGATAGGAAAGTTAGAGTGGATTTCTCATGTAACACCTGTGCACCCATCCTAGGAATGTCCAGAGGATACACCTTTCACCAGAACTCGAGAAATAAATTGGTGAGACTCTATCTAGTGTCCTTGAAAAGCTCTGTGGGTTGCTCCTTTCTGGAGGTCAGATATTACTGTGGGAATTTCTGAGGGTGAATTGGGTCCTTGAGTACAGTGGGGATGACCAGATCCCGGCTTGGCAGAAGCCAAGTAGCATCAGTGCATTGTCAGTGACAAGGTAGATGTGGCTACCAATACGAACAGCAGACTCCAAGCAGCAGTCAAAATACTTTGACTCACAGAGATCTGTGATGCCAGCTAGCAGATCATGGAGTACCGAGAAGAAAAATACATGGACAGTCTACGAAATTCTTACTTTATCAGTAGGAGCAGAAAAGTTCTAGGTCAAATGAACAAAAGTCTAACTGCCATCACAAAAACAGAGTCACGGCCCCTCAGTCATTCTGTGACTTGAAACATTTTACAGACCCATAACCCCTTGAATGAAGGGAAGGCTGGGCCTTCCTGGGGAAGGACCTTACTAGACTGCCAGAAATTTATATTAATTTTCCACTCAGCCTTCCCAGAGGGACCTATGGCCTTTACCAGGACAACTGTGCATTTGGAAAAAGGAAATGATCAGGCATTTCAGGGATTATTACACACTGACTCAGAAGTGATATTAATTCCAGGAGACCCAAAATGTCACCGTGGTTTACCAGTCAGAAATAGGGGATTATGGAGGCCAGACATTCAATGGAGTTTTAGCTCAGGTCTGTCTCACAGTGGGTCTACTGCGTCCCCAGACTCACTCTACAGTTATTTCCTCAGTTCCAGAACAGCATAATTAGAATAGACATACTCGGCAACTGGCAGAATCACACATTGTTTCTTTGACGTATGGAGTGAGGGTTGATGTGGTAGGAAAGGCCAAGTGGAAAATACTAGAACTGGCTCGACACAGCAAAATAGCAAATCAGAAGCAATACCAGATTCCTGGAGCAATTGCAGAAATTAGTGCCACTCTTAAGGATTTGAAGGATGCCTGGGTGGTGATTCTTACCACATCCCCTTTCAACTCGCCTATTTGGCCCTTGTAGAAAACAGGTGGATCTTGGAAGATGATAATGGATTATTATGAACTTAACAAAGTGGTGACTTTAATTGCAGCTACCGGTCCAGATGTGGTACCAATGTTTGAGCAAATCAACACATCCCCTGGTACATGGTATGTAGTTATTGATCGGGCAAATGCTTTTTTTTCTCAAGTAATGTTAGTAAAGATGACCAGAAACAGTTTGATTATACCTTCACAGTCCTACCTCAGGGATTTATCAACTTTCCAATCCTGTGTCATAATCTTGTCTGCGGGAAACTCGACTGATTCTCCCTTCCATGAGACATCACAATTAGTACATTATATTGATGATATCATGTTCATTGGACCTAGTGAGCAAGAAGTAGTAACTATTCTAGATTTATTGGAAAGACCTTTTTGTATGTCAAAGGGTGGGAGATAAACACAACAAAAATTCAGGACCCTCCACCTCATGAAATTTCTAGGTGTCGAGTGGTGTGGTGCATGTCGAGGTGTTCCTTCTAGGGTGAAGGGTAAGTTGTTGCATCTGGCCCCTCCCACAACAAAACAACAACAACAAAGAGGCACAACACCTAGTTGCTTTCTTTGGATTTTGGAGACAACATATTTCTCATTTGGTTGTGCTATTCTGGCCCATTTTATAGAGTGACCCAAAAAGTTGTTAGTTTTGTGTGGGGATTAGAACAAGAGGAGGCTCTAAAATAGGTCCAGACTGCTGTGCAAGCTGCTCTGCCACTTTGGCCTTAGGATCCAGAAGATCCAATGATGCTGGATGTGTCAGCGGCAAATAGAGATGCTGTCTGGGGCCTTTGGCAGGCCCCAGTAGAGAAATCACAGCACAGACCCTTAGGACTTTGGAACAAAGCTCTGCCATTTTCTGCTAGTAACTACTTTTCTTTTGAGAAACAGCTTGAGGGCTGTTACTGGGCCTTAGTAGAGACAGAAAGCTTAACCTTGGGCCACCAAGTTACTATGAGATCTGAGTTGCCTATCATGAGCTGGGTGTCGTCTGACCCACCAAACCATAAAGCTGGGCATGCACAGCAGCACTCCATCATAAAATGGAAGTGATAGGGCTCAAGCAGGACCTGAAGGCACAGGTTACATGAGGAAGTGACCCAAAAGCCCATGGTCTCCACTCCTGCCACATTACCTTCTCTTTCCCAGCCCATAGCTATGGCCTCTGGGGAGTTCCTTACAATTGTTTGACTGGGGAAGAGATAACTTGGGTCTGACTTACAGATGGTACTGCACCTTCTAGGGGTACCAATAGAAAGTGGACAGCTACAGTGCTATAGTCCCTTTCTGAGTCATCCCTGAAGGACAGTGGTGAGGGGAAATCCTCCCAGTGGGAAGAACATTGAACATTGCACCTGGTTGTTCATTTTGCTTGGAGGGAGAAATGGCCGGAGGTGCATTTGTGTACTAATCCATGGGCTGTCACCAATGGTTTGACTGAATGGTCAGGGATGTGGAAGGAACATGATTGAAAACTTGGTGACAAACAGGGCTGGAGGAGAAGTATGTAGATAGACCTTTCTTAGAGAGCAAGAACCATGAGGATGCTTGTTTCCCATGTGAATGTTCACCAGAGGATAACTTTAGCAGAGGATGTTTTTGTAATTAAGTGGATAGGATGACCTAGTCTGTGGATACCAGTGGCTTCTTTCCCCAGCCATCCCTGTCATTGCCCAATGGGCTCATGAACAAAGTGGTCATAATTGTAAGATGGAGGTTATGCCTGGGCTCAGCAACATGGACTTCTACTCACCAAGGCTGATCTGTCTAATGCCACTGCTGAGTGCCCAATCTGCCAGCAGGAGAGACGAACGCTCAGTCCCTGACATTGCCCCATTCCCTGAGGTGACCAATTACAGAAATGAAAACTGTAATGGTTGTGAATAGTTCTTCCTTGCTATAAGTATGATTGTATGTATACATAAAGCAAATATTGTTGGTTTATTCACTATCTTATCCCCTTATCATATAACATAAGTTGTATTAACTTTATGTTGTAGTATTTAAATGATAGGATATCAAGCTTAAGAGTGACTATTACCCAAGGACTTGTACCCTAATCTTGGGAAATTTAGTGTGTTTTGGATTGTATGTAGGTCTGTTGAGTATTGTTAGGTGAAAATATGACTGTTATTGTTTTTGTTTAGCAATTAAGTAGGTTTAAGGAGATGTCTATGGATGCCAGACTGACAAGGGGTGGACTGTGATGGTTAAGTTATGTGTCGACTTGGCCAGGTTATGGTGCTCAGTTCAAGCAAGCACTAGCCTGATTGTTACTGTGAGGATATTTTGTGAATTTAAATCATCAGTAAGTTGATTGTGTCCATGACTGATTACATATCCATAATCAATTGAGCAGATTGCCTTCAGTTATGAGAGAAATATCATCCAATCAATTGAAGGCCGTAAAAGGAGAAGTGATGATATCAGCAGTCAGAATGGAGAATTTCTATCTTCTACTTCAGCCAACCAGCTTCTCCTGGGGAATTCATCAAAAACTTTCATTGGAGTTTACAGCTTGCAGCCTGCCCTATAGAATTTGGACCTGCCTATCCCCACAGTTGTGAGAGTCAATTCTTATAATAGATGTCATAATATTTCCATAATACACATATGCACACACACACACCCACACACACCTATCCAATTGATTCTGTTTCCCTAGAGAACCATGATTAATACAATTTTCAAGTATTTGATCCATTTCAAATGAGCTTTTTTTGTAGGGAGTACAGAAAAATTGACTGTTGACTTGTTTGTCCATTTTCTATTTCACTGGTTTATTTTTATTATTTGTTTCCTTTTATTTGGATTTGGATTTAATTTATTCTTATTTTTCTGTATTCTTATGGTGAAAGCTTAAATAGCATATTTTACTCCTTTTGCCTTTTCTAGTCTAAGCATTTAAAGACACCAGTTCCTCTATAAGTACTATATTAGCTACATCCAACAGTTTTGAGTTGTTGTGTTTTATTATCAGATGTAAAAATATTTTCTGGCATTCCCTGTAATTTTTTCTTTGATCCATGAGTTATATAGGAGTATAGTGTTTAAACTAGAAAACATTTGAGGATTTTCTAAATATCTTACTGTTGTTGGTTTCTAATATGATATCATTTTGGTCAGAGCATATACTCTGTCTGATTTTGATTCTTTGATGTTGAAGTCTTGTTTTATGGTCTAGCATTTGGTTTGTCTTGGAGGGCATGGTTTATGCACTTGAAAAGAAGGTTTTCTGCAGTTGTTGGGAGTAGTGCTTTACAAATGATTTGATTTGACACCCTGCCCTGAGCCTCTTCTCATTCCCCACACCAGTAAGGATGTCTTCTTCTTCCTGCTTGAGATCTGACTCCCAGTGCCTCAAACACTTTTGCTTAGGAGGGGCTAACCCTACACACTGGGTTGTGGAAGCTTGATCTTGAGGCCGTCATCTCATGGGTCCAGTCTTAAGGTTTGCAGCCAGACTACAAAAGTTAAATGCTGGCCAATTCAAGCTTTTACAAATTGCCAAGGTAACTGTGTTCTTCCCATGCTCAAGAAGGTTCAAAGTTTCATTTTATACTCGACAAAATTTATCTTGGGTGTAATGTTTCCTCCACCATATTCCACTTTTTTTTTTTCAATATGCTTGGCCAATAGACCAGCAGTTTGGAGTTGCTGAGTGGGCCTGACAAATATATAATATGAGGAATAAAATACTCAGTAAGGCAGATAAAATCCACAATATCACTTCTCTTTCTTTTTTTTTTTTAACTTTTAAAATTGCATACCGTAACATATAAACAAAGCAAAGAAAGGAAAAAAAAAACCAATAGTTTTCAAAGCACTCTTCAACAGATAGTTACAGGGCAGATCCCAGAATTTCAGACATGGGTTACCATACCATCATCTCAGATTTTTCCTTCTGGCTGCTCCAGAACTTAGGAGGCTAGAAGGAATAAGTACTTTTTTTTATCATCACAATCAACTTTTTTGTGAAAAATAACATATACACAAAAAAGCAATAAATTTCAAAGCACAGCACAGCAACTAGTTGTAAAACAGATTTCAGAGTTTGGTATGAGTTACAATTCCACAATTTTAGGTTTTTACTTTTAGCTGCTCTAAGATACCGGAGACTTAAAGAAATATCAATTTAATGATTCAGCAATCATATTTGTTAACCCCCACCTTCTCTGTATAACTCCACCACCACCTTTGATCTTTTTCCCACTCTTTAGGAGTATTTGGGCTATGGCCATTCCAACTTTTTCATGTTGGGAAGGTCTGTCAATAATATGGGGTAGGGAGATGGAACTAGCTGATGTTTTGAAGAGGCTGGGTCTTCTAAGTTTCAGGACTGATCAGGTCCAGGGACCCATCTTGGGGTTGAAGGTTTCTGAAAAGTTACCCTAGTACATCAAACCTTTGTAGAATCTTACATATTGTTCTAGGTGTTCTTTAGAATTGGCTGGAATAAGATTTTAGTTGGGTTTTGGCAAGTTATGATAGTAGCAATGTCGAACTGAAGCTTACGTAAGAGTGACCTCCAGAGTAGCCTCTCAACTATATTTGAATTCTCTCAGCCACTGATACCTTATTAGTTATACTTCTTTTCCTCCCTTTGGTTTGGATGGAATTGTTAATCCCAATTCTGGCCAGGGCCAGACTCATCTTTGGGAGTCATCTCCCATATCGCCAGGGAGACTTTCACCCCCAGATGTCATGTCCCATGTAGGAGGAATGCAATGATTTCACTTGCAGGATTGGGCTTAGAGAAATTGAGGCCACATCTGAGCATCAAAAGAGTTCCTCCAGAAGTAACTCTTAAGCATACCTATAGGTAGGCTGAGTGTCTCTGCTATATACGTAAGCTTCACATGAGTAAGTGTTAAGGTCATGGGCATGCTCTATTGATCTGGGTGTCCCAATGTTCGACACAGTATCAGAGGGTCTCCCTGGTGGTAAAGTTTAATAGTTCTATATTTTTTCTCTCAGCCCTCAAAAGGACTTTGCCAATACTTTTTGATTATCTGCTTAATATATTCTAGGATGTATCCAGGCATTACATTAACCTATACAGGATTAAAGTCACTCATTTGTATTCTGGGCTCCCTTTGTTTCAATTGTTCAAATGAGCTATCCAGAAGTTAGATTATGTGCTAGAGAAAACACTACCCAAAGACATTTTGGAGAGAGTTCAGAGAGAAAACGGACCAACAGATGCTGGCTACGTGCCTTCTCATTTGACAGAGCAATCCAGGATGCAAACTGTCTTTTTTCAGAGAAGGTGTCTTCCACTTGATGCCTTAACTTGGACATTTTAATGGCCTTAGAACTGTAAATTTGTGAACGAATAAAGACCCATTGTAAAAGCCAACATTTTTGGTATACTGCATTCTGGCAGCTTTAGCAACTGAAGCACCCTTTATTGAGATTAATCACAGTCATAATATTGTGGTACACTCACCATCTTCTATTACTAAATGTTCTAGTTTGCTAGCTGCCAGAATGCAATATACCAGAAACAGAGTGGTTTTTTAAAAGGGGAATTTAATAAGTTGCTAGTTTACAGCTCTAAGACCAAGAAAATATCCCAGTTAAAACAAGTCTATAGAAGTGTCCAATCTAAGGCACCCAGGGAAAGATACCTTGGTTCAAGAAGGCCAGTGAAGTTCAGGGTTTCCCTCTCAACTGGAAGGGCACATGGTGAACACAGTCAGAATTTCTCATCTGGAACGGCACATGGTGAACATGGTCAGGGTTCGTCTCTCATCTGGACATCATCTCTCACATGTCAAACATGGTGTCATCTGCTAGCTTCTTCTCCTGGCTTCCTGTTTCATGAAGCTCCCTGGGAGGCATTTTTCTTCTTCATCTCCAGAGGTTGCTGGCTGGTGGACTCTGCTTCTTGTGGCTATGTGGTTCTGTTCTGCTCTCTCTGAATCTCTCATTCTCCAAAATGTTTCCTCTTTTATAGGGCTCCAGAAACTTATTAAGACCCACCCAAATGAGTGGCGACATGTTGCCACCTAATCCAGTTTAACAACCACTCTTGATTAAATCACATCTCCAGGAAGATGATCTGATTATAGTTTCAAACATACAGTATTGAGTAGGGATTATTCTACCTTTATGAAATGGGATTTTGATTAAAACATGGCTTTTCTAGGTGTCATGGTTAGGGACAGCTGTCAACTTGGCCAAGTTGTGGTACCTGTTCATCTGATTGGGCAAGCGCTGGCCTGTCTGTTGCAATGAGGACATTTCATAGGATTAGGTCATGATCACATCAGCTGCATCCACAGCTGATTCCATTTGTAATCAGCCAAAGGGGAGTGTCTTCTGCAATTAGTGATGCTAAATGCAATCATGGGAAGCCTTTTAAGGAGGACTCAGAGGAGACAGGTTCCATTCCTGCTTTGGCTGGTGAGCCTCTCCTGTGGAGTTCATCCAGGCCATCCATTGGAGTCATCAGCTTCATAGCCTGCCCTGTGGATTTTGGACTCTGCATTCCTACGGTCACGTGAGACACTTTCATAAATTTTATATTTGCAAGTGTTCCCTGTTGATTCTGTTTCTCTAGAGAACCCTAACTAATACATCTTGGTACCAGGAGTGGTTCTTAAGGAAAAAAATCTTAAAAATGGGTTTTTATGAATGGTTTTCTACTCTGACTGGGCTCAGAGACACTAAGGACTCTGATTCCCGTAATCAGAATGACACTCCCAATCCATGGACTGAGTTGGCAAAGGAGATAGTCAAAATATCATCATTCAATTCTCCTAATGCTTCGCTTGTACGAAGCCAGACTCTGGGGGATAATGTTTTTGACACCTTTACAGAGTTTTGTAGAAATAAGAGTTATAGAGATGTTGGTTGGTTGTTGTTAGATACACTGTCTACATTAAAGGGTGAAAGGGATGGGCTTAAGGCTTCAAACAAGAAGCTTAAGTGCCGTCTGAAAGATGTAGAGGTTTCTATGAGTATCCTGAAGGAAAATTTTATTTCCTGTAGCCGTAGACTTGAGATCTCTGAAAATCAGACTCAGAATCTTATTATTAGAGTAGCAACTTTACAATGTAAACTGAAATCTCAGTCTTGCATGGTGTCTGCCGTTAAAGTGAGGGCATTGATTGGAAAGGAGTGGGACCCTGAAAAATGGGATGGTGACATATGGATTGATAATGATGTTGGGGGTGAGGTTGAAACCCTAGACCATGCTGAGCCTTCTTTAGATAACCCTGTAATAGTCTGCCCTGAGGACATAGCCGCCCCACATCCAGCCTGCCTTGAGGAATTGGCCACCCAACCTCCTCCTGAGGGGATTAGCCCTAGAGTTATTAATCCTGTTTCACCAGATGAAACTGCAAATGAAAGCCCTGAAGCAAATGGCTTGGAAGATATTTCTAATTCTTTTCATGACCCACCCCCACCACCCCTCATTTCTTCTAGACCTATAACTAGACTAAAGTCCCAACAGGCCCCTAAAGGTGAGGTACAAAGTATCACACATGAGGAGGTACGTTATACTCCAAAAGAACTGTGTGAGTTTTCCAATTTATATAGACAAAAATCAGGGGAATATGTGTGGCAATGGATTTTAAGAGGGTGGGATAATGGTGGGAGGAATATAAGGCTGGATCAGGCTGAATTTATTGATATGGGCCCACTAAGCAGAGATTCTGCATTCAATGTTATAGCTAGAGCAGTTAGAAAAGGTGTTAACAGTTTGTTTGGGTGGTTGGTTGAAACATGGATCAAAAGGTGGCCAACATTACCTGAGGTTGAAATGCCAGAACTGCCCTGGTATAATGTAGATGAGGGGATCCAGAGGCTTAGAGAGGTTGGGATGTTAGAGTGGATTTATCATGCAAAGCCTACTCTTACACCCCAGGAATGTCCAGAGGATGCACCTTTTACCAGAACAGTGAGAAATAAGTTTGTGAGACTAGCACCATCATCCCTCAAGAGCTCTGTGGTTGCACTTCTCTGTAGGTCAGATATTACTGTAGGAACTGCTGTCACTGAGCTGGAATCCTTAAACACAATGGGGATGACAAGATCCCGAGTTGGCAGAAGCCAGGTGGCAGTACTTAATCACTAAAGACAGGGTAGACGTGGGTATTATAATAGACAACAAACTCAAAGGAGGCATCAAAATTATATGACACGCAGAGATTTGTGGCATTGGCTAGTAAATCATGGGGTGCCTAGAAATACAACAGAAGGGCAGCCTACTAAATTCTTGTTGGAGCTGTATAAACAAAAGAGTTCTAGGTCAAGGGAACAGAAGTCTAACCTGAATTACAAAAACACAGAGTCCCGGCCACTTAACCAATTTCCAGACTTGAAACAGTTTACAGACCCTGAGCCCCTTGAATGAAGGGGAGGCCAGGTCCCTATGGGGAAGAAACCTGTTACACTGCCACAGATTTATACTGTTAACCTTCCTCTAAGTCTTCCCCAAGGAGACCGACGGCCTTTTACCAGGGTAACTGTGCACTGGGGAAAAGGAAATGATCAGATATTTCGGGGATTATTAGACACTGGTTCAGAAGTGACATTAATTCCAGGGGACCCAAAACGTCACTCTGGACCACCAGTCAGAGTGGGGGCTTATGGAGGCCAGGTGATCAATGGAGTTTTAGCTCAGGCCCGTCTCACAGTGGGTCCAGTGGGCCCCCGGACCCATCCTGTAGTTATTTCCCCAGTTCCGGAATGTATAATTGGCATAGACATACTGAGCAACTGGCAGAATCCCCACGTTGGTTCTCTAACTCGTGCAGTGAAGGCTATTATGGTGGGAAAGGCCAAGTGGAAGCCACTAGAACTGCCCCTACCAAGCAAAATAGTAAATCAAAAGCAATACTGTATTCCTGGAGGGATTGCAGAGATTACTGCCACTCTTAAGGACTTGAAAGATGCAGGGGTGGTGATTCCCACCACATCCCCATTCAACTCTCCTATTTGGCCTGTGCAGAAAACAGATGGGTCTTGGAGAATGACAGTGGATTATCGTAAACTCAACCAAGTGGTAACTCCAATTGCAGCTGCTGTTCCAGATGTAGTATCATTGCTTGAGCAAATCAATACATCCCCTGGTACCTGGTATGCAGCTATTGATCTGGCAAATGCTTTTTTCTCAATAGCTATTAGTAAGGACCACCAGAAACAGTTTGCTTTCAGCTGGCAAGGTCAGCAATATACTTTCACTGTCCTACCTCAGGGGTATATCAACTCTCCAGCCCTATGTCATAATCTTGTTCGCAGAGACCTTGATCGTTTCTCCCTCCCACAAGACATCACACTGGTCCATTATATTGATGATATCATGTTGATTGGACCTAGTGAGCAAGAAGTAGCAACTACTCTAGATTTACTGGTAAGGCATTTGCGTGTCAGAGGATGGGAGATAAATCCAACAAAAACACAGGGGCCTTCCACCTCAGTAAAATTTTTAGGTGTCCAGTGGTGTGGGGCATGTCGAGATATCCCTTCTAAGGTGAAGGATAAATTGCTGCATCTGGCCCCTCCCACATCCAAAAAAGAGGCACAACGCCTAGTTGGTCTTTTTGGATTTTGGCGACAACATATTCCTCATTTGGGTGTGCTACTCCGGCCCATTTATCGAGTGACCAGAAAAGCTGCTAATTTTGAGTGGGGACCTGAACAAGAGGAGGCTCTGCGACAGGTCCAGGCTGCTGTGCAAGCTGCTCTGCCACTTGGGCCATATGATCCAGCAGATCCAATGGTGCTGGAAGTGTCAGTGGCAAATAGAGATGCTGTCTGGAGCCTTTGGCAGGCCCCTATAGGAGAATCACAACGCAGACCCTTAGGATTTTGGAGCAAAGCCTTACCATCTGCTGCAGATAACTACTCTCCTTTTGAGAAACAGCTTTTGGCCTGCTACTGGGCCTTAGTAGAGACTGAACGCTTAACCATGGGCCACCAAGTTACCATGAGACCTGAGTTGCCTATCATGAATTGGGTGTTGTCTGACCCACCAAGCCATAAAGTTGGGTGTGCACAGCAGCACTCTATTGTAAAGTGGAAATGGTATATACGAGATAGAGCCAGAGCAGGTCCTGAAGGCACAAGTAAGTTACATGAAGAAGTGGCACAAATGCCCGTGGTTTCCACTCCTGCTGCCACATTACCTTCTCTTTCCCAGACCAGAGCTATGGCCTCTTGGGGTGTTCCTTACAGTGAATTGACTGAGGAAGAGAAAACTCGGGCCTGGTTTACAGATGGTTCAGCACGATATGCAGGTACCACCCGAAAGTGGACAGCTGCAGCATTACAACCCCTTTCTGGGGTGTCCTTGAAGGACAGTGGTGAGGGGAAATCCTCCCAGTGGGCAGAACTTCGAGCAGTGCACCTGGTTGTTCATTTTGCTTGGAAGGAAAACTGGCCAGAGGTGCGTTTGTATACTGACTCATGGGCTGTTGCTAATGGCTTGGCTGGATGGTCAGGGATTTGAAAAGACCATAATTGGAAAATTGGTGACAAAGAGGTCTGGGGAAGAAGTATGTGGATAGACCTTTCTGAGAGGGCTAAAAACATGAAGATATTTGTGTCCCATGTGAATGCACACCAGAGGGTGAATTCAGCAGAGGAAGATTTTAATAATCAAGTGGATAAGATGACCCATTCTATGGATACCAGTCAGCCTCTTTCCCCAGCAACTCCTGTTATTGCCCAATGGGCTCATGAACAAAGTGGTCATGGTGGTAGGGATGGAGGTTATGCATGGGCTCAGCAACATGGACTTCCACTCACCAAGGCTGACCTGGCTACAGCCACTGCTGAGTGCCCAATCTGCCAGCAGCATAGACTCAGCCCCCGATATGGCACCATTCCCCGAGGTGACCAGCCAGCTACATGGTGGCAGGTTGATTACATTGGACCACTCCCTTCATGGAAGGGGCAGTGATTTGTTCTAACTGGAATAGACACATACTCTGGATATGGGTTTGCTTTCCCTGCACGCAATGCTTCTGCCAAAACTACTATCCGTGGGCTTACAGAATGCCTTATCCATCGTCATGGTATTCCACATAGCATTGCTTCGGATCAAGGAACACACTTCACAGCAAATGAAGTGTGGGAATGGGCACATGCTCATGGAATTCTCTGGTCTTACCATGTTCCCCATCATCCAGAAGCAGCTGGATTGATAGAACGGTGGGATGGCCTTTTGAAAACTCAATTATGGTGCCACCTAGGTGGCAAAAACTTGAAAGGCTGGGGTAATGTTCTCCAGGAAGCTGTGTATGCTCTGAATCAGCGTCCACTGTATGGTGCTGTTTCTCCCATAGCCAGGATCCATGGGTCCAGGAACCAAGGGGTGGAAATGGGTGTGGTGCCACTCACTATTACTCCTAGTGATCCACTAGGAAAATTTTTGCTTCCTGTCCCTGCTACCCTGAGTTCTGCTGGTCTACAGGTTTTAGTTCCAAAACGGGGTGTGCTTTCTCCAGGAGAAACAACAGTGATACCACTGAACTGGAAGTTAAGATTGCCACCTGGCCACTTTGGGCTACTTATGCCTCTGGATCAACACACCAAGAAGGGGATTACATTATTGTCTGGGGTGATTGACCCTGACTATCAGAAGGAAGTAGGACTGCAACTACATAATGAAGGTAAAGAAGAGTTTTCTTGGAATATAGGAGATCCCCTGGGGCGTCTATTAGTACTACCATGCCCTGTGATTAAAATCAATGGAAAACTGCAACAACACAATCCAGGCAGGACCACTAATGGCTCTGAGACTTCAGGAATGAAGGTTTGGGTCACCCCACCAGGCAAAGAACCACGGCCAGCTGAAGTGCTTGCTGAGGGGAAAGGGAACATGGAATGGGTAGTGGAAGAAGGTAGTGATAAATATGAACTTCGACCACGCGATCAGTTACAGAAACGAGGACTGTAATGCTGTTTTGTTTGTGTTATACTATTTAAGTTGTAAGATTTCAAATTTAAGAATGAATGTTGCCCAAGGATTTGCACGCTATTCTGGAGAGATTTAATGTGTTTCCAGTTATATGCAGGACAGTTGAGTATTGTCAGGTAAAAGAAAAAATGTGTGCTTATTTGTTTTCATTTGGAAATTAAGTATGGTCTAAGGTGATATATATATATATATATATATATATATATATATATGTGTGTGTGTGTGTGTGTGTGTGTGTGTGTGTGTGTGTGTGCCAAGTTGACAAGGGGTGGACTGTCATGGTTAGGGACAGCTGTCAACTTGGCCAAGTTGTGGTACCTGTTCATCTGATTGGGCAAGCGCTGGCCTGTCTCTTGCAATGAGGACATTTCATAGGATTAGGTCATGATCACGTCAGCTACATCCACAGCTGATTCCATTTGTAATCAGCCAAAGGGGAGTGTCTTCTGCAATTAGTGATGCTAAATGCAATCATGGGAAGCCTTTTAAGGAGGACTCAGAGGAGACAGTTTCCATTCCTGCTTTGGCTGGTGAGCCTCTCCTGTGGAGTTCATCCAGGCCATCCATTGGAGTCATCGGCTTCGCGACCTGCCCTGTGGATTTTGGACTCTGCATTCCTACGGTCACGTGAGACACTTTCATAAATTTTATATTTGCAAGTGTTCCCTGTTGATTCTGTTTCTCTAGAGAACCCTAACTAATACACTAGGGTACATACATCCTTCAAACCAGCTGACATGATCATGATTTAATTCTATGAAATGTCCTCATGGCAACAGATAGACCAGCACTTGTCCAACCAGACAAACAGGGACCACCACTTTGCCAAGTTGACACATGAACCTGACCATGACAGTTCCCTCTTAAAAGACTCCAGTAAATGATCCACCTTGAATAGGTGGAGACACATCTCCATGGAAACCACCTAATCAAAATTTCCCACCCAGAACTGGGTGAGTCACATCTCCATGGAAACAATTTAACCAGAAATATCCCACCCAGCAATATTGAATCCAGATTAAAGCACATGCTTTTTCTGGGGTACAAAACAGTTTCAAACCTGCACAATAAGCTTACATATTCTTCAACATTTCCTTCATAGTTACCATGGAGTTTAAAATTAATAGACTCAATCTGTATCAATCTTGTTTGCCTTGATACCAATTTAACTTCAATAATGTATCAAAACTATGTTTCTATACCCCTCCAATCCCACCTTTACAAAGTTCTTGTCACAAATTACATGTTTATAAATTATGAGTCCAAAACCAGTGATTTAAATTTTTATGCATTTGCTTTCTAGATACCGTAGGAAATAAAATGTGGAGCAACAAGCCAAAATATAATAATACCAGCATTTATATTTGCCCAGATCATTACCATCACTGGAAATCTTTATTTCTTATTGTGTTTTTTCATCTATTGTCCTTTCTTTTTAATCAGCAGAACTCTCTTTAGTATCTCTTGTAGGGTTGGTCTAGTGGAGAAAAAAATTCTCTCAGCTTTTATTTATCCTGGAATGTCTTAATCTCTTCCTCATTTTTGAAAGATGCTTTGGCATATAAAGAATTCTTTTTGCTTTGGGCACTAAATATGTCATCCACTTCATTGATGGTTTCTACTGTTTTCTTTGGGCTATCGATTCCTGCTTCTTTGTATGCTTTGTAGTCGTTTTTTGAAACCTGGGCATTTTGATATTTTAATATACCACTGGAGTTTTGACTTTGAGGCATCTGTTAAGCCTTAAGCTCTTATCCAATTAGTTTTATGCCAGAGCTTTTCTTGATTGGGAAAAGAAGAAGGAAGAGGAGGAGAAGGAAGAGGAGGAAAAGAAGACACTTTTCCTAGCCTTTGCAGATTTATCTGTGCAAGTGCTTCCCTTCAGAGCTTATTCATATGAGTTTAAAGAATAGCTCTATGTCAAAGTGTTAGGGGGCTCCATGATTCTTTCTGTGCACGCATCTTGTCTTGGCCATGCACATTTCACCTGGCCCTAGGAATTCTTCTGTTTGCACAGGTACAAATGTTCCCTGTTCCCTAAGAAGCAGTTCTTTACAGTCTGTACCTACTGCACTGTATTTCCTAAGCCAGCAATCCCTGCCCAAGGCAATGTGACTTGACTGCTTTCCCACATTGTTCTGTGTGCTTCCTCTTCTAGTGTGTCTTTCATTACTGTCATTTCTGTTAGGTTTATTTTTATGTTTTCAAATTCTTCTTTCAGCTCAAACAATGTCTTCTCAATATCCTTGAACTCTTTAGACATATTTCCCATCACTGCTTGAATTGATTTAAGAGATTTGTTTGAACATCTTTGGTTAGTTGTTCCGAATTCTTTGTCTCCTCTGGAGTTTTAATTTGTTCCTTTGAGTTGAGCATATCTTCTTGTTTTTTAGAACGGCTTGCATTTTTTTGCTGATGTGTAGGGATCCAATTATCTTGATAGGTTTACTCTCAATGATAGCGTCTTTCTCTTGCCTAGAATTTTGTTCCTTTTTAAAAAAATGTTTTACTGAGAAATCTTCACACACATACAATTCATCTAAAGAACACACTCAGTGGCTCACAATGTCATCACATAGTTGTGCATTCATCACCACAATCATTTTAGAACATGAAATCCAGAAAAAGAAATAAGAAAAGAGAAAAAGCCATACATCTCATACCCCTCCCTTTCACTGACCACAAGTATTTCAATCTACCAATTTTTTTTTTATCTCTTAACCTCCCTATTATTCGTTTTTGTCCTTACTTTTTTTTCACTCATCTGTCCATACTCTGGATAAAAGGAGTATCAGACACAAGGTTTTCACAATCACACAGACACACTGTAAAAGCTATTTAGTTATACAATCGTCTTCAAGAATCAAGGCTACTGGAATAGCAGTTCAACAATTTCAGGCACTTCCCCCTCCAGCCACTCCAATATACCAAGACTAAAAAGGATATCTATATAGTGCATACAAATAATCTCCAGGATAACATTTCAACTCTGAAATCTCTCAGCCACTGAAATTTTATCTTATCTCATTTATCTCTTTCCCCTTTTGATCAAGAAGGCTTTCTCAATCCCATGATGCCGGGTCCAGGCTCATCCCCAAGAGTCCCGTCCCATGTGCCAGGGAGATTTACACCCCTGGGAGTCATGACCCATGAAATGGGGAAGGGAGCAGTGAGTTCACCTGCCAAGTGGGCTTAGAGAGAGAGGCCACATCTGAGTCACAAAACAGGCTCTCTGGGGGTGACTCAGGCATAATTATCAGTAGGCTTAGCTTGTCTTTTGCAGGAATAAGTTTCATAGAGGCAGAACCCAAGATCAGGGGCTCAGCTTATTGAACTGGTTGTCTCCACTACTTGCAAGAATATCAGGAGCTCCCCAGATGGGGAAGCTTAATAGTTTCTCTTTTTCTCCCCAGTCTCCCAAGGGGACTTTGCAAATATTTTTTTAATTCTCTGCCCAAATTACTCTGGGATGTATGGGGTATTACACTAACTTGTACAAACCAACAAGATCTCATGCTCTATTCAAGATTTCATGTAATTATTGTGTTCAAATAAACTGACCATACAAGTTAAATTAGATAATGTGCTAAAAATACATAAATTTTGCAACAAATAAATCTCTCTTCCTTTGGTCTCACACAGAAGTTGAAGTTTTAAAATACAGACCATATCATCCTTTACCCTGTATTCTGATTGGCCTTAGTCCTATCCAGATCAGCTTCATTCATATCTTCAATTAAAATCTGATCATTTTTTCAACTTTTTAAACAGTTGCTGAAGGGGCAACACTGACTTTCATGGCTTCAGAGATCTAACTCTGAGTCTCAGATGTCACATCAATGCACAAAGTCTCAGCAGAACAAACAGTTATACATAAATAGCTCAGTATCTCAGAATTCAGAAATAACAGTTATAATTTCTGAATATATGTGACTGTAAGCTGTAAGAGTTTACAATTTAATACCCTTTACAATAGGCCCCAACCTGATAACCCATGCTCTCAACTTTTATTCTCTGAGTTGGTATATCATGATAGTCCTTTTGAGTGAGGCATTATAATATTTGTCCTTTGTTTCTGACATTTCATTCAACATACTGTCCTCAAGTTTCATTCACCTAGTTGCATGCCTCACAACTTCACTCCTTGCAGCTGCTCAGTAGTCTGTTATATGTATACACCATAGTTCAGGGTTTTATTGCTTATTGGCTTTGTCCTAAGGCTCTTCTCTGATACTTGGTTTAACTTATTATAGACCTTTAGAATAACTCATGTTTAACTGATCAGAATTTTTCCCAACTCTTATTCATCTGTTTCTTGCCCTAGATATACAGTACAATTTTTGAGATTTCACAATTTGTACAGTTGTTTTACCCCCAGGAGAAACCTTTCTATCTCCTGTTCCTTCACTGGGAATGTTGATCTGTCCTATTTGTTTTTTATTTGCTATAAGCTTTTAAATATTCTTTTCATTATCTCTAGCTACTTTTGCCTGGATGGAAAAGTCTGGGAGGAAAGTCATCCCAGAAAGGACATTCCCAAGTCAGTATTTATCGGTCTAAACAGCGGCAGGGACCTACAATGTGGGTGTAGATAGGCTCCAAAGTGTCCTAAGTAGGAGACCTGGAAGGACAGCAACCTCTTTCTGACATCTCCCTGAATCCGTTTTCTCGGTCTACCCAGCAGAGGGCGTTATTCTGAAAACTGTTCCTCACAGTCCTAAGCTGGTACTGTGCCTTTAAGTCTCAACTAACTCTGCCCTGGGGCGGGTTGAAACTGTAGCAAAGAGCCAGAACCCAATGATCTGAATTTGCTAATCAAAAGCTACAAACAGTGCTGGGCCATGCTCACACCCTCCTGCAGGGCATTTCTTGGGGAAGAACTGCCCTTCAGCAAACTGTTCCCCACAACCCTAAGAAGGCACTGTGAAAGTCCAGTGAAAGGGTGCTTCTAAGAAGAGGGACTTTCAACTGTGTTGGATGTTGCTGAGGCATTAAATGCAATGCAGCAGAGTGAACCACTAATTTTGGCAATACTGAGTCCATAAACAACCAGTCAAGAGCAGTTTCCTTGGAAAGTTGAGGTTGAAAGTCCAATTGGAGTGTTTTAGGAAACAAATGAAAAGAAGTGAAGTTAATAAACTGAAGAAACAAAAACCTTGTTCAAGAAATTTTGCCATGAAGATCTCAGGAAACAGCCTCTGGAATAGCCAGTGGCATCAAGGGTTTGTTGTTGTAATATTTTAAAGATGGGCTCCTCCCATTATCATCGAATCCCTAGCAGCTAGCACAGTACCACGCAGCAGATGTTCAAAAATTGTAATATTCAACTGAATGAATTGATTATGAATTATCTGTCTTTATATCCTTTAGCACAATATATACCTATAGCATTTATATGTCTTTAACACAATATCTGACACTTAATAGAAGTTTAATAAATGATTGCTGAATGAATGAATAAATGAATGGGAGAATGAGTGAGCAATCAAGGAATCTAGGGTGTCTTAGTGATTATGTAAACCCTATGGACTAATATAGAAGAGGAAACAGAAGAGAGGAATAAGAACAAAAATGAGCGTTACTTTTACAGAAGCTTCAGCTAGGTATTGCTATTCATCATGGTTTGCCAACCCCCAACCAAAACTATTTCTGCCAACTCTAAAGAACACTTAGGGTTGAGTCTGGGATTCTACAAATGTTCCATGCACTATGATTACTTTCAAGAAAACTATAACCTCAAGATGGGTTCCTAGGCCAGATAAGTCCTGAAACCAAGAGGGGCCAGCCTCTCCAGAACATTTGTTAGTTCCATCCCCCATCCCATATTATTGACAGCCCTTTCCAACATGAAAAAGTTAGAATGGGCATAGTCCAAATATCCTTAAAATTTGGAGAAAGATCAAAGGAAAATTTTGAGTTTAACGGAAAAGATAGGATTTAACAAACGGGTATGACTACTGAATCATTATATTGATATTTCTTTTAGTCTCCAGCGTCTTAGAGCAGCTAGAAGGAAAAACCCCAAATTGTGGAATTATAACCCAGACTGTTAGAAAGAAAGCCATACCTGGAAGAGAATAAATGCTCACTTGATTGTGGAGAAGAAAAGAATTTATTCACGATCTTGCAAGAACAGGCACGTACCAAACTATGGTGGTTGGTGCCCCGAGCAACCGAAAGTAGCGGTATTTATTCCCTGAGCCTAGTGTGAGGGCCCCTCCCGTTTCTCTGCTGATTGGCTACTCCAGAGGCTACAGCTTATCTGAGCAGCTTAACTATTTCAAATTTCCTGCTGAGCATTCCTGCTTTTGATTATGCTTTACCTTCCAGTCACCCTGTCATTATTTATTTAAATTTGTTTTTACCCATAAAAGGATTCAGTGCAATTCTAGGCTTACATCAGAGACCCTCTCCTTTCCCTGCCTGCAAGACCGGTCTGAGCTGTCTTGCAGCCCTTTGTTTAGTTAGTTCCATTTCTCCATCCTGCACCATTTTGTGTGAGAGCTAAACTTAATTTTATTCTTACAAATCACCCTTTTTCTCTTGTGAACTACTTTAGTTTTCACATTTTCGTGTTTTTTTTCAAACTTGACAAGAGCCTTTTCACACTCCATCATAGGGCTCTTCCTCTTTAAGAGAGTATGAATTGTTTTGCCTGTATGGTACAGGCATTTACTTGGTCAGGGCAGTCTCAATAAGTCTTTGAGTTAACCCCGGGGCACACGGGATGATGCAACACTTAATTGCTATGAGTACTCACAATGACTAAAGAAGTCAAAATATACAGTGCCACCTCTTTCCATTTTCCAAACCAGCTTTCTAACCATTCTGTGAGGGGTTGCCAATGCCTGAATTCTCCACTAATTCTTCAGCTAAGGCTGTTAAGCCTTGTAGAGCTTTGATGATCATTCCATCTGGGGCTGTGTCATTGGGAATACGTGTACAACAACCACCCCTGATCATAACACAAATGCCTCCCTTTTCAGCTGACACCATATTTACCCCTAGCCTATTTTCCCATGTCATTCAGCTAGTAGCATCCAACTGTTCTGCTATTTCCTGAGTTGCATCCTTGGTGTAACTGACAGATCGCTGCTGATAAGAATATATATATATATATATAAACAATATATATATTATTAATACATATACACAAATCCACATTTTTGTTAATGGTGACCAACCAGAGTATGGATGACTCAGATCCTGCAGCTATTTGATTATTTTCAGCCTTAAACTCATCCAGGATTCCCTGTGGCACCCTTATACTGTTTAAATAAATTTGATTGTTGAAAGAACCAAGTGAGCTTCTTTTCTTTTCTTTTTCTTTCTCTTGGGTTGTAACTTCTATCTCCTTTTCAAATGCCAGGGTAAATGGAATGACCAACTGAACCAGAGCACAGGTCCCTCTTCTTAGGTAACATCTGTCTGAGAGTGCCCTTTCCACAACACGCCCAAAGTTCTGCTCGGGGTATAGTTAAATTAGAGAAACTTCTAGCACTTACCTCAGGCACATCCCATGCCTCCATACATGAGGCCATGGTCCCAAGACCCTGGAACCCTTCTCCCTGCATACAAAGTCAGGCAGAGTAGTTTCCTGGACTGAGGTGGGGAACTGTTATGTCCTTGGTGTTTCCTTTCCTAGATTGGAGGGAAAAGAGAGGACAATGTACAGCAATTTTCTCCATGAGTGGTATTCTGAAAAAGGAGTACTATGCATTTGAACTCTTTTTTCATGTTCTCCATACCTGTTGGAAAGGGCACAACAAGAGCCCTTGTTGTACAAGCATAACCGTTGCTTCTGTTTAGACTGTAGGCTGTACATATAATCCATTCTAACCAGGTGTTTGTGTCTCCATGCCCTGTCTCTGTCTCCATGGTTTGCTTCACATCTTCTGCCTTGACCATCCAGACACCTTTGGGATTTTTCTGAATCGGGGAACTGGCCTCCAGCTGGGTCTCTTTTGGTACCGCTGAAGGGCTAACTGGAGAGGGCTTTACTGGTGTCAGGTAGAAGACTAGCATCCTGCACCTTCCCAGAGGTCTGCCCGCATCCCATATATTCTTTCAATTACTACTGCATCTCTACTGCCGCCCCTACTAGATGTTTGTCTGCTTTCTTGATGGTGATCACCACTGGTTATACTGAAGACTTTTGCAATTTGATGGGGTATTTCCTTTAGAAAGGGTTACTTTATACTATAATGGTCTCCAGGTCTGTGAAATGAATCCCATGTTGACTGTCCACCCTTGAAACTGGGTAGTCCATCATACATCAACCCATAAGGGGCAGGAAGAGGCTCTACTGTAACAACTCCCTACCTGTTCTGGACACAGGCACTTGTTTTTCCCACTTAATTGCCACTGACTCTAAGTCTCTGCAATGTATTACTTGGCACTAAACTGTACAGTTTGGGACTCTAAACCTTTGGTTACATTTATTACCAATCTGTTAGGGCTTGCTGCATCCTGAATTTGGAACATGACAGCTAGTACAATTATTTTCAGTTTTAAATTGAGCCTTAAATCCCTCATCTATCTTCCTTGGTAAGACTTTCTGGCCAGGGTCACTATTAACTGTGTTAGATTAAAATACAGAATTCAACCCCCCCCTTTCTCTTTCCCTCCCTGCTATTGTATTTTTAAAGTAATTTTTAAATGCTCTAAAGTTGAAGTTATTTCCCAGGAATTGTACTGCATTGTTGGGTACTTATCATCTGGCTCAGTTACTGGTCCTATCGTTTGGGTGTAGTGAGTCCAGCCTTTCTCTGCTGTCCGGATGACTATCTCAGTTGTCAACTGAACTTGATAGGGTCCTTCCAGGCTAGTTGGAGTTTGGACTCTTTCCATGATTTGATGAGGACCCAACTGCTGGGTTGGTGTTGATGGACAGCAAATTCAAACAGCAGAGTCTGGGCTAGCAAACCGGTGCTTGTGACACGACAGAGTAGAGGACAAACCCAGCACATAATTCTTAAGGAAGAGGTCCTTTGCATCTGTTCTAGTTTGCTAGCTGCCAGAATGCAACACACAGGAGATGGATTGGCTTTTAATAAAAGGGGATTTATTTTGTTAGTTCTTCAGAGGAAAGGCAGCTAACTTTCAACTGAGGTTCTTTCTTATGTGGGAAGGCACAGGGTGATCTCTGCTGACCTTCTCTCCAGGCCTCTGGGTTCCAACAGCTTTCCCTGGGGTTATTTCTTTCTGCATCTCCAAAGGCCTGGGCTGAACTGAGAGTGCTGAGATGAGGTATACCGAGATGCTTGGGCTGTGCTACATTGAACTCTCTCATTTAAGCACCAGCCAATTAACTCAAACATCATTCACGACAGCAGGCACGCCTCCTAGCCGACTGCAGATGTAATGAACAACAGATGAGGTTCATGTATCATTGGCTCATGTTCACAGCAAGAGAACCAGGCACGTTCACCTGGTCAAGTTGACAACTGAATCTAACCTCTGCAGTGTCTAAGAAAGGGAGATCTCTAGTCTTCCCAGGAAAAGGCAAGTAAGAGCATCTCATAGTGAGAAGACCCCTAATTCTTATCTGGGGGCAGTTCTAATTCTTAGCAGAGCTTTAGGTTGGCACTTAGTCCAAGTTAGGCTGGTTTCTAAGTCCAGTTTAGAAAGATGCTTCTTTAAGGTCTGATCATTCTCTCTTAGGACAGCAGATGCCGGGATGTATGGAAATCCCATGCAATATTTAAGCTTTGCATAACACCTTGCGACACACAACAGATAAAGTGGTTGCCATTGTTGGAATCGATATTTTTTACCATCACGGGGAACACCTTGTTCAAGGATAATCTTGGAAGTTCCTGATGCCATAGCCAGGCCATAGCCAAGGCCATAGCCAAGGATACACCTCCACCCACCCTGTTAGATGGTCTTCAAGAATCAGAATATATTTAATGCTGCTACTGGAGGCATCTCAGTGTAATTAACTTGAATGCTCTGAAATGGCCTGAGGCCTGGTTCCCTTCCTTTTTCATTTTAATTTTGATAGGGGGAAACTGCACCCCCCATACCCCTAATCTCCCCCCCTTCCCATTTCCCTCCCTCACCCATGTTCCTTCTTGGATGTCCTTCTTATCTTCTTTGGTAAGCAAGGCTAAGACAACTTCTCTTGGGCCATCCCTTACCTCCAGGTCCAGTCCCATGGGCACCATCAGGTCCCTTCCTAATAAGTTACTCCCAATTCTAGAATGTACAGCAGTGGGTTTATAATTTGGTTATTTTTCCAAAAGATGTTAGTAGGTTTGAAAACGGGGATTTTTTTTTTCCTGTACAATTTTTTTTTTATTAATTAAAAAATTAACTAACACAACAATAGAAATCAATCCATTCTACATATGCAATCAGTAATTCTTAATATCATCACATAGGTGTATGGTCATCATTTCTCAGTACATATGCATCGATTTAGAGAAAGAAATAGCACTACAACAGAAAAAGAAATAAAGTGATAACACAGAGAGAAAACACAAATAAAAATAAAAAGTACAAAAATATATAAGAGAAAACAAACAAACAAACAAAAACTATAGATCAGATGCAGCTTCATTCAGCGTTCCAAGATAATTACATTACAATTAGGCAGTATTGTGCTGACCATTTTTTTTTTTTTTAGATGTCATACCATTCTACATATGCAATCAGTAATTCTTAACATCATCACATAGATGCATGATCATCGTTTCTTAGTACATTTGCATCGGTTTAGAAGAACTAGCATTATAACAGAAAAAGATATAGAATGTTAATATAGAGAAAAAAAATAAGAGTAATAATAATAAGAACAAAACAAACAAAACAAAACAAAACAAAAACCTATAGCTCGGATGCAGCTTCATTCAGTGTTTTAACATGATTACTTTACAATTAGGTATTATTGTGCTGTCCATTTTTGAGTTTTTGTATCTAGTCCTGTTGCACCGTCTGTATTCCATCAGCTCCGATTACCCATTATCTTACCCTGTTTCTAACTCCTGCTGAACTCTGTTACCAATGACATATTCCAAGTTTATTCTCGAGTGTCGATTCACATCATTGGGACCATACAGTATTTGTCTTTTAGTTTTTGGCTAGACTCACTCAGCATAATGTTTTCTAGGTCCATCCATGTTATTACATGCTTCATAAGTTTATCCTGTCTTAACGCTGCATAATATTCCATCGTACGTATATACCACAGTTTGTTTAGCCACTCGTCTGTTGATGGACATTTTGGCTGTTTCCATCTCTTTGCAATTGTAAATAACGCTGCTATAAACATTGGTGTGCAAATGTCTGTTTGAGTTTTTGCCCTTAATTCCTTTGAGTAGATTCCCAGCAATGGTATTGCTGGATCGTATGGCAATTCTATATTCAGCTTTTTGAGGAACCGCCAAACTGCTTTCCACAGTGGTTGCACCATTTGACATTCCCACCAACAGTGGATAAGTGTGCCTCTTTCTCCGCATCCTCTCCAGCACTTGTCATTTTCTGTTTTGTTGATAATGGCCATTCTGGTGGGTGTGAGATGATATCTCATTGTGGTTTTGATTTGCATTTCTCTAATGGCCAGGGACATTGAGCATCTCTTCATGTGTCTTTTGGCCATTTGTATTTCCTCCTCTGAGAAGTGTCTATTCAAGTCTTTTTCCCATTTTGTAATTGGGTTGGCTATCTTTTTGTTGTTGAGTTGAACAATCTCATTATAAATTCTGGATACTAGACCTTTATCTGATATGTCATTTCCAAATATTGATTCCCATTGTGTAGGCTGTCTTTCTACTTTCTTGATGAAGTTCTTTGATGCACAAAAGTGTTTAATTTTGAGGAGTTCCCATTTATTTATTTCCTTCTTCAGTGCTCTTGCTTTAGGTGTAAGGTCCATAAAACCGCCTCCAATTGTAAGATTCATAAGATATCTCCCTACATTTTCCTCTAACTGTTCTATGGTCTTAGACCTAATGGAAAACGGGGATTTTAAACCCTTTCCTTTTTACCCCCCAAATTATGAAGGAGCTACCAGAGAATTTGGTTCTCTTTGGGAGGTGGTTCACAGAAGATTGAGCTGCCCCGGTGTCTACCAAAAATGTAATTTCTTCCTGTTATGGGCCCACCTTCAGATTTACTAAAGGCTCCTGGTGGGCTCTTGAAATGAGGAGCTTCTGACTCCCTAGTCTTCAAAACCCATCAGGGGTATTTATTATCCAATCTTCCTTTTCTAAACTTGGGCACTCCCTTTTGAAATGACCAAGTTGCCCACAGTAATAACACCCTGCAGAGTCCTGTACCCTCCTTATTTCTTTATCCCACCTGGCCCAGATTGCTTCTCTATCTCACCTCTGCCTGTGTCCTCCCTGCTTTGTCTCTAATCTCTTCTTGACAATGTGGTTAGCTGTGCTCATCATGGATTTAGCTTGTTGCTTCTGTTTTTCCTCTTTGCTTTCAACAAACACCTTCTGAGACTCTCTCAATAACTCTTCCAGTGGCTTATCCATCCACCTTTCTGGTTTCAGGATCTTTTCCTGAATGTCAGGCCAAGACCCCTTTCATAACTGACCTTTAGCATTCCTTGGGCCACAGGACTGTCAGGGTCCATCCCTGAGTATCTCCTTACCTTTGCAGGGACACAGAGGGAGATGCATCTTTTTCTTGAGCCACCTCAAAGGCCTTATTTAAGTTCTGAGATTTGGGTAAAGCCAATTTTATCCCCTGTATAGTGCGGTCTCTAAGACCCCTCATTTGTGCCCTGTCTTCCCAGTCATTTTTGTCCCAGCTGGGATCTACACCAGAGAATTTTTGCTCTGCTGTCATTTCCCCTTGTCGGGCTGGGTGCTACCTCTCCCATTCTTTCCTAGCTGCCCTCCACACCATTCCTTTTTCTTCCCCTGTAAAAAGGATGTTTAGGGTAGACATGTGTTTGGACCAGGTATATAAACTGGGGCCTAAAAATTCATCCAGTTCTTCAGCTAACACGACTGCACTGTGCATTCATGATTTCATTTCTTTCTTAGGGTTTCTTACCTCTGTGCTCATCAATGGGGCATCTATGTAACTGACTTCCCTTGGTCCCAGAGGTATTCTCGGAGGATATAGGGATTCAGCGGGTCTATGTTCTTTCACCTGTTTTTCCCCTCAGCGTCCCTGAAATGGAAATTTTTGTATATCTTTCATACACTGTTTCAATTCCTTCCTCTATTGTTGGAAGGTTGTAACAGGTGGAGCCAATGGCTGGACCTCCAGTTCCCCAGAGGGGACACAGGTTCGTCCCATTGGGCCTTCAGGGTCCAACAGCCCCTGCCCTTGTCGGGGTGGGGAGCAGAGGGTAGGGGAAGGCTCAACAGAGGATCCCAGGCTTTAGTTTCTAAAGGTTTAGTCTCTGAGTCTGGAGTTTCAACTTTTATGGAATAAAGAATGGTCTTCCCTCCTTTTAGCCAACACGTAGTATAATCAAACTCTTCTTTGGTAAAGGATTTCTTTCCATTAACATAAAGCATGAGGTTGACACAGAGCCAATCCTCATCTGCCCTGTATTTTGACCAGAATACATCAGGTGGCACAATGCTTTCTTTTGTCCACATGTAGTAGTAATACTTAATCATTTCCTTTTTGTCTGATCACTACTAGTCCAACGCTCCAGCATTCTCATATTGGAATACCCAGAGGAAGTTCCCAGGGGACTCCATAGGTACCCCTTCCCTGTTTCCCTAGCCACCTGACTGCTTATCTTACCCATTCTGAGTCTTACCTGGGTTCCTTTCAACACTGTTTCACTTCATTCATCTCTGGCCCTTTTCCTTGTGGGAGAAGGGAATCATGGACTGGGACTCCACACTCACGTACGCATCTCCAGCCTCATCAGAATTTTCCCAGCCACCAAAGCAACACTTAGTAGCCCTTTTTCTTCCCTTGGTTCATGCACAGAGTGGACTGGTCACTGTGAGGCAGATTTTCCCTTCCCCTTTTTCTCCTTCACAATGGGCAGATTTGAGCATCCAGTCTTGCGTCCTTCTGGCCATTTGGAAGTGGGCCCTCAACGGTGGAGTTCAAGACTGCTCAATCAGCAGAGTGTGCTTTCTCTTCATCCTCCAAAGCCTTGGGTCCTGGATAAACCCCAAAAATTGTTGGAAAGAAAACTGTACCTGAAAGAGAATAAATGTTCACCCAATTGTGGTAGCTGGTACCATGAGCAACTGAAAGCAGCAGTATTTCTTTCCTAAGCCTAGCATGCAGGTTCCTCCTACGTTTCTCCACTGATTGGCTACTCCAGAGGTTACAGCCTATCCGAGCAGCCTAAATATTTGAAATTTCCTGCCAAGAGTCCCCAGTTTTTTTTTTTTTAATTTTTATTAACAAAAAAAATTACATGAAAGAAATACAAACATTCCCAACACATATACTCAGCAATTCACTATATCATCACATAGTTGTATATTCATCATCATGATCATTTCCCAGAACATTTACATCAATTCAGAAAAAGAAATAAAAAGACAACAGAAAAATAAAACTAAAACAGAAAAAAAAATTTTACATACCATACCCCTTACCCTTCCCTTTCATTGATCACTAGCATTTCAAACTAAATCTATTTTAACATTTGTTCCCCCTATTATTCATTTTTATTCCATATGTTCCTCTCATCTGTTGACAAGGTAGATAAAAGGAGCATCAAACACAAGGTTTTCACAATCACACAGTCACATTGTGAAAGTTATATCATTATACAATCATCTTTAAGAAACATGGCACTGGAACACAGCTCTACATTTTCAGGCAATTCCCTCCAGCCTCTCCATTACATCTTGGATAACAAGGTGATATCTACTTAATGCGTAAGAATAACCTCCAGGATAACCTCTCGACTCTGTTTGGAATCTCTCAGCCATTGACACTTTGTCTCATTTCACTCTTCCCTCTTTTGGTCAAGAAGGTTTTCTCAATCCCTTGATGCTGGGTCTCAGCTCATTCTAGAGTTTTTCTCTATTCCTTGATGCTGAATCTCAGCTCATTCTGGGATTTCTGTCCCATGCTGCCAGGAAGATCCACACCCCTGGGAGTCATGTCCCACGTAGACAGGGGGAGGGTGGTGAGTTTTCTTGCTGTGTTGGCTGGAGAGAGAGGCCACATCTGAGCAACAAAAGAGGTTCTCTTGGGGGTGACTCTTAGGCCTAATTTTAAGTAGGCTTGACCTATCCCCTGTGGGGTTAAGTTTCATATGAACAAACCCCAAGACTGGGGTCTCAGTCTATAGGTTTGGTTGTCCACACTGCTTGTGAGAATATCAAGAATTCAACTTGGGGAAGTTGAGTTTTCCCCCGTTCTCACCATTCCCCGAAGGAGGCTTTGCAAATACTTTTCCACTCATTGATCAAATCAGTCTGGGATTCATCAGGGCATCACCTGGACAAACCAACAAAATCTCATGTCCTATACAAAGTTCCATGTACTTACGGTGTTCAGTCAACTATCTACATAAGTTGTATTAGGAGATGCACTAGTCAAAATATAAATTTGTACCAAATAAACATTTTTTGCTTTAGTCTCACACATTAGTTGAAATTTTAAAATATTAATTACCATTTATTTTCAGCACACTGCAGTAATGACATTCTTTAGTTCTTCCTCATGCAAAAACATTTTTTAAATTTGTATGTTTAGTCACTATCATTATATACTCTAGGCATTCCTAGATTATACCATCTCAATCTTTATCATCTATCTTACTTTGTGATTTCATTTATGCCCCAGCCCTCCTCCCTCTATCATTCTCACATGCAGCTTCATTCAGTGTTTTAACATAATTGTATTACAGTTAGGTAATATTGTGCTGTCCGTTTCTGAGATTTTATATTCAGTCCTGTTGCACAACCTGTATCCCTTCAGCTCCAATTACCCAATATCTTACCCTATTTCTATGTCCTGATGGTCTCTGTTACCAACAAAATATTCCAAGTTTATTCACTAATGTCAGTTAATATCAGTGAGACCATACAGTATTTGTCCTTTTGTTTCTGGCTAATCACACTCAGCATAATGTCCTTAAGGTCCATTCATGTTGTTACATACTTCATAACTTTATTCTGTCTTACAGCTGCCTAATATTCCATCTTATGTATATGCCACAGTTTGTTTAGCCAACCGTCTGTTGATGGGCATTTTGGCTGCTTCCATCTCTCGGTAATTACAAATAATGCTGCTATAAACATTGGTGTGCAAATGTCTGTTTGTGTCCTTTCCTTCATGCCCTATGTATGAGTAGAGACAGCATATAGATGGGTCCTGTTTTGGAATCCATTTTGCCAGTCTGTGTCTTTTGATCGGAGAGTTTAATCCATTAACATTCAGTGTTATTACTGCATGGGTAGTACTTCCTTCTACTATTTTGCCTTCTGGATTTTAGATGTCATATCTAATTTTCCTTCTTTTTACCTTTACTCATAGTCTTCCTTTATACCCTCTTCTCCACACTTCTCTCTTCTGTCTTCGTATCTGTCTCTAGTGCTCCCTTTAGTATTTCTTGCAGAGCTGGTCTCTTGGTCACAAATTCTCTCAGTGATTTTTTGTCTGAAAATGTTTCAATTTCTCCCTCATTTTTGAAGGACAATTTTGCTGAATACAGAATTCTTGGTTGGCAGTTTTTCTCTTTTAGTAATTTAAATATATCATCCCACTGTCTTCTTGCCTCCATGGTTTCTGCTGAGAAATCTACACATAGTCTTATTGGGCTTCCCTTGTATGTGATGGATTGTTTTTCTCTTGCTGCTTTCAAGATCCTCTCTTTCTCTTTGGCCTCTGACATTCTGATTAGTAAATGTCTTGGAGTACGTCTATTTGGATCTATCCTCTTTGGGGTACGCTGCACTTCTTGGATCTGTAATTTTAAGTCTTTCATAAGAGTTGGGAAATTATCAGTGATAATTTCCTTCATTAGTTTTTCTCCTCCTTTTCCCTTCTCTTCTCCTTCTAGGACACCCACAACACGTATATTCGTGCGCTTCATATTGTCTTTCAATTCCCTGAGTCCCTGCTCATATTTTTCCATTTTTTTCCCTATATTTTCTTTTTCTTGCTGGATTTCAGATGTTTCATCTTCCAGATGACACTCCCAATCCATGGACTGAGTTGGCAAAGGAGATAGTCAAAATATCATCATTCGATTCTCCTAATGCTTTGCTTGTACGAAGCCAGACTCTGGGGGATAATGTTTTTGACACCTTTACAGAGTTTTGTAGAAATAAGAGTTATAGAGATGTTGGTTGGTTGTTGTTAGATACACTGTCTACATTAAAGGGTGAAAGGGATGGGCTTAAGGCTTCAAACAAGAAGCTTAAGTGCCGTCTGAAAGATGTAGAGGTTTCTATGAGTATCCTGAAGGAAAATTTTATTTCCTGTAGCCATAGACTTGAGATCTCTGAAAATCAGACTCAGAATCTTATTGTTAGAGTAGCAACTTTACAACGTAAACTGAAATCTCAGTCTTGCATGGTGTCTGCCGTTAAAGTGAGGGCATTGATTGGAAAGGAGTGGGACCCTGAAAAATGGGATGGTGACATATGGATTGATAATGATGTTGGGGGTGAGGTTGAAACCCTAGACCATGCTGAGCCTTCTTTAGATAACCCTGTAATAGTCTGCCCTGAGGACATAGCCGCCCCACCTCCAGCCTGCCTTGAGGAATTGGCCACCCAACCTCCTCCTGAAGGGATTAGCCCTAGAGTTATTAATCCTGTTTCACCAGATGAAACTGCAAATGAAAGCCCTGAAGCAAATGGCTTGGAAGATATTTCTAATTCTTTTCATGACCCACCCCCACCACCCCTCATTTCTTCTAGACCTATAACTAGACTAAAGTCCCAACAGGCCCCTAAAGGTGAGGTACAAAGTATCACACATGAGGAGGTACGTTATACTCCAAAAGAACTGTGTGAGTTTTCCAATTTATACAGACAGAAATCAGGGGAATATGTGTGGCAATGGATTTTAAGAGTGTGGGATAATGGTGGGAGGAATATAAGGCTGGATCAGGCTGAATTTATTGATATGGGCCCACTAAACAGAGATTCTGCATTCAATGTTATAGCTAGAGCAGTTAGAAAAGGTGTTAACAGCTTGTTTGGGTGGTTGGTTGAAACATGGATCAAAAGGTGGCCAACATTACCTGAGGTTGAAATGCCAGAACTGCCCTGGTATAATGTAGATGAGGGGATCCAGAGGCTTAGAGAGATTGGGATGTTAGAGTGGATTTATCATGCAAAGCCTGCTCTTACACCCCAGGAATGTCCAGAGGATGCACCTTTTACCAGAACAGTGAGAAATAAGTTTGTGAGACTAGCACCATCATCCCTCAAGAGCTCTGTGGTTGCACTTCTCTGTAGGTCAGATATTACTGTAGGAACTGCTGTCACTGAGCTGGAATCCTTAAACACAATGGGGATGACAGGATCCCAAGTTGGCAGAAGCCAGGTGGCAGCACTTAATCACCAAAGACAGGGTAGACGTGGGTATTATAATAGACAACAAACTCAAAGGAGGCATCAAAATTATATGACACGCAGAGATTTGTGGCATTGGCTATTAAATCATGGGGTGCCTAGAAATACAATAGAAGGGCAGCCTACTAAATTCTTGTTGGAGCTGTATAAACAAAAGAGTTCTAGGTCAAGGGAACAGAAGTCTAACCTGAATTACAAAAACACAGAGTTCCGGCCCCTTAACCAATTTCCAGACTTGAAACAGTTTACAGACCCTGAGCCCCTTGAATGAAGGGGAGGCCAGGTCCTTATGGGGGAGAAACCTGTTACACTGCCACAGATTTATACTGTTAACCTTCCTCTAAGTCTTCCCCAAGGAGACCGACAGCCTTTTACCAGGGTAACTGTGCACTGGGGAAAAGGAAATGATCAGATATTTCAGGGATTATTAGACACTGGTTCAGAAGTGACATTAATTCCAGGGGACCCAAAACGTCACTCTGGACCACCAGTCAGAGTGGGGGCTTATGGAGGCCAGGTGATCAATGGAGTTTTAGCTCAGGTCCGTCTCACAGTGGGTCCAGTGGGCCCCCGGACCCATCCTGTAGTTATTTCCCCAGTTCCGGAATGTATAATTGGCATAGACATACTGAGCAACTGGCAGAATCCCCACATTGGTTCTCTAACTCGTGCAGTGAGGGCTATTATGGTGGGAAAGGCCAAGTGGAAGCCACTAGAACTGCCCCTACCAAGCAAAATAGTAAATCAAAAGCAATACCGTATTCCTGGAGGAATTGCAGAGATTACTGCCACTCTTAAGGACTTGAAAGATGCAGGGGTGGTGATTCCCACCACATCCCCATTCAACTCTCCTATTTGGCCTGTGCAGAAAACAGATGGGTCTTGGAGAATGACAGTGGATTATCGTAAACTCAACCAGGTGGTAACTCCAATTGCAGCTGCTGTTCCAGATGTAGTATCATTGCTTGAGCAAATCAATACATCCCCTGGTACCTGGTATGCAGCTATTGATCTGGCAAATGCTTTTTTCTCAATAGCTATTAGTAAGGACCACCAGAAACAGTTTGCTTTCAGCTGGCAAGGTCAGCAATATACTTTCACTGTCCTACCTCAGGGGTATATCAACTCTCCAGCCCTATGTCATAATCTTGTTCGCAGAGACCTTGATCGTTTCTCCCTCCCACAAGACATCACACTGGTCCATTATATTGATGATATCATGTTGATTGGACCTAGTGAGCAAGAAGTAGCAACTACTCTAGATTTACTGGTAAGGCATTTGCGTGTCAGAGGATGGGAGATAAATCCAACAAAAACACAGGGGCCTTCCACCTCAGTAAAATTTTTAGGTGTCCAGTGGTGTGGGGCATGTCGAGATATCCCTTCTAAGGTGAAGGATAAATTGCTGCATCTGGCCCCTCCCACATCCAAAAAAGAGGCACAACGCCTAGTTGGTCTTTTTGGATTTTGGCGACAACATATTCCTCATTTGGGTGTGCTACTCCGGCCCATTTATCGAGTGACCAGAAAAGCTGCTAATTTTGAGTGGGGACCTGAACAAGAGGAGGCTCTGCGACAGGTCCAGGCTGCTGTGCAAGCTGCTCTGCCACTTGGGCCATATGATCCAGCAGATCCAATGGTGCTGGAAGTGTCAGTGGCAAATAGAGATGCTGTCTGGAGCCTTTGGCAGGCCCCTATAGGAGAATCACAACGCAGACCCTTAGGATTTTGGAGCAAAGCCTTACCATCTGCTGCAGATAACTACTCTCCTTTTGAGAAACAGCTTTTGGCCTGCTACTGGGCCTTAGTAGAGACTGAACGCTTAACCATGGGCCACCAAGTTACCATGAGACCTGAGTTGCCTATCATGAATTGGGTGTTGTCTGACCCACCAAGCCATAAAGTTGGGTGTGCACAGCAGCACTCTATTGTAAAGTGGAAATGGTATATACGAGATAGAGCCAGAGCAGGTCCTGAAGGCACAAGTAAGTTACATGAAGAAGTGGCACAAATGCCCGTGGTTTCCACTCCTGCTGCCACATTACCTTCTCTTTCCCAGACCAGAGCTATGGCCTCTTGGGGTGTTCCTTACAGTGAATTGACTGAGGAAGAGAAAACTCGGGCCTGGTTTACAGATGGTTCAGCACGATATGCAGGTACCACCCGAAAGTGGACAGCTGCAGCATTACAACCCCTTTCTGGGGTGTCCTTGAAGGACAGTGGTGAGGGGAAATCCTCCCAGTGGGCAGAACTTCGAGCAGTGCACCTGGTTGTTCATTTTGCTTGGAAGGAAAACTGGCCAGAGGTGCGTTTGTATACTGACTCATGGGCTGTTGCTAATGGCTTGGCTGGATGGTCAGGGATTTGAAAAGACCATAATTGGAAAATTGGTGACAAAGAGGTCTGGGGAAGAAGTATGTGGATAGACCTTTCTGAGAGGGCTAAAAACATGAAGATATTTGTGTCCCATGTGAATGCACACCAGAGGGTGAATTCAGCAGAGGAAGATTTTAATAATCAAGTGGATAAGATGACCCATTCTATGGATACCAGTCAGCCTCTTTCCCCAGCAACTCCTGTTATTGCCCAATGGGCTCATGAACAAAGTGGTCATGGTGGTAGGGATGGAGGTTATGCATGGGCTCAGCAACATGGACTTCCACTCACCAAGGCTGACCTGGCTACAGCCACTGCTGAGTGCCCAATCTGCCAGCAGCATAGACTCAGCCCCCGATATGGCACCATTCCCCGAGGTGACCAGCCAGCTACATGGTGGCAGGTTGATTACATTGGACCACTCCCTTCATGGAAGGGGCAGTGATTTGTTCTAACTGGAATAGACACATACTCTGGATATGGGTTTGCTTTCCCTGCACGCAATGCTTCTGCCAAAACTACTATCCGTGGGCTTACAGAATGCCTTATCCATCGTCATGGTATTCCACATAGCATTGCTTCGGATCAAGGAACACACTTCACAGCAAATGAAGTGCGGGAATGGGCACATACTCATGGAATTCTCTGGTCTTACCATGTTCCCCATCATCCAGAAGCAGCTGGATTGATAGAACGGTGGGATGGCCTTTTGAAAACTCAATTATGGTGCCACCTAGGTGGCAAAAACTTGAAAGGCTGGGGTAATGTTCTCCAGGAAGCTGTGTATGCTCTGAATCAGCGTCCACTGTATGGTGCTGTTTCTCCCATAGCCAGGATCCATGGGTCCAGGAACCAAGGGGTGGAAATGGGTGTGGTGCCACTCACTATTACTCCTAGTGATCCACTAGGAAAATTTTTGCTTCCTGTCCCTGCTACCCTGAGTTCTGCTGGTCTACAGGTTTTAGTTCCAAAACAGGGTGTGCTTTCTCCAGGAGAAACAACAGTGATACCACTGAACTGGAAGTTAAGATTGCCACCTGGCCACTTTGGGCTACTTATGCCTCTGGATCAACACACCAAGAAGGGGATTACATTATTGTCTGGGGTAATTGACCCTGACTATCAGAAGGAAGTAGGACTGCAACTACATAATGGAGGTAAAGAAGAGTTTTCTTGGAATATAGGAGATCCCCTGGGGTGTCTATTAGTACTACCATGCCCTGTGATCAAAATCAATGGACAACTGCAACAGCACAATCCAGGCAGGAGCACTAATGGCTCTGAGACTTCAGGAATGAAGGTTTGGGTCACCCCACCAGGCAAAGAACCACGGCCAGCTGAAGTGCTTGCTGAGGGGAAAGGGAACATGGAATGGGTAGTGGAAGAAGGTAGTGATAAATATGAACTTCGACCACGCGATCAGTTACAGAAACGAGGACTGTAATGCTGTTTTGTTTGTGTTATACTATTTAAGTTGTAAGATTTCAAATTTAAGAATGAATGTTGCCCAAGGATTTGCACGCTATTCTGGAGAGATTTAATGTGTTTCCAGTTATATGCAGGACAGTTGAGTATTGTCAGGTAAAAGAAAAAATGTGTGCTTATTTGTTTTCATTTGGAAATTAAGTATGGTCTAAGGTGATATATATATATATATATAATATATATATATATATATATATATGTGCCAAGTTGACAAGGGGTCGACTGTCATGGTTAGGGACAGGTGTCAACTTGGCCAAGTTGTGGTACCTGTTCATCTGATTGGGCAAGTGCTGGCCTGTCTGTTGCAATGAGGACATTTCATAGGATAGGTCATGATCACGTCAGCTACATCCACAGCTGATTCCATTTGTAATCAGCCAAAGGGAAGTGTCTTCTGCAATTAGTGATGCTAAATCCAATCATGGGAAGCCTTTTAAGGAGGACTCAGAGAAGACAGATTCCATTCCTGCTTTGGCTGGTGAGCCTCTCCTATGGATTTCATCCAGGCCATCCATTGGAGTCATCAGCTTCGTAGCCTGCCCTGTGGATTTTGGACTCTGCATTCCTATGGTCACGTGAGACGCTTTCATAAATTTTATATTTGCAAGTGTTCCCTGTTGATTCTGTTTCTCTAGAGAACCCTAACTAATACACCATGTCTGTTTGTATATTCTGAATTAATTGTTTCAGCTCCTGTATGTCATTTGAATTGTTGGTTTGTTCCTTTGACTGGGCCATATCTTCAATTTTCCTAGTGTGAGTTGTTATTTTTTGCTGGCATCTAGGCATTTAATTACCTTTACTTAGTTTATTCTGGAGATTGCTTTCACTTCTTTTTTCTAGGGTTTTCTTGCTGGATGAATTTGTTGTCTATCTGTTCTTTGACATTCAGTTCAGCTTTATCTGGACCTCTAGCTTAGGTTTTCTTTAACAGAGGAGAATTTTTCAATTCTTGTTTTCTTGTTTCTTGCCCTGCTTGTATGGTGCCTTTTTTCCCCCACCCTTAGGAGGGTCTACTTAGGTATTATAGACCACAGCCGGATTTTCCCAGACCAAACTGGCCTCCTATCAGGAGGAAAGGGTCACCTGCATCAGTTTTCCCTGAGGGTAAGACTCAGCAGGTTGAAAGACTTTCCTGTGAAGTCTCTGGACTCTGTTTTTCTTATCCTGCCCAGTATGTGGCACTTGTCTGCCTGTGGGTCCCACCAGCGTAAGATGATGTGGTACCTTTAACTTTTGCAGACTCTCCCTGCTGGGGGCGTGGTGGAGACAGAGGAGAGGTTGTAGGCTGGTTTTAATGGCTTCAAATCACCAAGACCTGGTGTCTGAATTCCTTGATGGAGGGATTCCACCTGAGTTGGCCTTCACCTCTCCCCTGGGGAAGGCACACTCTCCAGACAAGCCCCCAAATGAGCTTGCTTCTGTCTAAGTCTGGGGCAGTTGCAGCATGAGAAGTCCTGCCACTATATCCAAAGGCAGTCAAGCCTTTGTAGAAACACAGCCACAAAAACCTCTGTTTCCTTTTTTTTTTCCTTCCCCCTTTTCCCATCAGCCCTTCCCCCTTGGCACTGGGGCAAAAATGAGCAACCTTCACTTTGACCAGGTTCACCTAAGCTGGGGGCCTATTTTTAGTAGTCAGAGTTTGTTAATGAAAACCACCATTAGCGTCTGATTGTGCTCAGTCCCTGCTGCTGGTAAAGTCTCTTTCTTTTCCCCTCTGGGAGGCAGCCTGTTGGGGAGGGACTCCGGCCACCACAGCTTGGGGAACTCACGGGTTCTGGGGGGGCTCGCAGCCGGTCCAGCTGGTCCAGACTGGGGTACGCTGTGTGTCCGGTCACTGACATGGCCCCAGGAGCTGTTCTGTACTGTTTCTGGTTATTTAGTAGCTGTTCTGGAGGACGAACTAAAATGTGCACATTTTTAAGCCACCGTCATGACCCCAAAAGTCCCCAGTTTTGATTATGCTTTAGATTTCAGTGACCCTGGTCATTATCTATTAAAATTTATTTTTACCCATATAAGGTTTTGGCATCAATTCAAGGCTTGTGCCAGAGGCCCTCTCCTTTCCCTGCCTCCGAGATCAGCTAAACTGTCTTGCAGCCCTTTGTTTAGTTTGTTCCATTTCTCTCATCTTGCACCACTTTCAGTGAAAGCTAAACTTAATTTTATTCTTAAAATACCTGACTCTGAAATCTCTTCTATAAGTAATCATTGTGGTGTGCTTTAGAATTTGCTGCTTTTTTGTGTATGTGTTATTCTTCACAATAAAAGAAAATGAAAAAAAAATCCTAAGGGGAAATAAATCAGAAAAGAATTAGGTTCAAGTCTTGATTCTATTACTAATTTGTGATGTGGTCTTGGGTATATCACTGAACCCCTCTGGGTCCCAGATCCTTCTAATTCACCTATGTGTCTGTCCTCTATACTCTAGTACAGCTCATCCTACAAAGCCAGACCATTATAGTGTTTTTTTTTAATTAAAGCAAAAGAATTATAAGGCCATTAAGTCATCCACATCAAGACCTCTCTCCACCTCCAGAGACCAGGACCCAGGCATTCTTCCTTCACTTAAAAGCCCAAAGATCATAAAACAAAAATAGGTCTTAGTCCATTTGATTCACTCTGATTGGGGCTGACTTGGGGCCGACTGGAATGCGCGGGCTCACTCACAGCACAGGTGTGAGAAAAGAAGTAGAGGCCTGCGCCAGACTGGATGCACTGTCGTAGTGTCCCAGTCCTGGCCTTTTTTATTTCCTGTCACCTCTTCTCTCACCACAGCACAATGGATACATTTCTGATGGCTGAGAAGCGCCAACAGGTGTGAAGAAACATCCCCATAGAAAGAAGTGAAATATAATGATTCTGAGTGCTGAAACAATCATTATTTTGATAAAATATGAAGAAATTTGTTTTTAGCTCTGGCAAGTTCAGAGAACCCAGCAGAAATGTGAACTCAGAGTATACTGTCAGGAATCTTCTTTGGGACTGTCTTTTGGAATAGCGTTGATAACCAAGCACTAATTTCAGCTACTAATCTTCATACTTATGCTGTCATTCAGAAACACAGCATTATTTTTTTGGCAAACATATTGACAATAAACTCTCTGAGCACAGAATTCATGTCTTACTTATCTTTGTATCACCCAAAATGCTTGCCACATAAGTGTTCAACAGATGTGTGTGGGACAAATGAATAAATGAATGGTGGATGGGTGAATGAATGCTCAGTGACCACTTTCATGTCTCTATGGGCAAGAGTTGAATGTCTCAGGGAAAAACATAAACAGACTCAACATCCCCCCCTTTAATAAACAGGGTTCTTTGCTGCATTAGCATGGGGGACGGTGTATGGCTAAGGCGTAGTGAGAGCCTGTGGTTGCAATTCTTGCAAAATTCAATTTGAGTAGGATTAAGAGCTTTATCTAGTGTCAGAGTACAGGGGGCAGAGCCATGCAGATATGATGCAAATGATAGGTCAAACTGATTATTATCATTGATCACTGTTGCTGTGATCGAAGTCTTGAGTAGTTTCTTTGTACAACAAAGCGCTATTCTCTTCACTTCAAAGCCTGGAATCAAGGCTTCTTGTCAGAATTGATTGACTGAAGCCTTGGGGATGTTCAGTTTAGCTCTTGTGAAAGTACTCTATGATGACGCAATCTACCCAAGATTCGGGATTGTTCTGATGCTTTGTATTCCTTTGGATTTAATTATCTGAAGGCCCTCACATTTTCTCTAACCTTGTATTGGCAACATTTTATCAAAATAATGATTGTTTCAGCACTCAGGATCATTCTATTTCATTTCCTTCTATAGGGATGTTTCTTCATGCCTGTTGGCGCTTCTCAGCCATCAGAAATGTATCCATTGTGCTGTGGTGAGAGAAGAGGTGACAGGAAATAGAAAAGGCCAGGACTGGGACACTACGACAGTGCATCCAGTCTGGCGCAGGCCTCTACTTCTTTTCTCACACCTGTGCTGTGAGTGAGCCCACGCATTCCAGTCGGCCCCAAGTCAGCCCCAATCAGAGTGAATCAAATGGACTAAGACCTATTTTTGTTTTATGATCTTTGGGCTTTTAAGTGAAGGAAGAATGCCTGGGTCCTGGTCTCTGGAGGTGGAGAGAGGTCTTGATGTGGATGACTTAATGGCCTTATAATTCTTTTGCTTTAATTAAAAAAAACACTATAATGGTCTGGCTTTGTAGGATGAGCTGTACTAGAGTATAGAGGACAGACACATAGGTGAATAAGACACAGGCTTTACCCTAGAAGAGTTGATAAAATATTTACTATATTGGTTTGTTAAATGCTGCCAGAATACAATATACCAGAAATGAAATGGCTTTTAAAAAGGGAATTTATAAAGTTACAGGTTTACAGTTCTAAGGCCATAAAAATGTCCATAAAATATCCATAAAAATGCCAGCACTCCAAGCATCTCCAAATGTCTGCATCTCTGTGAGCTCTGAAGGAGCTGTTCTCCAAGCATCTCTGTCAGCTGTCACAGCTCCAAAATGTTTCCCTTTTTAAAGGACTCCAATAAACTAATCAAGACCCACCATGAATGGGCAGAGTCACATCTCTGTTTTAATCAAAAGGTCACACCCACAACTGGGGGTGCCACATCTTCATGGAAGTAATCTAATTAAAAAGGTTACACCCACCATTGAGTGGGTCCATTTCCATGGGAACAATGGAATCAAAGGTTCTACCCTATAGCATTGTATCAGGATTAAAAACCTGGCTTTTCAACACTTTCAAACCAGCATAAGTACAGAAAACAGGTATGAAGATTTAACTTCAATATGAACCACTGTGGGCTGACACTAATTCAAGCCAAGACCAGCTGGGACCATCTACCCCAGGGACTGAGTACAGCATTGGTTGGTAAGTCAAATTCTTCTCCTGGTCCTCCTTTACTCATCTTCAACTTTCTTTTCCTCTGTCTTCTTTTGTTTGTTTGTGTGCTGTACGGTGGGGGTCACATTTCATTATTTTTCCATGAGACTATCCCATTATTGCAACACCATTTGTTGAATTTTTTTTTTTGAAAGCACGTGGCCAGGAATCAGACCTAAGTCTCCCGCATGGCTGGCAAAAATTCTACCACTGAACTACCCTTGCACCCCCCAACTCCTTCTTCTTTTAAAAAATGCTTTTGAAAAATGTTCTATGTAAAGCATATATTATTTATTATAAATAATTTAGAAACTAAAGAAATATATACAGAAGACAAATTAAAAAATCACACCCAGAGATGACAATTGTTGAAATGTAGTGTGTTTCCATCTCTTCTTCCTGCTTGTGTCATTTTATGTGCTTGTGTGTATGTGTGTGTGTGTGTGTGTGTCTGTATGTGTATTGCATTAGGAGCAATAAATAGTTAGGTCTAGTAGATATAGTTTTATATTCTTGGCACTTGGCCATATTTAAAAGCATTCTCCCATGTCATTAATATTCTTTGAAAACATTATGCTTATGTGCTATTCTATCATACAAATATACTATAAATCACTTAATTGTTTCCTCATCAGGGAGGATTTATGTGATTTCCTAATTTTTCACTACCATAAATAATCTTGAGCTCAGCCTCATAAGCGATCAAGAGAGAGCAAATAAAATCCAAAGTGATATCACTTCATGTCAATCTACTAGTTCTTGAACTCTAATGTTAAAAAGCAAGCAAGCTGGGGTAGGCCATGGTGGCTCAGCAGGCAGAGTTCTCACCTGCCATGCCAGAGACCTGGGTTCGATTCCCAGTACCTGCCCAAGTAAAGAAAAAATAAATAAATAAAGCAAGCAAGCTGGATTGCCATATCTGCCAGTTGACCGCCTTCTCTTCTTGAGGATTTCTCTTGAGTTACTTACAAATAATAACTAGCCCTTCACTGAACCTGATTTGAAAACCACAACTACCTTAGCAAATATTAGAATAACTAAAGTTACTAACTATTGGTGAAGATGTGTAAAGACAGGCATGCTATTTGTGGAAATGTAAATTAATGCAAATTTTCTGGTGAGCATTTGACAAATATCTGAATATTTTAAATCTTTACACATTTTTCCCAGCAATTCCACTTCTTGGAATTTATTTTAAGGAATGATTAGATAAGAGAAGAAAGTAAATGTATGGTGGCAGGGATGTATATCCTGGTTCTTTAATATTAAAGGTATATGTACGATAAATTCACAGTAGGTTCAGATGAAGTCTCAATTAAAATACTGTTATGTCCTGTAACCATTGAATGAATAATGCCTTATGGTTGGCGATGTTGATTACTAACGTTCAATTAAAGTCCAGCTATAATTCAATTGACTGCGATGGGGGCTCCTATAGACCATAGCTGAGTTGGTGCAAAATCCCCCACTTAAAAATTAAAAATTACGAAACGGATGTCATCATGTGTGATCAGGGGCTGATCAGACATTAGTCCATTGTGATGTTTTATTTAAAGGGACCATGTGTGTGATGCCAACTTAATGGTCCTGAAGAAAGAACCAAATGCCAGTTGTAGTTTCAGTATAGAAACCCTCACAGCTGATGGGCCCAGAGCAAGAGGAGGGACACAACCTGAGTGGGTTGCTAGTTTCTCCAAGTTTGGTGATTAAGGAAAGATATGGGTGGTGATACGCATGGTGATGAGATGAGTTATAAAGAGTGTGCTACCTACGATCAAGGACTAAATGTACTGTGCAATATTAATAATAATGGGTATTTAAAGAATATTCATGGGAAATATAAATGTATGCACGATAAAGTGTAGCATAAAATACTCTATTTATTAGTTGTGTATTGATTGGCTGCAATACTAATACTGGGTTGTTATGTGAGTTGCTAGTTTGATTGTAAACAGGAAATAGTTTAAGTTAGAACTTCAGCTTTGGGAGTTGATGGTGAAGTTATGTATTTCTTCCCTGAATGTCCCAGTGGGGAATTGCTTTATTTCTGGTTACAAGGCCAGTGTAATATTTATAATCAGTAAACACTTTTACTCCATTAGGGATAGCGATGATCATGGTTGCGGATGTAAAATATGCTCATGTATCTATACCTATATCAACTGTAAATGTATGATGCGCTCATACAATAAATCCTAGGAAGCCAATGGATATTACAGCTCATACCATGTCCATATATCCAAATGGTTCCTTTCTCCCTGAGTAGTATGCAGCGATGTGTGAGATTGTACCAACGCCAGGTAAAATTAAAATGTAGACTTCTAGGTGCCCCCAAAATCAGAATAAGTGTTGACACAGAATTGGATCACCTCTGCCAGCTGGGTGAAGGCGTTGTATTTAGACTACGGTCTGTGAGGAGTACAGTATTCTGGCTGCTAGGGCTGGAAGTGATAACAGAAGAGGTGTCCGATATTGGGTTATGGCTGGAGGTTTTATGTTAATAATGGTTGTACTAAAATTAATGGCACCTAAGATTGGTGATATACCTGCTAGATGTAAACAGAAGATGGTAAGATAGACAGAAGCTTCTGCATGGGCTAAATGTCCTGCTAGGGGTGGTAATGTAGTTTAAGCCTGTTCCTGCTTCTGCTTCAACCACGGATGATGTGAGCAGAAAGAGGAAGGATGGAGGTAGGAGTCAGAAACTTACTCATTTATTTGAGGAAAAGCCATCTCAGGGGCTCCAATTATTAGTGGTACAAGTCAGTTTCCAAATCCTCCAGTTATAATAGGTATAACCATGAAGAAAATGATAACAAATACATGTACAGTTACAATTATGTTGTAAGTCTGGTGATCTCCTGGTAAAGTGCCTGGCTGTCCAAGCTCTGCTCGAATGAGAAGACTTGGGGTGGAACCAGCTATTCCAGCTCAGGCACCAAATAATAAGTATAAAGTACCAATATCTTGGTGATATGTTGAGAATAATCAATGTGAAATGAACATAGGTAAAATGGCTGAGTAAGCATTAGACTGTAAATCTTAAGACAAGGGCAAGAGCCCTTTCTTACCACTGGATCTGTGGTGAATCATTCATACTGAATTGCAAATTCAGAGAAGCAGTTTTAGTTTTGTTGGGGCTTCTCCCGCCTTTTTCTTCTTCACAGCGGAAGAAGTAGATCGAAGCCAACCCTTTACATGGTGTTGGCTTTAGCAACCAGGAAACTAAAATACTTAATAATAAGCATCTTCAAATATACAAAATATTTATCTGTTAGACTAAGCCTCATAAAGACTATAAACTGCCTGTTTTTACCTGCCGTTTGAGGTGGATTGAATTGTGTTCCCCCAAAAGATATGTAGAATTCCTAATCCCTGGGAGTTGTGAGAGTGACCTTACTCAGAAATAAGGGTCTTTGCAGACGCAATGAAGTTACAGTGAGGTCACAGCAGATTAGAAAGCCCCTAAGTCTGTGGTCTCCACAAGGAGAGAGAGATTTGGAGACAGACACAGAGGGAAGAAGGTTGTGTGATGATGGATGTAGAGATTGAAGTGACGTAGCTACCAGCCGTGAAACACCAAAGATTGCTGGCAACCACCAGAAGCTAGGAAGAAGCAAGGAAGGACTCTTTCCTAGAGCCTTCAGAGGCGCATGTCTCTGCTGACACCTTGATTTTGGAGTCCTAATGCACAGAACTGTGAGACAATAAAATTCTATTGCTTTAAGCCACTTAGTTTGTGGTAATCTGTTACAATAGCCCTAGGAAAGTAACACACAGTTGTATCATCAGCATCTCGAGTATTGCTTGGCGCACAGCAGGCTCTCCATCAACAGTGGTTGAATAATTCAATGAACACAATGTTTTTATTTCTTAATGATAAATTCTCAGAAGTAGATTTATTGGGTAAACTAGAGTGTGAACACACACAGCGCACACACACACACACACACACACACACACACACACACACACTGCCGAACTACTTTCTAGAGAATTGTTTCCAGGTACACTACACCAATAGGGTATGGCCGTGCTGGTTTCATGATTAAATTCTGTTTATCATCATTTACCTCTGACAATTAGCAGCTGAAGAAAGAACCCCATCCTCGGATCTTGTTCAGCATCCCTCCTGTCTCCCTACACAAAAGTCTCTGTGCTAACTATGGCCTAGACCCCTAATCACCCACCACTGGGAAGAGGTTGGGTCAAGAGGTCTTATGGGACATCCCCTTGCACATAGGAAGCTCTGTGGTTGAATCCCAATGATTTTTACTATCAATTGAGGCATTCACAATTTGTCAAGTGCTTTATATATATCATTTATTTTTAACAATGGCAATCCAGGAAATTTGTATCATTATTTAATAGAGGAGGACAAAGATATTTTGAGTCTTGTCATAGACCTCGAGAACAGTGGAGCCAAACCTGAGTCAAGCAGCACGCCCCCAGCATGGGTCCCACGCGGACCCTGTGTGTCATAAGTTAGCATTTATCTTTTAGATACCTAGTGTTCTGTTTAACCACTGAAAACTTTCCAGTGGAGAAGATTTCTTTGCCTTCTTTAAGCATGCATTCCAATGTAGAACATTTTTAGGGTCAAGAAGTTCTCTCTGAGGTTTAATCTGAATCTCTTGAGGTCACTGTGGGATTTCTCTCTGCCCATACTTCTGTGGCAATGGAGAACGAGCCGTTTGCACTATCATTATAATATCCTTGATCATTTCCTTCAGAGTCTTGGGTCTAGCCCTCTGAGCCCAGAAGGAAAAGCAACTTATAAAATGACACACACATGTGTCCAAGAGCCAAAAAGAGCACAGTTATTGCCAAGATAGATGTATATAGGCAGAACTTATACTAAATTTCCTTATTAACAAAGTTAACTCCATTGCCTGCATAACAAATTGCTTAAATGCTGTATATTGTGATTTGTTTCACTCTTACCCCAAACAAATCTAGAATGACTCAACTAAATCTCCAGCAGGTTGGAAATTTCTGGCCTGAAGAAATAACCTGGCCATCATATTTACCTAGAAATGTGGGGGCAGTTTTACAGCATGTTCACCAGCCAGTAAGATAACCAGAGTATGAAAAAAATTCTGATTTATGAGATTACTGTAGGGTGGCTAGAAGGGTGCATGTTATCATTCCACTGTTTTCTCTTGTTTCAAACCTTATAGTCAAGGCTGGTTATTTGTGTTTTTATACCACAAAAGACAACTTGGCACTGAAATACTCTTATCTTAATTTCTAACTCTAAGAGACTGAGACCAAAGCTGACTGAAATGGGAGCAATGATGCAGACATTGTGCATTTGTAGAAGTCAGGCAGTGAGACAGTGTCCCAATAATATCCTGGTTTCTTTAATTTCAATTAACTGGGAATTTTTTAGAAATTATCTGGTTCAACACCCTCATGTTAGGAGATGGGAAACCAAGAGGCCTAAATCTGAAATGTGATATGCCCAGAGTCAAACAGTTCTTACTCCTAGTCATTACATGTCCTTTTCATCAAACAAGATTTATATAGTGCAGTGAGTCAACAGGTGCAAAATACTCACTGCTCATTAATGGCAACTCCAGTGGTATACTTTTTGCTTTAATCTGGAGATACAGCAATTGCTCTAATGAAATGTGTAAAAAAAAAAGGTAATAAATACGTAAATGGGTATGGGCAATAGGGGTGATGAAGTGGTTAATTTTGGGGTGTAATAAATTCTTTCAGAGCATGAGCATTCCTGGGGCACTTTGTTTCCCTAACTCTTTTCATTTAAAAGATAAGGACAGGGTGGGCCACGGTGGCTCAGCAGACAGAATTCTCACCTGCCATGCCAGAGACCTGGGTTTGATTCCCGGTGCCTGTCCATGCCAAAAAAAACCCAACCAAACAAACGAAATTCCAAAAAATGGTGCTGCAATAACAAGATACTCACAGGGAGAAAGAATGAAATGTGACCCCACCATACAGCATAAAAAAAAAATCAAAACAAAACAAAAAGCCAGCCCATAATGGATCCTAAATGGAAGAATTAAAAATTTTAAACTTCTAAAATATAGCATAGGAAAAATTCTTAGAGATCTTGGGTTTGGCAAAATTTTCCTACATAAGACCCCAAAAAGCATAAACTATAAAAGAAAAAAAAATGTGGTGCAACTGGCCCTCTCATCCACTGTTTATAGGCGCTATAGTAAAGAATTTGGCCTTGTTCAATAAGAAGTTCTAGCCTTTGCCCTTGGCTTCAGGGAGGTACTTTCTGATCCCTTAGAATGTTACCTCTAATAGGAGTGCCTCTGTTTTAGGGCAGTCTTGGGTGGAGACTGTGTATTCTAATTGTTAGTTAGCCTAAACTCTTCGTAGTGGGGTCAGAAGAAGTGGGATTCTCTAGAACTACCCTGACGTGCTGAAACAGGTGTACTGAGAAGGATGAGAGAGCGGGTGTGATGAACCACAGTGGCCCCAGGGTTTTCCCCTGGTATGGAATTGCGGCTGTACTCTGATTAGTGACTGGAGATAAAAGTTACCAGTGGAATTTAGAAATGGTCGATTTAATTTCCTGGGAGTTGGTTCACTGAATGCATACAGGAATGCAAAGTAACAAGAAAAAAAAGATAAATATGTGATTTCTTGGTTAATATTGTCTGTAATAGCTAAAATTAAAGTAAAAAAGTGTTGGGGCAGACCTAAGGCTGGACCGACCTTGGATTCTGTCCCATCAGAATTACAGATGCTAGCCTCGGGGTCACTTCCAATGAGAAAATTGTGCTGAAACAATAAATAGCAAAGAAAGTTAGGCTGATTCACACAAGAATGAGGAAAAACAAAGGGTCAAAATCTTAAAACAATTATTAAGAAATAGGATTAATATGGCAGACATGGATGGATTCAAAACAATGGCTTTGGAAGCTGGGTGGACCACTGGGACCCCCAGCTGGTCTCCAGACATTGAAGACCTTTAAGCAAGACTATTTTATTCACCCTACTTTGGAAGAATTAAAAAAAAAAACTGGAAGGCAAAGTTGACAATAAGAAACCTGACCTTGAATCACCTGAAGCAATGGCCTTGCAATCTCATCCACTTAAGGACTGACAAAGGGCCAGATCCCATGGCCCAGCCTTGGGCTGAGGACTCGGGGATGCATGCACATGTGTGGGCAAAGTGGTTGAGGTGGAGAATGGACTTTCTGGTACTCCGTGACATGTGAGCCCCACGCATCGTGTCCCAACCCTGTTGAGGAAATCCTAATTGGGCTACAGTTCCATTGAAAAGACACGGGAATTTAAGGGTTGATGGAATAAAGATGAACATTTGGATGAAAATTAGAATGTTTGAACAGGCATTATGCAAAATGGTTGTGTCTCCTACACCTGAATGTATTAAGGTACGGATATTATGCCTGACTGGAGAACATTTCCCCTACCTAGTAGGGGAGCATTTTCCTTCTTCCTCTCTAGAGGTCTCTGGCTGTGTGGGCTCTGGAGCTTTTTCTAGAATGGTTCCCTCTTAAAGGGCTCCAGTAAACAACCCCACCTTGAATGGGAGGAGACACAGCTCCATGGAAACCATCTAATCAAAAGTTACCACCCACAGTTGAGTGGGTCACATCTTCATGGAAGCAATAAAAAAGACCCCTCCCAGCAATACTGAATAAGGATTAAAGAACTTGGCTTTTCCGGGGTACACGACAGATTCAAACTGACCAGAAGGCCTCCATTCTGATTGAAGAATGTTATAAACAAATCAGCTTGGTGGGCTGAACTGCATGCTGTTTGCCTGGCCATGTGGTCAGGCAGATGGGCAATGGACACTGGTTTATTAAAGGTATGCATGTTTGGGGCACAGCCCTATGGAAATCATTATGGGAATTGAAGAGTTACATGAGAGTAGGACTGCCAGTGTCTCTTAGAAGAATCCCCTTCTGGGATTGGAATGTGGTCAGAACCAGCAAATGAGTATCCTGGAGTACTTACTGGAGGTGGCCACCTGAAGCAAATGAAATAAACGGACATGGAGGGGAGGGAGGATTGTTAAATCTAGAAAAATTCCTCTTGCACCTTCTAAGGCAGAAAATGCCAACAAGAACTGTTCCTTCTGCCAAACAGTGGCTATGGGGCCAACTCCATGAGAAGAAGGCCTTGCACATAGCTGGTGGCTGGACTGATGCTGTTAGTCCCAGAAGGGTAAAAACAGCTGGTAAAAATGGGTCCTGACGGGAATAGACACTTACTCTGGACGGGACCCCTCTTCCCTGATGCAAATGCTCCTGGCACTTTGAAAGGACCGAAACAGAAGATCTTGCACCAGTTTGGACCCCGTGCCACATTTCTTCAGACCAAGAAACACACTTTACAGCCCGTAATGTCCAACCATAGGCAAAAGCACGTCATCCTTAGAGTGATGGTTTGATAGAATTAGAATGGGCAATTGAAATAATTGTCTAAAAGTAGGGGGTGGGGGGAGAGAGATGAAGGCACGAAGGGCTGGCTTCCACACTTCCCTGTGTGTGTTTCACACCCCACAGGAGGGATGCTGAGCTGGTTTGAAGCTATCATGTACCCTGAAAAGCCATGTTTTAATCCTGATGCGATCTTGTAGGAGCAGCCGTTTCTTTTAGTCTTAACTTAATAATGTAGGTTGGAATCTTTTGATTAGATTATCTTCATGGAGATGTGACACACCCAATGGTGGATATTAATTTTGATTAGCTGGAGATGTGACTCCACCCATTCCAGGTGGGTCTTGATTAGCTTACTGGAATCCTTTAAAAGAGGAAAACATCTTGGAGAGAGCTCAGAGCAGACAGAGCTGACAGAAATGATGCCTAGAGAAACAACAGAAGCCTCAGAGCCAAAAGCAACTTCGTAGCAGAACTGACAGAGATGTGGGCACGTGGAAAACAGAGACACGGATGCTTGGAGATGTTTGGAGCCCAGCAGATGTTGTCATGAGATGTTAAGCAAGCCCAAACCTGGAGAGGCAGATGCCAGCCATGTGACTACCCAGCTGACAAGGGTGCTCCTAACCCAGAGACCTTCCTTGAATTAAGGTAACCGCTTGTTGGTGCCTTAATGTGGACATTTTCATGGCCTTAGAACTGTAAACTTGTAACTTATTAAATTCCCCTTTATAAAAGCCATTTCAGTTCTGGTGTATCAATTAGCAAACTAGGAACCTAACACAGAGGCCAAAAGAGTCTGTGGTAGATAGATTCCTTCACTTTTCTGGGGAATCCGGAGAAGGGGAGAGAATGCTGGTATGGTTAGACAATTCTTCCCACAGGGGAAGATACTTATAAGACTATATTCCCCCCCCCCAATACTCATCAGTTCAAATTTCTTTTTAACTACTTTTTACAGTGATCTCAAGACCAGGGCTGCAATTGTGGATACCAGTAGCAGAGATGATCCCTAAGCAAGAAATTGTAACTATGCCTTTTGTTTTAGTTTGCTAAAGCTGCAATGCAATATACCAAAAATGGACTGACTTTTAACAACAGTTATTTATTAATTTACAAACTACAGTTCTGAGGGTATAAAAAAGTCCCAATCTAGGGCATCATCAAGACAATACCGTCTTCTTGAAGACAGGCTGCCAGCGATCCCAGACTCTTCTGTCACGCGGCAATGGACACGACAGCCTCTGCTGGGCTCTCCCTTCTCTTCCTGGTTTCGTTGCTTCCGGCTTCTGGCTTCAGTGGCTTCCTCTGTTTCTATAGCGTCTGCAGTGTTGCTCTGTATTTCATCCTCTTATAAAAGACTCCAGGAAGAGGGTTAAGATCTACCTGGGCATGCCTCCACTGAAATAACCTGCCAAAAGGGTCCTCCTACAATAGTTATGAACCCACAGGGGGATTAACTTTAAGAACATGATCTTCTGAGGGTACTTTTGCATCAGAATTCCTAGGGGTCTGATGTGCCTGCGCCTCCTCTGGCACAGTAGGAGCTGCCTGTGACTGCTGCTGTATTGCTTAGTGATAGAGAGAGCTCGCCAGTCCTGTACTTATGAACCTCTACCCCACACGAGTGTGTGTGAACTGAGGGGGAGACACATAGAAGAGAGTAGACTAGCATTGCTGCCAGCAACTGAACCAGTGCCGTGGCTGAACCTAACGTCATTCATGAGGGTAGGAAAGGTTGGGTACACATGAAGAGAAGGAAGAATGGTAATTGAGGGTAAAGGAGCAAGTTTAATGGGTATGTAATGAGGGAAACCCAATATTGCATTGCTGTCTTGAAAGAGGCTCAGAGCGAGAGCTGATATGGTCCCTTAGCTCAATTATGCAAGGTGCCTTAAGGGTGTAACCTTATGTTGCTGAGATCATCTTTGCTTTTGGAACCTGACAAGATTGAATGGGAACCCTGGGAGATATTTTGGTCACACAATATGATGATGGACTAGACTAGCTTTTTTTCTTTTTTGCATTGGCAGGCACCAGGAATCGAACCCGGGTCTCCGGCATGGCTGGCGAGAACTCTGCCAGCAGAGCCACTGTGGCCCACCGTGGACTAGTTTTTATGACTGAGTGGGACTCTAGTAATGTGCCAGGATCTTTTTACTCTTCTTTTCCAGGTTTCGTCTACTGCCATACTGCAATACAGTGTAGCACTAGCATTGTTGGTAAGGCTATCATACTGCTGTTAGTGGTCAAATATATTGCGAAATTGAATCAGAGCTTCCTTAAGCTGTAGTAAAATAATTGACCTGAAGGGGAACTGGAATTAGTTTACACTAGCTAATCTCTATGCCGGGTACTCTTCACAAGTTTATCATAACATACAAATGGTGGTAGATCAAGGGGGAGGAGAATAATTAAGTTAGTACATAGATTTGAGTGTGTATATAATGCCTTTCTAGGCTACCCCTATCCCATACTGGCTCCTCAACATTTGGCATATGATCATTTTATTGTAAGAGAGCCTTGGCCAACAGCCAGGGAGTGGCCTGTTTAGGAAAGAACTTAAGGAGTTCTGACTTTTGCCTTGGCTTCTGGGAGATAATTTGAGTCCTTGGAATATTATTCCTAACAGGAGCATCTTGTTTGCCTGGAAGACTTGGGTCAGACTGGATAGCTTTAATATGTGACTTAGTGTGAAGTCTACCCATGCCGATTTAGACTTATTGCTGGGACTGGCCATATGAGAAGGACCTGCAACGTGATTTAGGGTGGGACTTAGGGTCATGCAGTGTCCATGGACCTAGAGGCTGAGATTAACCACTTGAGCAATCAATCAAGCAATCAACCAGTCAATCCTGCTTACATACTGTATACAATCATACATATGATTTCATCTATATAAAATTCTGCAAAATGAAAATTAATCTGTCGTGTCAGAAAGCAGTCAATAGTTGTTTGAGACAGTAAGAGTAGACTATGAGATCACCAAGGGACATAAAGAGACTTTTGGGGGTGATGGAATTATTATCTTGATTATGGTGCTAGCTTCACAGGTATATGCATTTGTCATAGCTCATCGAAACATGCATGTCTAAGCCTTTTTAATTTTGAAATAATTTCAATTAAATTTCACAAGAAGTTGCAAAAATAGTGCCAATCACTTAGCTTTTACCAAAGGTGACATCTTTCATAACTACAGAGCATTACCAGGCACAATATAGTACATTAATGGATATTGTAGTAAGTGCTAGGAGAGAAAAATAAAAGGGTACTGTGACAAAACAACTACATCTAGATAGGGTGCTCAGGGAAATGTCACCTTTTTGGGGAGGCAGCATTTAAGCTGAGATCTCAGTGTTAAGAAAGAGCCAGCTGTGGGAATAAGATAGGGAAGGGCATTTTTAAGTAGAAGTAAGGCAGGCTGGAACAGAAAAGATTCCTTAAAGGAGCAGGGATGGTTAATTAAAGACAGGCGGGCTTGTCCTGGACAGACAAGTTGCCTGGGGCTACTCACCTAAGCAAAAGACCCAGCGGCTGCCAACCTACCCAAATGCACTACTACTAGGCACCACCCCGGGGAGAAGGAAGGGTGAAAGGAAAAGCCCTGAGCAAGGAAGAGGGAGGGGGACTAAGTAAAGTTAAGCAATAAAAGCAGATAGCCCCAACATTGTGGGGCCTCTTGCCCCCTCACCTCACTTTTTTTGTGTGGGTGTCTGTATGTTCCTCTTACATAGTTCTTCATAAATTTTCTAGCTGCTTTCTCTATGCTGAGCTGTGCCCTTGAATTCTTTCTCATGACATGACCAAGAACTAATGGATCAATACTGGTTCATCAATTGTAATAAATATTCTGCATTACACTAATGCAAGATGTTAATAATAAGGGAACTATGAGCTGGGGAGACAGGGGGCATTCTGGAACTCTCTGTACTATCTGCTCAATTTGTTGTAAAGATAAAACTGCTCTAAACAAAATAAAGTCTGTTAATTTGAAGAAACTGCTTGGAAATAAAGAATTAGCTCCAACATCCATATCCATATACTATAGATTATGGTATGAAGTATTTTTTCTTTCTATCATGTATGTGAAGCTAGTATAATATTTAGTTCATTATTTTTATTAGAAGTTCAGTGTAAGGCTGACAGTTGAAGAGAAAGCTAACTTGTTCAAGCTTTTCATATGTGTATGAGGGAAGACTTGGCACCATATGTTTTCTTGTTTGTTTGGTGCATGGTCTGGTCACCATATGTTTTTGTATATTCAATTTAATTGATGTCAAATTTGAAGTTACCAGACATTAAAGTGTGGATTCAAATTTTCTAGTGGTTTTCTTGTGTTCCCCTTTTATTTCATTTCCACTCAGAAAATTTTCCTCCTCTGCCTCAACTACCTAAGAGGAAGAAAAAGAGGAGAAAAGAATAAAAGTTTCTGGTGGTACCAATACTGTTCTAGAAATTTAGCACATTTAATCTATTTAGACTTTTTGTTTTTAAGTGAAAAATGGTGATGCAAGATTAGGTACCAGTGACAAAGAAGCTAGCATCTGAAGCAACGACATTCCCCTGATGCCTGTTGCTAACAATGTGACATTCAAGCTCTTCCCTGCCTTGGGGAAGGTCGATGGACACGGACTGGAGCAGGCAGACATTTTGAGGCAGACCTCGCCTTCTTCAGTGCCGTAGTTTGAGCCTGTCCAGTTAGGCTGGGTAATAGACAATCTCCTTTTGAAGATTTCAGTGGGTTCCCATGACTCAAATCCATGGCACTTTATGAACTCTGAATTATCAGACTTTCTATTTGCATAACGACCTCCTAGGCATTCTGTAAGAAATCACAGGGCTGCGTCCACAGGGCAGGCCACTGCAGCCCAGCGGGAGGAACAAAGACTGCCTGTGCTGACACTCTCAAGGTGAATATGCTTGGTGTTGTCAGGAACTCATGCCAGGCTTCCCGAAGGATTGGTAGAGATAATATCAAGGCTACATGTGGGGGGCCCTGACTGAGAGATTAAAGTGCTCAAGGTTGGGTAAAAATGTTTGAATCACTGTATGCGGGAGTGGTGCTTGCCTAGCCTCAAGGACAGTGGCTGCAAAGGGGAATAGCCATCCCCATGCAACAGGCAGCGGAGAGCCTGCAGTTGAAGAGGCCTGGTGTTGGAGGGGCTCGTCAAAGAAGGGGCAGGGGTCTTGGGGCTGCAGGGCCCATACTGGAGTGAACGCGAGTGGAGACAGTAATATCAGGGCCAGGGAAGGCATGAGTCAATGAAATGGAAAATGCCCCCTGATTAATTTAAGACTGGTGGGCTCCCTAGGGAGTCCCAGAGGTGGGAGGAAAGGGCAGCAGAAAAGGATCTCGTTTGCATGGGAGTGAGAACATGGCGGGGGGGGGGAGGGTCCAGCATGGTCTGACAGGCAGCTCAGTTGGAGGATGCAAGAATTGATTCCTGGGTTCCATAAACCAGGATCGGTTCTGGCCTCTTGCCTAAGACCTCGCTCAGCATTGTGAATCGAGGTCTCAGGATTGCTTCCAGGCTACCAGGATCATTTTGGGGGGCTGTGTTGTTGAGTATAATGATAATCTCTATCTTCAGTCCACACCCTTCGACCACTCTCAGAAGCCTGTTTTCCTTCCCAGTAGATAAAATTCCCACTTGTGACATGTAAACATGTTTTACGATGCGGATCATGATGTTTGTAATGAAACATCCGGGCAGTAATGAAAGAAGAGTGACTCACATCTTTGTGTTGCTGTAGGAGCCTTGTCTTTTTTTTTTTCTTCTTCAAACTTTCTAAAATTTTGAAACACTGTGTAACCTCCTAGCAACAACTCCCCCTCCTCCCTCCCTGCAGCCCCTAGTATTCTCTAATTTACTTTCTCTATATATGAACTTGCTATTTCTAGATATTTCATTTAAGTGTAAACATACAGTATTTGTCCTTCTGTGCTTTGCTTATTTCACTCAGCATAATTTTTTCAAGGTTCATCCATCTTGTGGCATGAATTGAAGCTTCATTCCTTTTTACAGCGGAAAAGTTCTCCATTGCATGTATATGGAGTTGTGCTCAGTTCATGTGGTGCGAAATTAAATAATAAACCAGTTCGCCTGCCTCAGTGCCCAGTGTGCTTTATGGAATACTACGTGACTCTTGCAATTGCTTCTGGCAATGTAACCTAGAGTTAGCTTCTCTTTACTTGATGTCAACACACACCAAAAGTTTCCACAGGCTCAACTCATCTCCACTGGATCTCCTCATTCCAACTCCTCTTTGATTTCCACTGACCCTGGCTAAACAATGTTGCCCAAACCAGCTGCTCTTGAAGTCACAATTGGAGGAAGCATTGGAGATGCTTCCTCCAATCTGCGGGCAAGTGTTTACTCGAGACTGAGCCTGCTGCAGGGGTGGAGGCTGCTGCAGCCTCTGCTTTACCTGGGAATACAGGCAAGCCACGCCTCCCCCCTAGACCTCCGGTCCTTCATTTGGAAAACAAGGTGATTGGGCTGAAGTGGCTTCAGGTTCTCACATTTTGTGCTTTGCTTGCCCTTAAATAGTGAGGTCACATTGGCATGGCGGTTTAGCATCGACTTTGTGGCAGTAAAGTACAGAACAGGGACCCAGCCCTCACTTCAGTCTTAGCTCCTAACGCCAAGTAGCTGGGAACTCACAGCCTCGGCCACCACTTCCAACGCTCCCGGCCATCGACTTGTCAAGCCGTTCTGGCTCGATGGCGCCACCTATTGGGCTTCAGGGGAACTGTCTGAGCAGTGACAGGCGTGCAGGTTTTCTCACCGCTCTTTCACCCTCCTGGCAGACCAGCAATTCTGTTTTCTCTTTATGCGTGCTGTATAGAATCCTCTTCCTCCTGCCCTGATTTCTCCAAACTATTGGCTGGTTTTCTCAGGGAAAGCTTTCTTCTTCTTTCCTTTCCCCAATCTCTCCCACTTCCTTCCCTGTTCTATTTGCAAACCAAAGAAATAACTCTGTCATGGCAGATGAGATGAGTATTATAGAGTCCCTTGTGCCAAGAACAAAAAAGTCAGAAAGGTTTAAAGTCATAATAAATCTAGTAAAGGACCTCAGAGCCTTTGAAATTACTTCAGTGTGCTGGTTTGAAAAGAGGTAGGCCCCTAGAAAAGCCGTGTTTTAATCAAAATCCCATTTCATAAAGGTAGAATAATCCGTATTCAATACTGTATGTTTGAAACTGTAATCAGATCATCTCCCTGGAGATGGGATTTAGTCAAGAGTGGTGGTTAAACTGGATTAGGTGATGATGTGTCTCCACCCATTTGGGTGGGTCTTGATTAGTTTCTAAAGTCCTATAAAAGAGGAAACATTTTGGAGAATAGAAGAGCTTCAGAAAGAGCAGAGAATGCTGCAGCACCACAAAGCAGAGAGTCCATGAGCCAGCGACCTTTGGAGATGAAGAAGGAAAACGCCTCCCGGAGAGCTTCATGAAACCAGAAGCCAGGAGAGAAAGCTAGCAGATGACGTAGTGCTTACCGTGTGCCCTTCCAGCCAAGAGAGAAATCGTTACTGTGTTCACCATGTGCCTTCTCACTTGAGAGAGAAACCCTGAACTTCATCAGCCTTCTTGAACCAAGGTATCTTTCTCTGGATGCCTTTGATTGGACATTTCTATAGACTCATTGTAATTGGGACATTTTCTGGGCCTTAGAACTGTAAACTAGCAACTTATTAAATTCCCCTCTTTAAAAACCATTCCCTTCCTGGTATATTGCATTCTGGCAGCTGGCGAACTAGAACATTCAGTGTACCTTAAGATTCCACTAAACTCTCCTCTCTTGTTCTTAAACTTGCGTTTCCTCCTGTCAATATTCACAAGAAATAAAAGAAGCCATTTATTAGAGTTTTCTCAGTTTGGGGTGTTGATTCACGACTAGCAATATGATAGAACCAATCTATATTCATTTGCATTGCAAATACACACATTTTTTCTACTTTGTGGCTCAAGCAGTTATTTTTGGCCACTCTGGGAATTCAACCACTAGTTTAATCAAATTCTTTCCTTGGGAAACTATGGCGCACAACCAGATGGTAAGCTGGGCACCAACTACAGGGTGTTGAAGACACGTTAGGGCATCTTGGGGGGGAAGCACCGAGCCAAGTTCTCAGGTTGCATTTTGAAAGGTTAGTTATTTTTTAGTTCTACTAAGCAGTGGAATTACTTGATTATACAAAAAATCTTGGAGACTGGGTAATGGCTCCTTAATAATAAAAATAATACTGGAAATAACATTTCAACTATTAACTGAGTGCTTCATGATGTGCCATGCACTGTGTAAAATGTTTTATGCACATTAATGTGATCCTCGTTAGAATCCCAAAACATAAGTATTACTATCCCCATTTCACAGATGAGGAACTTGAACTTTAGTGAAGTTAAAAGACTTTGCTTGTGGTCACACGGCTACTCAGGTGTTCTGATTCCAATGACCTAACTGATAAACACTATAGAAAAATGAAGATGTGTGCAGCCGAGTGTGGTTTATATGATGACAGAACTGGCAAGGACCTCAGAGGTTTAAATGTCATGGGAATATACAGTCTTGTTCCGTAGCCTCAATGAAATCATAACTCAATTAGAAAGTAAAAAGTCTTCGTTATTTCGCTGCTTGTAAAAATAGCCTCTGACATTAAAATCAATTGTAAGTCTACAAAGCATTCTTCCTTACATTATTCCATTTGATGCTTATAATAACCCAGTGAGATAAAGGTGGTCAGAGAGTGGATACACAAAGTGCCATTTTATAGATGAATCCAAGTGAATTATCCAAGCTGACATGGCCAGAATGGCAAAGTCTGACCTGGGGTCCTTCTCACTTGCTTGTGATGTACTTGAATCTTCCGAAGTATTAGTGGCAACGGGGACATACGAATTCTGTATGCAGTCCTGATCCTACAGAATCAAGGGACCTAGGTCAATTCCCACATAATCCAAGCCATTAGAAGAGGCACCCTCTCTGCCGATCATTGCACCTGCCTCTTTATCTGCTAAAAAATTATGGAATGTGCAAAACAAAGGTCAGAAGCTGCACAAAGTTTTAGAACAGGCTGTGAACTCTATTCTTCTCACTACTGATTTTAGGTCTAGTAGGTGAAGCTGTATCTAATAGAGGTGGTAATAGGGGAGAGAGAAAGGACAGAACAATTGGGGTTGAAGGAAGCCAACTATTAAGTAGAGCTCTGTCTCTCTCTGCCTTCCTCCTAGCACCTCTCACTCTGGCAACTACTCCAATTGCATTCGAACTGTTAGCAATGGTTCATCAGGTAGCAATGGCTGAGGGAAAGAAGGGTGTAGAAAATAGACTGTCTCCTAAGCATGGGAAGCAAAACTGGGCTCAAATCCTAGCTCCGTTACTTGCTCACTGGTCTCATGAAAAATTTATTTATGAAAGAAGAATGTTAACATGATACCCCATAGAGCCTTTATGAAGACTAAACACTACAGCCCCTAAAAAGTTTCTAGAGCAGTGCCTTGAATAGATGAAGTGGTCAATAAATGGTAGATGCATTTTCATTATTCTTCCTGCTTCTGATACGAGCATTTCTAGCTAAGGCTCTGGAAGTTGAAAGCTTCTGCAAGATTAGAATAATTCTGTGATGCTATGATTTAGAGCCTTGTGTCAGATTTACCCATTACTTCATCTAACAAAGTTTATCAGGTACCTGCAGTCATCCAGGTTTGCAGAGGCATTTACTGCCCACCATGTGCTCCCTGGCATTTCCCAGTTCTTTAAAAATAGGCAGGATTATAGACTAGTTCTGGCCAGTGGGCTGATTTAGCAACTTAGAGGCAATCTGGAGGCTCCATACTGCAGAAGCTGTAGCTATGAGATCATGGGGCCTTGGATCCTTGAGTCACCATTTGCAAAGGAGTGGTCCTAGAGAGCAGCTGCTTCTCTATGAACAGGAAATAAACATTTGTTCGTTACAACACTAAGATTTAAGAGTGTATTCTTTATTACAGCACAGCCTAACCTACCCTAACTAATATAGTTAGGCGCTGCGGTAAACACTGGAGGTAAAAGACTTGCTCTCAAGAAGCAGAAGGTGGACTTCAACAGCTCGTTCTCTCTTAGTGCATATGACTTAAGGAGTAACAGAAGCTGATTTTCTGGGGAGAATTACTCAGAAATTTGTGACTATTCTCATCACTCTTCATATGGCATCCCAGAGATGATGTTCTATGCCATCTGTTATAGATAAGCCCCAATTCTCATCTATAAAATTAGGATATTACTATCTATGTCATAAGGGATCCTGTAAAACGCAGTGAAGCATGGTGATTAAAGGCTTTTGGAATTCTTGCCAAGGGAGTAGATCACTAATGCCATTTCTCCAGTAATAACAAGAATAAATCTGGGCCCATGCACTTCACAAAGTAAACAAACAAGCAAAGAAAGTAAGGAAAACAAACAAAAAATTCAACAAATGGTGCTGCAATAACGGGATATTCACATGGAAAAAGAATGAAATGTGACCCCCACCATAGCATACCAAAATAACCCACAAAAAATAAAATAGCAGATATATTAAAAATAAAATTTAAAGTAGTATTCCACTGTACATTCACCAGCTGAAAGCTATGTGGGTTGTATTCAATTTTTGGCTTTATAAATAAAACATTTCTGAATATTTACACACACACAAAATAAAAAAATTAAATTAAAAAGAATTAAAAATAAAATACGTTTTTAAAAGCTATCAAAGTACATGATTTCAAAGAGGTAAAACTATGTAAATTTCAAAGAGGGACAAGCCCTTCCAGGGTGAGGAGAACCTGAAGGCCACTTTCATCTCTAGGGTAATGTTTTGAGTCTGAGGGCAAATGAAGGTAGAGGAGTCAGTTTAATATAGGTTCATGGACTTTGCTGGAGAAAGGAGACAGCCAAACATAGGGGCTGGTGTAACAGATTAAAACTGGAAGATCCCTAAATGCAGAACATCCCTTTCTGTCCACCCATTTTCACCGACAGAACCTTTTCTGAGTGGAACCGAGGCTGGAAAGCAAGAAATCAGCCTCGTGATACTTATATCCCCGAGCCCAAAACTATTTGCAAACTAGAAGTTAACTGAAATGAACCAAACAACAACATCGCTCTAACCCAGCTCAACTACTGACAAGTCAAAGAAAAGAGTTCT